>NC_135498.1:187092301-187698472 GCF_052857255.1 Amblyomma americanum | reverse complement strand
ATTATGGTGTGCAACGCACAGCGCGAAAGTGGTTAAGCTCTGATCAAGGTTCAGCTTATCTGGTCTGTTCGCTCGGCAGTTGGAAGCTGATGAGGATGACGGTGTGCAACGACCAGCGCGAAAGTGGTTAAGCCTTGATCGAGTTTCAGCTGCCCTCCTATATTCGCGCTGCAGTGGGGCGTTGATAAAGGCGACGATGTGAAATGCTCAGCGCGAAAGTGGTTAAGCTCTGATCGACGTTTAGCTGCACTGGTCTGTTCGCGCTGCAGAAGGAAGTTGATGAACATGATGGTGTGCAATGCGCAGCGCCAAAGTGGTGAAGCTCTGATCGAGGTTCAGCTTATCTGGCCTGTTCGCACGGCAGTTGGAAGCTGATGAGGATGGCGGTGTACAACGCACAGCGCAAAAGTGGTTAAACCCTGATCGTGGTTCAGCTGATTTGGTCTGTTCGCGTGGCAGTTCGAAGCTGATGAAGATGATGGTGTGCAGTGCACGGCGCGAAAGTGGTTAAGCCCTGATTGAGGTTAAGCTTATTTGGTTTCTTCGCGCGGCAGTTGGAAGCTGATGAAGATGACGGTGTGCAACGCACAGCGCGATAGTGGCTAAGCTCTGATCGAGGTTCAGCTGATCTTATCTGTTCGCGCCGCAGATGGAAGCTGATGAAGATGATTTTGTGACACGCACAGCGCGAAAGTGGTTAAGCACTGATCAAGGTTCAGCTTATCTCGTCTGTCTACGCCTCAGATGAAAGCTGATGAAGATTACGGTATGCAACGCACAGCGCGAAAGTGGTTAAGCACTGATCAAGGTTCAGCTTATCTCGTCTGCCTACGCCTCAGATGAAAGCTGATGAAGATTACGGTATGCAACGCACAGCGCGAAAGTGGTTAAGCACTGATCAAGGTTCAGCTTATCTCGTCTGTCCGCGCCGCAAATGAAAGCTGATCAAGATTACGGTGTGACACGCACAGCGCGATAGTGGCTAAGCTCTGATCGAGGTTCAGCTGATCTGATCTGTTCGCGCCGGAGATGGAAGCTGATGAAGATGACGGTGTGCAATGCGCAGCGCCAAAGTGGTTAAGCGGTGATCGAGGTTCTGCTTATCTGGTCTGTTCGCACGGCAGTTCGAAGCTGATGAAGATGACGGTGTGACACGTACAGGGCTAAAGAAGCTTTAGATCTGATCGAGGTTCAGCTGCTCTGGTCTGATCGCGCTGCAGTTGAAAGTTGATGAAGAGGTCGATTTGCATTGCACAGCGCGAAACTGGTTAAGATCTGATCGAGGTTCAGCTTATCTGGTCTGTTCGCGCGCAGATGGAAGCTGATAAAGATTACGGTGTGCAACGCACAGCGCGAAAGTCGATAAGCTCTGATCAAGGTTCAGATTTATCTGGTCTATTCGCGCATCAGAAGAAAGCTGATGAAGATGACGGTGTGCAACGCACAGTACGAAAGTGGTTAAGCTCTGATCGAGGATCAGCTTATCTGGTCTGTTCGCACGGCAGTTCGAAGCTGATGAAGATGACGGTGTGCAACGTACAGGGCGAAAGAATCTTTAGATCTGATCGAGGTTCAGCTGATCTGGTCTGTTCGCGCTGCAGTTGAATGTTGATGAAGAGACCGATTTGCATTGCACATCGCGAAATTGGTTAAGATCCGATCGAGGTTCAGCTTATCTGGACTGTTCGCGGCGCAGATGGAAGCTGATAAAGACTACGGTGTGCAACTCACAGCGCGAAAGTCGTTAAACACTGATCGAGGTTCAGCTGATCTGGTCTGTTCGCGCCGCAGATGGAAGCTGATGAAGATGACGGCATGCAACGCACAGTGCGAAAGTGGTTAAGCTCTGATCAAGGATGAGCTTATCTGGTCTGTTCGCGCCGCAGGTGGAAGCTGATGAACATGACGGTGTTCAATAGCACCAAAGTGGTTAAGCTCTGATCGAGGTTCAGCTGATCTGGTCTGTTCGCGCTGCAGTTGAATGTTGATGAAGATGATGGTGTGGAATGCACAGCGCGAAAGTGGTTAAGCTCTGATCAAGGCTCAACTTATCTGGTCTGTTCGCACGGTAGTTGGAAGCTGATGAGGATGGCGGTGTGCAACGCACAGCGCGAAAGTGGTTAAACCCTGATCGAGGTTCAGCTGATCTGGTCTGTTCGCACGGCAGTTGGAATCTGATGAGGATGACGGTGTGCAACGCACAGCGCGAAAGTGGTTAAGCCTATATCGAGTTTCAGCTGCCCTCCTCTATTTGCGCTGCAGTGATAAGTTGATAAAGTGGACGATGTGAAATGCTCAGCGCGAAAGTGGTTAAGCTCTGATCGAGGTTTAGCTGCACTGGTCTGTTCGCGCTGCAGATGAAAGTTGATGAACATGATGGTGTGCAATGCGCATCGCCAAAGTGGTTAAGCTCTGATCGAGGTTCAGCTTATCTGGTCTGTTCGCACGGCATTTGGAAGCTGATGAGGATGACGATGTGAAATGCACAGTGCGAAAGTGCTTAAGCTTTGATCGAGGTTCAGCTGCTGTGATCTGTTCTCGATGCAGTTGGAAGTTGATGAACATGACGGTGTGCAATGCACAGCACCAAAGTGGTTAAGCTGTGATCAAGGTTCAGCTGATTTGGTCTGTTCGCGCCGCAACTGGAAGCTGATCAAGACGACTGTGTGCAACGCACAGTGCGAAAGCGGTTAAGCCCTGATCGAGGTTCAGCTGATCTGGTCTGTGCGAGCGGCAGTTGGAAGCTGATGAAGATGACATTGTGTTAACCACAGCGTAAAAGTCGTTAAGCTATGATCAAGGTTCAACTTATCTGGTCGGTTCGCACCGCAGATGCCAGTGAGCAACGCTCAGCGCGAAAGTGGTTAAGCTCTGATCAAGGTTCAGATTATCTTGTCTAATTGCGCCACAGATGGAAGCTGATGAAGATGACGGCGTGCAACTCACAGTGCGAAAGTGGTTAAGCTCTGATCGATGTTCAGCTTATCTGGTATGTTCGCACGGCAGTTGGAAGCTGCGAGGGTGACGCTGTGGAACGCACAGCGCGAAAGTGGTTAAGCCCTGATCGAGGTTCAGCTGATCTGGTCTGTTCGCGTGACAGTTCGAAGCTGATGAAGATGAGGGTGTGCAACGCACAGCGCGAAAGCGGTTAAGCCCTGATCGAGGTTGAGCTGATCTGGTCTGTTCGCGCGGCAGTTGGAAGCTGATGAAGATGATGGTGCGCAACGCACAGCGCGAAAGTGATTAAGCCCTGATCGAGGTTAAGATTATCTGGTCTGTTTGCGCCGCAGATGGAAGCTGATGAAGATGACATTGTGTAATGCACAGCGTAAAAGTCGTTAAGCTATGATCAAGGTTCAGCTTATCTGGTCGTTTCGCGCCGCAGATGCCAGTGTGCAACGCTCAGCGCGAAAGTGGTTAAGCTTCGATCATGGCTCAGATTATCTTGTCTATTTGCGCCACAGATGTAAGCTGATGAAGATGACGGCGTGCAACTCACATTGCGAAAGTGGTTAAGCTCTGATCGATGTTCAGCTTATCTGGTCTGTTCGCACGGCAGTTGGAAGCTGACGAGGGTGACGCTGTGCAACGCACAGCGCGAAAGTGGTTAAGCCCTGATCGAGGTTCAGCTGATCTCGTATGTTCGCGTAGCAGTTCGAAGCTGATGAAGATGACGGCGTGCAACTCACAGTGCGAAAGTGGTTAAGCTGTGATCAAGGTTCAGCTTTTCTGGTCTGTTCGCGCTGTTGTTGAAAGTTGATGAAGAGGACGATGTGCAATGCACAGCACGAAAGTGGTTAAGCTCTGATTCTGGTTCAGCTTATCTGGCCTGTTCTCAGGACAGTCACAAGCTGACGAGGATGACGCTATGCAACGCACAGCGCGAAAGTGGTTAAGCCCTGATCGACGTTCAGTTGTTCTGGTCTGTTCACGTGGCAGTTCGAAGCTGATGAAGATGACGGTGTGCAGTGCACAGCGCGAATGTGGTTAAGCTCTGATCGAGGTTCAGCTGATCTGGTCTGTTCGCGCGGCAGTTGGAAGCTGATGAAGATGCCGGTGTGCAACGCACAGCGCGATAGTGGCTAAGCTCTGATCGAGGTTCAGCTGATCTGATCTCTTCGCGCCGCAGATGGAAGGTGATGAAGATGACGATGTGGAATGCGCAGTGCGAAAGTTGTTAAGCTCTGGTCGAGGTTCAGCTTATCTGGTCTGTTCGAGGAGCAGATGGAAGCTGATGAAGATGGCGGTGTGCAGCGCACAGCGCAAAAGAGGTTAAGCTCTGATCAAGGTTCAGATTATCTGGTCTCTTCGCGGCGCAGATGGAAGCTGATGAAGATGACGGCGTGCAACGCACAGCGCGAAAGTGGTTAAGCTCTAATCAAGGCTCAGCTTATCTGGTCTGTTCGCGCCGCAGGTGGAAGCTGATGAACATGACGGTGTGCAATGCACAGCACCAAAGAGGTTAAGCTCTGATCGAAGTTCAGCTTATCTGGTCTGTTCGCACGGCAGTTGGAAGCTGATGAGGATGACGGTGTGCGATGCACAGAGCTAAAGTGGTTAAGCCCTGATCGAGGTTCAATTGATCTGGTCTGTTCGCGTAGCAGTTCGAAGCTGATGAAGATTACGGTGTGCAACGCACAGCGCGGAAGAGGCTTTAGCTCTGATCGAGGTTCAGGTGATCTGGTCTTTTCGCGCTGCAGTTGAAAGTTGATGAAGATGACGGTGTGCAATGCACAGCGCGAAAGTGGTTAAACTCTGATCAAGGTTCAGCTTATCTGGTCTGTCCGCGCTGCAGTTGGAAGTTGATAAAGACGACGTCGTGCAACGCACAACGCGAAAGTGGTTAAGCGCTGATCAAGGCTCAGCTTATCTTGTCTGTCCGCGCCGTAGGTGGAAGCTGATGAACATGACGGTGTGCAATGCACAGCACCAAAGTGGTTAAGCTCTGATCGAGGTTCAGCTTATCTGGTCTGTTCGCCCGGCAGTTGGAAGCTGATGAGGATGGCGGTGTGCAACACCCAGCGCGAAAGTGGTTAAGGCCTGATAGAGGTTCAGCTGATATGGTCTGTTAGCGCGGCAGATGGAAGCTGATGAAGATGCCGGGGTGCAACGACACGCGCGAAAGTGGTTAAGCCTATATCGAGTTTCAGCTGCCCTCCTCTATTCGCACTGCAGTGGGAAGTTGATAAAGAGGACGATGTGAAATGCTCAGCGCGAAAGTGGTTAAGCTCTTACCGAGGTTTAGCTGCACTTGTCTGTTCGTGCTGCCGATGGAAGTTGATGAAGATGACGGTGTGCAGCGCACAGCGCAAAAGTGGTTAAGCTTTGATCCAGGTTCAGATTTACGTGGTCTATTCGCGCATCAGATGGAAGCTGATGAAGATGACGGTGTGTAACGCACAGTGCGAAAGTGGTTAAGCTCTGATGGAGGTTCAGCTGAGCTGGTCTGTTCGCGCTGCAGTTGAAAGTTGATGAAGAGGCCGATTTGCATTGCACAGCGCGAAACTGTTTAAGATCCGATCGAGGTTCAGCTTATCTGGTCTGTTCGCACGGCATTTTTAAGCTGATGAGGATGGCGGTGTTCAAAGCACAGCGTAAAAGTGGTTACACCCTGATGGAGGTTCAGCTGATCTGGTCTTTTCGCGTGGCAGTTGGAAGCTGATGAACATGACGGTGTGCAATGCACAGCACCAAAGTGGTTAAGCTCTGATCGATGATCAGCTTATCTGGTCTGTTCGCACGGAAGTTGGAAGATGATGAGGATGACAGTGTGCAACGCACAGTGCGAAAGAGGTTATGCCCTGATCGAGGTTCAGCTAATCTGGTCTGTTCGCGTGGCAGTTGGAAGCTGATGTACATGACGGTGTGCAATGCACAGCACCAAAGTGGTTAAGCTCTGATCAAGGTTAAGCTGATTTGGTCTGTACGCGCCGCAGATGGAAGCTGATGAAGACGACGGTGTGAAACGCATAGTGCGAAAGTGGTGAAGCTCTGATCGAGGTTAAGCTTATCCGGTCTGTTCGCACGGCAGTTGGAAGCTGATGGGGATTACGCTGTGCAACGCACAGAGCTAATGTGGTTAAGCCCTAATCAATGTTCAGTTGATCTGGTCTGTTCGCGTAGCGGTTCGAAGCTGATGAAGATGACGCTATGCAACGCACAGCGCGAAAGTGGTTAAGCCCTGATCGAGGTTCAGCTGATCTGGTCTGTTGGCGTGGCAGTTCGATGCTCATGAAGATGACGGTGTGCAACGCACAACGCGAAAGTGGCTAATCTCTGATCGAGGTTCAGCTGACCTGATCTGTTCGCACTGCAGTTAAAAGCTGATGAGGATGATGGTGTGTAACGCACAGCGCCAAAGTGGTAAAGCTATGATCAAGGTTCAGCTTAACTGGTCTGTTAATGCCGCAGATGGAAGCTGATGAAGCTGACGGTGTGCACGCGCAGTGCGAAAGTGGTTAAGCTCTGATCGAGGTTCAGCTGTTCTGGTCTCTTCGCGCTGCAGTTGAAAGTTGATGAAGAGGACGATGTGCAATGGACAGCGCAAAAGTGTCAAGCTCTGATCGAGGTTCGGCTTATCTGGTCTGTTCGCGTTCGCGGCGAAGATGGAAGCTGATCAAGATGACGGTGTGCAACCCAAAGCGCGAAAGTGGTTAAGCACTGATCGAGGTTTAGCTGCTCTGCTCTGTTCGCGCTGCAGTTGGAAGTTGATAAGCACGACGATGTTAAATGCACAGTGCGAAAGTGGTTAACTTCTGATCGAGGTTCAGCGGCTCTAGTCTGTTCGCGCTACAGTTGAAAGTTGACGAAGAGGACGATGTGAAATGCACAGCGCGAAAGTGGTTAAGCTCTGATCAAGGTTAAGCTTATTCGGTCTGTTCGCGCGGCAGTTGGAAGCTGATGAAGATGACGGTGTGCAACGCACAGCGCGATAGTGGCTAAGCTCTGATCGAGGTTCAGCTGACCTGATCTGTTCGCGCTGCAGTTAAAAGCTGATGAGGATGACGGTGTGCAACGCACAGCGCCAAAGTGGTTAGGCTATGATCAAGGTTCAGCTTAACTGGTCTGTCCGCGCCGCAGATGAAAGCTGATGAAGATTACGGTGTGCAACGCACAGCGCGAAAGTGGTTAAGCTCTGATCAAGGTTCAACTTATCTGGTCTGTTCGCCGGGCAGTTGTAAGCTGATGAGGATGACGGTGTGCAACGCACAGCGCCAAAGTGGTTAAGCCCTGATTGAGGTTCAGCTGATATGGTCTGTTAGCGCGGTCGTTGGAAGCTGATGAATATGACGGTGTGCAACGACCAGCGCGAAAGTGGTTAACCCCTGATCGAGGTTCACATTATCTGGTCTGTTCGCGCCGCATACGGAAGCTGATGAAGATGACGTTGTGCAATGGACTGCGCGAAAGTGCTTGAGCTCTGATCAAGGTTCAAATTTATCTGGACTATTCGCGCATCAGATGCACAGCGCGAAAGTGGTTGAGCCCTGATCGAGGTTCAGCTGATCTGGTATGTCCGCGTGGCAGTTAAAAGCTGATGAATATGAAGGTGTGCAACGCAAAGCGCGAAGGTGGTTAAGCGCTGATCGAGGTTCAGCTGATCTGGTCTGTTCGCGCGGCAGTTGGAAGCTGATGAAGATGACGCTGTGCAACGCACAACGCGAAAGTGGCTAAGCTCTGATTGAGGTTCAGCTGACCTGATCTGTTCGCGCTGCAGTTAAAAGCTGATGAGGATGACGGTGTGCAACGCACAGCGCCAAAGTGGTTAAGCTATGATCAAGGTTCAGCTTAACTGGTCTGTTAACGCCGCAGATGGAAGCTGATGAAGCTGACGGTGTGTGCGCGCAGTGCGAAAGTGGTTAAGCCCTGATCGAGGTTCAGCTGATCTGGTCTCTTCGCGCTGCAGTTGAAAGTTGATGAAGAGGACGATGTGCAATGGACAGCGCAAAAGTGTTCAGCTCTGATCGAGGTTGGGCTTATCTGGTCTGTTCGCACGGCAGTTGGAAGATGATGAGGATGACAGTGTGCAACGCACAGCGCAAAAGAGGTTATGCCCTGATCGAGGTTCAGCTAATCTTGTCTGTTCGCGTGGCAGTTGGAAGCTGATGTACATGACGGTGTGCAATGCACAGCACCAAAGTGGTTAAGCTCTGATCAAGGTCAAGCTGATTTGGTCTGTTCGCGCCGCAGATGGAAGCTGATGAAGACGACGGTGTGCAACGCATAGTGCGAAAGTGGTGAACCTCTGATCGAGGTTAAGCTTATCTGGTCTGTTCGCACGGCAGTTGGAAGCTGATGGGGATTACGCTGTGCAACGCACAGAGCTAATTTGGTTAAGCCCTAATCGAGGTTCAGTTGATCATGGTCTGTTCGCGTAGCGGTTCGAAGCTGATGAAGATGACGCTATGCAACGCACAGCGCGAAAGTGGTTAAGCCCTGATCGAGGTTCAGCTGATCTGGTCTGTTGGCGTGGCAGTTCGATGCTGATGAAGATGACGGTGTGCAACGCACAACGCGAAAGTGGCTAATCTCTGATCGAGGTTCAGCTGACCTGATCTGTTCGCACTGCAGTTAAAAGCTGATGAGGATGATGGTGTGTAACGCACAGCGCCAAAGTGGTAAAGCTATGATCAAGGTTCAGCTTAACTGGTCTGTTAATGCCGCAGATGGAAGCTGATGAAGCTGACGGTGTGCACGCGCAGTGCGAAAGTGGTTAAGCCCTGATCGAGGTTCAGCTGTTCTGGTCTCTTCGCGCTGCAGTTGAAAGTTGATGAAGAGGACGATGTGCAATGGACAGCGCAAAAGTGTTAAGCTCTGATCGAGGTTCGGCTTATCTGGTCTGTTCGCGTTCGCGGCGAAGATGGAAGCTGATCAAGATGACGGTGTGCAACCCAAAGCGCGAAAGTGGTTAAGCACTGATCGAGGTTTAGCTGCTCTGCTCTGTTCCCGCTGCAGTTGGAAGTTGATAAGGACGACGATGTTAAATGCACAGTGCGAAAGTGGTTAACTTCTGATCGAGGTTCAGCGGCTCTAGTCTGTTCGCGCTACAGTTGAAAGTTGACGAAGAGGACGATGTGAAATGCACAGCGCGAAAGTGGTTAAGCTCTGATCGAGGTTAAGCTTATTCGGTCTGTTCGCGCGGCAGTTGGAAGCTGATGAAGATGACGGTGTGCAACGCACAGCGCGATAGTGGCTAAGCTCTGATCGAGGTTCAGCTGACCTGATCTGTTCGCGCTGCAGTTAAAAGCTGATGAGGATGACGGTGTGCAACGCACAGCGCCAAAGTGGTTAGGCTATGATCAAGGTTCAGCTTAACTGGTCTGTCCGCGCCGCAGATGAAAGCTGATGAAGATTACGGTGTGCAACGCACAGCGCGAAAGTGGTTAAGCTCTGATCAAGGTTCAACTTATCTGGTCTGTTCGCCGGGCAGTTGTAAGCTGATGAGGATGACGGTGTGCAACGCACAGCGCCAAAGTGGTTAAGCCCTGATCGAGGTTCAGCTGATATGGTCTGTTAGCGCGGTCGTTGGAAGCTGATGAATATGACGGTGTGCAACGACCAGCGCGAAAGTGGTTAACCCCTGATCGAGGTTCACATTATCTGGTCTGTTCGCGCCGCAGACGGAAGCTGATGAAGATGACGTTGTGCAATGGACTGCGCGAAAGTGCTTGAGCTCTGATCAAGGTTCAAATTTATCTGGAGTATTCGCGCATCAGATGCACAGCGCGAAAGTGGTTGAGCCCTGATCGAGGTTCAGCTGATCTGGTATGTCCGCGTGGCAGTTAAAATCTGATGAATATGAAGGTGTGCAACGCAAAGCGCGAAGGTGGTTAAGCGCTGATCGAGGTTTAGCTGATCTGGTCTGTTCGCGCGGCAGTTGGAAGCTGATGAAGATGACGCTGTGCAACGCACAACGCGAAAGTGGCTAAGCTCTGATTGAGGTTCAGCTGACCTGATCTTTTCGCGCTGCAGTTAAAAGCTGATGAGGATGACGGTGTGCAACGCACAGCGCCAAAGTGGTTAAGCTATGATCAAGGTTCAGCTTAACTGGTCTGTTAACGCCGCAGATGGAAGCTGATGAAGCTGACGGTGTGTGCGCGCAGTGCGAAAGTGGTTAAGCCCTGATCGAGGTTCAGCTGATCTGGTCTCTTCGCGCTGCAGTTGAAAGTTGATGACGAGGACGATGTGCAATGGACAGCGCAAAAGTGTTCAGCTCTGATCGAGGTTGGGCTTATCTGGTCTGTTCGCACGGCAGTTGGAAGATGATGAGGATGACAGTGTGCAACGCACAGCGCAAAAGAGGTTATGCCCCGATCGAGGTTCAGCTAATCTTGTCTGTTCGCGTGGCAGTTGGAAGCTGATGTACATGACGGTGTGCAATGCACAGCACCAAAGTGGTTAAGCTCTGATCAAGGTTAAGCTGATTTGGTCTGTTCGCGCCGCAGATGGAAGCTGATGAAGACGACGGTGTGCAACGCATAGTGCGAAAGTGGTGAACCTCTGATCGAGGTTAAGCTTATCTGGTCTGTTCGCACGGCAGTTGGAAGCTGATGGGGATTACGCTGTGCAACGCACAGAGCTAATTTGGTTAAGCCCTAATCGAGGTTCAGTTGATCATGGTCTGTTCGCGTAGCGGTTCGAAGCTGATGAAGATGACGCTATGAGACGCACAGCGCGAAAGTGGTTAAGCCCTGATCGAGGTTCAGCTGATCTCGTCTGTTCGCGCGGCAGTTGGAAGCTGATGAAGATGACACGGTGCAACGCACAACGCGAAAGTGGCTAAGCTCTGATCGAGGCTCAGCTGTTCTGGTCTCTTCGCGCTGCAGTTGAAAGTTGATGAAGAGGACGATGTGCAATGGACAGCGCAAAAGTGTTAAGCTCTGATCGAGGTTCGGCTTATCTGGTCTGTTCGCGTTCGCGGCGAAGATGGAAGCTGATCAAGATGACGGTGTGCAACCCAAAGCGCGAAAGTGGTTAAGCACTGAGCGAGGTTCAGCTGATCTGGTCTGTTCGCGCCGCAGATGGAAGCTGATGAAGATTACGGTGTGCAACGCACAGCACGAAAGTGGTTAAGCTCTGATCAAGGTTCAGCTTATCTGGTCTGTTCGCCCGGCAGTTGGAAGCTGATAAGGATGACGGTGCGCAACGGTGTGCAACGCACAGCACCAAAGTGGTTAAGCACTGATCGAGGTTCAGCTGATATGGTCTGTTAGCGCGGCCGATGGAAGCTGATGAAGAAGACGGTGTGCATCGACCAGCGCGAAAGTGGTTAAGCCTTGATCGAGTTTCAGCAGCCCTCCTCTATTCGCGCTGCTGTGGGAAGTTGATAAAGGCGACAATGTGAAATGCACAGCGCGAAAGTGGTTAAGCTCTGATCGAGGTTTAGCTGCACTGGTCTGTTCGCGCTGCAGATGTAAGTTGATGAACATGTTGGTGTGCAATGCGCAGCGCCACAGTGGTTAAGCTCTGATCGAGGTTCAGCTTATCGGGTCTGTTAGCGTGCCAGTTGGAAGCTGATGAATGTGACGGTGTGCAACTCACAGCGCGAAAGTGGTTAAGCTCTGGTCGAGGTGAAGGTTATCTGGCCTATTCGCGCCGCAGATGGAAGCTGATGATGATGGCGGTGTGCAACGCACAGCGCGAAAGTAGATAAGCTCTGATCAAGGTTCAGCTTATCTGGTCTGTTCGCGCCGCAGTTGGAAGCTGATGAATATGACGGTGTGCAACGCCCCGTGCGAAAGTGGTTAAGCTCTGATCGAAGTTCAGTTTATCTGGTATGTTCGCCCGGCAGTTGGAAGCTGATATGGAGGATTGTGTGCAACGCACAGCGCCAAAGTGGTTAAGCCCTGATCGGGGTTCAGCTGATCTGGTCTGTTCGAGCTGCGGTTGGAAGCTGATAAATATGACAGTGTGCAACGCACAGCGCGAAAGAGGTTAAGCGCTGATCGAGGTTCAGCTGATATAGCCTGTTAGCGCGGCTGTTTGGAAGCTGATGAAGATGACGGTGAGCAACGACGAGCGGGAAAGTGGTTAAGCATTGATCGACTTTTAGCTACCCTCCTCTGTTCGCGCTGCAGATGGAAGTTGATAAACACGACGATGTGAGATGCACAGCGCGAAAGTGGTTAAGCACTGATTGAGGTTTAGATGCTCTGGTCTGTTCGCGCTGCAGTTGGAAGTTGATAAGGACGACGATGTTAAATGCACAGTGCGGAAGTGGTTAAGCTCTGATCGAGGTTCAGTTGGTCTGTTCGCGCTGAGGTTGGAAGTTGATAAAGATGACAGAGTGCAACGCACAGCGTGAAAGTCGATAAGCACTGATCGAGGTTCAGCTGATCTAGTCTGTTCGCGCCGCAGATGGAAGCTGTTGAAGATGACGGCGTGCAACGCACTGCGCGAAAGTGGTTAAGCTCTGAACAAAGGTTCAGCTTATCTGGTCTGTTCGCACGGCAGTTGGAAGCTGATGAGGATGACGGTGTGCAACGCACAGCGCGAAAGTGGCTAAGCTTTGATCGAGGTTCAGCTGATCTTTTCTGTTCGCGCTGCAGTTGAAAGTTGATGAAGATGACGATGTGCAATGCACAGCGCGAAAGTGGTTAAGCTCTGATCGAGGTTCAGCTTATCTGGTCTGTTCGCGGCGCAGATGGAAGCTGATAAAGACTACGGTGTGCAACGCACAGCGTGAAAGTCGATAAGCAATGATCGAGGTTCAGCTGATCTGGTCTGTTCGCGCCGCAGATGGAAGCTGATGAAGATGACGGCGTGCAAAGCACAGCACCAAAGTGGTTAAGCTCTGATCGAGGTTCAGCTTATCTGGTCTGTTCGCACGGCAGTTGGAAGCTGATTGGGATGACGGTGTGCAATGCACAGAGCTAAAGTGGTTAAGCCCTGAATGTGGTTCAGTTGATCTGGTCTGTTCGCGTAGCAGTTCGAAGCTGATGAAGATGACGGTGTGCAACGCACAGCGCGAAAGAGGCTTTGGCGCTGATCGAGGTTCAGCTGATCTGGTCTGTTCGCGCTGCAGTTGAAAGTTGAAGGTGACGGTGTGCAATGCACAGCGCGAAATTGGTTAAGCTCTGATCAAGGCTCAGCTTATCTGGTCTGTTCGCGCCACAGGTGGAAGCTGATGAACATGACGGTGTGCAATGCACAGCGAGAAAGTGGTTAAACCCTGATCGAGGTTCAGCTGATATGGCCTGTTAGCTCGGCCGTTGGAAGCTGATGAAGATGGCGGTGTGCAACGACGAGCGGGAAAGTGGTTAAGCATTGATCGACTTTTAGCTACCCTCCTCTGTTCGCGCTGCAGATGAAAGTTGATAAAGACAACGATGTTAAATGCACAGTGCGAAAGTGGTTAAGCTCTGATCGAGGTTCAGCGGCTCTGGTCTGTTCGCGCTGCAGTTGGAAGTTGATAAAGATGACGGCGTGCAACGCACAGCGTGAAAGTCGATAAGCACTGATCGAGGTTCAGCTGATCTAGTCTGTTCGCGCCGCAGATGGAAGCTGTTGCAGATGACGGCGTGCAACGCACAGCGCGAAAGTGGTTAAGCTCTGATCAAAGGTTCAGCTTATCTGGTCTGTTCGCACGGCAGTTGGAAGCTGATGAGGATGACGGTCTGCAACGCACACCGCGAAAGTGGTTAAGCCCTGATCGAGGTTCAGCTGATCTGGTCTGTTCGCGTGGCAGTTGGAAGCTGATGAAGATGACGGTGTGCAACGCCCAGTGCGAAAGTGGTTGAGCTCTGATCAAGGATCAGCTTATCTGGTCTGTTCGCACAGCAGTTGGAAGATGATAAGGATGACGGTGTGCAACGCACAGCGCGAAAGTGGTTAAGCCCTGATCGAGGTTCAGCTGATCTGGTCTGTTCGCGTGGCAGTTGGAAGGTGATGAACATGACGGTGTGCAATGCACAGCACCAAAGTGGTTAAGCTCTGATCCAGAATCAGCTTATCTGGTTTGTTCGCACGGTAGTTGGAAGCTGATGAGGATGACGGTGTGCAACGCACAGCGCGAAAGTGGCTAAGCTTTGATTGAGGTTCAGCTGATCTGGTCTGTTCGCGCTGCAGTTGAATGTTGATGAAGAGGACAATGTGCAATGCACAGCGCGAAAGTGGTTAAGCTCTGATCGAGGTTCAGCTTTTCTGGTCAGTTCGCGTGGCAGTTGGAAGCCGACGAGGATGACTCTATGTAACGCACAGCGCGAAAGTGGTTAAGCCCTGATCGAGGTTCAGCTGATCTGGTCTGTTCGCGTGGCAGTTGGAAGGTGATGAACATGACGGTGTGCAATACACAGCACCAAAGTGGGTAAGCTCTGATCGAGAATCAGCTTATCTGGTTTGTTCGCACGGTAGTTGGAAGCTGATGAGGATGACGATGTGCAACGCACAGCGCGAAAGTGGCTAAGCTTTGATTGAGGTTCAGCTGATCTGGTCTGTTCGCGCTGCAGTTGAATGTTGATGAAGAGGACAATGTGCAATGCACAGCGCGAAAGTGGTTAAGCTCTGATCGAGGTTCAGCTTATCTGGTCAGTTCGCGTGGCAGTTGGAAGCTGACGAGGATGACGCTATGTAACGCACAGCGCGAAAGTGGTTAAGCCCTGATCGAGGTTCAGCTGATCTGGTCTGTTCGAGCGGCAGTTTGAAGCTGATGAAGATTACGCTGTGCAACGCACAACGCGAAAGTGGCTAAGCTCTAATCGAGGTTCAGCTGACCTGATCTGTTGGCACTGCAGTTGAAAGCTGATGAGGATGACGGTGTGCAACGCGCAGCGCGAAAGTGGTTAAGGCCTGATCGAGGTTCAGCTGATCTGGTCTGTTCGCGCGGCAGTTGGAAGCTGATGAAGATGACGGTGTGCAACGCACAGCGCGAAAGTATTGTTACAAGTGGACGAATCATGAACGAAGAAGTGGCGGTGCGCTGAACGACGACGACGTTGACAGTTGGTAGCTGGGGGCTCGGTTCTGAGCTGAGTGCTGGCCATCTCAGAGCAGCCGCCAATATAGACTTACCGCCGTAACATCCCCGTAACATCTTTTGGTGGAGGTCGCGGGTTCGAGCCGACATGCCGACGACCCGACGAGCCGACGAGACGACGGGTCGAACCGGCGAGACGACTACCGACCCGGCCCCTCCGTCTGCGCCTGCCACGCCAACGGTCGTCGTAGCCCACCCTCGCGACCCGGGCACATTCTGCGGTACAGATGGCGTGGACGTCGAGGACTGGCTCTCGCTTTATGAGCCTGTTAGCCAGCACAACAGGTGGGACGCCACGCTGATGCTGGCCAATGTAATATTTTATCTCGCCGGCACCGCACGCGTCTGGTTCGAAACCCACGAAGAAGAGATTGCCACATGGGATGCCTGCAAGCAAAAGCTTCGCGGCCTTTTTTGGAAACCAGTTGGCCGTCAGCTTGCTGCCGAAAAAGAACTTGCAGCTCGCGCCCAAACGGCCACTGAATCATATATTACATACATTCAAGACCTCTTGGCACTGTGCCGAAAGGTCGATCCCAACATGACCGAAGACGATAAGGTAGGCCACATTCTTAAAGGCATTGCCGACGATGCCTTCCACCCTATTCTATGCCGGGACTGCTCTACGGTTGACTCCGTTCTGCAGGTGTGTCGACGCTTCGAGCAGGCCAAGCACCGGCGCATTGAACACCGCTTCGACCGCCTGCCTAACACAGCTGCCAGTTCCACGTGCGAGGATCTGCCGACACTAAGGCAGCCTTCCAACCCCGACAACGTGACTCGCATCGTGCGCCGTGAACTGGAGGCGCTGGCTCCTGTTACATCCAACGCGCCCTTGTCGGACAACACCCTGGCCACAATATCCCTTATTCAAGCTGTCGTCCGCCAGGAGGTCGCCAACTTGGGCATGCCCTCCAGCCATCGTCCCGTCGAACCTCGGAGTGCGAGCCCCATCTCTCCCGTGGTCGCTACTGCTACGGCCCGCAACACCTTCGTCCCAGGTTACACAAGGTATCGCAATCCGGATGAGTGGCGTACCCCTGACGACCGGCCGATCTGCTTTACGTGCTCGCGCGTAGGCCACATCTCCCGCCACTGCCGCAGCCGTTGGTCCGCACCTACCCGACCTTTGCCCTACGTCGACCGCCGTTATGACTATGGACCCCGTCGCTTCACGCCTCGGAATGACCCACCCAGCGCCGAGTCCACACCGCCTCCTCGTAGAACCAGCCGCTCTCCCTCCCCGACAGCCCACCGTTCCCGCTCACCTCTTCCGCACCGCAGTTACTCACCGTCCTCTGCAGGCCGCTTCGCGGGAAACTAGCCAGTGCAGCTCCCGGAGGTGATGCTGCATTGGTGCCCCGACCTGAAAATCCTCTACTGACCCAGCCTTCGCCCTGTAATCTGCTCGACGTTTTTGTGGACGGTGTTCCTGTTTCTGCCCTCATTGACACTGGTGCCCAAGTCTCGGTTCTTAGCTCATCCTTTTGCCGTCGCCTCAAAAAAGTTCAGACCCCTGCCGCTTCGCCCACCGTTCGCGTGGCCGATGGCAGCACTGCTGCCGTCACTGGCCTGTGCACTGCCCGCGTCACTCTTGCCGACCGTCACATCCCAGTTTTGTTCACCGTCCTCGAACACTGCCCTCACAATGTGATCCTTGGTCTAGACTTTCTAACCGCTCACTCTGCCCTTATCGACTGCTCCAGCGGCCTTCTACGATTGGACCTGCCTCTCAGCTCAGCCGACACACCCTCAAGCTCCACGCCCCGCCTTCGCTCCACCGAGTACGCTCGCCTGCCCCCCGACTCTGCCGTTTATCTGCCTATGTCCCCATTTCCTGCCGTTCCTGATGGGGATTATCTTGCCTGTCCACTCGCCGATGTCGTTCTCTCCTGCAATGTTGTTCTTCCGCACCTCATCGTGACCCTCATTAAGAATAGCACCTCCCTTCCTGTCCTCAACTTCAGCTTGTCACCACAAGTTCCTCCTGCAGGCATATCGCTTGCTACTTTGTCTTCTCTCACCGACTGTACCGTCACTGCTCTCTCACCTGGACCGCCTTCTACTGTCTCTCAAGCCGCCGACATCCCGGCCAACGTTCCGCAATCCATTTCTGCGATGATTGCTTCTGACCTGAGCCCCGAGCATGCACAGGATATTCACAACCTTTTGGTGTCCTACTCCGACATTTTTGACTTCGCTTCTGCTCCTCTGGGTCAAACATCGGTAGTGACTCACCGCATTGACACCGGCGATGCCAGACCTATACACCGGAGGCCTTATCGTGTGTCGCTACCAGTGCGCCAGATCATCCAGCGGGAGGTGGACAAGATGTTGGCCAACGATATCATCGAGCCTTCAAACAGCCCTTGGGCATCGTCTGTCGTGCTCGTGAAAAAGAATACCAAACTTGGCGGTTTTGCGTCGACTATCGTCATCTCAACAAGGTCACGAAGAAAGACGTCTATCCCCTTCCGCGCATAGATGATGCCCTGGACTGTTTACATGGCGCCTGCTACTTTTCTTCCATCGACCTTCGTAGTGGGTATTGGCAAATCTCTGTTGACGCAAGAGCCCGCGAGAAAACAGCTTTCGTCTCCCCTGATGGCCTTTACCATTTTAAGGTCATGCCCTTCGGCCTTTGTAACGCCCCTGCCACATTTGAACGGATGATGGACTCGTTACTCCGGGGCTTCAAGTGGACGACCTGCCTTTGTTACTTAGATAATGTAATTGTTTTCTCGCCCTCTTTGGAACCCACCTGCTTCGCCTTTCGTCCATCTTTGCACTTTTCCGCCGCGCAGGTCTTCAACTCAACTAAAAAAAATGTACTTTCGGCAGCCGCGAACTCAAAGTCCTCGTCCATTTGGTGAATGCGAGTGGCATACAACCTGACCCTGATAAAGTTCGTGCCGTCAGTGCTTTTCCCTGTCCCCGCTCGCCCAGTGATGTTCGAAGCTTCATCGGAATCTGTTCCTACTTTCGCCGGTTCGTCCCGAACTTCGCAGCCGTCGCTCGCCCTCTCACCAATCTGTTGCAGAAAGGCGTTCCTTTTTCCTGGGGCCCAGAGCAGGCTACTGCATTCTCCAGCCTTATCGCCGTCCTCACCAACCCTCCTGTATTGGCCCATTTCAACCCGTCTGCCCCGACTGAACTTCGCACCGATGCCAGTGGTCACGGAATTGGCGCCATCCTTGCTCAGCGACAACGCGGCCAGCACTGCGTGATCGCGTACGCCAGCCGTCTTCTTTCTTCCGCCGAGAAGAATTACTCCATCACAGAACGCGAGTGGCTGGCTCTTGTTTGGGCCATTGGAAAATTCCGCACATACTTGTTCGGCCGCCCATTCACTGTTATAACCGACCACCACGCCCTGTATTGGCTCTCATCTCTCAAGGACCCTACTGGCCGTCTTGGCCGGTGGGCATTGCGATTGCAAGAATACACCTTTTCCGTGGTTCACAAGTCCAGTCGCCTCCATCAAGATGCAGACTGCCTGTCCCGCTATCCCGTCGATCCTCCTTCTACAGACTGTGAGTCGGATGCCTGTGTCCTCTCCATCTCCGACCTCTCCCACATTGCCGACGAACAGCGCTTGGATCCCACCCTCACCTCGCTCATCGACAGCCTCAGCACCGACCGCCGCGACACTTCTCTGGCCCGGTTTTTGCTGGACGGGAACACGCTGTACCGCCGCAGCATGCGACCTGATGGCGCTGAGCACTTGCTCGTTGTTCCCCGCCACCTACGGTCCACTATCCTCGAACAACTGCATGACGCACCTACGGCTGGTCGTCTTGGTGTCTCCCGTACGTACGACCGCGTGCGCCGGCGTTTCTTCTGGCCTGGTCTGTACCGCTCCGTTCAACGCTACGTCGCCGCTTGCGACGTCTGTCAGCGCTGAAAGAAGCCCGCTGTCCTGCCGTCTGGACACCTGCAGCCGATCCCCATCCCGACCGACCCGTTTTCTCGTGTTGGGCTAGATTTACTTGGGCCCTTCCCGGAGTCCTCCACGGGGACCAAGTGGATTGCCGCCGCCACCGATTATGCCACGCTGTACGTGATCACTCGCGCCATTCCAACCAGCTGCGCCACTAACGTCGCTGACTTCCTTCTGCACGACGTCATATTACACCATGGCGCTCCCCGTCAACTCCTTACTTACCGTGGCCGCTGCTTCCTTTCCCGAGTTGTTGACGAAATCCTTCGTTCGTGCTCCGTTCGTCACAAGATTTCCACTGCTTATCATCCTCACACGAACGGCCTTACGGAGCGTCTCAACCGCACGCTGACAGACATGCTCGCCATGTACGTATCCGACGACCACCGGGACTGGGACATAAGCTTGCCTTTTGTCACCTTCGCCTACAACTCTTCGCGCCATGATACCGCTGGTTACTCGCCCTTCTATCTTCTCTTTGGACGAGACCCCTTACTGCCCTTCGACACTCTGCTGCCCACAGCTGGCCCTGTCACTACATATGCGCGTGACGCTGTCGCGTGAGCAGACGCTGCCCGCCAGGTTGCTCGACACAAGCTCTCCGCCTCCCAAGAGGCTCAAAAACACCGCTACGATGGCCTGCACCGTGATGTGCGATACCCTGCCGGATCGCTCGTCTTGCTGTGGCTCCCATTCCGTCATGTGGGGTTATGTGAAAAACTTCTGCCGCGCTACACAGGTCCTTATCGTGTATTACGGGCAGTGACCGACGTAACGTATGAAATCACGCCGCTGCACCCAAAGTCGACGTCCGCTCCACTAAAGTCCGAAGTCGTTCATGTAGCTCGCCTCAAGCCCTATCCACCACCATCGACATCGCACGCCTAACACGCACCGGGACGTTGCCTTCAGCCGAGGGGGATAGTGTTACAAGTGGACGAATCATGAACGAAGAAGTGGCGGTGCGCTGAACGACGACGACGTTAACAGTTGGTAGTTGGGCGCTCGGTTCTGAGCTGAGTGCTGGCCATCTCAGAGCAGCCGCCAATATAGACTTACCGCCGTAACATCCCCGTAACAGCATGTAAGCTCTGATCGAGGTTCAGCTGACCTGGTCTATTAGCGCTGCAGTTGAAAGTTGATGAAGAGGCCGATTTGCATTGCACAGCGCGAAAGTGGTTAAGATTCGATCGAGGTTCAGCTTATCTGGTCTGTTCGCGGCGCAGATGGAAGCTGATAAAGATGACGGTGTGCAACGCACAGCGCGAAAGTCGATAAGCACTGATCGAGGTTCAGCTGATCTGGTCTGTTCGCGCCGCAGATGGAAGCTCATGAAGATGACGGTGTGCAATGCACAGCGCGAAAGTGGTTAAGCTCTGATAGAGGTTCAGCTTATCTCGTCTGTCCGCGCCGCAGATGGAAGCTGATGAAGATTACGGTGTGCAACGCACAGCGCGAAAGTGGTTAAGCTCTGATCAAGGTTCAGCTTATCTGGTCTGTTCGCCCGGCAGTTGAAAGCTGATGAGGATGACGGTGTGCAAAGCACAGCGCCAAAGCGGTTAAGCCGTGATCGAGGTTCAGCTGATATGATCTGTTAGCGCGGCCGATGAAAGCTGATGAAGATGATGGTGTGCAACGACCAGCGCGAAAGTGTTTAAGCCTTAATCTAGATTCAGCTGCCCTCTTTTATTCGCGCTGCAGCTGGAAGTTGATAAAGACGTCGATGTGAAATGCTCCGCGCGAAGGTGGTTAAGATCTGATCGAGGTTTAGCTGCACTGGTCTGTTCGCGCTGTAGATGGAAGTTTATAAAGACGACGATGTGAAATGCACAGTGCGAAAGTGGTCAAGTTTTGATCGAGGTTCAGCTGCTCTGCTCTGTTCTCGATGCAGTTGGAAGTTGATAAAGATGGTGGTGTGCAACGCACAGCGGAAAGTGGCTAAGCTCTGATCGAGGTTCAGCTGACCTGGTCTGTTAGCGCTGCAGTTGAAAGTTAATGAAGCGGCCAATTTGCATTGCACAGCGCGAAAGTGGTTAAGATTCGATCGAGGTTAAGATTATCTGGTCTTTTCGCGCCGCAGATACAAGCTGATGAAGATGACATCGTGCAACGCACAGCGCAAAAGTGGTTAAGCTGTGATCAAGGTTCAGCTGGTCTGGTCTGTTCGCGAGGCAGTTGGAAGCTGATGAAGATTGCGCTGTGAAACGCACAATGCGAAAGTGGCTAAGCTCTGATCGAGGTTCAGCTTACCTGATCTGTTCGCAATGCAGTTGATAGCTGATGAG
This sequence comes from Amblyomma americanum, assembly GCF_052857255.1. NCBI lineage: Eukaryota > Metazoa > Arthropoda > Arachnida > Ixodida > Ixodidae > Amblyomma > Amblyomma americanum. Next base: position 187,677,273 of record NC_135498.1, on the reverse strand, counting down.
GATTACGGTGTGCAACGCACAGCGCCAAAGTGGTTAAGCTATGATCAAGGTTCAGCTTATCTGGTCTGTTAACGCCGCAGATGGAAGCTGATGACGCTGACGGTGTGCAACGCGCAGCGCGAAAGTGGTTAAGCAATAATCGAGGTTCAGCTGATCTGGTCTGTTCTCGCGGCAGTTGGAAGCTGATGAAGATCACGGTGTGCAACGCACAGCGCGAAAGTGGCTAAGCTCAGATCGAGGTTCAGCTGACCTGGTCTGTTAGCGCTGCAGTTGAAAGTTGATGAAGAGGCCGATTTGCATTGCACAGCGCGATAGTGGTTAAGATCCGATCGAGGTTCAGATTATCTGGTCTGTTCGCGGCGCAGATGGAAGCTGATAAAGATGACGGTGTGCAACGCACAGCGCGAAAGTCGATAAGCACTGATCGAGGTTCAGCTTATCTCGTCTGTCCGCGCCGCAGATGCAAGCTGATGAAGATTACGGTGTGCAACGCACAGCGCGAAAGTGGTTAAGCTCTGATCAAGGTTCAGCTTATCTGGTCTGTTCGCCCGGCAGTTGAAAGCTGATGAGGATGACGGTGTGCAACGCACAGCGCAAAAGCGGTTAAGCCGTGATCGAGGTTCAGCTGATATGGCCTGTCAGCGCGGCCGTTGGAAGCTGATGAATATGACGGTGTGCAACGACGAGTGGGAAAGTGGTTAAGCATTGATCGACTTTTAGCTACCCTCCTCTGTTCGCGCTGCAGATAGAAGTTGATAAAGACGAAGATGTGAAATGCACAGCGCGAAAGTGGTTAAGCACTGATCGAGGTTCAGCTGATATGGTCTGTTAGCGCGGTCGTTGGAAGCTGATGAATATGACGGTGTGCAACGACCAGCGCGAAAGTGGTTAACCCCTGATCGAGGTTCACATTATCTGGTCTGTTCGCGCCGCACACGGAAGCTGATGAAGATGACGTTATGCAATGGACTGCGCGAAAGTGCTTGAGCTCTGATCAAGGTTCAAATTTATCTGGTCTATTCGCGCATCAGATGGAAGCATCAGATCTACCTTGTGGTCTGTCAGTTTTCGCGCCTGTAATCCAAAGATGTACCAACTTACCCAGCAAGACGTTCTTTTGGAAGCTGATGAAGATGACGGTTTGCAACGCACAGTGCGAAAGTGGTTAAACTCTGATCGAGGTTCAGCTTATCTGGTCTGTTCGCACGGCAGTTCGAAGCTCATGAAGATGACGGTGTGCAACGCTCAGGGCGAAAGAAGCTTTAGATCTGATCGCGGTTCAGCTGATCTGGTCTGTTCGCGCTGCAGTTGAAAGTTAATGAAGAGGCCGATTTGCATTGCACAGCGCGAAAGTGGTTAAGATCCGATCGAGGTTCAGCTTATCTGGTCTGTTCGCGGCGCAGATGGAAGCTGATTAAGACTACGGTGTGCAACGCACAGGGCGAGAGTCGATAAGCACTGATCAAGGTTCAGCTGATCTCGTCTGTTCGCGCCGCAGATGGAAGCTGATGAAGATGACGGTGTGCAATGCACAGCGCGAAAGTGGTTAAGCTCTGAATAAGGTTCAGCTTATCTCGTCTGTCCGCGCCGCAGATGGAAGCTGATGAAGATTACTGTGTGCAACGCACAGCGCGAAAGCGGTTAAGCTCTGATCAAGGTTCAGCTTATCTGGTCTGTCCGCCCGGCAGTTGGAAGCTGATGAAGATGACGGTGTGCAACGCACAGCGCCGAAGCGGTTAAGCCGTGATCGAGGTTCAGCTGATATGGTCTGTTAGCGCGGCCGATTAAAGCTGATGAAGATGACGGTGTGCAACGAAAAGCGCGAAAGTGTTTAAGCCTTGATCGAGTTTCAGCGGCCCTCCTCTATTCGCGCTGCAGCTGGAAGCTGATAAAGTCGTCGATGTGAAATGCACAGCGCGAAAGTGGTTATGCTCTGATCGAGGTTAAGCTGCTCTGGTCTCTTCGCGCGGCGGTTGGAAGCTGATGAAGATGACGGTGTGGAACGCAGAGAGCAAAAGTGGTTAAGCTCTGATCGAGGTTCAGCTTATCTGGTCTGTTCGCGTGGCAGTTGGAAGCTGACGAGGATGACGCTATGCAACGCACAGCGCGAAAGTGGTTAAGCCCTGATCGAGGTTCAGCTGATCTGGTCTGTTCGAGTGGCAGTTGGAAGCTGATGAAGATTACGCTGTGCAACGCACAACGCGAAAGTGGCTAAGCTCTAATCGAGGTTCAGCTGACCTGATCTGTTCGCACTGCAGTTGAAAGCTGATGAGGATGACGGTGTGCAACGCACAGCGCCAAAGTGGTTAGGCAATGTTCAAGGTTCAGCTTATCTTGTCTGTTAACGCCGCAGATGGAAGCTGATGAAGCTGACAGTGTGCAACGCGCAGTGCGAAAGTGGTTAAGCCCTGATCGAGGTTCAGCTGATCTCGTCTGTTCGCGCGGCAGTTGGAAGCTGATGAAGATGACGGTGTGCAACGCACAGCGCGAAAGTATGTAAGCTCTGATCGAGGTTCAGCTGACCTGGTCTATTAGCGCTGCAGTTGAAAGTTGATGAAGAGGCCGATTTGCATTGCACAGCGCGAAATTGGTTAAGATCCGATCGAGGTTTAGCTTATCTGGTCTGTTCGCGGCGCAGATGCAAGCTGATAAAGATGACGGTGTGCAACGCACAGCGCGAAAGTCGGTAAGCACTGATCGAGGTTCAGCTGATCTGGTCTGTTCGCGCCGCAGATGGAAGCTGATGAAGATGACGGTGTGCAATGCACAGCGCGAAAACGGTTAGGCTCTGATAGAGGTTCAGCTTATCTCATCTGTCCGCGCCGCAGATGGAAGCTGATGAAGATTACGGTGTGCAACGCACAGCGCGAAATTGGTTAAGCTCTGATCAAGGTTCAGCTTATCTGGTCTGTTTGCCCGGCAGTTGAAAGCTGATGAGGATGACGGTGTGCAACGCACAGCGCCAAAGCGGTTAAGCCGTGATGGAGGTTCAGCTGATATGGTCTGTTAGCGCGGCCGATAAAAGCTGATGAAGATGATGGTGTGCAACGACCAGCGCGAAAGTGTTTAAACCTTAATCGAGTTTCAGCTGCCCTCCTTTATTCGCGCTGCAGCTGGAAATTGATAAAGGCGGTGATGTGAAATGCTCCGCGCGAAGGTGGTTAAGATCTGATCGAGGTTTAGCTGCACTGGCCTGTTCGCGCTGTAGATGGATGTTGATAAAGACGACGATGTGAAATGCACAGTGCGAAAGTGGTTAAGTTTTGATCGAGGTTCAGCTGCTCTGCTCTGTTCTCGATGCAGTTGGAAGTTGATAAAGATGGCGGTGTGCAACGCAAAGCGCGAAAGTGGCTAAGCTCTGATCGAGGTTCAGCAGACCTGGTCTGTTAGCGCTGCAGTTGAAAGTTGATGAAGAGGCCAATTTGCATTGCACAGCGCGAAAGGGGTTAAGATCCGATCGAGGTTAAGATTATCTGGTCTTTTCGCGCCGCAGACACAAGCTGATGAAGATGACATCGTGCAACGCACCGCGCAAAAGTGGTTAAGCTGTTATCAAGGTTCAGCTGGTCTGGTCTGTGCGCGGCAGTTGGAAGCGGATGAAGATTGCGCTGTGCAACGCACAACGCGAAAGTGGCCAAGCTCTGATCGAGGTTCAGGTTACCTGATCTGTTCGCACTGCAGTTGAAAGCTGATGAGGATGACGGTGTGCAACGCACAGCGCCAAAGTGGTTAAGCTATGATCAAGGTTCAGCTTATCTCGTCTGTTAACGCCGCAGATGGAAGCTGATGAAGCTGACGGTGTGCAAGGCGCAGCGCGAAAGTGGTCAAGCCCTGATCGAGGTTCAATTGATCTGGTCTGTTCGCGCGGCAGTTGGAAGCTGATGAAGATGACGGTGTGCAACGCACAGCGCGAAAGTGGTTAAGCTCTGATCAAGGTTCAGCTTATCTGGTCTGTTCTCGCCGCAGGTGGAAGCTGATGAACATGATGGTGTGCAATGCGCAGCGCCAAAGTGGTTAAGCTCTGATGGAGGTTCAGCTTAGCTGTTCTGTTCGCACGGCAGTTGGAAGCTGATGAGGATGACGGTGTGCAACGCACAGTGCGAAAGTGGTTAAGCCCTGATCGAGGTTCAGCTGCTCTGCTTTGTTCTCGATGCAGTTGGAAGTTGATAAATATGGCGGCGTCCAACGCACAGCGCGACAGTGGTTAAGCTCTGATCAAGGTTCAGCTTATCTGGTCTGTTCTCGCCGCAGGTGGAAGCTGATGAACATGATGGTGTGCAATGCGCAGCGCCAAAGTGGTTAAGCTCTGATCGAGGTTCAGATGATCTGGTCTGTTCGCGTGTCAGTTGGAAGCTGATGAAGATGACGGTGTGCAACGCACAGCGCGAAAGCGGTTAAGCCCTGATCGAGGTTCAGATGATCTGGTCTGTTCGCGTGTCAGTTGGAAGCTGATGAAGATGACGGTGTGCAACGCTCAGCGCCAAAGTGGTTAAGCTCTGATCAAGCTTCAGCTGATCTGGTCTGTTCGCGCCGCAGATGAAAGATGATGAAGACGACGGTGTGCAACGCACAGTGCGAAAGTGGTTAAGCTCTGATCGAGGTTCAGCTTATCTAGTCTGTTCGCACGGCAGTTGGAAGCTGATGGGGATGACGGTTTGCAACGCACAGAGCTGAAGTGGTTAAGCCCTGATCGAGGTTCAGTTGATCTGGTCTGTTCGCGGAGCAATTTGAAGCTGATCAAGATTACGGTGTGCAACGCACAGCGCGAAATAGGCTTTAGCTCTGATCGAGGTTCAACTGATCTGGTCTGTTAGCGCTGCAGTTGAAAGTTGAAGATGACAGTGTGCAATGCACACCACGAAAGTGGTCAAGCCCTGATCGAGGTTCAATTGATCTGGTCTGTTCGCGCGGCAGTTGGAAGCTGATGAAGATGACGGTGTGCAACGCACAGCGCGAAAGTGGTTAAGCTCTGATCAAGGTTCAGCTTATCTGGTCTTTTCTCGCCGCAGGTGGAAGCTGATGAACATGATGGTGTGCAATGCGCAGCGCCAAAGTGGTTAGGCTCTGATGGAGGTTCAGCTTAGCTGTTCTGTTCGCACGGCAGTTGGAAGCTGATGAGGATGACGGTGTGCAACGCACAGTGCGAAAGTGGTTAAGCCCTGATCGAGGTTCAGCTGCTCTGCTTTGTTCTCGATGCAGTTGGAAGTTGATAAATATGGCGGCGTCCAACGCACAGCGCGACAGTGGTTAAGCTCTGATCAAGGTTCAGCTTATCTGGTCTGTTCTCGCCGCAGGTGGAAGCTGATGAACATGATGGTGTGCAATGCGCAGCGCCACAGTGGTTAAGCTCTGATCGAGGTTCAGCTTATCTGGTCTGTTCGCACGGCAGTTGGAAGCTGATGAGGATGACGGTGTGCAACGCACAGCGCGAAAGCGGTTAAGCCCTGATCGAGGTTCAGATGATCTGGTCTGTTCGCGTGTCAGTTGGAAGCTGATGAAGATGACGGTGTGCAACGCTCAGCGCCAAAGTGGTTAAGCTCTGATCAAGCTTCAGCTGATCTGGTCTGTTCGCGCCGCAGATGGAAGATGATGAAGACGACGGTGTGCAACGCACAGTGCGAAACTGGTTAAGCTCTGATCGAGGTTCAGCTTATCTAGTCTGTTCGCACGGCAGTTGGAAGCTGATGGGGATGACGGTGTGCAACGCACAGAGCTGAAGTGGTTAAGCCCTGATCGAGGTTCAGTTGATCTGGTCTGTTCGCGGAGCAGTTTGAAGCTGATCAAGATTACGGTGTGCAACGCACAGCGCGAAATAGGCTTTAGCTCTGATCGAGGTTCAACTGATCTGGTCTGTTAGCGCTGCAGTTGAAAGTTGATGAAGATGACAGTGTGCAATGCACACCACGAAAGGGGTTAAGCTCTGATCAAGGTTCAGCTTATCTGGCCTGTCCGCGCTGCAGTTGTAAGTTGATAAAGATGACTGCGTGCAACGCACAGCGCGAAAGTGGTTAAGCTCTGATCAAGGCTCTGCTTATCTGGTCTGTTCGCGCCGCAGGTGGAAGCTGATGAACATGACGGTGTGCAATGCACAGCACCAAAGTGGTTAAGCTCTGATCGAGGTTCAGCTTATCTGGTCTGTTCGCACAGCAGTTGGAAGATGATAAGGATGACGGTGTGCAACGACCAGCGCGAAAGTGTTTAAGCCTTGATCGAGTTTCAGCTGCCCTCCATTATTCGCGCTGCAGCTGGAAGTTGATAAAGACGTCGATGTGAAATGCTTCGCGCGAAGGTGGTTAAGATCTGATCGAGGTTTATCTGCACTGGTCTGCTCGCTTCATAGGGAAGTTGATAAAGACGACGATGTGAAATGCACAGTGCGAAAGTGGTTAAGTTTTCATCAAGTTTCAGCTGCTCTGCTCTGTTCTCGATGCAGTTGGAGGTTGATAAAGATGGCGGTGTCCAAAGCACAGCGCGAAAGTGGTTAAGCTCTGATCAAGGTTCAGCTTATCTGGTCTGTTCTCGCCGCAGGTGGAAGCTGATGAACATGATGGTGTGCAATGCGCAGCGCCAAAGTGGTTAAGCTCTGATGGAGGTTCAGCTGAGCTGTTCTGATCGCACGGCAGTTGGAAGTTGATGAGGATGACGGTGTGCAACGCACAGCGCGAAAGTGGTTAAGCCCTGATCGAGGTTCAGCTGATCTGGTCTGTTCGCGTGTCAGTTGCAAGCTGATGAAGATGACGGTGTGCAACGCTCAGCGCCAAAGTGATTAGGCTCTGATCAAGGTTCAGCTGATCTGGTCTGTTCGCGCCGCAGATGGAAGCTGATGAAGACGACGGTGTGCAACGCACAGTGCGAAAGTGGTTAAGCTCTGATCGAGGTTCAGCTTATCTAGTCTGTTCGCATGGCAGTTGAAAGCTGATGTTGATGACGGTGTGCAACGCACAGCGCGATAGCGGGTAAGGCCTGATCGAGGTTCCGCTGATCGGGTCTGTTCGCGCGGCAGTTGGAAGCTGATGAAGATGGCGGTGTGCAACGCACAGCGCGAAAGTGGTTAAGCCCTGATCGAGGTTAAGATTATCTGGTCTGTTTGCGCCACAGATACAAGCTTATGAAGATGACATTGCGCAACGCACAGCGTAAAAGACCTTAAGCTATGATCAAGGTTCAGCTTATCTGGTCTGTTCGCGCCGCAGATGCGTGTGTGCAACGGTCAGCGCGAAAGTGGTTAAGCTCTGATCAAGGTTCAGATTATCTTGTCTATTCGCGCAACAGTTGGAAGCTGATGAAGATGACGGCGTGCAACTCACAGTGCGAAAGTGGATAAGCTCTGATCGATGCTCAGCTTATCTGGTCTGTTCGCACGGCAGTTGGAAGGTGACGAGGGTGATGCTGTGCAACGCACAGCGCGAAAGTGGTTAAGCCCTGATCGAGGTTCAGCTGATCTGGTCAGTTCGCGCGACAGTTGGAAGCTCATGAAGATGACACTGTGCAACGCACAACGCGAAAGTGTCTAAGCTCTCATCGATGTTCAGCTGACCTGATCTGTTCGCGCTGCAGTTGAAAGCTGATGAGGATGACGGTGTACAACGCACAGCGCAAAAGTGGTTAAACTCTGATCGAGGTTCAGCTTATCTGGTCTGTTCGCGTTCGCGTCGAAGATGGAAGCTGATGAAGATGACGGTGTGCAACCCAGAGCGCGAAATTGGTTAAGCACTGAGCAAGGTTCCGCTGATCTGGTCTGTTCAACCGGCAGTTGGAACCTCATGAGGATGACGGCGTCAACGCACAGCCCCAAAGTGGTTAAGCTCTTATCAAGGTTCAGCTATCTAGACTATTCGCGCCACAGATGGAAGCTGATGAAGATGACGGTGTGCAACGCACAGCGCCAAAGTGGTTCAGCCCTGATCGAGGTTCAGCTGATCTGGTCTTTTCGAGCTGCGGTTGCAAGCTGATAAAGATGACAGTGTGCAACGCATAGCACGAAAGTGGTTAAGCCCTCATCGAGGTTCAGCTGTTATGGTCTGTTAGCGCCGGCGTTGAAAGCTGATGAAGATGACGGCGTGCAACGACCAGCGCGAAAGTGGTTATGCATTGATCGACTTTCAGATGCCCTCCTCTGTTCGCGGTGCAGATGGAAGTTGATGAAGACGACGATGTGAAAAGCACAGCGTGAAAGTGGTTAAGCTCTGATCGAGGTTTAGATGCTCTGGTCTGTTCGCGCTGCAGTTGGAAGTTGATAAAGATGACGGCGTGCAACGCACAGCGCGAAAGTGGTTAAGCTCTGACCAAGGTTCAGCTTATCTTTTCTGTTCGCGCTGCAGTTGGAAGTTGATAAAGACGACGATGTTTAATGCACTTGCGAAAGTGGTTAAGCTCTGACCGAGGATCACCTGCTCTGGTCTGTTCGCGCTGCAGTTGGAAGTTGATAAAGATGACGGCGTGCAACGCACAGAGCGAATGTGGTTAAGCTCTGATCAAGGTTCAGCTATCTGGTCTATTCGCGTCGCAGATAGAAGCTGATGAAGATGGCGGTGTGCAACGCACAGTGCGAAAGTAGATACCCTCTTATCAAGGTTCAGCTTATCTGGTCTGTTCGCGCCGCAGTTGGAAGCTGATTAAGACAACGGTGTGCAACGCCCTGCGCGAAAATGGTTACGCTCTGATCGACGTACAGTTTATCTGGTCTGTTCGCCCGGCAGTTGGAAGCTGATGAGGAGGATGGTGTGCAACGCACAGCGCCACAGTGGTTAAGCCCTGATCAAGGTTCAGCTGATCTGGTCTGTCCGAGCTGCGGTTGGAATCTGATAACGATGACCGTGTGCAACGCACAGCGCGAAAGTGGTTAAGCCCTGATCGAGGTTCAGCTGATATGATCTGTTAGCGCGGCCGTTGGAAGCTGATGAAGATGACGGTGTGCAATGACCAGCGCGAAAGTGGTTAAGCATTGATCGACTTTCAGCTGCCCTCCTCTGTTCACGCTGCAGATGGAAGTTGATAAAGACGACGATGTGAAATGCACAGCGCGAAAGTGGTTAAGCTCTGATCGAGGTTCAGCTGCTCTTGTCTGTTCGCGCTGCAGTTGGAAGTTGATAAAAATGACGGCGTGCAACGCACAGCGCGAAAGTGGTTAAGCTCTGATCAAGGTTCAGCTTATCTGGTCTGTTCGGCGCCGCAGATGGAAGCTGATGAACATGACAGTGTGCAATGCACAGCACCAAATTGGCTTAGCTGTGATCGAGGTTCAGCTTATCTGGTATGTTCGCTCGGCCGTTGGAAGCTGATGAGGATGACGGTGTACAAAAGCACAGGGCGAAAGTGGTTAAGCCCTGATCGAGGTTCAGCTGATCTGGTCTGTTCGCGTGGCAGTTGGAAGCTGATGAAGATGAGGGTGTGCAACGCACAGCGCGAAAGTGGCTAAGCTTTGATCGATGTTCAGCTGATGTGGTCTCTTCGTGCTGCATTTGAAAGTTGATTAAGAGGACGAAATGCAATGCACGGCGCGAAAGTGGTTAAGCTCTGATCAAGGTTCCGCTTATCTGGTCTGTACGCGCCGCAGATGGAAGCTGATGAAGATGACGGTGTGCAATACACAGCGCGAAAGTGGTTAAGCTCTGATCAAGGTTCAGCTTATCAGGTCTGTACACGCCGCATATGGAAGCTCATGTAGATGGCGGTGTGCAACCCATTGCGCAGAAATTGGTTAAGCCTTGATCAAGGTTCAACTTATCTGGTCTGTTCGTGCCCCAGAAGGAAGCTGATGAAGATGGCGGTGTGCAAACCACAGAGCGAAAGTGGTTAAGCTCTGATCAAGGTCCAGCTTATCTGGTCTGTTAGGCCGGCAGTTGAAGGCTGATGAGGATGATGTGTGCAAGGCACAGCGCGAAAGAGCTTAAGCTCTGATCAAGGTTCAGCTTATCAGGTCTGTCCGCGCCGCAAATGGAAGCTGATGAAGATAACGGTGTGCAACGCACACCGCGAAAGTGCTTAAGCTCTGGTCAATGCTCAGCTTATCAGGTTCCTTCACGCCGCAGATGGAAGCTGATCAAGAAGGCGATGTGCAACGCAAAGCACGAAAGTGGTTAAGCTCAGATCAAGGTTCAGCTTATCTGGTCTGTTCGCGACGCAGATGGAAGCTGATGAAGATGACGGTGTGCAATGCACAGCGCAAAAGTGGTTAAGCTCTGATCAAGGTTCAGCTTATCTGGTCTGTCCGCGCCGCAGATGGAAGCTGATGAAGATGAAGGTGTGCAACGCACAGCGCCAAAGTGGTTAAGCTATGATCAAGGTTCAGCTTATCTGGTCTGTTCGCGCCCCAGATGGAAGCTGATGAAGATGATGGTGTGCAACGCATAGTGCGAAAGTGGTTAAGCTCTGATTGAGGTTCAGATTATCTCGTCTGTTCGCGCCGCAGATGGAAGCTGATGAAGAAGACGGTGCGCAAAGCACAGTGCGAAAGTGGTTAATCTCTGATCGATGCTCAGCTTATCCGGCCGTTCGCACGGCAGTTGGAAAATGATGAGGATGACGCTCTGCAACGCACAGCGCGAAAGTGGTTAAGTCCTGTTCGAGGTTCAGCAGATCTGGTCTGTTCGCGTGGCAGTTCGAAGCTGAAAAATATGACGGGTTGTAACGCACAGCGCGAAAGTGGTTAAGCCCTGATCGAGTTTAAGCTTATCTGGTCGGCTCGCGGCGCAGATGGAAGCTGATGAAGACGACGGTGTGCAACGCACAGTGCGAAAATGGTTAAGCTCTGATCAAGGTTCAGCTTATCTGGTCTGTCCGCGCCGCAGATGGAAACTGATGAAGACGACGGTGTGCAACAACCAGTGCGAAGTGGTTAAGCCCCAATCGAGGTTCAGCTGTCCTCCTCTGTTCGCGCTGCAGTTGGAAATTGATAAAGACGATAATGCGTGCAAGGCACTGCGGGAAAGTGGCTAAGCTTTGATCGAGGTTCAGCTGATCTGGTCTGTTCGCGCTGCAGTTGAAAGTTGACGAAGAGGACGATGTGCAATCCACAGCGCGAAAGTTGTTAAGCTCAGATCGAGGTTCAGCTTATCTGGTCTGATCGCCCTGCGGTTGGAAGCTGATGAAGATGACGGTGTGCAATGCACAGCGTGAAAGTGATTAAGCTCTGATCCAGATTCAGCTTATCAGGTCTGTACACGCCGCATATGGAAGCTGATGAAGATGGCGGTGTGGAACTCATTGCGCGAAAGTGGTTAAGCCTTGATCAAGGTTCAGCTTATCTGGTCTGTTCGTGCACCAGATGGAAGGTGATGAAGATGGCGGTGTGCAACCCACAGAGCGAAAGTGGTTAAGCTCTGATCAAGGTTCAGCTTATCTGGTCTGTTCGGCCGGCAGTTGAAGGCTGATGAGGATGATGTGTGCAACGCACAGTGCCAAAGTGGTTAAGCTATGATCGAGGTTCAGCTGATCTGGTCTGTTCGCGTGGCAGTTAGAAGCTGATGAAGCTGCGGTGTGCAACGCACAGCGCAAAAGTGGTTAAGCCCTGCTCAAAGTTCAGCTGATCTGGTCTGTTATCGCGGCAGTTGGAAGCTGATGAAGATGAGGTGTGCAACGCACAGCGCGAAAGTGATTAAGCTCTGATCGATGTTCAGCTGCTCTGCTCAGTTTGCGCTGCAGTTGGAAGTTGATAAACACGACGATGTGAAATGCACAGCGCGAGAATGTTTAAGCTCTGATCGAGGTTCAACTGCTCTGGTCTGTTCGGGCTTTAGTTGGAAGTTGATAAAGATGACGATGCATGCAAGGTACTGCGAGAAAGTGGCTAAGCTTTGATCGAGGTTCAGCTGGTCTGGTCTGTTTGCGGCGCAGATGGAAACTGATGAAGATGATGGTGTGCAACGCACAGCGCGAAGGTGGTTAAGCACTGATCGAGGTTCAGCTTATCTTTTCTGTCAGCGCCGCAGATGGAAGCTGATGAAGATGATGGTGTGCAACGCACAGCGCGAAAGTGGTTAAGCTCTGATCAAGGTTGAGCTTATCCGGTCTGTCCGCGCCGAAGATAGAAACTGATGAAGATGACGGTGTGCAACAAACAACCAATGCGAAGTGATCAAGTCCTGATCGAGGTTCAGCTGTCCTCCTCTGTTCACGCTGCAGTTGGAAATTGATCAAGACGTTGATGCGTGCAAGGCACTGCGGGAAAGTGGCTAAGCTTTGATCGAGGTTCAGCTGATCTGGTCTGTTCGCGCTGCAGTGGGCAGTTCTTGAAGATGACGTTGTGAAATGCACAGTGCGAAAGTGCTTAAGCTCTGATCGAGGTTCAGCTTCTCTGCTCAGTTCGCGCTGCAGTTGGAAGTTGATAATGACGACGATGTGAAATACATCGCGCGATAATGGCTAAGCTCTGATCGAGGTTCAACTGCTCTGGTCTGTTCCGGCTTTAGTTGGAAGTTGATAAAAACGACGATGCATGCAAGGCACTGCGAGAAAATGGCTAAGCTTTGATGGAGGTTCAGGGGATCTGGTAAGTTCGCGCTGCAGTTGGAAGTTTTGAAGACGACGATGTGAAATGCACAGCGCGAAAGTATTTAGCTCTGATCAAGGTTCAGCTTATCTGGTCTGTGCGCGCCGCAGATGGAAGCCGATGAAGATGAGGTGTGCAACGCACAGCGCGAAAGTGCTTAAGCTCTTATCAAGGTTCAGCTTATCTCGCCTGTTCACGCCGCAGATGGAAGCTAATGAAGATGGCGGTGTGCAACCCACAGAGCAAAAATGGTTAATCTCTGATCGAGTTTCAGCGTATCTGGTCTGTTCGCCCGGGATTTGCAAGCTGATGAGGATGGCGGTTTGCAATGCACAGCGCCAAAGTGGTTAAGGTATGATCAAGGTCCAGCTTACCTGGTCTGTTCGCGCCCCAGATGGAAGCTGATGAAGATGACTTTGTGCAACGTACAGCGCGAAAGTGGTTAAGCACTGATCGAGGTTCAGCTGTTAAGGTCTGTTCGCGCGGCAGTATGAAGCTGATGAAGATGACGGTGTGCAACGCACAGCTCGAAAGTGGCTAAGCTCTTATCGAGGTTCAGCTGATCTGGTCTGTTCGCGCTGCAGTTGAAAGTTGACGAAGAGGACGATGTGCAATGCACAGCGCGAAAGTGGTTAAGCTCTGATCAAGGTTGAGGTTATCCGGTCTGTCCGCGCCGCAGATGAAAACTGATGAAGATGACGGTGTGCAACAACCAATGCGAAGTGGTGAAGCCCTGATTGAGGTTCAGCTGCCCTCCTCTGTTCGCGCTGCAGTTGGAAGTTGATAAAGGCGATAATGCGTGCAAGTCACTGCGATAAAGTTGCTAAGCTTTGATCGAGATTCAGCTGATCTGGTCTGTTCGCGCTGCAGTGGGAAGTCCTTGAAGACGACGATGTGAAATGCACAGTGCGAAAGTGGTTAAGCTCTGATCGAGGTTAAGCTGCTCTGCTCAGTTCGCGCTGCAGTTGGAAGTTGATAAACACGACGTTGTGAAATGCACAGCGCGAAAGTGGTTAAGCTCTGATCGACGTTCAACTGCTCTGGTCTTTTCGGGCTTTAGTTGGAAGTTGATAAAGATGACGATGCATGCAAGGTACTGCGCGAAAGTCGTTAAACTCTCATTGAGGTTAAGCTTATTTGGTCTGTTCGCGGCGTAGATGGAAGCTAATGAAGATAATGGTGTGCAACGCACAGCGTGAATGTGGTTTAGCTCTGATCAAAGTTAAGCTGCTCTGGTCTGTGCGCGCCGCAGATGGAAGCTGATGAATATGACGACGTGCAACGCACAGCGCGAAAGTGCTTAAGCTCTGATCAAGGTTCAGCTTATCTGGTCTGTTCGCGCCGCAGTTTTAAGCTGATGAAGATGACGGTGTGCAACCCACAGAGCGAAAATGGTTAAGCACTAATCAAGGTGCAGCTTATCTGGTCTGTTCGCCCGCCAGTTGGAAGGTGATGAGGATGACGGTGTGCAATGCACAGCGCCAAAGTAGTTAAGCCCTGATCGCGGTTCAGCTGATCTGGTCTGTTCCCGCGGCGATTGGAAGCTGATGAAGATGACGGTGTGCAATCCACAGCGCGAAAGTGGTTAAGCTGTGATCGAGGCTCAGCTTATCTGGTCTGTTCGCGCTGCAAATGGAAGCTGATGAGAATGACGGTGTGCAACGCACAGCGCAAACGTGGTTAAACCTTGATAGAGGTTGAGATGATATGTTCTGTTAGCGCGGCCGTTGGAAGCTGATAAAAATGACGGTTTGCAACGACCAGTGCGAAAGTGTTTAAGCCCTGATCGAGGTTCAGCTGCCCTCCTCTGTTCGCGCTGCAGTTGGAAGTTGATAAAGACGATGATGCGTACAAGGCACTTCGATAAAGCGGCTAAGCTTTGATCGAGGTTCAGCTGATCTGCTCTGTTCGCGCTGCAGTGGGAAGTCCTTGAAGAACACGGTGTGAATATCACAGTGCGAAACTGGTTAAGCTCTTGTCGAGGTTCAGCTGCTCTGCTCCGTTCACGCTGCAGTTGGAAGTTGATAAACACGACGATGTGGAATGCATAGCGCGAAAGTGGTTAAGCTCTGATCGAGGTTCACTTGCTTTGGTCTGTTCGCGCTGCAGTTGGAAGTTGATAAAGATGACGATGCATGCAAAATACGGCGAGAAAGTGGCTAAGCTTTGATCGAGGTTCAGCTGGTGTGGTCTGTTCGCGGCGCAGATGGAAACTGATAAAGATGATGGTGTGCAACGCACAGCGCGAAAGTGGTTAAGCACTGATCGAGGTTCAGCTGATCTGGTCTGATAGCGCCGCAGATGGAAGCTGATGAAGATGACGGTGTGCAATGCACAGCGCGAAAGTGGTTAAGCTATGCTCAAGGTTCAGCTTATCTGGTTTCTTCGCACCGCAGATGGAAGCTGATGAAGATGATGGTGTGCAAAGCACAGCGCGAAAGTGTTTGAGCACTGATCGAGGTTCACCTGATCTGGTCTGTTCGCGCCGCAGAAGGAAACAGATGAAGATGACGGTGTGCAACAACCAACGCGAAGTGATCAAGCCCTGATCAAGGTTCAGCTGTCCTCCTCTGTTCGCGCTGCAGTTGGAAATCGATAAAGACCTTGATGCGTGCAAGGCACTGCGGGAAAGTGGTTAAGCTCTGATCGAGGTTCAGCTGCTCTGCTCAGTTCGCGCTGCAGTTGGAAGCTGATAAAGACGACGATGTGAAATGCACGGCGCAAAAGTGGTTAAGCTCTGATCGTGGTTCAACTGCTCTGGTCTGTACGGGCTTTAGTTGGAAGTTGATAAAGACGACGATGCATGCAAGGCACTGCGAGAAAATGCCCAAGCTTTGATCGAGGTTCAGCTGATCTGTTATTTTTGCACTGCAGTTGTAAGTTGATGAGGATGACGGTGTGCAACGCACGGCGCGAAAGGGGTTAAGCCCTGATCGAGGTTCAGCTGATCTGGTCTGTTCGCGTGGCTGTTCGAAGCTGATGAAGCTGACAGTGTGCAACACACAGCGGGAAAGTGGTTAAGCCCTGATCGAGGTTCAGCTGATAAGGTCTGTTCGCGCGGCAGTTGGAAGCTGATGAAGATGACGGTGTGCAACGCACAGCTCGAAAGTGGTTAATCTCTGATCGATGCTCAGCTTATCCGGCCGTTCGCACGGCAGTTGGAAAATGATGAGGATGACGCTCTGCAACGCACAGCGCGAAAGTGGTTAAGTCCTGATCGAGGTTCAGCAGATCTGGTCTGTTCGCGTGGCAGTTCGAAGCTGAAAAATATGACGGGTTGTAACGCACAGCGCGAAAGTGGTTAAGCCCTGATCGAGTTTAAGCTTATCTGGTCGGCTCGCGGCGCAGATGGAAGCTGATGAAGACGACGGTGTGCAACGCACAGTGCGAAAATGGTTAAGCTCTGATCAAGGTTCAGCTTATCTGGTCTGTCCGCGCCGCAGATGGAAACTGATGAAGACGACGGTGTGCAACAACCAGTGCGAAGTGGTTAAGCCCCAATCGAGGTTCAGCTGTCCTCCTCTGTTCGCGCTGCAGTTGGAAATTGATAAAGACGATAATGCGTGCAAGGCACTGCGGGAAAGTGGCTAAGCTTTGATCGAGGTTCAGCTGATCTGGTCTGTTCGCGCTGCAGTTGAAAGTTGACGAAGAGGACGATGTGCAATCCACAGCGCGAAAGTTGTTAAGCTCAGATCGAGGTTCAGCTTATCTGGTCTGATCGCCCTGCGGTTGGAAGCTGATGAAGATGACGGTGTGCAATGCACAGCGTGAAAGTGATTAAGCTCTGATCAAGATTCAGCTTATCAGGTCTGTACACGCCGCATATGGAAGCTGATGAAGATGGCGGTGTGGAACTCATTGCGCGAAAGTGGTTAAGCCTTGATCAAGGTTCAGCTTATCTGGTCTGTTCGTGCACCAGATGGAAGGTGATGAAGATGGCGGTGTGCAACCCACAGAGCGAAAGTGGTTAAGCTCTGATCAAGGTTCAGCTTATCTGGTCTGTTCGGCCGGCAGTTGAAGGCTGATGAGGATGATGTGTGCAACGCACAGTGCCAAAGTGGTTAAGCTATGCTCAAGGGTCAGCTTATCTGGTCTGTTCGCGTGGCAGTTAGAAGCTGATGAAGCTGCGGTGTGCAACGCACAGCGCAAAAGTGGTTAAGCCCTGCTCAAAGTTCAGCTGATCTGGTCTGTTATCGCGGCAGTTGGAAGCTGAAGAAGATGAGGTGTGCAACGCACAGCGCGAAAGTGATTAAGCTCTGATCGATGTTCAGCTGCTCTGCTCAGTTTGCGCTGCAGTTGGAAGTTGATAAACACGACGATGTGAAATGCACAGCGCGAGAATGTTTAAGCTCTGATCGAGGTTCAACTGCTCTGGTCTGTTCGGGCTTTAGTTGGAAGTTGATAAAGATGACGATGCATGCAAGGTACTGCGAGAAAGTGGCTAAGCTTTGATCGAGGTTCAGCTGGTCTGGTCTGTTCGCGGCGCAGATGGAAACTGATGAAGATGATGGTGTGCAACGCACAGCGCGAAGGTGGTTAAGCACTGATCGAGGTTCAGCTTATCTTTTCTGTCAGCGCCGCAGATGGAAGCTGATGAAGATGATGGTGTGCAACGCACAGCGCGAAAGTGGTTAAGCTCTGATCAAGGTTGAGCTTATCCGGTCTGTCCGCGCCGAAGATAGAAACTGATGAAGATGACGGTGTGCAACAACCAATGCGAAGTGATCAAGTCCTGATCGAGGTTCAGCTGTCCTCCTCTGTTCACGCTGCAGTTGGAAATTGATCAAGACGTTGATGCGTGCAAGGCACTGCGGGAAAGTGGCTAAGCTTTGATCGAGGTTCAGCTGATCTGGTCTGTTCGCGCTGCAGTGGGCAGTTCTTGAAGATGACGTTGTGAAATGCACAGTGCGAAAGTGCTTAAGCTCTGATCGAGGTTCAGCTTCTCTGCTCAGTTCGCGCTGCAGTTGGAAGTTGATAAGGACGACGATGTGAAATACATCGCGCGATAATGGCTAAGCTCTGATCGAGGTTCAACTGCTCTGGTCTGTTCCGGCTTTAGTTGGAAGTTGATAAAAACGACGATGCATGCAAGGCACTGCGAGAAAATGGCTAAGCTTTGATGGAGGTTCAGGGGATCTGGTAAGTTCGCGCTGCAGTTGGAAGTTTTGAAGACGACGATGTGAAATGCACAGCGCGAAAGTATTTAGCTCTGATCAAGGTTCAGCTTATCTGGTCTGTGCGCGCCGCAGATGGAAGCTGATGAAGATGAGGTGTGCAACGCACAGCGCGAAAGTGCTTAAGCTCTTATCAAGGTTCAGCTTATCTCGCCTGTTCACGCCGCAGATGGAAGCTAATGAAGATGGCGGTGTGCAACCCACAGAGCAAAAATGGTTAATCTCTGATCGAGTTTCAGCGTATCTGGTCTGTTCGCCCGGGATTTGCAAGCTGATGAGGATGGCGGTTTGCAATGCACAGCGCCAAAGTGGTTAAGGTATGATCAAGGTCCAGCTTACCTGGTCTGTTCGCGCCCCAGATGGAAGCAGATGAAGATGACTTTGTGAAACGTACAGCGCGAAAGTGGTTAAGCACTGATCGAGGTTCAGCTGATAAGGTCTGTTCGCGCGGCAGTATGAAGCTGATGAAGATGACGGTGTGCAACGCACAGCTCGAAAGTGGCTAAGCTCTTATCGAGGTTCAGCTGATCTGGTCTGTTCGCGCTGCAGTTGAAAGTTGACGAAGAGGACGATGTGCAATGCACAGCGCGAAAGTGGTTAAGCTCTGATCAAGGTTGAGGTTATCCGGTCTGTCCGCGCCGCAGATGAAAACTGATGAAGATGACGGTGTGCAACAACCAATGCGAAGTGGTGAAGCCCTGATTGAGGTTCAGCTGCCCTCCTCTGTTCGCGCTGCAGTTGGAAGTTGATAAAGGCGATAATGCGTGCAAGTCACTGCGATAAAGTTGCTAAGCTTCGATCGAGATTCAGCTGATCTGGTCTGTTCGCGCTGCAGTGGGAAGTCCTTGAAGACGACGATGTGAAATGCACAGTGCGAAAGTGGTTAAGCTCTGATCGAGGTTAAGCTGCTCTGCTCAGTTCGCGCTGCTGTTGGAAGTTGATAAACACGACGTTGTGAAATGCACAGCGCGAAAGTGGTTAAGCTCTGATCGACGTTCAACTGCTCTGGTCTTTTCGGGCTTTAGTTGGAAGTTGATAAAGATGACGATGCATGCAAGGTACTGCGCGAAAGTCGTTAAACTCTCATTGAGGTTAAGCTTATTTGGTCTGTTCGCGGCGTAGATGGAAGCTAATGAAGATAATGGTGTGCAACGCACAGCGTGAATGTGGTTTAGCTCTGATCAAAGTTCAGCTGCTCTGGTCTGTGCGCGCCGCAGATGGAAGCTGATGAATATGACGACGTGCAACGCACAGCGCGAAAGTGCTTAAGCTCTGATCAAGGTTCAGCTTATCTGGTCTGTTCGCGCCGCAGTTTTAAGCTGATGAAGATGACGGTGTGCAACCCACAGAGCGAAAATGGTTAAGCACTAATCAAGGTGCAGCTTATCTGGTCTGTTCGCCCGCCAGTTGGAAGGTGATGAGGATGACGGTGTGCAATGCACAGCGCCAAAGTGGTTAAGCCCTGATCGCGGTTCAGCTGATCTGGTCTGTTCGCGCGGCGATCGGAAGCTGATGAAGATGACGGTGTGCAATCCACCGCGCGAAAGTGGTTAAGCTGTGATCGAGGCTCAGCTTATCTGGTCTGTTCGCGCTGCAAATGGAAGCTGATGAGAATGACGGTGTGCAACGCACAGCGCAAACGTGGTTAAACCTTGATAGAGGTTGAGATGATATGTTCTGTTAGCGCGGCCGTTGGAAGCTGATAAAAATGACGGTTTGCAACGACCAGTGCGAAAGTGTTTAAGCCCTGATCGAGGTTCAGCTGCCCTCCTCTGTTCGCGCTGCAGTTGGAAGTTGATAAAGACGATGATGCGTGCAAGGCACTTCGATAAAGCGGCTAAGCTTTGATCGAGGTTCAGCTGATCTGGTCTGTTCGCACTGCAGTGGGAAGTCCTTGAAGAAGACGATGTGAATATCACAGTGCGAAAGTGGTTAAGCTCTTGTCGAGGTTCAGCTGCTCTGCTCCGTTCACGCTGCAGTTGGAAGTTGATAAACACGACGATGTGGAATGCATAGCGCGAAAGTGGTTAAGCTCTGATCGAGGTTCACTTGCTTTGGTCTGTTCGCGCTGCAGTTGGAAGTTGATAAAGATGACGATGCATGCAAAATACTGCGAGAAAGTGGCTAAGCTTTGATCGAGGTTCAGCTGGTGTGGTCTGTTCGCGGCGCAGATGGAAACTGATAAAGATGATGGTGTGCAACGCACAGCGCGAAAGTGGTTAAGCACTGATCGAGGTTCAGCTGATCTGGTCTGATAGCGCCGCAGATGGAAGCTGATGAAGATGACGGTGTGCAATGCACAGCGCGAAAGTGGTTAGGCTATGCTCAAGGGTCAGCTTATCTGGTTTCTTCGCACCGCAGATGGAAGCTGATGAAGATGATGGTGTGCAAAGCACAGCGCGAAAGTGTTTGAGCACTGATCGAGGTTCACCTGATCTGGTCTGTTCGCGCCGCAGATGGAAACAGATGAAGATGACGGTGTGCAACAACCAACGCGAAGTGATCAAGCCCTGATCGAGGTTCAGCTGTCCTCCTCTGTTCGCGCTGCAGTTGGAAATCGATAAAGACCTTGATGCGTGCAAGGCACTGCGGGAAAGTGGTTAAGCTCTGATCGAGGTTCAGCTGCTCTGCTCAGTTCGCGCTGCAGTTGGAAGCTGATAAAGACGACGATGTGAAATGCACGGCGCAAAAGTGGTTAAGCTCTGATCGAGGTTCAACTGCTCTGGTCTGTACGGGCTTTAGTTGGAAGTTGATAAAGACGACGATGCATGCAAGGCACTGCGAGAAAATGCCCAAGCTTTGATCGAGGTTCAGCTGATCTGTTATTTTTGCACTGCAGTTGTAAGTTGATGAGGATGACGGTGTGCAACGCACGGAGCGAAAGGGGTTAAGCCCTGATCGAGGTTCAGCTGATCTGGTCTGTTCGCGTGGCTGTTCGAAGCTGATGAAGCTGACAGTGTGCAACACACAGCGGGAAAGTGGTTAAGCCGTGATCGAGGTTCAGCTGATAAGGTCTGTTCGCGCGGCAGTTGGAAGCTGATCAAGATGACGGTGTGCAACGCACAGCTCGAAAGTGGCTAACCTCTGATCGAGGTTCAGCTGATCTGGTCTGTTCGCGCTGCATTTGAAAGTTGACGAAGAGGACGATGTGCAATGCACAGACCGGAAGTGGTTAAGCTCTGATCGTGGTTAAGCTTATCTGGCCTGTTCGCGGAACAGATGGAAGCTGATGAAGATGACGGTGTGCAACGCACAGCGAAAAAATGGTTAAGCACTGATCGAGGTTCAGCTGATCTGGTCTGTACGTGCCGCAGATGGAAGCAGATGAAGATGACGGTGTGCAATGCACAGCGCGAAAGTGGTTAAGCTCTGATCGAGGTTCAGCTTATCTGGTCTGTCCGCGCCGCAGTAGGAAGCTGACGAAGATGACGGTGTGCAACCCACAGAGAGAAAGTGGTTAAGCTCTGATTAAGTTTCAGCTTATCTGGTCTGTTTGCCCGGCAGTTGGAAGCTGATGAAGATGACGGTGTGCAACGCACAGCGCGAATGTGCTTAAGCCCTGATCGCGGTTCAGCTGATCTGGTCTGTTCGCGTAGCAGTTCGAAGCTGATGAATATGACGGTGTGCAACGCACAGCGCGAGAGTGGTTAAGCCCTGACCGAGTTTCAGCTGATGTGGTCTGTTCGCGCGGCAGTTGGAAGCTGATGAAGATGACGGTGTGCAACGCACAGCGCGAAACAGACTAAGCTCTGATCGAGGTTCAGCTGATCTGATATGTTCGCGCTGCAGTTTAAAGTTGATGAAGAGTACGATGTGCAATGCGCAGCGCGAAAGTGGTTAAGCTCTGATCGAGGTTCACCTTATCTGGTCTGTTCGCGGCGCAGATGGAAGCTGATGAAGACGACGGTGTGTAATGCACAGCGCGAAAGTGGTTAACCTTTGATCAAAGTTCATCTTATCTGGTCTGTCTGTGCCGCAGATGGAAGCTGAAGATGACGGTGTGCAACGCAAAGCGCGAAAGAGCTTAAGCTCTGATCAAGGTGCAGCTTATCAGGTCTGTCCGCGCCGCAGATGGAAGCTGATGAAGATGACGGTCTGCAACCGACAGAGCGAAAGTGGTTAAGCTCTGATCAAGGTTCAGCTTATTTGGTCTGTCCGCGCCGCAGATGGAAGCTGATGAAGATAACGGTGTGCAATGCACGGCGACAAAGTGGCCAAGCTCTGATCGAGGTTCAGCTGATCTGGTCTGTTCGCGATGCAGTTGAAAGTTGACGAAGAGGACAATTTGCAATGCACGGCGCGAAAGTGGTTAAGCTCTGATCGAGGTTAAGCTTATTTGGTCAGTTCACGGCGCAGATGGAAGCTGATGAAGATAACGGTCTGCAATGCACAGCGCAAAAGTGGTTAGGCTCTGATCAAGGTTCAGCTTATCTGGTCTATCCGCGTCGCAGTTGGAAGCTGATGAGGATGACGGTGTGCAACGCACAGCGCAAAAGTGGTTAAGCTATGCTCAAGGTTCAGCTTATCTGGTCTGTTCGCGCCGCAGATGGAAGCTAATGAAGATGATGGTTTGAAACGCACAGTGCGAAAGTGGTTAAGCTCGGATCTAGGTTCAGCTTATCTGGTCTGTCCGCGCCGCAGATGGAAGCTGATGAAGATAATGGTGTGCAACGCACAGCGCGAATGTGGATAAGCACTGATCGAGGTTCAGCTGATCTGGTCTGTTCGCGCCGCAGATGGAAGCTGATAAAGATGACGGTGTGAAATGCACAGCGCGAAAGTGGTTAAGCTCTCATCAAGGTTCAGCTTATCTTCTCTGTCCGCGCCGCAGATGAAAACTGGTGAAGGTGACGGTGTGCAACAACCAGTGCGTTGTGGTTAAGCCCTGATCGAGGTTCAACTGTCCTCCTCTGTTCGCGCTGCAGTTGGAAAATAATAAAGAATATGATGCGTGCAAGGCACTGCGAGAAAGTGGCTAAGCTTTGATCGAGGTTCAGCTGATCAGGTATGTTCGCGCTGCAGTTGGAAGTTTTGAAGACGACGATGTGAAATGCACAGCGCGAAAGTATTTAGCTCTGGTCAAGGTACAGCTTCTCAGGTCTGTCCACGCCGCAGATGGAAGCTGATGAAGATGACGGTGTGCAACCCACAGAGCGAAAGCGGTCAAGCTCTGATCGAGGTTCAGCGGTCAGAACGCCCGTCAGTTGGAATCTGATGAGGATGACTGCGTATAACGCACAGCGCCAAAGTGGTTAAGCTATGATCAAGGGTCAGCTTACCTGGTCTGTTCGCGCCCCAAATGGAAGCTGATGAAGATGACGGTGTGCAACGCACAGTGCGAAAATGGTTAAGCTCTCATCGAGGTTCAGCTTATCTCGCGTGTTCGCACGGCAGTTGGAAGCTGATGAGGATGACGCTGTGCAACGCTCAGAGCGAAAGTGGTTAAGCCCTGATCGAGGTTCAGCTGATCTGGTCTGTTCTTGTGTCAGTTGGAAGACGATGAAGCTGACGATGTGCAATCCACAGCGCGAAAGAGGTTAAGCTCTGATTGAGGTTAAGCCTATTTGGTCTGTTCACGGTGTAGATGGAAGCTGATGAAGATGATGGTGTGCAACGCACAGCGCGAAAGTGGTTAAGCTCTGATCGAAGTTCAGCTCCCCAGGTCTGTTCGTGCCGCATATGGAAGCTGATGAAGATGACGGTGTGCAATGCACAGCGCAAAAGTGGTTAAGCTCTGATCAAGGTTCAGCTTATCTGGTCTGTCCGCGCCGCAGACGGAAGCTGATGAAGATGACGATGTGCAACGCACAGCGCGAAAGTTCTTAAGCTCTGATCAACGTTCTGCTTATCTGGTCTGTTCGCGCCGCAGTTGGAAGCTGATGAAGATGACGGTGTGCAACCCGCAGAGCGAAAGTGGTTAAGCTCTGATCAAGGTTCAGCTTATCTGGTCAGTCTGCGCCGCAGATGAAAGGTGATGAAGATAACGGTGTGCAATACACAGCGCAAAAGTGATTAAGCTCTGATCAAGGTTCAGCTTATCTGGTCTGTCCGCGCCGCAGGTGGAAGCTGATGAATATGACGGTTTGCAACCCACAGAGCGAAAGTGGTTAAGCTCTGATCAAGGGTCAGCTTATCTGGTCTGTTCGGCCGGCAGTTGGAAGCTGATGAGGATGACGGTGTGCAACGCACAGTGCCAAAGTGGTTAAGCTATGATCAAGGTTCAGCCTATCTGGTCTGTTTGCGCCGCAGATGGAAGCTGATGAAGAAGACGGTGTGCAAAGCACAGTGCGAAAGTGGTTAAGCTCTGATCGATGTTCAGCTTATCCGGCCGTTCGCACGGCAGTTGGAAGCTGATGAGGATGACGCTCTGCAACGCACAGCGCGAAAGTGGTTAAGTCTTGATCGAGGTTCAGCAGATCTGGTCTGTTCGCGTGGCAGTTCGAAGCTGATGAATATGACGGTGTGCAACGCACAGCGCGAAAGTGGTTAAGCCCTGATCGTGATTCAGCTGATCTGGTCTGTTCGCACGGCAGTTGGAAACTGATGAAGATGACGGTGTGCAATGCACAGCGCGAAAATGGCTAAGCTCTGATCGAGTTTAGGCTTATCTGGTCGGCCCGCGGCGCAGATGGAAGCTGATGAAGACGACGGTGGGCAACGCACAGCGCGAAAGTGGTTAAGCTCTGATCAAGGTTCAGCTTATCAGGTCTGTCCGCGCCGCAGATGGAAGCTGATGAAGATGACGGTGTGCAACGCACAGCGCAAAAGAGCTTAAGCTCTGATCCAGTTTCAGCTTATCTGCTCTGTTCACGATGCATTTGGAAGCTGATGAAGTTGACAGTGTGCAACGCACAGCGCGAAAGTGCTTAAGCTCTGATCAAGGTTCAGCTAATCAGGTCTGTTCAAGCCGCAGATGGAAGTTGATAAAGATGGCGGTGTGTAACGCACAGCGCGAAAATGGTTAAGCTCTGATCAAGGTTCAGCTTATCTGGTCTGTTCGCACAGCAGATGGAAGCTGATGAAGATGACGGTGTGCAACGCACAGCGCGAAAGTGGTTAAGCTCTGATCAAGGTTCAGCTTATCTGGTCTGTTCTCGCCGCAGGTGGAAGCTGATGAACATGATGGTGTGCAATGCGCAGCGCCAAAGTGGTTAAGCTCTGATGGAGGTTCAGCTTAGCTGTTCTGTTCGCACGGCAGTTGGAAGCTGATGAGGATGACGGTGTGCAACGCACAGTGCGAAAGTGGTTAAGCCCTGATCGAGGTTCAGCTGCTCTGCTTTGTTCTCGATGCAGTTGGAAGTTGATAAATATGGCGGCGTCCAACGCACAGCGCGACAGTGGTTAAGCTCTGATCAAGGTTCAGCTTATCTGGTCTGTTCTCGCCGCAGGTGGAAGCTGATGAACATGATGGTGTGCAATGCGCAGCGCCAAAGTGGTTAAGCTCTGATCGAGGTTCAGCTTATCTGGTCTGTTCGCACGGCAGTTGGAAGCTGATGAGGATGACGGTGTGCAACGCACAGCGCGAAAGCGGTTAAGCCCTGATCGAGGTTCAGATGATCTGGTCTGTTCGCGTGTCAGTTGGAAGCTGATGAAGATGACGGTGTGCAACGCTCAGCGCCAAAGTGGTTAAGCTCTGATCAAGCTTCAGCTGATCTGGTCTGTTCGCGCCGCAGATGAAAGATGATGAAGACGACGGTGTGCAACGCACAGTGCGAAAGTGGTTAAGCTCTGATCGAGGTTCAGCTTATCTAGTCTGTTCGCACGGCAGTTGGAAGCTGATGGGGATGACGGTTTGCAACGCACAGAGCTGAAGTGGTTAAGCCCTGATCGAGGTTCAGTTGATCTGGTCTGTTCGCGGAGCAATTTGAAGCTGATCAAGATTACGGTGTGCAACGCACAGCGCGAAATAGGCTTTAGCTCTGATCGAGGTTCAACTGATCTGGTCTGTTAGCGCTGCAGTTGAAAGTTGAAGATGACAGTGTGCAATGCACACCAGGAAAGTGGTCAAGCCCTGATCGAGGTTCAATTGATCTGGTCTGTTCGCGCGGCAGTTGGAAGCTGATGAAGATGACGGTGTGCAACGCACAGCGCGAAAGTGGTTAAGCTCTGATCAAGGTTCAGCTTATCTGGTCTGTTCTCGCCGCAGGTGGAAGCTGATGAACATGATGGTGTGCAATGCGCAGCGCCAAAGTGGTTAGGCTCTGATGGAGGTTCAGCTTAGCTGTTCTGTTCGCACGGCAGTTGGAAGCTGATGAGGATGACGGTGTGCAACGCACAGTGCGAAAGTGGTTAAGCCCTGATCGAGGTTCAGCTGCTCTGCTTTGTTCTCGATGCAGTTGGAAGTTGATAAATATGGCGGCGTCCAACGCACAGCGCGACAGTGGTTAAGCTCTGATCAAGGTTCAGCTTATCTGGTCTGTTCTCGCCGCAGGTGGAAGCTGATGAACATGATGGTGTGCAATGCGCAGCGCCACAGTGGTTAAGCTCTGATCGAGGTTCAGCTTATCTGGTCTGTTCGCACGGCAGTTGGAAGCTGATGAGGATGACGGTGTGCAACGCACAGCGCGAAAGCGGTTAAGCCCTGATCGAGGTTCAGATGATCTGGTCTGTTCGCGTGTCAGTTGGAAGCTGATGAAGATGACGGTGTGCAACGCTCAGCGCCAAAGTGGTTAAGCTCTGATCAAGCTTCAGCTGATCTGGTCTGTTCGCGCCGCAGATGGAAGATGATGAAGACGACGGTGTGCAACGCACAGTGCGAAAGTGGTTAAGCTCTGATCGAGGTTCAGCTTATCTAGTCTGTTCGCACGGCAGTTGGAAGCTGATGGGGATGACGGTGTGCAACGCACAGAGCTGAAGTGGTTAAGCCCTGATCGAGGTTCAGTTGATCTGGTCTGTTCGCGGAGCAGTTTGAAGCTGATCAAGATTACGGTGTGCAACGCACAGCGCGAAATAGGCTTTAGCTCTGATCGAGGTTCAACTGATCTGGTCTGTTAGCGCTGCAGTTGAAAGTTGATGAAGATGACAGTGTGCAATGCACACCACGAAAGGGGTTAAGCTCTGATCAAGGTTCAGCTTATCTGGCCTGTCCGCGCTGCAGTTGTAAGTTGATAAAGATGACTGCGTGCAACGCACAGCGCGAAAGTGGTTAAGCTCTGATCAAGGCTCTGCTTATCTGGTCTGTTCGCGCCGCAGGTGGAAGCTGATGAACATGACGGTGTGCAATGCACAGCACCAAAGTGGTTAAGCTCTGATCGAGGTTCAGCTTATCTGGTCTGTTCGCACAGCAGTTGGAAGATGATAAGGATGACGGTGTGCAACGACCAGCGCGAAAGTGTTTAAGCTTTGATCGAGTTTCAGCTGCCCTCCATTATTCGCGCTGCAGCTGGAAGTTGATAAAGACGTCGATGTGAAATGCTTCGCGCGAAGGTGGTTAAGATCTGATCGAGGTTTATCTGCACTGGTCTGCTCGCTTCATAGGGAAGTTGATAAAGACGACGATGTGAAATGCACAGTGCGAAAGTGGTTAAGTTTTCATCAAGTTTCAGCTGCTCTGCTCTGTTCTCGATGCAGTTGGAGGTTGATAAAGATGGCGGTGTCCAAAGCACAGCGCGAAAGTGGTTAAGCTCTGATCAAGGTTCAGCTTATCTGGTCTGTTCTCGCCGCAGGTGGAAGCTGATGAACATGATGGTGTGCAATGCGCAGCGCCAAAGTGGTTAAGCTCTGATGGAGGTTCAGCTGAGCTGTTCTGATCGCACGGCAGTTGGAAGTTGATGAGGATGACGGTGTGCAACGCACAGCGCGAAAGTGGTTAAGCCCTGATCGAGGTTCAGCTGATCTGGTCTGTTCGCGTGTCAGTTGCAAGCTGATGAAGATGACGGTGTGCAACGCTCAGCGCCAAAGTGATTAGGCTCTGATCAAGGTTCAGCTGATCTGGTCTGTTCGCGCCGCAGATGGAAGCTGATGAAGACGACGGTGTGCAACGCACAGTGCGAAAGTGGTTAAGCTCTGATCGAGGTTCAGCTTATCTAGTCTGTTCGCATGGCAGTTGAAAGCTGATGTTGATGACGGTGTGCAACGCACAGCGCGATAGCTGGTAAGGCCTGATCGAGGTTCCGCTGATCGGGTCTGTTCGCGCGGCAGTTGGAAGCTGATGAAGATGGCGGTGTGCAACGCACAGCGCGAAAGTGGTTAAGCCCTGATCGAGGTTAAGATTATCTGGTCTGTTTGCGCCACAGATACAAGCTTATGAAGATGACATTGCGCAACGCACAGCGTAAAAGTCCTTAAGCTATGATCAAGGTTCAGCTTATCTGGTCTGTTCGCGCCGCAGATGCGTGTGTGCAACGGTCAGCGCGAAAGTGGTTAAGCTCTGATCAAGGTTCAGATTATCTTGTCTATTCGCGCAACAGTTGGAAGCTGATGAAGATGACGGCGTGCAACTCACAGTGCGAAAGTGGATAAGCTCTGATCGATGCTCAGCTTATCTGGTCTGTTCGCACGGCAGTTGGAAGGTGACGAGGGTGATGCTGTGCAACGCACAGCGCGAAAGTGGTTAAGCCCTGATCGAGGTTCAGCTGATCTGGTCAGTTCGCGCGACAGTTGGAAGCTCATGAAGATGACACTGTGCAACGCACAACGCGAAAGTGTCTAAGCTCTCATCGATGTTCAGCTGACCTGATCTGTTCGCGCTGCAGTTGAAAGCTGATGAGGATGACGGTGTACAACGCACAGCGCAAAAGTGGTTAAACTCTGATCGAGGTTCAGCTTATCTGGTCTGTTCGCGTTCGCGTCGAAGATGGAAGCTGATGAAGATGACGGTGTGCAACCCAGAGCGCGAAATTGGTTAAGCACTGAGCAAGGTTCCGCTGATCTGGTCTGTTCAACCGGCAGTTGGAACCTCATGAGGATGACGGCGTCAACGCACAGCCCCAAAGTGGTTAAGCTCTTATCAAGGTTCAGCTATCTAGACTATTCGCGCCACAGATGGAAGCTGATGAAGATGACGGTGTGCAACGCACAGCGCCAAAGTGGTTCAGCCCTGATCGAGGTTCAGCTGATCTGGTCTTTTCGAGCTGCGGTTGCAAGCTGATAAAGATGACAGTGTGCAACGCATAGCACGAAAGTGGTTAAGCCCTCATCGAGGTTCAGCTGTTATGGTCTGTTAGCGCCGGCGTTGAAAGCTGATGAAGATGACGGCGTGCAACGACCAGCGCGAAAGTGGTTATGCATTGATCGACTTTCAGATGCCCTCCTCTGTTCGCGGTGCAGATGGAAGTTGATGAAGACGACGATGTGAAAAGCACAGCGTGAAAGTGGTTAAGCTCTGATCGAGGTTTAGATGCTCTGGTCTGTTCGCGCTGCAGTTGGAAGTTGATAAAGATGACGGCGTGCAACGCACAGCGCGAAAGTGGTTAAGCTCTGACCAAGGTTCAGCTTATCTTTTCTGTTCGCGCTGCAGTTGGAAGTTGATAAAGACGACGATGTTTAATGCACTTGCGAAAGTGGTTAAGCTCTGACCGAGGATCACCTGCTCTGGTCTGTTCGCGCTGCAGTTGGAAGTTGATAAAGATGACGGCGTGCAACGCACAGAGCGAATGTGGTTAAGCTCTGATCAAGGTTCAGCTATCTGGTCTATTCGCGTCGCAGATAGAAGCTGATGAAGATGGCGGTGTGCAACGCACAGTGCGAAAGTAGATACCCTCTTATCAAGGTTCAGCTTATCTGGTCTGTTCGCGCCGCAGTTGGAAGCTGATTAAGACAACGGTGTGCAACGCCCTGCGCGAAAATGGTTACGCTCTGATCGACGTACAGTTTATCTGGTCTGTTCGCCCGGCAGTTGGAAGCTGATGAGGAGGATGGTGTGCAACGCACAGCGCCACAGTGGTTAAGCCCTGATCAAGGTTCAGCTGATCTGGTCTGTCCGAGCTGCGGTTGGAATCTGATAACGATGACCGTGTGCAACGCACAGCGCGAAAGTGGTTAAGCCCTGATCGAGGTTCAGCTGATATGATCTGTTAGCGCGGCCGTTGGAAGCTGATGAAGATGACGGTGTGCAATGACCAGCGCGAAAGTGGTTAAGCATTGATCGACTTTCAGCTGCCCTCCTCTGTTCACGCTGCAGATGGAAGTTGATAAAGACGACGATGTGAAATGCACAGCGCGAAAGTGGTTAAGCTCTGATCGAGGTTCAGCTGCTCTTGTCTGTTCGCGCTGCAGTTGGAAGTTGATAAAAATGACGGCGTGCAACGCACAGCGCGAAAGTGGTTAAGCTCTGATCAAGGTTCAGCTTATCTGGTCTGTTCGGCGCCGCAGATGGAAGCTGATGAACATGACAGTGTGCAATGCACAGCACCAAATTGGCTTAGCTGTGATCGAGGTTCAGCTTATCTGGTATGTTCGCCCGGCCGTTGGAAGCTGATGAGGATGACGGTGTACAAAAGCACAGGGCGAAAGTGGTTAAGCCCTGATCGAGGTTCAGCTGATCTGGTCTGTTCGCGTGGCAGTTGGAAGCTGATGAAGATGAGGGTGTGCAACGCACAGCGCGAAAGTGGCTAAGCTTTGATCGATGTTCAGCTGATGTGGTCTCTTCGTGCTGCATTTGAAAGTTGATTAAGAGGACGAAATGCAATGCACGGCGCGAAAGTGGTTAAGCTCTGATCAAGGTTCCGCTTATCTGGTCTGTACGCGCCGCAGATGGAAGCTGATGAAGATGACGGTGTGCAATACACAGCGCGAAAGTGGTTAAGCTCTGATCAAGGTTCAGCTTATCAGGTCTGTACACGCCGCATATGGAAGCTCATGTAGATGGCGGTGTGCAACCCATTGCGCAGAAATTGGTTAAGCCTTGATCAAGGTTCAACTTATCTGGTCTGTTCGTGCCCCAGAAGGAAGCTGATGAAGATGGCGGTGTGCAAACCACAGAGCGAAAGTGGTTAAGCTCTGATCAAGGTCCAGCTTATCTGGTCTGTTAGGCCGGCAGTTGAAGGCTGATGAGGATGATGTGTGCAAGGCACAGCGCGAAAGAGCTTAAGCTCTGATCAAGGTTCAGCTTATCAGGTCTGTCCGCGCCGCAAATGGAAGCTGATGAAGATAACGGTGTGCAACGCACACCGCGAAAGTGCTTAAGCTCTGGTCAATGCTCAGCTTATCAGGTTCCTTCACGCCGCAGATGGAAGCTGATCAAGAAGGCGATGTGCAACGCAAAGCACGAAAGTGGTTAAGCTCAGATCAAGGTTCAGCTTATCTGGTCTGTTCGCGACGCAGATGGAAGCTGATGAAGATGACGGTGTGCAATGCACAGCGCAAAAGTGGTTAAGCTCTGATCAAGGTTCAGCTTATCTGGTCTGTCCGCGCCGCAGATGGAAGCTGATGAAGATGACGGTGTGCAACGCACAGCGCCAAAGTGGTTAAGCTATGATCAAGGTTCAGCTTATCTGGTCTGTTCGCGCCCCAGATGGAAGCTGATGAAGATGATGGTGTGCAACGCATAGTGCGAAAGTGGTTAAGCTCTGATTGAGGTTCAGATTATCTCGTCTGTTCGCGCCGCAGATGGAAGCTGATGAAGAAGACGGTGCGCAAAGCACAGTGCGAAAGTGGTTAATCTCTGATCGATGCTCAGCTTATCCGGCCGTTCGCACGGCAGTTGGAAAATGATGAGGATGACGCTCTGCAACGCACAGCGCGAAAGTGGTTAAGTCCTGTTCGAGGTTCAGCAGATCTGGTCTGTTCGCGTGGCAGTTCGAAGCTGAAAAATATGACGGGTTGTAACGCACAGCGCGAAAGTGGTTAAGCCCTGATCGAGTTTAAGCTTATCTGGTCGGCTCGCGGCGCAGATGGAAGCTGATGAAGACGACGGTGTGCAACGCACAGTGCGAAAATGGTTAAGCTCTGATCAAGGTTCAGCTTATCTGGTCTGTCCGCGTGTCACTTGGAAGCTGATAAAGTTTACGGTGTGCAACGCTCAGCGCCAAAGTGGTTAAGATCTGATCAAGGTTCATCTGATTGAGGTTCAGATTGAGGTTCAGATTATCTCGTCTGTTCGCGCCGCAGATGGAAACTGATGAAGACGACGGTGTGCAACAACCAGTGCGAAGTGGTTAAGCCCCAATCGAGGTTCAGCTGTCCTCCTCTGTTCGCGCTGCAGTTGGAAATTGATAAAGACGATAATGCGTGCAAGGCACTGCGGGAAAGTGGCTAAGCTTTGATCGAGGTTCAGCTGATCTGGTCTGTTCGCGCTGCAGTTGAAAGTTGACGAAGAGGACGATGTGCAATCCACAGCGCGAAAGTTGTTAAGCTCAGATCGAGGTTCAGCTTATCTGGTCTGATCGCCCTGCGGTTGGAAGCTGATGAAGATGACGGTGTGCAATGCACAGCGTGAAAGTGATTAAGCTCTGATCCAGATTCAGCTTATCAGGTCTGTACACGCCGCATATGGAAGCTGATGAAGATGGCGGTGTGGAACTCATTGCGCGAAAGTGGTTAAGCCTTGATCAAGGTTCAGCTTATCTGGTCTGTTCGTGCACCAGATGGAAGGTGATGAAGATGGCGGTGTGCAACCCACAGAGCGAAAGTGGTTAAGCTCTGATCAAGGTTCAGCTTATCTGGTCTGTTCGGCCGGCAGTTGAAGGCTGATGAGGATGATGTGTGCAACGCACAGTGCCAAAGTGGTTAAGCTATGATCGAGGTTCAGCTGATCTGGTCTGTTCGCGTGGCAGTTAGAAGCTGATGAAGC
Source organism: Amblyomma americanum (assembly GCF_052857255.1). Lineage (NCBI taxonomy): Eukaryota > Metazoa > Arthropoda > Arachnida > Ixodida > Ixodidae > Amblyomma > Amblyomma americanum. The sequence goes on along the minus strand of NC_135498.1, from coordinate 187,644,878 downwards.
TGCGGTGTGCAACGCACAGCGCAAAAGTGGTTAAGCCCTGCTCAAAGTTCAGCTGATCTGGTCTGTTATCGCGGCAGTTGGAAGCTGATGAAGATGAGGTGTGCAACGCACAGCGCGAAAGTGATTAAGCTCTGATCGATGTTCAGCTGCTCTGCTCAGTTTGCGCTGCAGTTGGAAGTTGATAAACACGACGATGTGAAATGCACAGCGCGAGAATGTTTAAGCTCTGATCGAGGTTCAACTGCTCTGGTCTGTTCGGGCTTTAGTTGGAAGTTGATAAAGATGACGATGCATGCAAGGTACTGCGAGAAAGTGGCTAAGCTTTGATCGAGGTTCAGCTGGTCTGGTCTGTTCGCGGCGCAGATGGAAACTGATGAAGATGATGGTGTGCTACGCACAGCGCGAAGGTGGTTAAGCACTGATCGAGGTTCAGATTATCTTTTCTGTCAGCGCCGCAGATGGAAGCTGATGAAGATGATGGTGTGCAACGTGCAAAGTGATCAAGTCCTGATCGAGGTTCAGCTGTCCTCCTCTGTTCACGCTGCAGTTGGAAATTGATCAAGACGTTGATGCGTGCAAGGCACTGCGGGAAAGTGGCTAAGCTTTGATCGAGGTTCAGCTGATCTGGTCTGTTCGCGCTGCAGTGGGCAGTTCTTGAAGATGACGTTGTGAAATGCACAGTGCGAAAGTGCTTAAGCTCTGATCGAGGTTCAGCTTCTCTGCTCAGTTCGCGCTGCAGTTGGAAGTTGATAATGACGACGATGTGAAATACATCGCGCGATAATGGCTAAGCTCTGATCGAGGTTCAACTGCTCTGGTCTGTTCCGGCTTTAGTTGGAAGTTGATAAAAACGACGATGCATGCAAGGCACTGCGAGAAAATGGCTAAGCTTTGATGGAGGTTCAGGGGATCTGGTAAGTTCGCGCTGCAGTTGGAAGTTTTGAAGACGACGATGTGAAATGCACAGCGCGAAAGTATTTAGCTCTGATCAAGGTTCAGCTTATCTGGTCTGTGCGCGCCGCAGATGGAAGCCGATGAAGATGAGGTGTGCAACGCACAGCGCGAAAGTGCTTAAGCTCTTATCAAGGTTCAGCTTATCTCGCCTGTTCACGCCGCAGATGGAAGCTAATGAAGATGGCGGTGTGCAACCCACAGAGCAAAAATGGTTAATCTCTGATCGAGTTTCAGCGTATCTGGTCTGTTCGCCCGGGATTTGCAAGCTGATGAGGATGGCGGTTTGCAATGCACAGCGCCAAAGTGGTTAAGGTATGATCAAGGTCCAGCTTACCTGGTCTGTTCGCGCCCCAGATGGAAGCTGATGAAGATGACTTTGTGCAACGTACAGCGCGAAAGTGGTTAAGCACTGATCGAGGTTCAGCTGTTAAGGTCTGTTCGCGCGGCAGTATGAAGCTGATGAAGATGACGGTGTGCAACGCACAGCTCGAAAGTGGCTAAGCTCTTATCGAGGTTCAGCTGATCTGGTCTGTTCGCGCTGCAGTTGAAAGTTGACGAAGAGGACGATGTGCAATGCACAGCGCGAAAGTGGTTAAGCTCTGATCAAGGTTGAGGTTATCCGGTCTGTCCGCGCCGCAGATGAAAACTGATGAAGATGACGGTGTGCAACAACCAATGCGAAGTGGTGAAGCCCTGATTGAGGTTCAGCTGCCCTCCTCTGTTCGCGCTGCAGTTGGAAGTTGATAAAGGCGATAATGCGTGCAAGTCACTGCGATAAAGTTGCTAAGCTTTGATCGAGATTCAGCTGATCTGGTCTGTTCGCGCTGCAGTGGGAAGTCCTTGAAGACGACGATGTGAAATGCACAGTGCGAAAGTGGTTAAGCTCTGATCGAGGTTAAGCTGCTCTGCTCAGTTCGCGCTGCAGTTGGAAGTTGATAAACACGACGTTGTGAAATGCACAGCGCGAAAGTGGTTAAGCTCTGATCGACGTTCAACTGCTCTGGTCTTTTCGGGCTTTAGTTGGAAGTTGATAAAGATGACGATGCATGCAAGGTGCTGCGCGAAAGTCGTTAAACTCTCATTGAGGTTAAGCTTATTTGGTCTGTTCGCGGCGTAGATGGAAGCTAATGAAGATAATGGTGTGCAACGCACAGCGTGAATGTGGTTTAGCTCTGATCAAAGTTAAGCTGCTCTGGTCTGTGCGCGCCGCAGATGGAAGCTGATGAATATGACGACGTGCAACGCACAGCGCGAAAGTGCTTAAGCTCTGATCAAGGTTCAGCTTATCTGGTCTGTTCGCGCCGCAGTTTTAAGCTGATGAAGATGACGGTGTGCAACCCACAGAGCGAAAATGGTTAAGCACTAATCAAGGTGCAGCTTATCTGGTCTGTTCGCCCGCCAGTTGGAAGGTGATGAGGATGACGGTGTGCAATGCACAGCGCCAAAGTAGTTAAGCCCTGATCGCGGTTCAGCTGATCTGGTCTGTTCGCGCGGCGATTGGAAGCTGATGAAGATGACGGTGTGCAATCCACAGCGCGAAAGTGGTTAAGCTGTGATCGAGGCTCAGCTTATCTGGTCTGTTCGCGCTGCAAATGGAAGCTGATGAGAATGACGGTGTGCAACGCACAGCGCAAACGTGGTTAAACCTTGATAGAGGTTGAGATGATATGTTCTGTTAGCGCGGCCGTTGGAAGCTGATAAAAATGACGGTTTGCAACGACCAGTGCGAAAGTGTTTAAGCCCTGATCGAGGTTCAGCTGCCCTCCTCTGTTCGCGCTGCAGTTGGAAGTTGATAAAGACGATGATGCGTGCAAGGCACTTCGATAAAGCGGCTAAGCTTTGATCGAGGTTCAGCTGATCTGCTCTGTTCGCGCTGCAGTGGGAAGTCCTTGAAGAACACGGTGTGAATATCACAGTGCGAAAGTGGTTAAGCTCTTGTCGAGGTTCAGCTGCTCTGCTCCGTTCACGCTGCAGTTGGAAGTTGATAAACACGACGATGTGGAATGCATAGCGCGAAAGTGGTTAAGCTCTGATCGAGGTTCACTTGCTTTGGTCTGTTCGCGCTGCAGTTGGAAGTTGATAAAGATGACGATGCATGCAAAATACGGCGAGAAAGTGGCTAAGCTTTGATCGAGGTTCAGCTGGTGTGGTCTGTTCGCGGCGCAGATGGAAACTGATAAAGATGATGGTGTGCAACGCACAGCGCGAAAGTGGTTAAGCACTGATCGAGGTTCAGCTGATCTGGTCTGATAGCGCCGCAGATGGAAGCTGATGAAGATGACGGTGTGCAATGCACAGCGCGAAAGTGGTTAAGCTATGCTCAAGGTTCAGCTTATCTGGTTTCTTCGCACCGCAGATGGAAGCTGATGAAGATGATGGTGTGCAAAGCGCAGCGCGAAAGTGTTTGAGCACTGATCGAGGTTCACCTGATCTGGTCTGTTCGCGCCGCATAAGGAAACAGATGAAGATGACGGTGTGCAACAACCAACGCGAAGTGATCAAGCCCTGATCAAGGTTCAGCTGTCCTCCTCTGTTCGCGCTGCAGTTGGAAATCGATAAAGACCTTGATGCGTGCAAGGCACTGCGGGAAAGTGGTTAAGCTCTGATCGAGGTTCAGCTGCTCTGCTCAGTTCGCGCTGCAGTTGGAAGCTGATAAAGACGACGATGTGAAATGCACGGCGCAAAAGTGGTTAAGCTCTGATCGAGGTTCAACTGCTCTGGTCTGTACGGGCTTTAGTTGGAAGTTGATAAAGACGACGATGCATGCAAGGCACTGCGAGAAAATGCCCAAGCTTTGATCGAGGTTCAGCTGATCTGTTATTTTTGCACTGCAGTTGTAAGTTGATGAGGATGACGGTGTGCAACGCACGGCGCGAAAGGGGTTAAGCCCTGATCGAGGTTCAGCTGATCTGGTCTGTTCGCGTGGCTGTTCGAAGCTGATGAAGCTGACAGTGTGCAACACACAGCGGGAAAGTGGTTAAGCCCTGATCGAGGTTCAGCTGATAAGGTCTGTTCGCGCGGCAGTTGGAAGCTGATGAAGATGACGGTGTGCAACGCACAGCTCGAAAGTGGTTAATCTCTGATCGATGCTCAGCTTATCCGGCCGTTCGCACGGCAGTTGGAAAATGATGAGGATGACGCTCTGCAACGCACAGCGCGAAAGTGGTTAAGTCCTGATCGAGGTTCAGCAGATCTGGTCTGTTCGCGTGGCAGTTCGAAGCTGAAAAATATGACGGGTTGTAACGCACAGCGCGAAAGTGGTTAAGCCCTGATCGAGTTTAAGCTTATCTGGTCGGCTCGCGGCGCAGATGGAAGCTGATGAAGACGACGGTGTGCAACGCACAGTGCGAAAATGGTTAAGCTCTGATCAAGGTTCAGCTTATCTGGTCTGTCCGCGCCGCAGATGGAAACTGATGAAGACGACGGTGTGCAACAACCAGTGCGAAGTGGTTAAGCCCCAATCGAGGTTCAGCTGTCCTCCTCTGTTCGCGCTGCAGTTGGAAATTGATAAAGACGATAATGCGTGCAAGGCACTGCGGGAAAGTGGCTAAGCTTTGATCGAGGTTCAGCTGATCTGGTCTGTTCGCGCTGCAGTTGAAAGTTGACGAAGAGGACGATGTGCAATCCACAGCGCGAAAGTTGTTAAGCTCAGATCGAGGTTCAGCTTATCTGGTCTGATCGCCCTGCGGTTGGAAGCTGATGAAGATGACGGTGTGCAATGCACAGCGTGAAAGTGATTAAGCTCTGATCAAGATTCAGCTTATCAGGTCTGTACACGCCGCATATGGAAGCTGATGAAGATGGCGGTGTGGAACTCATTGCGCGAAAGTGGTTAAGCCTTGATCAAGGTTCAGCTTATCTGGTCTGTTCGTGCACCAGATGGAAGGTGATGAAGATGGCGGTGTGCAACCCACAGAGCGAAAGTGGTTAAGCTCTGATCAAGGTTCAGCTTATCTGGTCTGTTCGGCCGGCAGTTGAAGGCTGATGAGGATGATGTGTGCAACGCACAGTGCCAAAGTGGTTAAGCTATGCTCAAGGGTCAGCTTATCTGGTCTGTTCGCGTGGCAGTTAGAAGCTGATGAAGCTGCGGTGTGCAACGCACAGCGCAAAAGTGGTTAAGCCCTGCTCAAAGTTCAGCTGATCTGGTCTGTTATCGCGGCAGTTGGAAGCTGATGAAGATGAGGTGTGCAACGCACAGCGCGAAAGTGATTAAGCTCTGATCGATGTTCAGCTGCTCTGCTCAGTTTGCGCTGCAGTTGGAAGTTGATAAACACGACGATGTGAAATGCACAGCGCGAGAATGTTTAAGCTCTGATCGAGGTTCAACTGCTCTGGTCTGTTCGGGCTTTAGTTGGAAGTTGATAAAGATGACGATGCATGCAAGGTACTGCGAGAAAGTGGCTAAGCTTTGATCGAGGTTCAGCTGGTCTGGTCTGTTCGCGGCGCAGATGGAAACTGATGAAGATGATGGTGTGCAACGCACAGCGCGAAGGTGGTTAAGCACTGATCGAGGTTCAGCTTATCTTTTCTGTCAGCGCCGCAGATGGAAGCTGATGAAGATGATGGTGTGCAACGCACAGCGCGAAAGTGGTTAAGCTCTGATCAAGGTTGAGCTTATCCGGTCTGTCCGCGCCGAAGATAGAAACTGATGAAGATGACGGTGTGCAACAACCAATGCGAAGTGATCAAGTCCTGATCGAGGTTCAGCTGTCCTCCTCTGTTCACGCTGCAGTTGGAAATTGATCAAGACGTTGATGCGTGCAAGGCACTGCGGGAAAGTGGCTAAGCTTTGATCGAGGTTCAGCTGATCTGGTCTGTTCGCGCTGCAGTGGGCAGTTCTTGAAGATGACGTTGTGAAATGCACAGTGCGAAAGTGCTTAAGCTCTGATCGAGGTTCAGCTTCTCTGCTCAGTTCGCGCTGCAGTTGGAAGTTGATAATGACGACGATGTGAAATACATCGCGCGATAATGGCTAAGCTCTGATCGAGGTTCAACTGCTCTGGTCTGTTCCGGCTTTAGTTGGAAGTTGATAAAAACGACGATGCATGCAAGGCACTGCGAGAAAATGGCTAAGCTTTGATGGAGGTTCAGGGGATCTGGTAAGTTCGCGCTGCAGTTGGAAGTTTTGAAGACGACGATGTGAAATGCACAGCGCGAAAGTATTTAGCTCTGATCAAGGTTCAGCTTATCTGGTCTGTGCGCGCCGCAGATGGAAGCTGATGAAGATGAGGTGTGCAACGCACAGCGCGAAAGTGCTTAAGCTCTTATCAAGGTTCAGCTTATCTCGCCTGTTCACGCCGCAGATGGAAGCTAATGAAGATGGCGGTGTGCAACCCACAGAGCAAAAATGGTTAATCTCTGATCGAGTTTCAGCGTATCTGGTCTGTTCGCCCGGGATTTGCAAGCTGATGAGGATGGCGGTTTGCAATGCACAGCGCCAAAGTGGTTAAGGTATGATCAAGGTCCAGCTTACCTGGTCTGTTCGCGCCCCAGATGGAAGCAGATGAAGATGACTTTGTGCAACGTACAGCGCGAAAGTGGTTAAGCACTGATCGAGGTTCAGCTGATAAGGTCTGTTCGCGCGGCAGTATGAAGCTGATGAAGATGACGGTGTGCAACGCACAGCTCGAAAGTGGCTAAGCTCTTATCGAGGTTCAGCTGATCTGGTCTGTTCGCGCTGCAGTTGAAAGTTGACGAAGAGGACGATGTGCAATGCACAGCGCGAAAGTGGTTAAGCTCTGATCAAGGTTGAGGTTATCCGGTCTGTCCGCGCCGCAGATGAAAACTGATGAAGATGACGGTGTGCAACAACCAATGCGAAGTGGTGAAGCCCTGATTGAGGTTCAGCTGCCCTCCTCTGTTCGCGCTGCAGTTGGAAGTTGATAAAGGCGATAATGCGTGCAAGTCACTGCGATAAAGTTGCTAAGCTTTGATCGAGATTCAGCTGATCTGGTCTGTTCGCGCTGCAGTGGGAAGTCCTTGAAGACGACGATGTGAAATGCACAGTGCGAAAGTGGTTAAGCTCTGATCGAGGTTAAGCTGCTCTGCTCAGTTCGCGCTGCAGTTGGAAGTTGATAAACACGACGTTGTGAAATGCACAGCGCGAAAGTGGTTAAGCTCTGATCGACGTTCAACTGCTCTGGTCTTTTCGGGCTTTAGTTGGAAGTTGATAAAGATGACGATGCATGCAAGGTACTGCGCGAAAGTCGTTAAACTCTCATTGAGGTTAAGCTTATTTGGTCTGTTCGCGGCGTAGATGGAAGCTAATGAAGATAATGGTGTGCAACGCACAGCGTGAATGTGGTTTAGCTCTGATCAAAGTTCAGCTGCTCTGGTCTGTGCGCGCCGCAGATGGAAGCTGATGAATATGACGACGTGCAACGCACAGCGCGAAAGTGCTTAAGCTCTGATCAAGGTTCAGCTTATCTGGTCTGTTCGCGCCGCAGTTTTAAGCTGATGAAGATGACGGTGTGCAACCCACAGAGCGAAAATGGTTAAGCACTAATCAAGGTGCAGCTTATCTGGTCTGTTCGCCCGCCAGTTGGAAGGTGATGAGGATGACGGTGTGCAATGCACAGCGCCAAAGTGGTTAAGCCCTGATCGCGGTTCAGCTGATCTGGTCTGTTCGCGCGGCGATCGGAAGCTGATGAAGATGACGGTGTGCAATCCACCGCGCGAAAGTGGTTAAGCTGTGATCGAGGCTCAGCTTATCTGGTCTGTTCGCGCTGCAAATGGAAGCTGATGAGAATGACGGTGTGCAACGCACAGCGCAAACGTGGTTAAACCTTGATAGAGGTTGAGATGATATGTTCTGTTAGCGCGGCCGTTGGAAGCTGATAAAAATGACGGTTTGCAACGACCAGTGCGAAAGTGTTTAAGCCCTGATCGAGGTTCAGCTGCCCTCCTCTGTTCGCGCTGCAGTTGGAAGTTGATAAAGACGATGATGCGTGCAAGGCACTTCGATAAAGCGGCTAAGCTTTGATCGAGGTTCAGCTGATCTGGTCTGTTCGCACTGCAGTGGGAAGTCCTTGAAGAAGACGATGTGAATATCACAGTGCGAAAGTGGTTAAGCTCTTGTCGAGGTTCAGCTGCTCTGCTCCGTTCACGCTGCAGTTGGAAGTTGATAAACACGACGATGTGGAATGCATAGCGCGAAAGTGGTTAAGCTCTGATCGAGGTTCACTTGCTTTGGTCTGTTCGCGCTGCAGTTGGAAGTTGATAAAGATGACGATGCATGCAAAATACTGCGAGAAAGTGGCTAAGCTTTGATCGAGGTTCAGCTGGTGTGGTCTGTTCGCGGCGCAGATGGAAACTGATAAAGATGATGGTGTGCAACGCACAGCGCGAAAGTGGTTAAGCACTGATCGAGGTTCAGCTGATCTGGTCTGATAGCGCCGCAGATGGAAGCTGATGAAGATGACGGTGTGCAATGCACAGCGCGAAAGTGGTTAAGCTATGCTCAAGGGTCAGCTTATCTGGTTTCTTCGCACCGCAGATGGAAGCTGATGAAGATGATGGTGTGCAAAGCACAGCGCGAAAGTGTTTGAGCACTGATCGAGGTTCACCTGATCTGGTCTGTTCGCGCCGCAGATGGAAACAGATGAAGATGACGGTGTGCAACAACCAACGCGAAGTGATCAAGCCCTGATCGAGGTTCAGCTGTCCTCCTCTGTTCGCGCTGCAGTTGGAAATCGATAAAGACCTTGATGCGTGCAAGGCACTGCGGGAAAGTGGTTAAGCTCTGATCGAGGTTCAGCTGCTCTGCTCAGTTCGCGCTGCAGTTGGAAGCTGATAAAGACGACGATGTGAAATGCACGGCGCAAAAGTGGTTAAGCTCTGATCGAGGTTCAACTGCTCTGGTCTGTACGGGCTTTAGTTGGAAGTTGATAAAGACGACGATGCATGCAAGGCACTGCGAGAAAATGCCCAAGCTTTGATCGAGGTTCAGCTGATCTGTTATTTTTGCACTGCAGTTGTAAGTTGATGAGGATGACGGTGTGCAACGCACGGCGCGAAAGGGGTTAAGCCCTGATCGAGGTTCAGCTGATCTGGTCTGTTCGCGTGGCTGTTCGAAGCTGATGAAGCTGACAGTGTGCAACACACAGCGGGAAAGTGGTTAAGCCGTGATCGAGGTTCAGCTGATAAGGTCTGTTCGCGCGGCAGTTGGAAGCTGATGAAGATGACGGTGTGCAACGCACAGCTCGAAAGTGGCTAACCTCTGATCGAGGTTCAGCTGATCTGGTCTGTACGTGCCGCAGATGGAAGCAGATGAAGATGACGGTGTGCAATGCACAGCGCGAAAGTGGTTAAGCTCTGATCGAGGTTCAGCTTATCTGGTCTGTCCGCGCCGCAGTAGGAAGCTGACGAAGATGACGGTGTGCAACCCACAGAGAGAAAGTGGTTAAGCTCTGATTAAGTTTCAGCTTATCTGGTCTGTTTGCCCGGCAGTTGGAAGCTGATGAAGATGACGGTGTGCAACGCACAGCGCGAATGTGCTTAAGCCCTGATCGCGGTTCAGCTGATCTGGTCTGTTCGCGTAGCAGTTCGAAGCTGATGAATATGACGGTGTGCAACGCACAGCGCGAGAGTGGTTAAGCCCTGACCGAGTTTCAGCTGATGTGGTCTGTTCGCGCGGCAGTTGGAAGCTGATGAAGATGACGGTGTGCAACGCACAGCGCGAAACAGACTAAGCTCTGATCGAGGTTCAGCTGATCTGATATGTTCGCGCTGCAGTTTAAAGTTGATGAAGAGTACGATGTGCAATGCGCAGCGCGAAAGTGGTTAAGCTCTGATCGAGGTTCACCTTATCTGGTCTGTTCGCGGCGCAGATGGAAGCTGATGAAGACGACGGTGTGTAATGCACAGCGCGAAAGTGGTTAACCTTTGATCAAAGTTCATCTTATCTGGTCTGTCTGTGCCGCAGATGGAAGCTGAAGATGACGGTGTGCAACGCAAAGCGCGAAAGAGCTTAAGCTCTGATCAAGGTGCAGCTTATCAGGTCTGTCCGCGCCGCAGATGGAAGCTGATGAAGATGACGGTCTGCAACCGACAGAGCGAAAGTGGTTAAGCTCTGATCAAGGTTCAGCTTATTTGGTCTGTCCGCGCCGCAGATGGAAGCTGATGAAGATAACGGTGTGCAATGCACGGCGACAAAGTGGCCAAGCTCTGATCGAGGTTCAGCTGATCTGGTCTGTTCGCGATGCAGTTGAAAGTTGACGAAGAGGACAATTTGCAATGCACGGCGCGAAAGTGGTTAAGCTCTGATCGAGGTTAAGCTTATTTGGTCAGTTCACGGCGCAGATGGAAGCTGATGAAGATAACGGTCTGCAATGCACAGCGCAAAAGTGGTTAGGCTCTGATCAAGGTTCAGCTTATCTGGTCTATCCGCGCCGCAGTTGGAAGCTGATGAGGATGACGGTGTGCAACGCACAGCGCAAAAGTGGTTAAGCTATGCTCAAGGTTCAGCTTATCTGGTCTGTTCGCGCCGCAGATGGAAGCTAATGAAGATGATGGTTTGAAACGCACAGTGCGAAAGTGGTTAAGCTCGGATCTAGGTTCAGCTTATCTGGTCTGTCCGCGCCGCAGATGGAAGCTGATGAAGATAATGGTGTGCAACGCACCGCGCGAATGTGGATAAGCACTGATCGAGGTTCAGCTGATCTGGTCTGTTCGCGCCGCAGATGGAAGCTGATAAAGATGACGGTGTGAAATGCACAGCGCGAAAGTGGTTAAGCTCTCATCAAGGTTCAGCTTATCTTCTCTGTCCGCGCCGCAGATGAAAACTGGTGAAGGTGACGGTGTGCAACAACCAGTGCGTTGTGGTTAAGCCCTGATCGAGGTTCAACTGTCCTCCTCTGTTCGCGCTGCAGTTGGAAAATAATAAAGAATATGATGCGTGCAAGGCACTGCGAGAAAGTGGCTAAGCTTTGATCGAGGTTCAGCTGATCAGGTATGTTCGCGCTGCAGTTGGAAGTTTTGAAGACGACGATGTGAAATGCACAGCGGGAAAGTATTTAGCTCTGGTCAAGGTACAGCTTCTCAGGTCTGTCCACGCCGCAGATGGAAGCTGATGAAGATGACGGTGTGCAACCCACAGAGCGAAAGCGGTCAAGCTCTGATCGAGGTTCAGCGGTCAGAACGCCCGTCAGTTGGAATCTGATGAGGATGACTGCGTATAACGCACAGCGCCAAAGTGGTTAAGCTATGATCAAGGGTCAGCTTACCTGGTCTGTTCGCGCCCCAAATGGAAGCTGATGAAGATGACGGTGTGCAACGCACAGTGCGAAAATGGTTAAGCTCTCATCGAGGTTCAGCTTATCTCGCGTGTTCGCACGGCAGTTGGAAGCTGATGAGGATGACGCTGTGCAACGCTCAGAGCGAAAGTGGTTAAGCCCTGATCGAGGTTCAGCTGATCTGGTCTGTTCTTGTGTCAGTTGGAAGACGATGAAGCTGACGATGTGCAATCCACAGCGCGAAAGAGGTTAAGCTCTGATTGAGGTTAAGCCTATTTGGTCTGTTCACGGTGTAGATGGAAGCTGATGAAGATGATGGTGTGCAACGCACAGCGCGAAAGTGGTTAAGCTCTGATCGAAGTTCAGCTCCCCAGGTCTGTTCGTGCCGCATATGGAAGCTGATGAAGATGACGGTGTGCAATGCACAGCGCAAAAGTGGTTAAGCTCTGATCAAGGTTCAGCTTATCTGGTCTGTCCGCGCCGCAGACGGAAGCTGATGAAGATGACGATGTGCAACGCACAGCGCGAAAGTTCTTAAGCTCTGATCAACGTTCTGCTTATCTGGTCTGTTCGCGCCGCAGTTGGAAGCTGATGAAGATGACGGTGTGCAACCCGCAGAGCGAAAGTGGTTAAGCTCTGATCAAGGTTCAGCTTATCTGGTCAGTCTGCGCCGCAGATGAAAGGTGATGAAGATAACGGTGTGCAATACACAGCGCAAAAGTGATTAAGCTCTGATCAAGGTTCAGCTTATCTGGTCTGTCCGCGCCGCAGGTGGAAGCTGATGAATATGACGGTTTGCAACCCACAGAGCGAAAGTGGTTAAGCTCTGATCAAGGGTCAGCTTATCTGGTCTGTTCGGCCGGCAGTTGGAAGCTGATGAGGATGACGGTGTGCAACGCACAGTGCCAAAGTGGTTAAGCTATGATCAAGGTTCAGCCTATCTGGTCTGTTTGCGCCGCAGATGGAAGCTGATGAAGAAGACGGTGTGCAAAGCACAGTGCGAAAGTGGTTAAGCTCTGATCGATGTTCAGCTTATCCGGCCGTTCGCACGGCAGTTGGAAGCTGATGAGGATGACGCTCTGCAACGCACAGCGCTAAAGTGGTTAAGTCTTGATCGAGGTTCAGCAGATCTGGTCTGTTCGCGTGGCAGTTCGAAGCTGATGAATATGACGGTGTGCAACGCACAGCGCGAAAGTGGTTAAGCCCTGATCGTGATTCAGCTGATCTGGTCTGTTCGCACGGCAGTTGGAAACTGATGAAGATGACGGTGTGCAATGCACAGCGCGAAAATGGCTAAGCTCTGATCGAGTTTAGGCTTATCTGGTCGGCCCGCGGCGCAGATGGAAGCTGATGAAGACGACGGTGGGCAACGCACAGCGCGAAAGTGGTTAAGCTCTGATCAAGGTTCAGCTTATCAGGTCTGTCCGCGCCGCAGATGGAAGCTGATGAAGATGACGGTGTGCAACGCACAGCGCAAAAGAGCTTAAGCTCTGATCCAGTTTCAGCTTATCTGCTCTGTTCACGATGCATTTGGAAGCTGATGAAGTTGACAGTGTGCAACGCACAGCGCGAAAGTGCTTAAGCTCTGATCAAGGTTTAGCTAATCAGGTCTGTTCAAGCCGCAGATGGAAGTTGATAAAGATGGCGGTGTGTAACGCACAGCGCGAAAATGGTTAAGCTCTGATCAAGGTTCAGCTTATCTGGTCTGTTCGCACAGCAGATGGAAGCTGATGAAGATGACGGTGTGCAACGCACAGCGCGAAAATGGTTAAGCTCTGATCAAGGTTCAGCTTATCTGGTCTGTCGGGGCCGCAGATGGAAACTTATGAAGACGACGGTGTGCAACAACCAGTGCGAAGTGGTTAAGCCCCAATCGAGGTTCAGCTGTCCTCCTCTGTGCGCGCTGCAGTTGGAAATTGATAAAGACGATAATGCGTGCAAGGCAATGCGAGAAAGTGGCTAAGCTTTGATCGAGGTTCAGCTGATCTGGTCTGTTCGCGCTGCAGTGGGAAGTTCTTGAAGACGACGATGTGAAATGCACAGTGTGCGTTTGTGCCAATGTGTGAGGTCAACAACAACAACACAGAAAGTGGTTAAGCTCTGATCGACGTTCAGATGCTCTGCTCAGTTCGCGCTGCAGTTGGAAGTTGACAAAGACGACAATGCATGCAAGGCACTGCGAGAAAGTTTCTACGCTTTGATCGAGGTACAGCTGATGTGGTATGTTCGCACTGCAGTTGGAAGTTTTGAAGACGACGACGTGAAATGCACAGCGCGAAATTATTTAGCTCTGGTCAAGGTTCAGCTTATCTGGTCTGTCCGTGCCGCAAATCGAAGCTGATGAAGATGACGGTGTGCAACGCACAGCGCGAAAGTGCTTAAGCTCTGATCAAGGTTCAGCTTATCAGGTGTGTTCACGCTGCAGATGGAAGCTGATGAAGATGACGGTGTACAACGCCCAGCGCAAAAGTGGTTAAGCTCTGATACGTTCAGCTTATCTGGTCTGTTCGCACGGCAGTTGGAAGCTAATGAGGATGACGGTGTGCAACGCACAGCGCCAAAGTGGTTAAGCTCTGATAAACGTTCAGGTTATCTGGTCTGTTCGCGAAGCAGATGGAAGCTGATGAAGATGACGGTGTGCAACCTACAGAGCGAAAGTGGGTAAGCTCTGATCGAGGTTCAGCTTATCTGGTCTGATCGCCCGGCAGTTGGAAGCTGATGAGGATGACGGTGTGCAACGCACGGCGCCAAAGTCGTTAAGCTATGATCAAACCTCAGCCTATCTGGTCTGTTCGCGCCCCAGATGGAAGCTGATGAAGATGACGGTGTGCAACGCACAGTGCGAAGGTGGTTAAGCTGTGATTGAGGTTCAGCTTATGTCGTCTGTTCGCACGGCAGTTGGGAGGTGATGAGGATGACGGTGTGCAACGCACAGCTCGAAAGTGGCTAAGCTCTGATCGAGGTTCAGCTGATCTGGTCTGTTCGCGCTGCAGTTGAAAGTTGACGAAGAGGACGATCGATGTGCAATCCACAGCGTGAAAGTGGTTAAGCTCAGATCGAGGTTAACCATATCTGGTCTGTTTGCGGCGCAGATGGAAGATGATGAAGATGCTGGTGTGCAACGCACAGCGCAAAAGTGGTTAAGCACTGATCGAGGTTCTGCTGATCTGCTCTGTACGTGCCGCAGATGGAAGCTGATGAAGATGACGGTGTGCAATGCCCGGCGCGAAAGTGGTTAAGCTCTGATCAAGGATCAGCTTATCTGGTTTGTATGCGCCGCAGATGGAAGCTGATGAAGATGACGGTGTGCAATGCACAGCGCGAAAGTGGTTAAGCTCTGATCAAGGTTCAGCTTATCAGGTCTGTACACGCCGCATATGGAAGCTGATGAAGATGGCGGTGTGCAACCCATTGCGCAGAAAGTGGTTAAGCCTTGATCAAGGTTCAACTTATCTGGTCTGTTCGTGCCCCAGAAGGAAGCTGATGAAGATGGCGGTGTGCAAACCACAGAGCAAAAGTGGTTAAGCTCTGATCAAGGTCCAGCTTATCTGGTCTGTTCGGCCGGGAGTTGAAGGCTGATGAGGATGATGTGTGCAACGCACAGTGCCAAAGTGGTTAAACTCTATTCGATGTTCAGCTTATCTCGTCTGTTGGCACGACAGTTGGAAGCTCATGAGTATGACGCTCTGCAGCGCACAGCGCGAAAGTGGTTAAGCCCTTATCGAGGTTCAGCTGATCTGGTGTGTGCGCGCCGAGGATGGAAGCTGATGAAGATGACGGTGTGCAACGCACAGCGCGAAAGTGCTTAATCTCTGATCAAGGTTCAGCTTATCTGGTCTGTTCACGCCTCAGTTGGAAGCTGATGAAGATGGCGGTGTGCAACCCACAGAGCGAAAATGGTTAAGCTGATCGTGGTTCAGCTGATCTGGTCTGTTCGCGCGGTGGTTGGAAGCTGATGAAGATGACTGTGTGCAACGCACAGCGCTAAAGTGGCTTAGCGTTCCCGAGGTTCAGCTGATCTGGTCTGTTCGCCCTGCAGTTGAAAGTTGATGCAGAGGACGATGTGCAATCCACAGCGCGAAAGTGTTTAAGCTGTGATCGAGGCTCAGCTTATCTGGTCTGTTCGCGCCGAAGATGGAACCTGATGAAGATAGTGGTGTGCAACGCACAGCGCGAAAGTGGTTAAGCTCTGATCAAGGTTCAGCTAATCTGGTCTGCTTGCCTGGCAGTTGGAAGCTGATGAGGATAACGGTGTGCAACGCAGAGCGCAAAAGTGGGTAAGCTATGCTCAAGGGTCAGCTTATCTGGTCTGTTCGCGCTGCAGATGCAAGCTAATGAAGATGACGGTTTGAAACGCACAGTGCGAAAGTGGTTAAGCTCGGATCAAGGTTCAGCTTATCTGGTCTGTCCGTGCCGCAGATGGAGGCTGATGAAGATGATGGTGTGCAACGCACAGCGCGAAAGTGGTTAAGCACTGATCGAGGTTCAGCTGATCTGGTCTGTTCGCGCCGCAGATGGAAGCTGATGAAGATGACGGTGTGCAATGCACAGCGCGAAAGTGGTTAACTCTGATCAAGGTTCAGCTTATCAGGTCTGTACACGCCGCATATGGAAGCTGATGAAGATGGCGGTGTGCAACCCTTTGCGCAGAAAGTGGTTAAGCCTTGATCAAGGTTCAACTTATCTGGTCTGTATGATGCGTGCAAGGCATTGCGAGAAAGTGGCTAAGCTTTGATCGAGGTTCAGCTGATCTGGTATGTTCGCGCTGCAGTTGGAAGTTCTTGAAGACGACGATGTGAAATGCACAGTGTGGGTACGTGCCAATGTGTGAGGTCAACAACAACAACAACACAGAAAGTGGTTAGGCTCTGATCGACGTTCTGATGCTCTGCTCAGTTCGCGCTGCAGTTGGAAGTTGCTAAGCTTTGATCGAGGTACAGCTGATGTGGTATGTTCGCGCTGCAGTTGGATGTTTTGAAGACGACGACGTGAAATGCACTGCGAGAAATTATTTAGCTCTGGTCAAGGTTCAGCTAATCTGGTCTGTCCGTGCCGCAAATGGAAGCTGATGAAGATGACGGTGTGCAACGCACAGCGCGAAAGGGCTTAAGCTCTGATCAAGGTTCAGTTCATCAGGTCTGTTCACGCTGCAGATGGAAGCTGATGAAGAAGGCGATGTGCAACGCACAGCGCGAAAGTAGTTAAGCTCTGATCAAGGTCCAGGTTATCTAGTCTGTTCGCGAAGCAGATGGAAGCTGATGAAGATGACGGTGTCCAACCCACAGAGCGAAAGTGGTTAAGCTCTGATTCAGCTTATCTGGTCTGATTGGCCGGCAGTTGGAAGCTGATGAGGATGACGGTGTGCAACGCACGGCGCCAAAGTGGTTAAGCTATGATCAAGGCTCAGCTTATCTGGTCTGTTCGCGCCCCAGATGGAAGCTGATGAAGATGACGGTGTGCAATGCACAGCGCGAAAGTGGTTAACTCTGATCAAGGTTCAGCTTATCAGGTCTGTACACGCCGCATATGGAAGCTGATGAAGATGGCGGTGTGCAACCCTTTGCGCAGAAAGTGGTTAAGCCTTGATCAAGGTTCAACTTATCTGGTCTGTACGTGCCCCAGAAGGAAGCTGATGAAGATGGCGGTGTGCAAACCACAGAGCGAAAGTGGTTAAGCTCTGATCAAGGTCCAGCTTATCTGGTCTGTCCGGCCGGCAGTTGAAGGCTGATGAGGATGACGTGTGCAACGCACAGTGCCAAAGTGGTTAAGCTAAGATCAATGTTCAGCTTATCTCGACTGTTCGCACGACAGTTGGAAGCTGATGAGTATGACGCTCTACAACGCACAGCGCTAAAGTTGTTAAGCCCTTATCGAGGTTCAGCTGATCTGGTCTGTTCGCGCCACAGTTGGAAGATGACGAAGATGGCGGTGTGCAACCCACAGAGCGAAAATGGTTAAGCACTGATCAAGGTTCAGCTTATCTGGTCTGTTCGCCCGGCAGTTGGAAGCTGATGAGGATGATGGTGTGCAACGCACAACGCCAAAGTGGTTAAGCCCTGATCGCGGTTCAGCTGATCCGGTCTGTTCACGCGGTGGTTGGAAGCTGATGAAGATGACGGTGTGCAACGCACAGCGCGAAAGTGGCTTACCGTTGCCGAGGTTCAGCCGATATGTTCCCACCACAGATGCAAGCTGATGAAGACGACGGTGTGCAACGTGCAGTGTGAAAGTGGATAAGCTCTGATCAAGGTTCAGCTTATCTTTTCTGTCAGCGCCGCAGATGGAAGCTGATGAAGATGATGGTGTGCAACGCACAGCGCGAAAGTGGTTAAGCTCTGATCAAGGTTGAGCTTATCCGGTCTGTCCGCGCCGAAGAT
This sequence comes from Amblyomma americanum, assembly GCF_052857255.1. Taxonomy (NCBI): domain Eukaryota; kingdom Metazoa; phylum Arthropoda; class Arachnida; order Ixodida; family Ixodidae; genus Amblyomma; species Amblyomma americanum. Next base: position 187,627,315 of record NC_135498.1, on the reverse strand, counting down.
AGAAACTGATGAAGATGACGGTGTGCAACAACCAATGCGAAGTGATCAAGTCCTGATCGAGGTTCAGCTGGCCTCCTCTGCTCGCGCTGCAGTTGGAAATTGATCAAGACGTTGATGCGTGCAAGGCACTGCGGGAAAGTGGCTACGCTTTGATCGAGGTTCAGCTGATCTGGTCTGTTCGCGCTGCAGTGGGCAGTTCTTGAAGATGACGTTGTGAAATGCACAGTGCGAAAGTGGTTAAGCTCTGATCGAAGTTCAGCTGCTCTGCTCAGTTCGCGCTGCAGTTAGAAGTTGATAATGACGACGATGTGAAATGCACCGCGCGAAAGTGGTTAAGCTCTGATCGAGGTTCAACTGCTCTGATCTGTTCCGGCTTTAGTTGGAAGTTGATAAAAACGACGATGCATGCAAGGCACTGCGAGAAAATGGCTACGCTTTGATCGAGGTTCAGGGGATCTGGTAAGTTCGCGCTGCAGTTGGAAGTTTTGAAGACGACGATGTGAATTGCACAGCGCGAAAGTATTTAGCTCTGATCAAGGTTCAGCTTATCTGGTCTGTTCACGCCGCAGGTGGAAGCTAATGAAGATGGCGGTGTGCAACCCACAGAGCAAAAATGGTTAAGCTCTGATCGAGTTTCAGCATATCTGGTCTGTTCGCCCGGCATTTGCAAGCTGATGAGGATGACGGTGTGCAATGCACAGCGCCAAAGGGGTTAAGCTATGATCAAGGTCCAGCTTACCTGGTCTGTTCGCGCCCCATATGGAAGCTGATGAAGATGACTTTGTGCAACATACAGCGCGAAAATGGTTAAGCACTGATCGAGGTTCAGCTGTTAAGGTCTGTTCGCGCGGCAGTATGAAGCTGATGAAGATGACGGTGTGCAACGCACAGCTCGAAAGTGGCTAAGCTCTTATCGAGGTTCAGCTGATCTGGTCTGTTCGCGCTGCAGTTGAAAGTTGACGAAAAGGACGATGTGCAATGTACAGCGCGAAAGTGGTTATGCTGTGATCAAGATTGAGCTTATCCGGTCTGTCCGCGCCGCATATGGAAACTGATGAAGATGACGGTGTGCAACAACCAATGCGAAGTGGTGAAGCCCTGATCGAGGTTCACCTGTCCTCCTCTTTTCGCGCTGCAGTTGGAAATTGATAAAACGATGCTGCGTGCAAGGCACTGCAATTAAGTGGCTAAGCTTTGATCGAGGTTCAGCTGATCTGGTCTGTTCGCGCTGCAGTGGGAAGTTCTTCAAGACGACGATGTAAAATGCACAGTGCGAAAGTTGTTAAGCTCTGATCGAGGTTCAGCTGCTCTGGTCTCTTCAGGCTTTAGTTGGAAGTTGATAAAGACGACGATGCATGCAAGGCACTGCGAGAACGTGGCTAAGCTTTATGGAGGTTCAGCTGATCTGGTATGTTCGCGCTGCAGTTGGAAGTTTTGAAGACGACGATGTGAAATGCACAGCGCGAAAGTATTTAGCTCTGTCAAGGTTAAGCTTATCTGGTCTGTCCGCGCCGCAGATGGAAGCTGATGAAGATGACGGTGTGCAATGCACGGCGCGAAAGTGGTTAAGCTCTGATCAAGGTTCAGCAAATCTAGTCTGTTCGCGCCGCAGATTGAAGCTGATGAAGATGACGGTGTACAACGCCCAGCGCAAAAGTGGTTAAGCTCTGATACGTTCAGCTTATCTGGTCTGTTCGCACGGCAGTTGGAAGCTAATGAGGATGACGGTGTGCAACGCACAGCGCCAAAGTGGTTAAGCTCTGATAAACGTTCAGGTTATCTGGTCTGTTCGCGAAGCAGATGGGAGCTGATGAAGATGACGGTGTGCAACCCACAGAGCGAAAGTGGTTAAGCTCTGATCGAGGTTCAGCTTATCTGGTCTGATCGCCCGGCAGTTGGAAGCTGATGAGGATGACGGTGTGCAACGCACGGCGCCAAAGTGGTTAAGCTATAATCAAGGCTCAGCTTATCTGGTCTGTTCGCGCCCCAGATGGAAGCTAATGAAGATGACGGTGTGCAACGCACAGCTCGAAAGTGGCTAAGCTCTGATCGAGGTTCAGCTGATCTGGTCTGTTTGCGGCGCAGATTGAAGATGATGAAGATGCTGGTGTGCAACGCAGAGCGCAAAAGTGGTTAAGCACTGATCGAGGTTCTGCTGATCTGCTCTGTACGTGCCGCAGATGGAAGCTGATGAAGATGGCGGTGTGCAACCCACAGAGCGAAAATGGTTAAGCACTGATCAAGGTTCAGCTTATCTGGTCTGTTCGCCCGGCAGTTGGAAGCTGATGAGGATGATGGTGTGCAACGCACAGCGCAAAAGTGGTTAGGCTATGCTCAAGGGTCAGCTTATCTGGTCTGTTCGCGCTGCAGATGGAAGCTAATGAAGATGACGGTTTGAAACGCACAGTGCGAAAGTGGTTAAGCTCGGATCAAGGTTCAGCTTATCTGGTCTGTCCGTGCCGCAGATGGAAGCTGATGAAGATGATGGTGTGCAACGCACAGCGCGAAAGTGGTTAAGCACTGATCGAGGTTCAGCTGATCTGGTCTGTTCGCGCCGCAGATGGAAGCTGATGAAGATGACGGTGTGAAATGCACAGCGCGAAAGTGGTTAAGCTCTGATTAAGGTTCAGCTTATCTTCTCTGTCCGCGCCGCAGATGGAAAATGATGAAGATGACGGTGTGCAACAGCCACTGCGAAGTGGTTAAGCCCTGATCGAGGTTCGGCTGTCCTCCTCTGTTCGCGCTGCAGTTGGAAATTATTAAAGACGATGATGCGTGCAAGGCATTGCGAGAAAGTGGCTAAGCTTTGATCGAGGTTCAGCTGATCTGGTATGTTCGCGCTGCAGTTGGAAGTTCTTGAAGACGACGATGTGAAATGCACAGTGTGGGTACGTGCCAATGTGTGAGGTCAACAACAACAACAACAACACAGAAAGTGGTTAGGCTCTGATCGACGTTCTGATGCTCTGCTCAGTTCGCGCTGCAGTTAGAAGTTGATAAAGACGACAATGCATGCAAGGCACTGCGAGAAAGTTGCTAAGCTTTGATCGAGGTACAGCTGATGTGGTATGTTCGCGCTGCAGTTGGATGTTTTGAAGACGACGACGTGAAAAGCACTGCGAGAAATTATTTAGCTCTGGTCAAGGTTCAGCTAATCTGGTCTGTCCGTGCCGCAAATGGAAGCTGATGAAGATGACGGTGTGCAACGCACAGCGCGAAAGTGGTTAAGCTCTGATCAAGGTTCAGGTTATCTAGTCTGTTCGCGAAGCAGATGGAAGCTGATGAAGATGACGGTGTCCAACACACAGAGCGAAAGTGGTTAAGCTCTGATTCAGCTTATCTGGTCTGATTGCCCGGCAGTTGGAAGCTGATGAGGATGACGGTGTGCAACGCACGGCGCCAAAGTGGTTAAGCTATGATCAAGGCTCAGCTTATCTGGTCTGTTCGCGCCCCAGATGGAAGCTGATGAAGATGACGGTGTGCAATGCACAGCGCGAAAGTGGTTAACTCTGATCAAGGTTCAGCTTATCAGGTCTGTACACGCCGCATATGGAAGCTGATGAAGATGGCGGCGTGCAACCCATTGCGCAGAAAGTGGTTAAGCCTTGATCAAGGTTCAACTTATCTGGTCTGTACGTGCCCCAGAAGGAAGCTGATGAAGATGGCGGTGTGCAAACCACAGAGCGAAAGTGGTTAAGCTCTGTTCAAGGTCCAGCTTATCTGGTCTGTTCGGCCGGCATTTGAAGGCTGATGAGGATGATGTGTGCAACGCACAGTGCCAAAGTGGTTATGTCCTTATCGAGGTTCAGCTGATCTGGTCTGTTCGCGCCACAGTTGGAAGGTGATGAAGATGGCGGTGTGCAACCCACAGAGCGAAAATGGTTAAGCACTGATCAAGGTTCAGCTTATCTGGTCTGTTCGCCCGGCAGTTGGAAGCTGATGAGGATGATGGTGTGCAACGCACAACGCCAAAGTAGTTAAGCCCTGATCGCGGTTCAGCTGATCTGGTCTGTTCGCGCGGTGGTTGGAATCTGATGTAGATGACGGTGTGCAACGCACAGCGCGAAAGTGGCTTACCGTTGCCGAGGTTCAGCCGATATGTTCCCACCACAGATGCAAGCTGATGAAGACGACGGTGTGCAACGTGCAGTGTGAAAGTGGTTAAGCTCTGATCAAGGTTCAGCTTATCTTTTCTGTCAGCGCCGCAGATGGAAGCTGATGAAGATGATGGTGTGCAACGCACAGCGCGAAAGTGGTTAAGCTCTGATCAAGGTTGAGCTTATCCGGTCTGTCCGCGCCGAAGATAAAAACTGATGAAGATGACGGTGTGCAACAACCAATGCGAAGTGATCAAGTCCTGATCGAGGCTCAGCTGGCCTCCTCTGCTCGCACTGCAGTTGGAAATTGATCAAGACGTTGATGCGTGCAAGGCACTGCGGGAAAGTGGCTAAGCTTTGATCGAGGTTCAGCTGATCTGGTCTGTTCGCGCTGCAGTGGGAAGTTGATAATGACGACGATGTGAAATGCACCGCGCGAAAGTGGTTAAGCTCTGATCGAGGTTCAACTGCTCTGATCTGTTCCGGCTTTAGTTGGAAGTTGATAAAAACGACGATGCATGCAAGGCACTGCGAGAAAATGGCTACGCTTTGATCGAGGTTCAGGGGATCTGGTAAGTTCGCGCTGCAGTTGGAAGTTTTGAAGACGACGATGTGAATTGCACAGCGCGATTGTATTTAGCTCTGATCAAGGTTCAGCTTATCTGGTCTGTGCGCGCCGCAGATGGAAGCTGATGAAGATGAGGTGTGCAACGCACAGCGCGAAAGTACTTAAGCTCTTATCAAGGTTCAGCTTATCTCGTCTGTTCACGCCGCAGGTGGAAGCTAATGAAGATGGCGGTGTGCAACCCACAGAGCAAAAATGGTTAAGCTCTGATCGAGTTTCAGCGTATCTGGTCTGTTCGCCCGGCATTTGCAAGCTGATGAGGATGACGGTGTGCAATGCACAGCGCCAAAGGGGTTAAGCTATGATCAAGGTCTAGCTTACCTGGTCTGTTCGCGCACATATGGAAGCTGATGAAGATGACGGTGTGCAACGCACAGCTCGAAAGTGGCTAAGCTCTTATCGAGGTTCAGCTGATCTGGTCTGTTCGCGCTGCAGTTGAAAGTTGACGAAAAGGACGATGTGCATTGCACAGCGCGAAAGTGGTTAAGCTCTGATCAAGATTGAGCTTATCCGGTCTGTCCGCGCCGCATATGGAAACTGATAAAAATGACGGTTTGCAACGACCAGTGCGAAAGTGTTTAAGCCCTGATCGAGGTTCAGCTGCCCTCCTCTGTTCGCGCTGCAGTTGGAAGTTGATAAAGGCGATAATGCGTGCAAAGCACTGCGATAAAGTGGCTAAGATTTGATCGAGATTCAGCTGATCTGGTCTGTTCGCGCTGCAGTGGGAAGTCCTTGAAGACGACGAAGTGAAATGCACAGTGCGAAAGTAGTTAAGCTCTGATCGAGGTTCAGCTGATCTCGTCTGTTCACGCCGCACATGGAAGCTGATGAAGATGACGGTGTGCAATGCACAGCGCGAAAGAGATTAAGCCCTGATCAAGGTTCAGCTTATCTGGTCTGTCCGCGCCGCAGATGGAAACTGATGAAGATGACGGTGTGCAACAACCAGTGCGAAGTGGTTAAGCCCTGATCGAGGTTCAGCTGTCCTCCTCTGTTCGCGCTGCAGTTGGAAATTGATAAAACGATGCTGCGTGCAAGGCACTGCAATTAAGTGGCTAAGCTTTGATCGAGGTTCAGCTGATCTGGTCTGTTCGCGCTGCAGTGGGAAGTTCTTGAAGACGACGATGTAAAATGCACAGTGCGAAAGTGGTTAAGCTCTGATCGAGGTTCAGCTGCTCTGGTCTCTTCAGGCTTTAGTTGGAAGTTGATAAAGACGACGATGCATGCAAGGCACTGCGAGAACGTGGCTAAGCTTTGATGGAGGTTCAGCTGATCTGGTATGTTCGCGCTGCAGTTGGAAGTTTTGAAGACGACGATGTGAAATGCACAGCGCGAAAGTATTTAGCTCTGTCAAGGTTAAGCTTATCTGGTCTGTCCGCGCCGCAGATAGAAGCTGATGAAGATGACGGTGTGCAATGCACAGCGCGAAAGTGGTTAAGCTCTGATCAAGGTTCAGCGAATCTTGTCTGTTCGCGCCGCAGATTGAAGCTGATGAAGATGACGGTGTACAACGCCCAGCGCAAAAGTGGTTAAGCTCTGATACGTTCAGTTTATCTGGTCTGTTCGCACGGCAGTTGGAAGCTAATGAGGATGACGGTGTGCAACGCACAGCGCCAAAGTGGTTAAGCTCTGATAAACGTTCAGGTTATCTGGTCTGTTCGCGAAGCAGATAGGAGCTGATGAAGATGACGGTGTGCAACCCACAGAGCGAAAGTGGTTAAGCTCTGATCGAGGTTCAGCTTATCTGGTGTGATCGCCCGGCAGTTGGAAGCTGATGAGGATGACGGTGTGCAACGCACGGCGCCAAAGTGGTTAAGCTATGATCAAGGCTCAGCTTATCTGGTCTGTTCGCGCCCCAGATGGAAGCTGATGAAGATGACGGTGTGCAACCCACAGAGCGAAAATGGTTAAGCACTGATCAAGGTGCAGCTTATCTGGTCTGTTCGCCCGGCAGTTCGAAGCTGATGAGGATGACTTCGTGCAATGCACAGCGCCAAAGCTGTTAAGCTATGATCAAGGTCCAGGTTACCTGATCTGTCCGCGCCCCAGATGGAAGCTGATGAAGATGACTTTGTGCAACGTACAGCGCGAATGTGGTTAAGCCCTGATCAAAGTTCAGCATATCTGGTCTGTGCGCGCCGCAGATGGAAGCTGATGAAGATGAGGTGTGCAACGCACAGCGCGAAAGTACTTAAGCTCTTATCAAGGTTCAGCTTATCTGGTCTGTTCACGCCGCAGATGGAAGCTAATGAAGATGGCGGTGTGCAACCCACAGAGCAAAAATGGTTAAGCTTTGATCGAGTTTCAGCTTATCTGGTCTGTTCGCCCGGCATTTGCAAGCTGATGAGGATGACGGTGTGCAATGCACAGCGCCAAAGTGGTTAAGCTATGATCAAGGTCCAGCTTACCTGGTCTGCTCGCGCCCCAGATGGAAGCTGATGAAGATGACTTTGTGCAACGTACAGCGCGAAAGTGGTTAAGCCCTGATCGAGGTTCAGCTGATAAGGTCTGCTCGCGCGGCAGTATGAAACTGATGAAGATGACGGTGTGCAACGCAAAGCTTGAAAGTGGCTAAGCTCTTATCGAGGTTCAGCTGATCTGGTCTGTTCGCGCCGCAGAAGGAAGCTGATGAAGATGACGGTGTGCAATGCACAGCGCGAAAAAGGTTAGCTAGGCTCAAGGTTCAGCTTATCTGGTCTGTTCGCACCACAGATGGAAGCTACTGAAGATGACGGTGTGCAACGCGCAGTGTGAAAGTGGTTAAGCTCTGATCAAGGTTCAGCTTATCTTTTCTGTCAGCGCCGCAGATGGAAGCTGATGAAGATGATGGTGTGCAACGCACAGCGCGAAAGCCGTTAAGCTCTAATCAAGGTTGACCTTATCCGGTCTGTCTGCGCCGCAGATGGAAACTGATGATGATGACGGTGTGCAACAACCAATGCGAAGTGATCAAGTCCTGATCGAGGTTCAGCTGTCCTCCTCTGTTCGCGCTGCAGTTGGAAATTGATAAAGACGTTGATGCGTGCAAGGCACTGCGGGAAAGTGGCTAAGCTTTGATCAACGTTCAGCTGATCTGGTCTGTTCGCGCTGCAGTGGGCAGTTCTTGAAGATGACGTTGTGAAATTCACAGTGCGAAAGTGGTTAAGCTCTGATTGAGGTTCAGCTGCTCTGCTCAGTTCGCGCTGCAGTTGGAAGTTGATAATGACGACGATGTGAAATGCACAGCGCGAAAGTGGTTAAGCTCTGATCGAGGTTCAACTGCTCAGGTCTGTTCCGGCTTTAGTTGGAAGTAATAAAAAAGACGATGCATGGAAGGCACTGCGCGAAAATGGCTAAGCTTTGATCGAGGTTCAGGGGATCTGGTAAGTTCGCGCTGCAGTTGGACGTTTTGAAGACGACGATGTGAAATTCACAGCGCGAAAGTATTTAGCTCTGATCAAGGTTCAGCTTATCTGGTCTGTGCGCGCCGCAGATGGAAGCTGATGAAGATGAGGTGTGCAACGTACAGCGCGAAGGTACTTAAGCTCTTATCAAGGTTCAGTTTATCTCGTCTGTTCACGCCGCAGATGGAAGCTAATGAAGATGGCGGTGTGCAACCCACAGAGCAAAAATGGTTAAGCTATGATCAAGTTTCAGCTTATCTGGTCTGTTCGCCCGGCATTTGTAAGCTGATGAGGATGACTTCGTGCAATGCACAGCGCCAAAGTGGTTAAGCTATGATCAAGGCTCAGCTTACCTGGTCTGTTCGCGCCCCAGATGGAAGCTGATGAAGATGACTTTGTGCAACGTACAGCGCGAAAGTGGTTAAGCACTGATCGAGGTTCAGCTGATCTGGTCTGTTCGCGTGGCAGTTGGAAGCTGATGAAGATGACGGTGTGCAAAGCACAGCGCGAAAGACGTTAAACTCTGATCGAGGTTAAGCTTATTTGGTCTGTTCGCGGCGCAGATGGAAGCTGATGAAGATGATGGTGTGCAACGCACAGCGCCAAAGTGGTTAAGCTCTGATCGAAGTTCAGCTGCTCTGGTCTGTGCGCGCCGCAGATGGAAGCTGATGAAAATGACGATGTGCAACGCAGAGCGCGAAAGTGCTTAATCTCTGATCAAGGTTCAGCTTATCTGGTCTGTTCGCGCCGCAGTTGGAAGCTGATGAAGATGGCGGTGTGCAACCCACAGAGCGAAAATGGTTAAGCACTGATCAAGGTTCAGCTTATCTGGTCTATTCGCCCGGCAGTTGGGAGCTGATGAGGATGATGGTGTGCAACGCACAGCGCCAAAGTGGTTAAGCCCTGATCGCGGTTCAGCTGATCTGGTCTGTTCGCGCGGTGGTTGGAAGCTGATGAAGATGACGGTGTGCAACGCACAGCGCGAAAGTGGCTTAGCGTTGCCGAGGTTCAGCCGATATGGTCTGTTCGCCCTGCAGTTGAAAGTTGATGTAGAGGACGACGTGCAATCCACAGCGCGAAAGTGGTTAAGCTGTGATTGAGTCTCAGCTTATCTGGTCTGTTCGCGCCGAAGATGGAAGCTGTTGAAGATGGCGGTGTAGAACGCACAGCGCGAAAGTGGTTAAGCTCTGATCAAGGTTCAGCTAATCTGGTCTGTTTGCCCGGCAGTTGGAAGCTGATGAGGATGACGGTGTGCAACGTACAGCGCAAAAGTGGTTAAGCTATGCTCAAGGTTCAGCTTATCTGGTCTGTTCGCGCCGCAGATGGAAGCTAATGAAGATGACGATTTGAAACGCAGAGTGCGGACGTGGTTAAGCTCGGAACAAGGTTCAGCTTATCTGGTCTGTCCGCGCCGCAGATGGAAGCTGATGGAGATGATGGTGTGCAACGCACAGCGCGAAAGTGGTTAAGAACTGATCGAGGTTCAGCTTATCTTGTCTGTCCGCGCCGCTGATGGAAACTGATGAAGATGACGGTGTGCAACAACCAGTGCGAAGTGGTTAAGCCCTGATCGAGGTTCAGCTGTCCTCCTCTGTTTGCGCTGCAGTTGGAAAATAATAAAGATGATGCGTGCAGGGCACTGAGAGAAAGTGGCTATCTTTGATCGAAGTTCAGCTGATCTGGTATGTTCGCGCTGCAGTTGGAAGTTTTGAAGACGACGATGTGAATTGCACAGCGCGAAAGTATTTAGCTCTGATCAAGGTTCAGCTTATCTGGTCTGTGCGCGCCGCAGATGGAAGCTGATGAAGATGAGGAGTGCAACGCACAGCGCGAAAGTACTTAAGCTCTTATCAAGGTTCAGCTTATCTGGTCTGTCTGCGCCGCAGATGGAAGGTGATGAAGATAACGGTGTTCAATGCACAGCGCAAATGTGGTTACGCTCTGATCAAGGTTCAGCTTATCTGGTCTGTCCGCGCCGCAGATGGAAGCTGATGAAGATGACGGTGTGCAACCCACAGAGCGAAAGTGGTTAAGCTCTGATCAAGGTTCAGCTTATCTGGTCTGTTCGGCCGGCAGTTGGAAGCTGATGAGGATGACGGTGTGCAACGCACAGTGCCACAGTGGTTAAGCTATGATCAAGGTTCAGCTTATCTGGTCTGTTCGCGCCGCAGATGGAAGCTGATGAAGAAGACGGTGTGCAAAGCACAGTGCGAAAGTGGTTAAGCTCTGATCGATGTTCAGTTTATCTCGTCTGTTCGCACGGCAGTTGGAAGCTGAGTGAGGATGACGCTCTGCAACGCACAGCGCGAAAGTGGTTAAGTCCTGATCGAGGTTCAGCTGATATGTTCTGTTAGCGCGGCCGTTGGAAGCTGATGAAAATGGCGGTTTGCAACGATCAGTGCGAAAGTGGTTAAGCCCTGATCGAGGTTCAGCTGCCCTCCTCTGTTCGCGGTGCAGTTGGAAGTTGATAAAGACGACGATGCATGCAAGGCACTGCGAGAAAGTGGCTAAGCTTTGATCGAGGATCAGCTGATCTGGTCTGTTCGCGCTGCAGTTGGAAGTTGTTGAAGTCGACGATGTGCAATGCACAGCGAGAAAGTGGTTATGTTCTTATCGAGGTTCTGCTTATCACGTCTGTCCACGCCACAGATGGAAGATGATGAGGATAGCGGTGTGCAACGCTCAGCGCCAAAGTGGTTAAGCTATGAACAAGGTTCAGCTTATCTGGTCTGTTCGCGCGGCAGTTGGAAGCTGATGAAGATGACGGTGTACAACGCACAGCGCGAAAGTGGCTAAGCTCTGATCGAGGTTCAGCTGATCTGGTCTGCTCGCGCTGAAGTTGAAAGTTGACGAAAAGGACGATGTGCAATGCACCGCGCGAAAGTGGTTAAGCTCTGATTGAGGTTAAGCTTATTTGGTCTGTTCACGGCGCAGATGGAAGCTGATGAAGATGATGGTGTGCAATGCACAGCGGGAAAGTGGTTAAGCTCTGATCGAAGTTCAGCTGCCCGGGTCTGTTCGTGCCGCTTATGGAAGCTGATGAAGATGACGGTGTGCAATGCACAGCGCGAAAGTGGTTAAGCTCTGATCAAGGCTCAGCTTATCTGGTCTGTCCGCGCCGCAGATGGAAGAGTATCAAGATGACGGTGTGCAGCCCACAGAGCGAAAGTGGTTAAGCTAAGATCAAGGTTCAGCATATCTGGTCTGTCCGCGCCGCAGATGGAAGAGTATGTAGATGACGGTGTGCAACCCACAGAGCGAAAGTGGTTAAGCTCTGATCAAGGTTCAGCTTATCTGGTCTGTGCGCGCCGCAGATGGAAGGTTATGAAGATAACGGTGTGCAATGCACAGCGCAAAAGTGGTTAAGCTCTGATCAAGGTTCAGCTTATCTGGTCGGTCCGCGCCGCAGATGGAAGCTGATGAAGATGACGGTGTGCAACCCACAGAGCGAAAGTGGTTATGCTCTGATCAAGGTTCAGCTTATCTGGTTTGTGCGGCCGGCAGTTGGAAGCTGATGAGGGTCACGGTGTGCAGCGCACAGTGCCAAAGTGGTTAAGCTATGATCAAGGTTCAGATTATCTGGTCTGTTCGCGCCGCAGATGGAAGCTGACGAAGAAGAAGGTGTGCAACGCACAGTGCGAAAGTGGTTGAGCTCTGATCGATGTTCAGCTTATCTCGTCTGTTCGCACGGCAGTTGGAAGCTGATGAGGATGACGCTCTGCAACGCACAGCGCGAAAGTGGTTAAGCCCTGATCGAGGTTCAGCAGATGTGGTCTGTTGGCGTGGCAGTTCGAAGCTGATGAAGCTGACGGCGTGCAACGCACAGCGCGAAAGTGGTTAAGCCCTGATCGAGATTCAGCCTATCTGGTCTGTTCGCGCGGCAGTTGGAAGCTGATGAAGATGACGTTGTGCAATGCACAGCGCGAAAGTGGCTAAGCGTTGACCGAGGTTCAGCCGATATGTTCTGTTAGCGCGGCCGTTGGAAGCTGATGAAAACGACGGCTTGCAACGGCCAGTGCGAAAGTGTTTAAGTCCTGATCGAGGTTCAGCTGATCAGGTCTGTTCGCGCGGCAGTTGTAAGCTGATGAAGATGACGGTGTACAACGCACAGCTCGAAAGTGGCTAAGCTCTGATCTAGTTTCAGCTGATCTGGTCTGTTCGCGCTGCAGTTGAATGTTGACGAAGAGGACGATGTGCAATGCACAGCGCGGAAGTGGTTAAGCTCTGATCGAGGTTAAGCTTATCTGGTCTGTTCGCGGCACAGATGGAAGCTGATGAAGATGATGGTGTGCAACGCACAGCCCAAAAGTGGTTAAGCACTGATAGAGGTTCAGCTGATCTGGTCTGTACGTACCGCAGATGGAAGCAGATGAAGATGACAGTGTGCAACCCACAGAGCGAAAGTGGCTAAGCTCTGATCAAGTTTCAGCTTATCTGGTCTGTTCGCCCGGCAGTTGGAAGCTGATGAAGATGACGGTGTGCAACGCATAGCGCGAAAGTGCATAAAGCCCTGATCGTGGTTCAGCTGATCTGGTCTGATCGCTTGGCAGTTCGAAGCTGATGAATATGACGGTGTGCAACGCACAGCGCGAAAGTGGTTAAGACCTGATCGAGTTTCAGCTGATCTGGTCTGTTCGCGCGGCAGTTGGAAGCTGATGAAGATGGCGGTGTGCAACGCACAGTGCGAAAGTGACTAAGCTCTGATCGAGGTTCAGCTGATCTGATCTGTTCGCGCTGCAGTTGAAAGTTGATGAAGAGGACGATGTGCAATGCGCAGCGCGAAAGTGGTTAAGCTCTGATCGAGGTTCATCTTATCTGGTCTGTCTGCGCCGCAGATGGAAGCTGAAGACGACGGTTTGCAACGCACAGCGCGAAAGAGCTTAAGCTATGATCAAGGTTCAGCTTAGGTCTGTCCTCGCCGCAGGTGGAAGCTGATGAAGATGACGGTGTGCAACGCACAGCGCGAAAGTGCTTAAGCTCTGATCGAGGTTCAGCATATCTGGTCTGATCACGACGCAGATTGAAGCTGATGAAGATGGCGGTGTGCAACGCACAGCGCAAAAGTGGTTAAGCTTTGATCAAGGTTTAGCTTATCAGGTCTGTTCACGCCGCAGATGTAAGCTGATGAAGATGGCGGTGTGCAAAGCACAGCGTGAAAGTGGTTAAGCTCTGATCAAGGTTCAGCTTATCTGGTCTATTCGCCCGGCAGTTGGAAGCTGATGAGGATGACGGTGTGCAACGCACAGCGCCAAAGTGGTTAACCTATGCTCAAGGTTCAGCTTATCTGGTCTGTCCGCGCCGCAGATGGAAGCTGATGAAAATGATTGTGTGCAACGCACAGCGCGAAAGTGGTTAAGCACTGATCGAGGTTCAGCTGATCTGGTCTGTTCGCGCCGCACATGGAAGCTGATGAAGATGATGGTGTGCAATGCACAGCGCGAAAGTGGTTAAGCTCGGATCAAGGTTCAGCTTATCTGGTCTGTCCGCGCCGCAGATGGAAGCTGATGAATATGACGGTGTGCAACGCACAGCGCGAAAGTGGTTAAGACCTGATCGAGTTTCAGCTGATCTGGTCTGTTCGCACGGCAGTTGGAAGCTGATGAGGATGACGCTCTGCAACGCACAGCGCGAAAGTGGTTGAGCCCTGATCGAGGTTCAGCAGATCTGGTCTGTTCACGTGGCAGTTCGAAGCTGATGAAGCTGACGGCGTGCAACGCACAGCGCGAAAGTGGTTAAGCCCTGATCGAGATTCAGCCTATCTGGTCTGTTCGCGCGGCCGTTGGAAGCTGATGAAGATGACGGTGTGCAACGCACAGCGCGAAAGTGGCTAAGCGTTGACCGAGGTTCAGCCGATATGTTCTGTTAGCGCGGCCGTTGGAAGCTGATGAAAATGACGGTTTGCAACGACCAGTGCGAAAGTGTTTAAGCCCTAATCGAGGTTCAGCTGCCCTCCTCTGTTGGCGCTGCAGTAGGAAGTTGATAAAGACGATGATGCGTGCAAGGCACTGCGATAAAGTGGCTAAGCTTTGATAGAGGTTCAGCTGATCTGGTCTGTTCGCGCTGCAGTGGGAAGTCCTTGAACACGAGGATGTGAAATGCACAGTGCGAAAGAGTTAAGCTCTGATCGAGGTTCAGCTGCCCTGCTCAGTTCGCGCTGCAGTTGGAATTTGACAAACACGACGATGTGAAATGAACAGCGCGAAAGTGGTTAGGCTTTAATCGAGGTTCAACTGCTCTGGTCTGTTCGGGCATTGGTTGGAAGTTGATAAAGATGATGATGCATGCAAGGCACTGCGGGAAAGTGGCTAAGCTTTGATCGAGGTTCAGCTGATCTGGTTTGTTCGCGCTGCAGTTTCAAGTTTTGAAGACGACGATGTGAAATGCACAGCGCGAAAGTATATAGTTGAGATCAAAGTTCAGCTTATCTGGTCTGTACGCGCCGCAGATGGAAGCTGACGAAGATGACGGTTTGCAACGCACAGCGCGAAAGTGCTTAAGCCCTTATCAAGGTGCAGCTTATCTCGTCTGTTCACGCTGCAGATGGAAGCTGATGAAGATGGCGGTGTGCAACGCACAGCGCGAATGTGGTTAAGCTCTGATCGAGTTTCAGCTTATCTGGTCTGATCGCCCGGCATTTGGAAGTTGATGAGGTTGACGGTGTGCAACGCACAGCGCCAAAGTGGTTAAGCTAGTGTCAAGGTTCAGCTTATCTGGTCGGTTCGCGCCCCAGATGGAAGCTGATGAAGATGACGGTGTGCAACGCACGCGCGAAAGTGGTTAAGCCCTGATCGAAGTTCAGCTGATCTGGTCTGTTCGCGTGGCAGTTCGAAGCTGATGAAGCTGACGGTGTGCAACACACAGCGCGAAAGTGGTTAAGCCCTGATCGAGGTTCAGCTGATCAGGTCTGTTCGCGCGGCAGTTGGAAGCTGATGAAGATAACGGTGTACAACGCACAGCGCGAAAGTGGCTAAGCTCTGATCCAGGTTCAGCTGATCTGGTCTGCTCACGCTGAAGTTGAAAGTTGACGAAGAGGACGATGTGCAATGCACCGCGCGAAAGTGGTTAAGCTCTTACTGAGGTTAAGCTTATTTGGTCTGTTCACGGCGCAGATGGAAGCTGATGAAGATGATGGTGTGCAACGCACAGCGCGAAAGTGGTTAAGCTCTGATCGAAGTTCAGCTGCCCTGGTCTGTTCGTGCCGCATATGGAAGCTGATGAAGATGACGGTGTGCAATGCACAGCGCGAAAGTGGTTAAGCTGTGATCAAGGCTCAGCTTATCTGGTCTGTCCGGGCCGCAGATGGAAAGGTATGAAGATGACGGTGTGCAACCCACAGAGCGAAAGTGGCTAAGCTCTGATCAAGGTTCAGCTTGTCTGGTCTGTCCGCGCCGCAGATGGAAGGTGATGAAGATAACGGTGTGCAATGTACAGCGCAAAAGTGGTTAAGCTCTGATCAAGGTTCAGCTTATCTGGTCGGTCCGCGCCGCAGATGGAAGCTGATGAAGATGACGGTGTGCAAACCACAGAGCGAAAGTGGTTATGGTCTGATCAAGGTTCAGCTTATCTGGTCTGTACGGCCGGCAATTGGAAGCTGATGAGGATGACGGTGTGCAACGCACAGTGCCAAAGTGGTTAAGCTATGATCAAGGTTCAGCTTATCTGGTCTGTTCGCGCCGCAGATGGAAACTGATGAAGAAGACGGTGTGCAACGCACAGTGCGAAAGTGGTTAAGCTCTGATCGATGTTCAGTTTATCTCGTCTGTTCGCACGGCAGTTGGAAGATGATGAGGATGACGCTCTGCAACGCACAGCGCGAAAGTGGTTAAGCCCTGACCGAGGTTCAGCAGATCTGGTCTGTTCGCGTGGCAGTTCGAAGCTGATGAAGCTGACGGCGTGCAACGCACAGCGCGAAAGTGGTTAAGCGTTGACCGAGGTTCAGCCGATATGTTCTGTTAGCACGGCCGTTGGAAGCTGAAGAAAATGACGGTTTGCAACGACCAGTGCGAAAGTGTTTAAGCCCTGATCGAGGTTCAGCTGCCCTCCTCTGTTGGCGCTGCAGTTGGAAGTTGATAAAGACGATGATGCGTGCAAGGCACTGCGATAAAATGCCTAAGCTTTGATCGAAGTTCAGCTGATCTGGTCTGTTCGCGCTGCAGTGGGAAGTCCTTGAACACGACGATGTGAAATGCACAGTGCGAATGAGTTAAGCTCTGATCGACGTTCAGCTGCCCTGCTCAGTTCGCGCTGCAGTTGGAATTTGACAAACACGACGATGTGAAATGCACAGCGCGAAAGTGGTTAAGCTGTGATCGAGGTTCAACTGCTCTGTTCTGTTCGGGCATTAGTT
Organism: Amblyomma americanum; assembly: GCF_052857255.1. Classification (NCBI taxonomy): domain Eukaryota; kingdom Metazoa; phylum Arthropoda; class Arachnida; order Ixodida; family Ixodidae; genus Amblyomma; species Amblyomma americanum. The sequence continues at coordinate 187,610,863 of NC_135498.1, read as the reverse complement.
GGAAGTTGATAAAGATGATGATGCATGCGGGAAAGTGGCTAATCTTTGATCGAGGTTCAGCTGATCTGGTTTGTTCGCGCTGCAGTTTGAAGTTTTGAAGACGACGATGTGAAATGCACAGCGCGAAAGTGTATAGTTCAGATCAAAGTTCAGCTTATCTGGTCTGTCCGCGCCGCAGATAGAAGCTGATGAAGATGACGGTTTGCAACGCACAGCGCGAAAGTGCTTAAGCCCTTATCAAGGTTCAGCTTATCTCATCTGTTCACGCCGCAGATGGAAGCTGATGAAGATGGCGGTGTGCAACGCACAGCGCGAATGTGGTTAAGCTCTGATCGAGTTTCAGCTTATCTGGTCTGATCGCCCGGCATTTGGAAGCTGATGAGGTTGACGGTGTGCAACGCACAGCTCCAAAGTGGTTAAGCTAGTGTCAAGTTTCAGCTTATCTGGTCTGTTCGCGCCCCAGATTGAAGCTGATGAAGATGACGGTGTGCAACGCACGGCGCAAAAGTGGTTAAGCCCTGATCGAGGTTGAGCTGATCTGGTCTGTTCGCGTGGCAGTTCGAAGCTGATGAAGCTGACGGTGCGCAACACACAGCGCGAAAGTGGTTAAGCACTGATTGAGGTTCAGCTGATCAGGTCTGTTCGCGCGGCAGTTGGAAGCTGATGAAGATGACGGTGTGCAATGCACAGCGCGAAAGTGGTTAAGCTCTGATCGAGGTTCAGCTTATCTGGTCTGTTCGCACCGCAGTCGGAAGCTGATGAAGATGACGGTGTGCAACCCACAGAGCGAAAGTGGTTAAGCTCTGATCAAGTTTCAGCTTATCTGGTCTGTTCGCCCAGCAGTTAGGAACTGATGAAGATGACGGTGTGCAACGCATAGCGCGAAAGTGCATAAACCCCTGATCGTGGTTCAGCTGATCTGGTCTGATCGCGTGGCAGTTCGAAGATGATGAATATGACGGTGTGCAACGCACAGCGCGAAAGTGACTAAGCTCTGATCGAGGTTCAGCTGATCTGATCTGTTCGCGCTGCAGTTGAAAGTTGATGAAGAGGAAGATGTGCAATGCGCAGCGCGAAAGTGGTTAAGCTCTGATCGAGGTTCAGCTTATCTGGTCTGTTCGCGGTGCAGATGGAAGCTGATGAAGACGACGGTGTGTAATGCACAGCGCGAAAGTGGTTAAGTTCCGATCAAGGTTCATCTTATCTGGTCTGTCTGCGCCACAGATGGAAGCTGAAGATGACGGTGTGCAACACACAGCGCGAAAGAGCTTAAGCTCTGATCAAGGATCAGCTTAGGTCTGTCCTCGCCGCAGGTGGAAGCTGATGAAGATGACGGTGTGGAACGCACAGCGCGAAAGTGCTTAAGCTCTGATCGAGGTTCAGCATATCTGGTCTGATCACGACGCAGATTGAAGCTGATGAAGATGGCGGTGTGCAAACCACAGAGCGAAAGGGGTTAAGCTCTGATAGAGGTTTAGCTTATCAGGTCTGTTCACGCCGCAGATGGAAGCTGATGAAGATGGCGGTGTGCAATGCACAGCGCGAAAGTGGTTAAGCTCTGATCAAGGTTCAGCTTATCCGGTCTATTCGCCTGGCAGTTGGAAGCTGATGATGATGACGGTGTGCAACGCACAGCGCCAAAGTGGTTAAGCTATGCTCAAGGTTCAGCTTATCTGGTCTGTTCGCGCTGCAGATGGAACCTGATGAAGAAAACGGTGTGCAACGCACAGCGCAAACGTGCTTAAGCCCTGAACGAGCTTCAGCTGATATGTTCTGTTAGCGCGGCCGTTGGAAGCTGATGAAAATGACGGTTTGCAACGACCAGTGCGAAAGTGGGTAAGCCCTGATCGAGGTTCAGCTGCCCTCCTCTGTTCGCGGTGCAGTTGGAAGTTGATAAAGACGACGATGCATGCAAGGCACTGCGAGAAAGTGGCTAAGCTTTGATCGAGCATATGCTGATCTGGTCTGTTCGCGCTGCAGTTGGAAGTTGTTGAAGTCGACGATGTGCAATGCACAGCAAGAAAGTGGTTATGTTCTGATCGAGGTTCTGCTTATCACGTCTGTCCACGCCACAGATGGAAGCTGATGAGGATGACGGTGTGCAACGCACACCGCCAAAGTGGTTAAGCTATGATCAAGGTTCAGCTTATCTGGTCTGTTCGCGCCCCAAATAGAAGCTGATGAAGATGACGGTGTGCAACGCACAGTGCGAAAGTGGTTAAGCTCTGACCGAGGATCAGATTATCTCGTCTGTTCGCACGGCAGTTCGAAGCTGATGAAGCTGACGGTGTGCAACGCACAGCTCGAAAGTGGTTAAGGCCTGATCGAGTTTCAGCTTATCTGGCCTGTTCGCGCGGCAGTTGGAAGCTGATGAAGATAACAGTGTACAACGCACAGCGCGTAAGTGGCCAAGCTCTGATCGAGGTTCAGCTGATCTGGTCTGCTCGCGCTGAAGTTGAAAGTTGACGAAGAGGACGATGTGCAATGCACCGCGCGAAAGTGCTTAAGCTCTGACTGAGGTTAAGCTTATTTGGTCTGTTCACGGCGCAGATTGAAGCTGATAAAGATGATGGTGTGCAACGCACAGCGCGAAAGTGGTTAAGCTCTGATCGAAGTTCAGCTGCCCTGGTCTGTTCGTGCCGCATATGGAAGCTGATGATGATGACGGTGTGCAATGCATAGCGCGAAAGTGGTTAAGCTCTGATCAAGGCTCAGTTATCTGGTCTGTCCGCGCCGCAGATGGAAGAGTATGAAGATGACGGTGTGCAACCCCACAGAGCGAAAGTGGTTAAGCTCTGATCAAGGTTCAGCTTATCTGGTCTGTCCGCGCCGCAGATGGAAGAGTATGAAGATGACGGTGTGCAACCCACAGAGCGAAAGTGGTTAAGCTCTGATCAAGGTTCAGCTTATCTGGTCTGTCCGCGCCGCAGATGGAAGGTGATGAAGATAACGGTGTGCAATGCACAGCGCAAAAGTGGTTAAGCTCTGATCAAGGTTCAGTTTATCTGGTCGGTCCGCGCCGCAGATGGAAGCTTATGATGATGACGGTGTGCAACCCACAGAGCGAAAGTGGTTATGGTCTGATCAAGGTTGAGCTTATCTGGTCTGTACGGCCGGCAGTTGGATGCTGATGAGGATGACGGTGTGCAACGCACAGTGCTAAAGTGGTTAAGCTATGATCAAGGTTCAGCTTATCTGGTCTGTTCGCGCCGCAGATGGAAGCTGATGAAGACGGTGTGCAAACGCACAGTGCGAAAGTGGTTAAGCTCTGATCGATGTTCAGCTTATCTCGTCTGTTCGCACGGCAGTTGGAAGCTGATGAGGATGACGCTCTGCAACGCACAGCGCGAAAGTGGTTAAGCCCCTCATTGAGGTTCAGCAGATCTGGTCTGTTCGCGTGGCAGTTCGAAGCTGATGAAGCTGACGGCGTGCAACGCACAGCGCGAAAGTGGTTAAGCGTTGACCGAGGTTCAGCCGATATGTTCTGTTTAGCGCGGCCGTTGGAAGCTGATGAAAATGACGGTTTGCAACGGCCAGTGCGAAAGTGTTTAAGCCCTGATCGAGGTTCAGCTGCCCTCCTCTGTTGACGCTGCAGTTGGAAGTTGATAAAGACGATGATGCGTGCAAGGCACAGCGATAAAGTGGCTAAGCTTTGATCGAGGTTCAGCTGATCTGGTCTGTTCGCGCTGCAGTGGGAGGTCCTTGAAGACGACGATGTGAAATGCACAGTGCGAAAGAGTAAAGCTCTGATCGAGGTTCAGCTGCCCTGCTCAGTTCGCGCTGCAGTTGGAATTTGACAAACACGACGATGTGAAATGCGCAGCGCGAAAGTGGTTAAGCTCTGATCGAGGTTCAACTGCTCTGGTCTGTTCGGGAATTAGTTGGAAGTTGATAAAGATGATGATGCATGCAAGGCACTGCGGGAAAGTGGCTAAGCTTTGATCGAGGTTCAGCTGATCTGGTTTGTTCGCGCTGCAGTTTGAAGTTTTGAAGACGACGATGTGAAATGCACGGCGCGAAAGTATTTAGTTCTGATCAAGGTTCAGCTTATCTGGTCTGTCCGCGCCGCAGATTGAAGCTGATGAAGATGACGGTGTACAACGCCCAGCGCAAAAGTGGTTAAGCTCTGATCGAGGTTCAGCTTATCAGGGCTGTTCGCACGGTAGTTGGAAGCTGATGAGGATGACGGTGTGCAACGCACAGCGAAAAAGTAATTGAGCCTTAATCGAGGTTCAGCTGATATGGTCTGTTAGCGCTGGTGTTGGAAGTTGATAAAGACAACGATCCATGCAAGGCACTGCGAAAAAGTTGCTAAGCTTTGATCGAAGTTCAGCTGATCTGGTCTGTTCGCGCTGCAGTGGGAAGTTGATAAAGGTGAGGAGACATGCAAGGCACAGCGAGAAAGTTGCTAAGTTTTGATCGAGCATAAGCTTATCTGGTATTTTCGCGCTGTAGTTCGAAGTTGTTGAAGACGATGATGTGAAATGCACAGTACGAAAGTGGTTAGGCACTGATCGAGGTTCAGCTGCTCTGCTCAGTTCGTGCTGCAGTTGTAAGTTGATAAAGACGTTGATGTGAAATGCACAGCGCGAAAGTGGTTAAGATCTGATCAAGGTTCAACTGCTCTGGTCTGTTCGGGCTGCAGCTGGAAAGCTGGTAAAGACGACGATGCATGCAAGGCACTGAGAGAATGTGGCTAAGCTTTTATCGAGGCTCAGCTGATCTGGTTTGTTCGCGCTGGAGTTGGAAGTTGTTGAAGACGACAATGGGAAATGCACAGTGCGAAAGTGGTTAAGCTCTGATAGAGGTTCAGCTACTCTGGTCTGCTCGCAATGTAGTTGCAAGTTGATAAAGATGACGATGTGAAATGCAGTGCAAAAGTGGTTAAGTTCTGATCGAGGTTCAGCTGCTTTGGTCTGTTCGCGCTGCAGTTGGAAGTTGATAAAGACAACGATGCATGCAAGGCACTGCGAGAAAGTGGCTAAGCTTTGATCCAGGTTCAGCTGATCTGGTCTGTTCGTGCTGTAGTGGGAAGTTTTAAATGACGACGATGGGAAATGCACAGTGCGAAAGTGGTTAAACTCTGGTCGAGGTTCAGCTGCTATGGTCTGTTCGCGTTGCAGATGGAATTTGATAAATGCAACTATGCATGCAAGGCACTGCAAGAAAGTGGTTAAGCTCCAATCGAGGTTCAGCTGCTCTGGTTTGTTCGCGCTGCAATTGGAATTTGATAATGATGACGGTGCGCAACGCACAGCGCGAAAGTTTTTAGCTCGGATCGAGGTTCAGCTGCTATGGTCTGTTCGCGCTGCAGTTGGAAGTTGATAAAGACGACGATGTGAAATGCGCACTGCGAAAGTGGTTAAGCTCCGATCGAGGTTCAGCTGCTCTGGTCTGTTCGCGCTGCAGTTGGAAGCTGATAAAGACGACGATGTGGAATGCACAGTGCGAAAAAGGTTAAGCTCTGATAGAGGTTCAGCTGATCTGGTCTGTTCACGCTGCAGTTGGAAGTTGTTGAAGTCGACGATGTGAAATGCACAGTGCTGAAAGGGTTAAGCTCTGATAGAGGTTCAGCTGCTGTGGTTTGTTAGCTTTGCAGTTGGAAGTTGATAAAGACGACTATGTGCAATGCAAAGTTAGAAATTGGATAATCCCTGATCGAGGCTCCGGTGATCTGGTCTGTTCGCGCGGCAGTGTGAAGTTGATGAAGAGGACGGTGTGCAATGCACAGCGCGAAAGTGGTTAAGCCCCGATAGACTTTCAGCTGCTCTTCGCAGTTCGCGCTGCCGTTGGAAGTTGATCAAGACGACGATGTGAAATGCACAGCACGAAAGTGGTTAAGCATTCATCGCGGTTCAGCTCATCTGGTCTGTTCGCGCCGCAGATTGAAGCTGACGAAAATGACAGTGTACAACGCCCAGCGCAAAAGTGGTTAAGCTCTGATCGAGGTTCAGCTTATCTGGTCTGTTCGCACGGTAGTTGGAAGCTGATGAGGATAACGGTGTGCAACGCACAGCGAAAAAGTGGTAAAGCTCTGACCAAGGTTCAGCTTATCTGGTCTGTTCGCGCTGCAGATGAGAGCTGATGAACATGACGGTGTGCAACGCTCAGCGCGAAAGTGGTTAAGACCTGATCAAGGTTCAGGTTATCTGGTCTATTCGCGCCGCAGATGGAAGCTGATTAAGATTATGGCGTTAAACGCACAGCGATAAAGTGGTTAAGCTCTGATCGAGGATCTGCTTATCCGGTCTGTTCGCACTGCAGTTGGAAGCTGATTTGGATGACGGTGAGCAACGCACAGCGCGAAAGTGGTTAAGCATTCATCGAGTTTCAGCTGATCTGGTGTGTTCGCGCCGCAGATGGAAGCTGATGAAGATGACGGTGTGCAATGGACAGCGACAATGTGCTTAAGCTCTGATCAAGGTTCAGCTTATTCGTCTGTCAGCGCCGTAGATGCAAGCTGATGAAGATGACGGTGTGCAATGCACAGCGCGAAAGGGGTTAAGCTCTGATCAAGGTTCAGCTTATCTGGTCTGTTCGTGCCGCAGATGGAACCTGATGAAGATGGCGGTGTGCAACGCACGGCGCGAAAGTGGTTAAGCTCTGATCAAGGTTCAGCTATCTGGTCTATTCGTACCGTAGATGGAATATGATGAAGACGACGCTGTACAACGCCCAGCGCAAAAGTGGTTAAGCTCTGATCGAGGTTCAGCTTATCTGGGCTGTTCGCACGGTAGTTGGAAGCTGATGAGGATGACGGTGTGCAACGCACAGCGAAAAAGTGGTTAAGCCCTGATCGAGGTTCACCTGATATGGTCTGTTAGCGCTGCTGTTGGAAGTTGATAAAGACAACGATGCATGCAAGGCACTGCGAAAAAGTTGCTAAGCTTTGATCGAGGTTCAGCTGATCTGGTCTGTTCGCGCTGCAGTGGGAAGTTGATAAAGATGAGGATACATGCAAGGCACTGCGAGAAAGTTGCTATGTTTTGATCGAGGTTCAACTGATCTGGTCTGTTCGCGTTGCAGTGGGAAGTTTTGAAGATGACGATGCAAAATGCAAAGCGCGAAAGGGGTTGAGATCTGATCGAGGTTCAGCTGCTATGGACTGTTCGCGCTGCTGTTGGAAGTTGATAAAGACGACGATGCATGCAAGGCACTGCGAGAAAGTGGTTAAGCCCTGATCGAGGTTCAGCTGATATGGTCTGTTCGCGCTGCAGATGAGAGCTGATGAACATGACGGTGTGCAACGCTCAGCGCGAAAGTGGTTAAGACCTGATCAAGGTTCAGATTATCTGGTCTATTCGCGCCGCAGATGGAAGCTGATTAAGATTATGGCGTGCAACGCACAGCGATAAAGTGGTTAAGCTCTGATCGAGGATCAGCTTATCCGGTCTGTTCGCACTGCAGTTGGAAGCTGATTTGGATGACGGTGAGCAACGCACAGCGCGAAAGTGGTTAAGCATTCATCGAGTTTCAGCTGATCTGGTGTGTTCGCGCAGCAGATGGAAGCTGATGAAGATGACGGTGTGCAATGGACAGCGACAATGTGCTTAAGCTCTGATCACGGTTCAGCTTATTCGTCTATCAGCGCCGTAGATGCTAGCTGATGAAGATGACGGTGTGCAATGCACAGCGCGAAAGGGGTTAAGCTCTGATCAAGGTTCAGCTTATCTGGTCTGTTCGCGCCGCAGATGGAACCTGATGAAGATGGCGGTGTGCAACGCACAGCGCGAAAGTGGTTAAGCTCTGATCAAGGTTCAGCTATCTGGCCTATTCGCACCGCAGATGGAAGATGATGAAGATGGTGGTGTGCAACGCGCAGCGCAAAAGTGGATAAGCTCTAATCAAGGTTCAGCTAATCTAGTCTGTTCGCGCCGCAGATTGAAGCTGATGAAGATGACGGTGTACAACGCCCAGCGCAAAAGTGATTAAGCTCTGATCGAGGTTCGCTTTATCTGGTCTGTTCGCACTGCAGTTGGAAGCTGATTTGGATGACGGTGTGCAACGCAAAGCGCGAAAGTGGTTAAGCATTCATCGAGGTTCAGCTGATCTGGCCTGTTCGCGCCGCAGATGGAAGCTGATGAAGATGACGGTGTGCAATGGACAGCGCGAATGTGCTTAAGCTCTGATCAAGGTTCAGCTTATCTCGTCTGTCAGCGCTGTACCTGGAAGCTGATGAAGATGACGGTGTGCAATGCACAGCGCGAAAGTGGTTAAGCTCTGATCAACGTTCAGCTTATCTGGTCTGTTCGCGCCGCAGATGGAACCTGATGAAGATGGCGGTGTGCAACGCACAGCGCGAATGTGGTTAAGCTCTGATCAAGGTTCAGCTATCTGGCCTATTCGCACCGCAGATGGAAGATGATGAAGATGGCGGTGTGCAACGCGCAGCGCGAATGTGGATAAGCTCTAATCAAGGTTCAGCTAATCTAGTCTGTTCGCGCCGCAGATTGAAGCTGATGAAGATGACGGTGTACAACGCCCAGCGCAAAAGTGGTTAAGCTCTAATCGAGGTTCAGCTTATCTGGTCTGTTCGCACGGTAGTTGGAAGCTGATGAGGATGACGGTGTGCAACGCACAGCGAAAAAGTGGTTAAGCCCTGATCGAGGTTCAGCTGATATGGTCTGTTAGCGCTGCTGTTGGAAGTTGATAAAGACGACGATACATGCAAGGCACTGCGAGAAAGTTGCTATGTTTTGATCTAGGTTCAGCTGCTACGGTCTGTTCGCGCTGCAGTTGGAAGTTGATAAAGACGACGATGTATGCAAGGCACTGCGAGAAAGTGGCTAATCTTTGATCGAGCATCAGCTGATCTGGTATGTTCGCACTGCAGTTAGTTGTTGAAGACGATGATGTGAAATGCTGATAAAGACGACGATGTGAAATGCACAGTGCGAACGTGGTTAAGCTCTGATTGACGTTCAGCTGATCTGGTCTGTTCGCGCTGCAGTTGGAAGTTGTTGAAGTCGACGATGTGAAATGCACAGTACTGAAGGGGTTAAGCTCCGATAGAGGTCCAGTTGCTGTGGTTTGTTCGCTTTGCAGTTGGAAGTTGACAAAGACGACTATGTGCAATGCACAGTGCGAAAGTGGATAATCCCTGATCGAGGCTCCGGTGATCTGGTTGGAAGTTGATCAAGACGACGATGTGAAATGCACAGCGCGAAAGTGGTTAACCTCTAATCGAGGTTCAACTGCTCTGGACTGGTCTGTCAGTGCGGCAGATGGAAGCTGATGAACATGGCGGTGTGCAACGCTCAGCGCGAAAGTGGTTAAGACCTGATCAATTTTTAGATTATCTGGTCTATTCGCGCCGCAGATGGAAGCTGATTAAAATTATGGCGTGCAACGCACAGCGCGAAAGTGGTTAAGCTTGTTTTGATCGAGGTTCAGCTGATCTGGTCTGTTCGCGCTGCGGTTGGAAGTTTTGAAGATGACGATGTGAAATGCAAAGCGCGAAAGTGGTTAAGATCTGATCTAGGTTCAGCTGCTATGGACTGTTCGCGCTGCAGTTGGAAGTTGATAAAGACGACGATGCACGCAAGGCACTGCGAGAAAGTGGCTAAGCTTTGATCGAGCATCAGCTGATCTGGTATGTTCGCGCTGCAGTTAGTTGTTGAAGACGAAGATGTGAAATGCACAGTGCGAAAGTGGTTAAGCACTGATCGAGGTTCAGCTGCTCTGCTTAGTTCGCGCTGCAGTTGTAAGTTGATAAACACAATGATGTGAAATGCACAGCGCGAAAGTGGTTAAGCTCTGATCGAGGTTCAACTGCTCTGGTCTGTTCGGGCTGCAGCTGGAAGTTGGTAAAGACGACGATGCATGCAAGGCACTGCGAGAAAGTGGCTAAGCTTTGATCGAGGCTCAGCTGATCTGGTCTGTTCTTGCTGGAGTGTGAAGTTGTTGAAGACGACGATAGGAAATGCACAGTGCGAAAGTGGTTAAGCTCTGATAGAGGTTCAGCTGCTCTGGTCTGCTCGCACTGCAGTTGCATGTTGATAAAGATGACGATGTGAAATGCACAGTGCGAAAGTGGTTAAACTCTGATCCAGGTTCAGCTGCTCTGGGCTGTTCGCGCTGCAGTTGGAAGTTGATAAAGACGACGATGCATGCAAGGCACTGCGAGAAAGTGGCTAGGCTTTGATGCAGGTTCAGCTGATCTGGTCTGTTCGCGCTGGAGTTGGAAGTTGATAAAGACGACGATGTGAAATGCACAGTGCGAAAGTGGTTAAGCTCCGATCGAGGTTCAGCTGATCTGGTGTGTTCGCTCTGCAGTTGGAAGTTGATAAAGACGACGATGTGAAATGCACAGTGCGAAAGTGGTTATGCTCTGATCGAGGTTCAGCTGATCTGGTCTGTTCACGCTGCAGTTGGAAGTTGTTTAAGTCGACGATGTGAAATGCACAGTGCTGAAGGGGTTAAGCTTTGATAGAGGTTCAGCTGCTGTGGTTGTTCGCTTTGCAGTTGGGATTTGATAAAGACGTTGATGTGCAATGCACAGCGCGGGAGTGGATGATCCCTGAACGAGGCTCCGGTGATCTGGTTTTCGCGCTGCAGTTGGAAGTTGATGAAGAGGACGATATGCAATGCACAGCGCGAAAGTGGTTAAGCTCTGATAGAGGTTCAGCTGATCTGGTCTGTTCGCGCTGCAGTTGGCAGTTGATGAAGATTATGATATGGAATGCACTGTGCGAAAGTGGATAAGCTCTTATCGACGTTCGGCTCATCCGATGTGTTCGCGCCGCAGATAGAAGATGATGGTGATGACGGTGTGCAACGCACAGCGCAAGGAATTATTTTTTCTTTCTTCTCATTATATTTTTGTTCTTACGATTGTCATCAACTAACCACTCGGCTATAAAGAGCAGTCTCGATCTCTTGCATGCGCTATGCATTTCTCGTTTCATTTTGTTGTTCCTTTTTGTTTACTTCTTCCTTCCTCAGCATTCATTTTATTTACATTCAGGAAATATTTATCTTAAAAACGCTCTGTTCCCACGAATGCTTGGCCAATCCCCTATGTAGCCATGTGCTATTGTTGTCGTCGATTTTACCCTAATACAACAACAACAGCAACAACAAAAACAACAACTACATCAAAAACAACAACAAGGCGGAAAATCTTCAAGCGCCGACCAATCGTTAAAAAGGATGACGTTTCGGCCCCGGCTTACGTGGGCCTTGTTTACAATGAAAGAAAGACAGGAGTGAAGGTAGTTTATATAGGTTTCATGGTATGACGCAAGCAGCGGGAGTATATCGGGGGTAGATTGCCTTCGTTGCGATTAAGCGTGTTTGCCGTCGTCTGAATATAAAAAGATTCTAGGTAAAGCCTTGTCGTCTTGCTCTTTTCTTTTTCGATTATCTTCGCGCCGTCCCAGCCGATGTCATGGCCCTCGGTGATAGCATGATCAGCCAGTGCGTTTGTTGCCACGCGCTTGTTCTTGACATCATTTTGGTGCTGCTGCAATCTTTTCCGAAAATCACCTGTTTCACCGATATAGGCATGCTCACAATCAGCGCAGGGAACCCTATACACGATGCCCGGGAACTTCTCCTTCTTTATCTTGTCTTTGACTGTAAACAACGCGTGTCGCAGCTTCTGCGTGGGTACATGTGCGACGTCGACTTCGTGCGACTGGAATATGCGGGATAAACTTTCACTTACTCCGGGGTCGTAGGGTATCGGAATCATTTTCTTCTTCTCTCGCTGGGGTTGCTGTGGCGGCGGGTGAGCTAGGCGATTCTCGGATTTTTTAATAAAAGAACTAGGATAGCCCGAAGCCAGCAGGTCGCGGCGAACGGTGTCCAGGTCTGTCTTTTTCTCTTCCAGCGTAGAGCAGAGGTTCTCCGATCGGCGGACAAGCGAGGCAACAACGGACTTCTCGTGACAGGTCGGGTGTACGGAACTGAAGTTGAGGTACATGCCAGTGTGCGTGTTCTTCCGGAATACACTGAATGATATTACAGGGCCGTCGCGTTTCACCAGAACGTCCAAAAAAGGAAGACGGCCATCCACTTCCTCTTCCGTGGTAAACTGTATGGCCGGTTCCATGCTGTTAAGGTGCAAAAGGAATATACTCACAGCCGATTTCTGGATTATGCGGAAACAGTCGTCCACATAACGAAGAAAGACTTTCGGGCGAGGCGTGAAGCATGAAAGGGCACGGGAGCGGGTTCTTTCACGAGTACGAGGGCATAAGGGAAGACAGCCATAGAAAAAGAGGGAAAAAAATTCAAAGCCGCGGCTACTTAAGCATATAATTTTTATGACGTACGTTACAGGATTGCAATGAAGTTCAAAATGCCATGGCTTCATTTGAGCATTGTAAATGAAAATTTGTTGCAACACTTAGGCCACATCGTCAACAAACATAAAAGCGGATAAAACTTTCCTGAAAAGAGAATAATCATTGATGTATGCGACATCATTGAGTGGTGGTTCGAGTCGCCGCATGTACGTGGTAAAGATGAGTAAGAAAATGTGTATATATTACAACGAATATATCCAACCTTGCGCTTGTGGTCGACTCGATGTCAAGGTGAAGGTCGAGGCTTCATAAATGAGTGGCCTTCTACAGCTGTCATCCCGAAATAGAGCTTTAGCTCGAAATGTCAGGGTAACTTTGGAGAACCGGAAAAGAGCGCAGTGGGTAGCAAAAACCCCGCGTTAATGACATCCTAAGTAAAATCAAGAAGAGGAACTTGACCTGGGCCGGGCTTATGATGTGCTGGAAATTAACTCGTAGTCCCCCTGAACAACGGAGTGGATTGCAAAAGGAAAGATGAAAGTAGCAGGCGCCGGCAGAGCGTAAACGAATAGATCCGACCAATACGTCTGTGGTGACTGATTGGGAGCAGCTGGCGCAGGACACGGTTGATTGGTGAGGTGGTAGACGTAGCTGCGCGGATGATGATGACAGTTGTAAGCAGGGTAAAAATGACTAAAGCTAACGTAGACGAAAAATGGCGATTATAGATAGTGTGAAAAAAGAACAATTGTAGGTAGTGTAAGCAAACACAAAAATGCAGACCCTCCGCCCCTGCACACGTTGGAGCCGTCATACCGTTGTCTTTGTTTTAAGGGTGCCCGAATGCTTGACTGACCGTTCTGCAGTGCTGTGGGAGTACGTGGCATTGTCGCAACCGTTGCCGCTCACGTCAACACCTGCTGGTTTTCAGGAGGCCAGTTACACGCAGCCAGCTTTCCAGGGTCGTGAGCGTTCAGGTGCGAGCACGTGAGCGCGTGGTTGATGCTCCAGAATGACCGACGTGGTCACGCAGTGGGCTCTTCGATGGGGGTCACGAAACAACCACTGAAAAAGCCTTCGGCTCTTGCACTATGCAGGGAATACAAAATAAGAGGGGAAAAAGAAGAAGCCGAGCTCGCCCCAAGGCTGGTTTAATTGCGTCCCGTGGGCAGTCTGTCCGACCCGCACCACCACAGCCGCATCCCGTTACCAGCGAAATACGGCCGACGTGCGTCGACTCAGAAACATGCAATCGATTTCCGCGGCCCGATGCCGCGGTTAGCGCTAAGCCGTGGGTCAGAGAACCCCACTAGAAGTGTGGCCATGTCGATGGGCTCGTCTTGGAGATCCTAGTGCACGCGGCTAAAACCACGCTCCACTGCAGAACTTCTGCTTCTAACTTTAACATTTAGGTTACTACGGGAAAATATTCGCATTTGACTCTACAGTGCAGGACCCATCCGGTCACTAAATTAAAACCACGTGGGCTCCCAGGAGCCACGGCCGGGTCTCTCGTGAGCTGAACTCAATTTGCAGGCCAAGGTGCGCCGCGGCACACACACCCAGTGTTGCTGCCGGCTTGGGCAACGGGATCGGACCCACCGCACTGGTGGAATGGATGAGCCGGTCTGCTTGGGAGCATGAGGTCTTGGGATAAATTCCCTCCCAAAGCGGCCACGCTTCTGTGCAGGCTAAACATTCTACGTGCTATGCAATGTCAGTGCTCACTGAAGAACTGCAGGTGGTAGAAATTAAAATTATTCCGAAGTCCTCCACGACGATGCTTTGCATAGACCATGTTCACCTTTGGAACGTTAAATATCAATCCGCTCACTGTGAGTACGCCGTGGGGATTCGCAGGAATGAAGCCAGCGCAGCGTTGACACAATGCCGCCAAACATGGCAATTAATCGATAGTGGGAACCAGAGTAGGTGTATGGGATTAAGCAGCGTTGGCTTCGCTTGCGCACTCACTCCTCACCGACATGCGCTTTGCTATTCGCTTTAATCACTACTCCGTTTATTAGTTCATCTCTAATCACACGTACCCATTGGCGTACAGTCTGAGGCTACCATATTACGTGCAAGGCCACACGATATACATGTAAAACCCCGCTTTAACCAAAGCCGCATGCAGGAGCCTGCGTGGCCTGGGGGCAGCGTGTATGACTTGCCATGCAATGCTCAGATGTTCGATTTGCCCACTAATTTTACAAATTTTGTTTCCAGCACCATTCATTTGCATAACATACTTACTTGTCTTAATGAAGTTTCAGTCATCTTGCAACCTCGTAATCGCAACTTATATATGTTTTAATCACTTTTCAATTCCACCGCTCCGCGTGTGACGTCAAGCCTTTTCGACCTATCCGTAGTTTCGCGACACAACAACGCTGGACGCCGCAGACGGGGCACCGCATTTTCCGCCGAACGGGAGCCCTAAAATGTCGCATTAAAAGCACACTGCAGAAGCATAGGCCTCGAAGTCAGCCCGACCTATGGCATCACGTAGTGCAACGCGGCCAATGGCATCCAAAGGGGTGGCTTCGTTTTCGCGCCTTCGGGTCCACCACCGAGCTTACTCCGCCGAAACCGATAAGCGAGGTCAATGCGGACAACGTGCTGTCGTGAACGATGTTTCAGGCAGCAATCAACGACCAGCGCTTCGTTTTCAGGCGTCGCGAGGAAGCGTGGAAAGGATAGTCCTCCTCGCGTTGCAGCTCAGGCTGCTGCTTGTGTGTCCGTTTCGCGAGCTCTCTTGTTGCATTTTGCCAGCAGAGGCCTTGACCCTGCGGTAATGTATCGCTGATTTCATTCCTTCAGTAAAGTGGCATCCGGGCACCTTACATTGCTTTGTGACAGAATTCAGTAAGCTCTTTTGCGATATGAGCATTAATTAAATCAAACTACGATATTTTGAGGGCTTTTTTCGGGATGTTCGAATAGCTTTCTTCTCAAACTGAATCGAATAAGAAGAATGAAGCCTTGTTACCGAATCGAATACGGATTCTTTGGGTAAAAACCGATCGACTCCAAGAGTTACAAAACTGAATCATACACGAATAGAATATTTTTTTTCGAATATCTGCTTCTTGTGCGAATATTCAACGAGCAATGGTGCGATACGGTGAAGCGCTAGCGGCGGTGCTGCGATACAGCGCTGTTATACGCAGGTAGTTATAGCTTTACCTATTAAAAGGCGGAGCACAGAGCTTCGTTGTGGGTTTGAAAAAAAATATCCGTAACTAACTGTATTATCGTCCAGTTATACGCAGACTAAGATTAACTTTCTCTATTGATGACTAAAGAGGATCGTCACATCTCAGAACATGGGGCAGGGAACATCCATGACCTCCGAGTTCGGGTATTAAGGCCCGTTCAATACGGGTTGCTGGGCTAGTCGGTACTTAATGCTCAGGTTCACGCAGCGCGACTACTAACGCGGTCCGTTTCACGCGCAGGTCGCTGCCGTTGCCAGACATAGTGTGACACATCGCATTCCTTTTCACAGTGGACGTCCTGAACTGATTTTTGTACGCGCAGCGCGCGGCTGTAAACTTAGTTGAAGCAGGCGCTTTGTAGAGTCATCTTATCAGTTGTCGCGCTGTGTAGATGTAAGCGTCGATGCCGGGTTTGCTGAACTCTCCTGAGCCCTGGCACATTGTTCACTTCCGGAGGCCATGGATGTGCCACAGAGTATTGTGATGTTTACTTCTTCGTGTTTAACGCCACCGGCACGCGTCTTTATCCCTTTGTTTGTGATGCAAGACGCGAACAGATTTACCCCGATCGATAGCGTCCAGGCGGAGCCGATTTTACGTTGTTCCAGAATGTTGTGGTAACTTTGCACGTCGTATCTCCAAAGTTCACTATCAACTTTCATTAAATTGATAACGGCCGAGAGCAGCGGGCATTCTGTTCGACGACAGCCCAGCATGCTTGTTGGCAAGTCGTCGTCGAGTGATCCAGTCGATTCTGGGCGCAAGTAAGCCCAAATAAAGAGATCTGTTTTGAAGCCATCTTCGCCGTCTTCCTGCTGTACAGATTGCAGTCACTACTAAGTAACGTATGAGCATTACAAACGCCGCCACGCGAAAAGACCGCGTCGCGGCGCTCAACCCTCCATCTCGCTTGAGTACAGCCTACGCATGCCGTTAGCGACACCGCGGTACGAAGAGTCAGTGTGGGCCATGTTTCTGGAACAGTCGTGGAAGATAAATACGGTGGGCCTAGTCGAATGTCCTACCAATTATTCGAAGAGTACTCGAAAGCTTGAGAACATATACACGACTCGTTTCGACTAATTTAAAAATTTCACTGTTTGATTTGTTCGGAGATTCGAAGAGAATAATATTGGAGTGGTTATCCGAACTTATCGAATATTCGCAAGCGTCTACAAGTTGTTTTTTTTCTCAGTGAGTGAAACTGTTGTCCAAAGAATTGTAAACAAAGTAGTAGTTTACAAATGACAGTTTATTACTATTACTAATATATCTAGTGATTCTCCGTTCCGTATTTAACGTCTGGTATGCCTCGCAGGAATAGTAAGTTACGATCATAATAGGCAAAGCCAAAATTTCCTGAAAATATCTGTATTCCTTTCAGAGTTGTGTTTTTATTGAAATGCGTCTGTTCTTCGTTTGAATTACCTGTATTACCGCAGCGGTGGCCTAGTAGTTCGGGCATCTGGCCCATATGCGTGAGGTGTAGAGTTCGATCCCTAATGCCGCCTGGTATCCAGTTGTGATACAATGGATATAAGCTTTGGCTTCTACTGGTACCCAGCTTACTAAGGACGAAATGCTTGAGAAATGGGTCTTTGACCTCATCCCGAGCAGACGAAAAGCGCCTTGAGCATTGCGCTCTTTCGCCATATAGCTGCCCTTGCGCCATAAACGTCCTAAATCATCACGAACTAGCTGTATTAATATTGAGATGCGTTCGATTCTAAGCCTATCTTTATTATTCGTATTCGCTTTGCAACCGAATATTTAATATTCGCACACCTCGACTTCTCATAATCTCTATGTCGGCCAGGCGACTGCTGACGGCTACTGCTCTTCCGTCTTTAACCCGCTAGCATTCGCCGTGCAAAGCCAACTGGCTGGCCGACGCTAAAACAAACGAACGGAAGGGACTGTTCTACCGGTGGCGTACGAAACAGTCGTTCGCGCATGGCACAAGGAGCAGTGTTACGTTTCCTTTGCCGTCGCTTGCCCTCGGGCGAGTCTGTAACGCTATGGGTCATTACAGTTTGCACGCTTGTTGTGTGGTTACCGCTGCCGCAGATCCTAGCTTGTATGTGTAATATTCGAAAAAGAGGTCTCATGCGTATGCGCAAGAGATCACTGCCACTTTTACGGGCAGAGCTGTTAGTTCCACTATCATACGCGGGTCGGCATTGTGGCCCGCAGAGAGTGAGGCGGGAGTGAAGGAGAGAGGGCACGCCAAAGAGGGCCGAATGTGAAACCTGATAGGCCGCCTGTGGCAAGGCAGTCGAGTGCGCTTACGGCGCGAGCTCGGATGTGTACGTCTGTGCGTGCGTTCGAGTTAGCTGCGAGAGAAGCTTTGAGTTAGAGATCGGTAAAAGGGTTCCCCATCTTTTCGGCACATGTTCTCAAAACACTGTGTTGGCTTGCGACAGCATTAGAGTTGTCGTCACACCGGAATCTCGCTGATGTCCTGCGTCCCGAAATTGCATGATTGATCGAGACGGTGATGACATAAGAGGTGTCACGTGATCACAAAGGACCAGCCACAGATCGCTGCACACTGGGAGCAAATTCAAACCACCATATGCAAAGTGGACTCGCGCCGTCGTGATTTCTGCTGACTTCTGACGTCATTATACGACCCTAAGCCTGGGAGAACTTCTTTAGAGGGTGTGTTTGAACAAAGGAAAGCAATTTCGCTGATATGAAGAAATGAGTGATGAAGTGGTAGAATCGAACCTTGCACAGCTGTGTCACGAGCCGGACACACTACCTCTACGCCACCGTGGGACTATTTATTTTCAACTTGGTATTTATTACAGTTATGCAATGCTCTATGTAGATGGACCATGTATACAAACCGTTAGAAAAACTGCGGCGAGTGAAGATGATGCATTATGCGGCACATGTGAGCAACAAACAACTAGAAAAGAGGCAATGAAGAGCGCAGCAAGAGTGAGCGCCCCTCTGTCTCGAACTCGGTGCGGGCATACAGTTCGTTTCGGTGAAAAATCATGCTCCTGAAGTGGTCTTTTGCAGAAACGACGTAATCACAACGTCACTCCATCATGAGTGTTTTCCGGAGGCTGTGTAGTCTAATTATAAAGAATGCGTCTAATGTATCATCAGCAAATAGCGTTGCAGTGAGATATCGTACAAAATCTGGTGTGAAATTAATCCTTTTTCAATGTTCGTTGCATGATATCCCACAAGACTATTGCGTCTTCGTAACGTACGAAACAACGCTCAATCGTTTCTGGAGCATCACAAAAGCGTAGACACGTAAATCTCCTTTTCTCTAACCTTGTTTAAGGGGAAATCTTGGCGTATAGCTTATAGAAATATGTCTTTGTACACCTCGAGAAGGACGTTTTGCGCACTATTTTGGGTACGTCATGTCCCAGCAAACCGAAATACACAGACCAGTACGTGGGCTGAGGGAAGAGGATGTAAATAGAACTCTTATACAACTGTTTCTTCGACACTGAAAACACGTACCCAGGAGGGAAACGAACAAGTAGAAAACAAACAGCCAGATGCACTCCATGCTTAAAGCCACACAAACACGGACGATCGGAAACATCAGAAGACGCTCTGAGGTACGGTGAAATATGGCACCAAGCAACATTCGTTCTGTAAAGATAAACGGAGGCCTATAGGAGTGACGCTAATTAGTGCCCATAATCAATGTCTTCTAGTAAGGAACTTCCGCATAGGCGTTGGCGGAGGAGTATCTGCCGCGCACGGAAAGTTTGTGAAAGATTCCGTTTCGAACGCTATCGAAAACTCTTAAGCCTAACTTATGTGTCCCCCTCAAGCTTGCGTACGGGTCTTTTGTGCGCAAAATATTTGTTGACTGCGCAATACGTCGTTCGCAAATGATGGGCTGAAGAAACGCCATGGTATTGTGTGCAAGGAAATTGCAGCGACAGGTGCTGCGATCCGCGCTGCACGAGCAAGAACGTGGGGAGGTGGTGTGCGGTGAAAAGCTCCAAACAAAAAGGGTTGCGCAGCAATTTTTGAGGACCACACGCAAAGAGCTGCACGGAAGCGCGATGCTCAAGCTTCGGAGACGAAGGAGCATCGCTGACAGAGCTCGCGTTAACGACGTGATCAGCCACCCGGTATCATAGACAGCTTCATCGCTCTACCGCGGTGCTACCTTGCGGCTGTTGAGCCACGCGCTGTGGATCTTCGCAGTCGCGCCGACGGCCTCGAGCGCCTTAAAATTGGCAGGGGTTTAACGCAGATAAACAGAGTAGACTTGCGAAAGCAGGTGTTCATTCTTCGGGTCAATGCTTCGAGCACCTTCCGTGCCCTCGAACCTCGAATCACCGCAATAAGCATTACTCTGTGAAGCATAAAGCGAATGCGGGCATCGCCATCGGAAGCTGGCTAGGCGGCACCTTCAGCCTTCCGAGGCACGTGATTGCTCTCGAACTCACGTCATATTTCGATCAAGTAAATGAAATATTGGTTTGGCGAGCGAGCCATAGCAAAAGCCTCGTTGAACCGTGATTCTGCAGCCTGCTGCAGTTTACTCCAGCAAGATTGCCAGAGAAAAGCCTGACACGTGGCCGCGAACGATGACTCGAGATGTTCAGCATATGTTAACACAATGAGCTTTGAGCGAAAAACAGACAAGAATGTTAGGCTGCGTGTTCACACCAGGTACAAGCGTGCCATTTGAGAGATCGTTTTCGTTACGTAATAATGACACGTTATTGAAATAATGGAGTTCAAATATATATTTACTATATAACTGAATCGGCTTCATTCAACGTTGTATTTCATTGTGGCCCAGCTACATTCTCAAATTATGCTATTAAATACACCTGACAACTTGACTCGAATATGCCGGTGCAATATGAAGGCCATCGGAACTGCACGACTGATTTATATGAAGGTATATTGAATTGAAACGCAGGCATTGCGGAACCAGAATGGAGAAAAGGCGGGTGCAGAAATACTGGAAGACGTGTAAAATGGCTGCACAGCTATCATTGTCCTCTATAAAGTCAGCAATAAGATCCTAATCAGGAAGGGTCTCTGGAGACAGGATCTCTCCAAGTGCTATTCACCGCGTATTTAAATAAGGTGTATACAGAGAACTGGTTCGGGAAGATCTGGGGATGAAAGATATAGAAAATACCTTGCTACTGTACGATCCGCTGGTGCCATTGCTTTGCTAACTAAACATAGGGAACGAACTGCAAAACATGATCGAAAACGTAGAGAGGCGACCGACTGCGCTGGCCCTATAAATTATTATGAAGATAATTAAAGTAACGCTCCGTGCTCTTGGAAGGTCACGATAGTTTACGACAGACAGCGATGCATTGCAAGTTGCGAGTGAAAACATCTACTCAAGGCAGGCATTGACGGCTTATCCAGAGAGCGAGAGCGAAAATACCAGAGAAATAAGTCTGTGATGGAGCGCATGTGGCGGGCACTCTCAGGTCATGAGTAGCACCTTGCCAGTTCCCTCGAAGCAGGGCTGGGCGCGATACATGAAGAAGGTATCTTCGATTCCAATACCCGATACCCTCAGAAATTGTACTTCCCATGGCGATACAAGATACCAAACCAAAATTGATTTCCGATACAGATGCTCGATACGGCATTGTCGACATTATGACTGAAATCGCCATTATTATAATGTTGGTAATATGATTTGGTAAGAAATTTCTCCTTGATTTCTGGAATTTTCAGCATATTTTACAAAGCGCACTATATTAGGGAATACAATGCAATACAAGTCAGATGGTTATGTACAAAATTGCAACACCCTTAGCTGGCAGGGAACATTCCATCTGTTTCAGTTTTTTTAGATTTCGAAAGAGCAATACAATAAACGATTCTACAATACAATACAAATTCTACAATACAATAAACGATATTGACACCGCCCATTCATCGTCGTCGTTCTACTAGAACCACGAGAGCGCGGAATGCGCGCGCGAGCTGGCCTTAGAAAAAGAAGCCGAAGTGTCTGGCTGCAAATGCTCCGCTTTTGGGACTGCTACTGACGTCCGCTGCAGTCACCTACTTTGGCGTATCCAACCGAGCTGTACCACCCGTGACATCTGGTGGAGGTGCTGGGTAACGCATTCCATGCCTCGGACTCCCCCAGCAAGCAGGGATTCAAGTCCTCGAGGGTCATCTGCCATCGAGGTGACGCCTGTACACCACGGCAGCCGCCGGCTCCAAGGCCTTCAACCCGAGTTTGGGCTTCTGGAGTCTCGCTCAACCCAAGCGGTTCGTTCAGCGCCATCGTCGACGACCGTCCAGCCCGAAATAGGCATGCAGACGACGATTAGTTCACCTTCTGTTGTGCTGCAGCAGCCTCGGGAGCCACCGATCTTCCAAGGTTCTCCAGGCGAAGACCCGGAAGACTGGCTGGAGAAATTTGAACGCGTGGCCCGGTACAACAGATGGGCGGAAGGCTCCACGCTTCAACACGTGTTCTTTTCGCTGGAGGGCGCAGCTCGTACGTGGTTCGAGAACCGGGAGTCGTCCATAACGACGTGGAACGTATTTAAAGACCAGTTCCTGAAGGATTTCACCACGGTGATTCGAAGAGAACGGGCCGATCTGCTCCTTCAGTCCCGAACCCAGCTACCAAATGAAAGCATACTGGTATACTTCGAAGAGATGGCAAAGTTAATTCGTCGAGCTGACCCGGACATGACAGAGCAGAAGAAACTCCGGTACCTTATGCGAGGTGTCAAGGAGCAAATCTTTGCCGGACTGGTTCGCAATCCACCGAGCACGGTCGCAGAGTTTCTGTCGGAGGCAACCACCATGGAAAAGACACTCGATATGCGGTTGCGGCAATACGAGCGTCAACCTTTGGCCATGACTGCGGCAACCACGGACATCAGTAACACCCACATGTTTCGCGAAACCGTACGAGCTATCGTTCGCGAGGAGCTCCAGAAGCTGTTCCCGGCTACGCCGCCTGCGCCAACGGTTACTGCTCTATCCGAGGTTATTCGGGAAGAGGTGCAACAGGCGCTTACAACACCAGCTCCCTTTCAGCCGTCCACAGCCCCACCGCAAATGACATAAGCCGCTGTTGCTCGTCGCGCACAACCGCCGCCGACTCGTCTTCAGGAAACCCCGGCCTCTTTTCGGCCGCCACCACCTGCTCGTCCTGCTCCATCGTATCCCCGTAAAAGTGACATCTGGCGCACTCCCAACTACCGTCCTCTCTGCTATCACTGCGGTGAGCCGGGCCACCTGTACCGCAACTGCAGGTATCGTCAGATGGGCCTGCCGGGGTTCCCTGCAGATGCACCACGTCCGCAGCCTGGGCAGCGACCCAGAGAAATCAACGATTATCTGGCCGAATCTGCCGGTGGGACCCGCAGGTCGCCATCCCCACGTCGTCGGTCTTACGGTGACTTTCCTCGGGGAAGGTCGCCAAGCCCCCGCCAGGAAAACTAAAAGCAGCAACCTTTGAGGGGGAGGTTGCTCACCGACGAAATGTAACAGACCCTCCTACGCCGCAACTAGGTGGCCACCCGATGCCACGACCGAATGCCGTCCAACACCGTGAAACGCCGACTCGACGGGAATGCCACCTGACGTATCGAAATGAACCCGCGCCGCACCGCAGCCGTGACCGAACACCGCGCCGTACCGCTCACACGCCGTCTACGACAGCAAACCTGAGCATTTCCCTCGACGGAACAGACGTCACTGCACTCGTCGACACAGGGGCGGATTACTCTATCCTCAGTGGAAATTTCGCCGCCACTCTGAAAAAGGTCACCACTCCGTGGATGGGCCCATAGATTCGTACAGCGGGGGGTCACTTAGTTACACCGACCGGGACTTGCACATCAAGAGTAGCAGTTCAAGGCGCAACCTACCTGGCAACGTTCGTTATACTCGAACATTGTTCACGTGACGTCATTCTCGGGATGGATTTCTTTACCGAGAATGGAGCGGTCATCGACCTCCAGTCAAAGGCCGTGTGTTTCTCCACAGAGAACGCAATACACAGAGATCCAGACCATCCGACCGCACTTTGCATCCTGGATGACCACGTCACCATCCCACCTCGTTCGAGTATTATGGTTTCTGTCGGCGCCAAGACTGTGCGGAATTTCGAAGGCGTCGCGGAAGGAAACCAGATCTTGCTTTTTGCCAGGAGCCTTGCTGTCGCAAGAGGAGTCGTTAATCTTGTCGACGGAGAAACAGAAGTGCTGATAACCAATTTTGGTGGTGCACACCAACATCTGAACGTGGGAACCGTTGTGGCTCACGTTGATGCCATCGCCCATGTCAGCAGCGCACCCAGTATTTCCACAATGTCGTTGTCGCAAGAGCAGAGCCCAGTCACTGGTTTCACGTTCGACGTCAATCCAGCATTCTCCCCGACGCAGCAACAACAAGTTAAAGATCTTCTTCTGCGCTACGGCGACATCTTCTCGGTATCATCGTGTGTTGGACGAACTCACCTAGCGAAGCATCGCATTATTACGGACGATAACGTGCACCCTCTCCGACAGTCCCCCTACCGAGTGTCTCCCGCTGAACGCGACGCTATTGGCCGCCAAGTCACGGAAATGCTCCGCGACGACGTAATTCGTCCTTCCCGGAGTCCCTGGGCAGCGCCAGTCGTCCTTGTGAAGAAGAAAGACGGAACATTGCGTTTCTGTGTAGACTACCGTCGCTTAAACAAAATCACCAAAAAGGATGTCTATCCTCTCCCTCGGATCGACGATGCTCTGGATCGCCTTTGTAGCGCTAAATACTTTTCTTCGATGGACCTCAAGTCAGGTTACTGGCAAATTGAGGTCGATGAGCGGGACCGTGAAAAAACAGCTTTTATTACTCCAGATGGCCTGTATGAATTTACGGCCATGCCCTTTGGACTGTGCTCTGCACCGGCAACTTTCCAACGCCTCATGGATACCGTCCTTTCCGATTTAAAATGGCAGACGTGTCTCGTCTATCTTGACGATGTTGTCGTCTTCGCCCCGACTTTCCAGGAGCATCTTCACCGCCTCGAATTGGTCCTACAAGCAATAAGGTCTTCTGGACTCACGCTCAAAAATGAGAAATGCCACTTTGCGTATACAGAGTTGAAGTTCTTAGGGCACGTTGTGAATCAAGCCGGTGTTCAGCCTGATCCTGAAAAAACAACAGCTATTGCCCATTTTCCGCCGCCGCAAGACCTTAAAGCTGTCCGCCGTTTTCTTGGATTGTGCGCGTATTACCGTCGCTTCGTGAAAGATTTTGCTCGCATTGCCGAGCCGCTGACGCGCCTAACAAGGTCAGACACATCTTTCACATAGGAAGCAGCGCAAGAAAATGCATTCCGCAGCCTTCAAAGCTTCCTGCAGGCGCCTCCCGTTCTGGCTCACTTCGACGTAAACGCCGACACGGAGCTCCATACTGAAGCCAGCAACATCGGCTTAGGTGCTGTCCTGGTCCAGATCCAAGCAGGTCAAGAACGGGTCATCGCTTACGCAAGTCGATGTTTGTCACCAGCCGAATCAAACTATTCCGCTACTGAGAAAGAATGCCTTGCCATTGTATGGGCCACTTCGAAATTCCGACCGTACCTTTACGGCAAAAATTTTAAGGTGGTGACCGATCATCATGCCTTGTGCTGTCTCGCAAGCCTTAAAGACCCGTCCGCTCGCCTCGTCCGATGGAGTCTGCGGCTCCAGGAATACGACATGACTGTCGTGTAAAAATCCGGGCGCAAGCACTCTGACGCCGATTGTCTGTCCCGCGCCCCAGTAGATCCTTCTACCGACGCCTGTAATGATGACGACATCTTACTGACTGCTCTCAGCGCCTCCTGCCTCGCTGACCAACAATTCGCCGACCTCGAACTTCGAGACGTAATGAAATTTCTCAACGGCAGCAACACGACCGCCCCACGCGCTTTCAGGCGCGTGTTGCCATCTTTATGCATCCGCAATGGTCTTCTGGTCAAGAAAAATTTCGCTCCAGACAGTACGCAATACCTAATCTTCGTACCGCCTAGCCTGCGCAATGAAATCCTCCAAGCCTCCCATGACGAACCCACTTCTGGACATTTGGGCATAGCCCGTACGCTAGCCCGAATCCAAGAGAATTACTACTGGCCTCGTCTCCGTGCTGATGTCACTCACTACGTCAGAACGTGCCGAGCCTGTCAGCGTCGCAAGGTACCGTCAACCAAACAAGCTGGGTTCTTGATGCCCATTAGACCACCCACAAGGCCCTTCCAACGAATAGGAATGGACATGCTGGGTCCGTTCCCACGTTCGAACTCTGGCAACAATTGGATAATTGTCGCGACGGACTACCTTACCCGCTATGCAGAAACGTCAGCTCTACCCAGCGGCACCGCTAAAGAAGTCGCTAAGTTCTTCGTGCATCAGATCGTACTCCGCCATGGGGCACCTGAAGTGCTGATCACTGACAGAGGCCCTGCGTTCATGGCTGAGCTGCTGCAGGAGATCTTGGTTTACAGTCATACCGACCACCGCCGAACAACGTCGTACCACCCTCAAACGAACGGGTTGACTGAAAGACTGAACCGAACCCTTTCTGACATGATTTCCATGTACGTCGATATTGAACACAAAACGTGGGACGAAGTGGTTCCTTATGTCACCTTCGCCTACAATACGGCCATGCAAGAAACAACGCAGATGTCCCCATTCCAACTCGTCTACGGCCGAGCAGTGACGACGATGCTCGACGCAATGTTACCACATCTGGACGACTCTAGCCTTCACACTGATACCTACACGTTCCTGGAACGCGCCGAAGCTGCTCGCCAACTGGCCAAAGTTCGAATTCAGGACCAACAACTTCGAGATGCAGATCGCTACAATCGGCGCCGTCACGACGTCCATTATGCGCCTGGCGAACGTGTGTGGGTGTGGTTCCCCATTCGGCGACGAGGACTGAGCGAAAAACTCCTCCATCGCTACTTCGGACCATACCGCGTGGTCAGGTCATTGGGCGACCTCAACTACGAGGTCATTCCCGATGGATTTCAGAAGTCCCGACGGTCCCCGTGCCCTGGAGTGGTTCACGTGGTCCGCCTGAAGCCTTATCACGATCGGTAGCCTCGCCCACTAACCCCGTTCAGTCCTTCCGACCTCTCCACTCACTCCCAGCATCGCGACGATGCTTCTTTTTGCCGGGGAGTAATGACACCGCCCATTCATCGTCGTCGACCGCAGCGGTGGCCAAGTGGTTGAGCATCCGCCTCGCATGCGGGAGGTGCGGGGTTCGATCCCCAGTGCCGCCGGGTACCCACCGGTGATACAATGGGTACAAGCTTTCCCCTGGTCTGGTGCTCGGCTTATTTAGGGTGAAATGCTTGGAAAACGGGTCCTTGACCCCACCTTGAGAAAAAGAAAAATACCTTGTGTCATGGCGCTCTTTGGCCTTAGATGCCCTTGCGCCATAAAAATTCATAATCATAATCATATTCATTCATCGTCGTCGTTCTACTAGAACCACGAGAGCGCGGAATGCGCGCGCGAGCTGGCCTTAGAAAAAGTAGCCGAAGTGTCTGGCTGCGAATGCTCCGCTTTTGGGACTGCTACTGACGTCCGCTGCAGTCACCTACTTTGACGTATCCAACCGAGCTGTACCACCCGTGACAATATGAGAAACTGCTTGGCGATCTAGCAACACCGCGTCCACAGCTTCCGGTTTCCATCTTGGTTAAGGGCGAGCACGTCGAGCTGGTGCGTCGTGTACTATGAGTGCTTTGTGATACCGGTGTAGCTGCCGTGAATCACACCAGTGGAATTTAAAAAGCCAATGCCTCAGTTGCCCTGCTGCTTCCTCTGCTCACTTTTTACCAAATATAGGTCCTTTTCCCAGCGCCAGCATGCTCCTCCTGTGTCCTGAGCATCGCTTCAATTTTGCCATTGCTGATGGCAAGAATCGGCACAGGAAAGTGGGTTTGAAAGTCGAACTCTGTGCTGGGGGTTGTCATTTTAATACGCGCATTTAAGTGCCGGTTCAAGTGTCGCGCATTATCATCGCTATTATCTTCAAGCGGAAACAAATTCATCCGGTACGATACCGAGCGGTTATCTTGCCCTGAGCGCGCAAAGGTGTCGACCAACTTCCGTGGCTCTGCGAACTGTCTTGCGTGCTGACGCTGGCAGCTGCGTGCACTGCGATACAATCACACAAGAGGCTCGGCCAAACGTCTACTGCCATTCCCTTAACTGCAATGTGCAATGCATATCCGAGATCTTCATCGTCGCCGTTTCAAAGCCGGGGCTAACGTTGAAACTGCGTCATGGAGTAACTATATTGAGTTGTTAGCATTCTATATTAAAAGTGGATATCCTGAAAAATTAACACATTCAAACCTCACTTTTTATACATAGTGTGTACGAAATCACACCGGCGCATTAACGCGCATAACATGAAGTGACGACCGCATGATATTGAAGAAATATAGCGTTTGTGACCTTAAGCTTCACGGCCGAGGGAGCTTTCTAGCCCTTCTAAAAGCAACAGAACACGAGAAAACTCAAAATCAACAATTAGAAACTAAACAGTATTCAGCGTATAATTTTTTTAGTACACTTAGTTCGCCACAGCACGAGGGATTGAGGTTCGTAATGGAGCGCACTTAGTGCATATGGCCATGATTTGCAGGCCAATTAACGAACGCGCTTCTTCGCAACTGCATTACATGAGCGATCAACATAGCCTAGTCTGGCTGAAAAAAGTTGCCTCCTCTATTACGTTACTGAAGTACGCGTCGCCATGTTCATGTTCGACTGATATATGCGCTATCGCAGAATTAGTAAATGCACAAAATTGACTCCTGATTTTGATCAAACAGAACAAAAACTCTAATACGTGACGTAGTTCGAACGCAAATCACCTGTATAGCTTTATGAAAAATCAGCGCAGAAAACGAAAGGTGCGCTGGTCAGCGGGCTGACACATGATACATCGCGTGACATTTGGTGTTATTAAAACGTTGGCACAGAGTTAAATAAATTAAAAAGCGCGATGATGGAACGTACCTGGTTCCCGCACGCATCGTACTACCCTTGCAGAGCGCACAACGTGGAGCAACATTGCATTGGCATTTCACATTTCAAAAGGTGCGCTGCCGTATTAACCAACCGCTGGGCAGCGGTTTCGTTTCCTCCACCGAACCAGCATGACGGGCCTAGTTCTCGGAGCGGCAAGAGATGGCGCTGCACATTTCGCATATCGTATATTTCATCATCGCAGACTCGGTTCTTTGTCACATCACGGATATTTAAACTTTAGTTCTACTTGCCTAATAAAAGCCTTGTGACGAATAAAAATAAAAATTTGATAGTTAATAAATGAAGAAATTAATAACCAGTAATAAAGAACAGTGTCTGTGTGGGCGTGGTGATATGCGTAGAAGACCCCAGACCGCTAAAGAGACCTTTTGATGCTACCGCGTCATACCCCTAAGGCCAAGCTTAAATGTCCCCGGAATTTTTGTCAACGGATAAGAGTGCAGCATATCCACGTCTGCTCCAGGACTCTCGAGGTATAATATGTAAGTTTCACTAACGCGTCTTCAGAACTACGGCTTGTTGTAGCTTTCCTCCTCCAAATGAAAGGAATGCGCTGTGCGTTTGACGCTACCGGCGTTGATGACCCCATTGACCCGCGTGTGGAAGAGTGCGTGACATTTGTCGTGCTTACAAAGTAAACAACAAATGTTCCGTAAGTTGAAGAGGAAAATCTTCCGTTTGGGTCATTCCATGCGAAACGCCCAAGGCCCTAAAAGCGAACATCACCGATTTCGTTAAAAAAAAATTCAGGTAATTGTCATATGTGTGAAATACAGTTTTTTAAAGTATTGTCGCGGGAAAAAAATGTTTTCTCACATAAGCGCCTTTCGAAGTTTTCGCGAAAATGCGAAAGTTGCTTGCAGGTAAATATTTTTAAATCATGTGCGAAAGCAGTATAAATAACCAATTATATTCTATATTATCGCGTATGCATCGTTACATCGTTTTTATTACAAACATCGTTCATGTTTCTGTCGCAATAAATTTTTCCATCATTCGCTTGGCGGTAGAGTTGCTGCCAAAAATATTTTTAACCTTCTTTAAATAGTATTTTTTAAGGAAATCAGTGCCAAATTTGGCAGAGTGATGCTTTTCTTAGATTGAGAGCAAAATACGCATAAAGGCCCATGAGATAAAAATACTTGAGATAACTCAGTAAACACATGCGCTTATTAGCCTGCAATCCACAATGTTTTGTTGGTGTAAATTTTTTCTGACGCGAGAAAAAATTGTTGAAGTACACTACCAGCATCCATGGTCGGCACTGCCGAAATGCGCTCTCACTGCATCACACGTGCGCGGCACCGGCCCTTTTTTGCACCGGAACGCATGTTTACTTTAGGCCTTTGACAAGCGAACACGTTCTCAGTCAGTTGATGCCAATAAATATCGATCTTGAACGAAGTACATTCCTGAGTTTAACATTCATTTCTGGCCTCAGCGTTGCCAAGTAAACGAATAAAACATCGATGTGACGCCTTTTGTGGGGCAGTTAATCGTAAACGTTGCAGATGCAGATGAACGACATGGTCATTTCTTCTCTCCTGCCTTGCAATAGAATGAACAATATGGCTTGAACGGGCTCATGCACACTTATAGCAGGAGGCTATACCCTCCAAATAAAAAAAATTCTCTACATTCTTGTTCTTTGCCTTTTGTTTTCTCACCCGCTAATCTGTTCAAAAATATGAATTTTTCGTTTCAATATGAGGCCACCTGTATGTTCACGTCTTTTTCTTGACTTGAATTTCTTGGACATTCGAGATTGATGTGATGCCAACATAAATTGTAGAACACGTCGCTGGGCTCAAGTAGTGGAACTCTCTGTGATTGCCATTGCGAATCCGGAAGCCAGTTCTATTATTTTTTCTTGTATTTCTGCGATGGGCACCCAGATTACCGTAACTCCTTTCACATTATTTTTTGCCCAGGTAAACAGGTCCTCTGATGGTATATTTTGATCCTGATGTGGCCTCTGCAAGCTTGCTGCGAGAAGTTTTATTGTGCCGCCGACGCCATCGCATGCACTTTTTTCTTGTGAAATAGCGAAGAAATTCCATTCTGCCAAACGTCTGTCATCTTGTTCGTGGTAGCAGAGATTCAGAAAATTATTTTTATTCTTATACTGTGTTGCAGCTCCATAAAAAAAACAGTAAATTTTTTTACACAAATGTAAACTATTAAAATACTATTACAGTAAAAACAAAATACGGCAGTATCGCTAATGGTTATTTTACGACCATTTGGCGCTGAGAAAATAGCATTCACCAACATATACCGGATCCAGAGTTTACAGGCGCATTCAAATTGAGCTGCGGTGCGTAGGTCTTACGCAGCGAAAACACAGTTGGACAGTGGCGCCCAGTGGCGCTGGTAGTGAACTTCAAAAAGTTTTTTCTAAATAATTTATAATCTCATTTCTTTTTCATGCTGTTTCGGTTTTGGCTTCAACAGCCGAATGACGACTGTGACGTCACCGTTTGCTTACAGGTCACATGAGACATGAAGAAACTGCAATATAATCGCTGCTTTCACATTCGTTGTCATTCCGGCTTTTGAGCAAGGCTGGCTTCAGCACTGAACCCAGCGATTGATGAATTACTTGATGAAGTATCGATTATATGGACGCATTCCCATGCCTAGCGTGACACAAAAGCACTCTTTGACGTCACAGCCATCGTTCGGCAGTTGAAGCCGAAAAAGCATGATGGAAAAAATTTTGATTATAAACTACTTACCGTTTGTCGGGGAACATCACATGGGGATTCATGCGTAGTAGTGCCTTCCGCACCATTGTAGAGAAGAAAAAATGCCACCAAAATTAGGTGTTTATAATCCTTTAAAAACACGGTGATGCGATGAGCTCTCAACTGCAGTTAGCCTGTAACCAGGCCCGGCTCAGAGACCTATTGCTGCCGCTCACGGAACGTAAAGCCCTAAGGCCGCTGCATGTGTTCCGCAACCAAAGGAAAAACAGCAAAGGAAGAACTGAAGCAACCGCGGTACAGCAATACGCAGCTAATGTCCGACGAGACCAAGCGCGGCGACTAGTCAAGTTTTCTCTTCATTTAGTAATGTTCTGTAGAGCAGCAGCCTCAAAAATTACATACCACGAAACAATGAATTTGATCTATATCATCATCTCGATCAAAAGCGCAATCAATATTACGAGTGCGGAGAAATCTCGCATTTATAAACGATACAAACTCGTGCGCAATTGGCTTCATGGATTTACCTAAGACCATGGGGTTGTTGAACCTCATATCATGGACTTATTTAGTTTGATAGGTCCACGCTCTACCTGGCTGAACAGGGTTCGGATCAATATCTAAATGTGAGCCCGCTCTCATCACGACTCAGATCATGATCTGAATGTGAGCCCGTACTGACGACTCAGATCGTGAACTGAACGTGAGCCCGGACTCACAACTCAGATCATGATCTGAACGTGAGTCCGGGTTCACTCACGACTAAGATCATGATCTGGATGTGAGGCCAGACTCACTAACGACTCGGATCATGAGCTGAAAGGAGCCTGAGTGAGCCCGAGTGAGTCAATTCATAAGTGATGTTTGTGTTTGTGTTCGGTTTAATGGCACATAGACAACTAAGGCTGTCATGCACCAAACACAAGATATATAAAAATTTTCTGCAGAGTTCTATAGAAAAAGTGAAAAGTGATCAGTGGTGTAGACGGCCTAAAATGTAGGTTTTACTACCTAGTGATGCCGATGACAACACATTTTAGAAATGAACATTAGTGAAAGTTGTACATAAAGGCGGGTAATCTCTGCAGCCATCCTTCCCTGCGCAACGGTGTCGAGGCTCCCAATGGATCGAATAAAGACCTAAGCCGTCTTCTCCGGAATGAGAAACTGGCATAGGTGTGGTTAAAATGTCTCTTGTTATAATTGGATTGGACTGGAAAACATTTAATTCGTCAGAAAAGGCAGAATCCAGACGATCAGTGCTAGGTGGCTATCAGTCCACGGCTGACAGCGACCTGGGTAGCCAATTCAATGACCCGGGTTTGAACTCCCAAGTCTGAGCTTACCAACACGGCCTCCCACTGCTCGAGAGTAGGAGCCTGTATTAGAGATTTCGGGGGCGGCTCCTCTTTGCAATTCCACAATAGGTGATCATAAGTGGCTAAATCACCACATAATGTACATGCAGGGTCGTATTCACCGGGGTAGAATTTTGACAACAAGTAAGGCGTCATGAAGGATCGCGTCTGGAGTCGCCTCCAAGTGGTCTCCTGCTCCTTAATAAAGGCTTTGTCTGGAGGAGGGAATATCCTCCTTTCAAGTTTAAAATGATTAGTAATATCGTGAAAAGATGATTGGCCG
This sequence comes from Amblyomma americanum, assembly GCF_052857255.1. Lineage (NCBI taxonomy): Eukaryota > Metazoa > Arthropoda > Arachnida > Ixodida > Ixodidae > Amblyomma > Amblyomma americanum. The sequence continues at coordinate 187,577,996 of NC_135498.1, read as the reverse complement.
TCCTTCGAAAAACTCTCAGCAACGACAGCGTCCCCTGCTCGGCTGACGAATCATCGAGCTGTTATGTGGGCCGCTTCGTTACCAGGGTTCCCCGAGTGAGCCGGAACCCATATCAATTCAATAATTCTAAGTCTGGTTTGACCCAATATGCTCATTGCTGCCTGAGAAATTCTGCCCTCGCATAATTGCGTATGGCAAAGTTAGAGTCGCTGAGTATGGTAGTAGCTTCTGTGTTAACGATAGCAAGGGCGATTGTCGCCTCTGCTGCCGTTTCCGAGGATTTCGTTTTGGTAGTGCCGGAGACTATCAGTCTACATTGCGTATCCACCGCCGTTAGTGCTAACGCTTGTTTCTGGGGATATTCTGCGGCATCTACATATACTGCATGTTCATCTTGGTTGTATATGTTGTGTAGAGCTTTTGCCCTAGCCCTTCTTCTCCCCTCGTGGTGAGCAGGATGCATATTCTTAGCTAGTGGCTTAACTCTTATTACCTTAGCGATGCGTTTAGGTATCTGTGGTTTGGTATCTTGGGGTGGCAATTGTTATTAAATGACTCTTGCTATAAAATGACTGTATATTATGAGATTTAAAATTTTTTTAAGAGGCCTGCTCTTTTCAAAAACTTAAAAGCTTGTGAAATCTGAACAACTGCCTGCAAGAAGTTTTTTCCAGAGTGCTTAGAGTTTTCTGCATGAAAATAAAACATGTTTTATTGTTAGCTCATCTTCGCATATTTCGCATTGGGGTTTCTCTTGTTTCGTCAATAGATAAATATATGTGAGGTATGTGTGTCCCCTACGAAGACGGCAGATTATCACTTTCTTGAAACGTTCCTGGTGGGTGCAAGACTTCCATTCTCCTAAAACTGGATTTACAGAGTGTAGTTTGTTGTTTGCTTCATTGCCCCAAGCGGACTGCCATTTTTTCCTTATTTCACCATGTACCGATTTCATGCTATCTTTAAATGGAATATCTACTTTTTTATTTGCTTGCCACGAGCCTGCGCAGCGCAGAGGTGAGCTCTCTCGTTCCATCTATTTCCGACATAACTCGGCATTCAGCAAAGTTTTATATCTTTTCCTAATAATTGGCGAAGTCCAGTTATTTCCATTTAATGTCCTCGTACTACTGCGCTTCCTACGCAGGAATCCGTTTTTGAACCATCAGTATAAAATTCCATGAAACCATTGTATTTTGCTCCGAGTGCTAGAAATTCTTTCAGTATATGTTGTTGTTGTGAAGTATGCCATTTGTGAAACTGTGTAAGGATTAAATCGCATATCAAATGAAAATTGTATCATGGAGGTAGTGGATCTCGTCTATGTGCCATGCTAGGTAATGTATCTAGTACGCCGAGATTGTGGCACATCTCTTCAAAACGCAAGAGTAGTGGCCTGTTAGTTTGTGGTTTGTTGTTAGAGTGTTCTAGATGGGCACTTTGTAACTATTTCCTAACAGGTATGTATTGGTAGGGAACGACTTTTTAGAATGTATGTGCATGTAAGCATGCTTCTTCTACCTGAAAGTGATGGTTCGTTAGTTTCAAAATAAAGACTGTTTATGGGCGATGTCCTGTATGTTCTAGTGGAAAGACGCAAACCCAAATTATGCACTGGATCTAGTCGTTTCAAGTAGGACGGCCTTGCTGAACGATACACTATGCAAACATAGTCGAAGAACGATCGTACCACAGAGTGATAAATTTGTAAAGGCTTGCCTTGTCAGAACACCAGTGTTTGTGTAAAAAAACTTTGAGTATATTCAGTGAACGAGAAGCTTTCTTTTTCAACGCACTTATGTGAGGCAGGAAAGTTAGTTTTCGGTCAAATGTTATGCCTAAGAATATGTGTGCATTTCTTAAAGGTAACTGGGTTTCATTTAGGTGTATTGTGGGATCTGTCTGGAGGCCCCGCTTCAGTGAAAAAAGTAAGGCCACTGTTTTCTGTGGACACCTTTCCTGGAAACCATTCCTGTCTGCCCATGTTGCCAGTTTGTTGTTAGCTGTATTTGTCTATAGCATGCGGATATATAAGAGGATGTACATGCTATCTGAAGATCGTCAACATAGACAGAATACATAACAGGTCTTGGGATTATTTTCCTAATAGAATTCATTTTTACGACCAAGAGAGTTGTGCTTCAAATGCATCCTTGAAGTACCCCATTATCCTGAATAAAATTCTTTGAACTGGATGACCCTAGGCGTACATTAAACGAGCGGTGGGACAAGAAGTCTTTTATGCAATTTAACATCTTGCCGCGGATATGCCAGGCTCGGCAAGGTCTTGAAGAATCCCGAAACTCCATGTTGTGTCATAGGCTTTTTCTAAATCGAAAAAGACTGCAATGCAGTGTTGTTTGTGTTCAAAAGCTTCTCTAAATGTTTTTTTCTAGACGAACTAAGTGATCTATAGTGGATCAACTCTTTTTAAAACCACACTGACTAATATCAGCAAATTCACAGGATTTAAGGACGAAGGTTAATCACGTTGAAGACACTTTCAAAAGAATTCGCGAGGCAACTGATAAGAGCTATCGCCCTGTAACGTCTGATAGAGGTTGGTTTTTCCCGGATTTAAGAAACGGTGCAATAAGAGCTTTTTCCAGGCTGTGCGTAGTTTCCCTGATACCCAAATTTTGTTAAAGAATCTTAAAAGTGCCTCTACGGTAGACTGGAAAAGATGCGGCAGCATTTCATGGTGTGTTTGGTCGGGTCCTGGAGCTGTTTTTTTTACCGGCAGATAGTATTCTATTGATTTCCTGGAGGGTAATTAATGTATTGTATTGTTCATTAGCACCTCCACTTGTTGGGAGTCTGTTTTTCGACCATGTTTTTGTATTTTAGAAATGATTGGGTGTAATGTGAGATGCTAGAAACTGCAGTCAAGTGCTGTCCTATAATCTCCCTGTTCCCTTATATTTTTTTGTGTACTAGGTGTTGTCAAAAGCGGAATTGTGCCATTTAATGACTGACATTTAATTTTCTTACCCGTTCCTACATTTTTAATGGGATCTGATTGTTTATGAATGACACATAGCTCTGTCATGATGCTTTCTCTGCACTACGACGGACGTACCGAGATTTAGTTCTTGGCTTTTTAAAATTTACTAGGTTCTCGTGCGTGGAGTTCCGGCGAAAAATACCCCAAGCTCTATTCTCTCGTTTTTTTGCATCCGTGCAATCTTGTGTCCACCAAACTTTGTGTTTTTGCCGTACTATTCCTGAAGACATAGGAATAGCCAAGTGTGCGGCAGCTACGATGCAATCAGTGAACTTTCAATTTAGTTCATCAATGCCGATATATTCTAAAAATGTTTTTCTAAACTGGCTTCTGATCTGAAAAGTTACCAGTCATCTAAAGGGAGCTTCCAATGTTGCTGTTTTGTCGGGATAATTTCAGGTTCTGATGTTAGACTGATTTTACGAGAAGGTGATGGCTACGATATAGGTTTTATATGACATCCCATTTAAAATCGTTAAAAACAGAGGGACACCTAAAAGACAAATCTAAGCAGTTCATTTTCCCTCAGGTTGGAAAGCAGTATGTTGTTTTTCCAGAATTCAGCAAACAAATAATAATGCTGAGAATAACATCCTTCGTAATTTGACCTCTATTACATGTTTTTTCACTTTCCCGGAAAAAGGAATGTCCGTTAAAATCCCCAACTAACATACAAGGCTATAGTAGTTGTGCTAAAAGGTTTTCTAACTTTATGTGGATAGCTTTCAGATGTGGCTCTAGGCATACAGAACACAGTGTAAGAGTTATATATGTAAGGAGAGTGGCTGATATAGCCTCTAATTTGGTAGTAATTGTTACTTCACGGGCTTCTATACCGTTCTCCACGATCATGGCTACCTTCCCGGTAGCCTGCTTGCATGCTCTTGGTCATGGCGGAGTATTTTGTATTTTTTTAATACATTTGTATGGTGGGAACCTAGGTTGGTTTTCTGCAAGCACAGGGTCACAGAGGAGAACGAAGATAAGATATCCTTTATGTCAGTGAGATTATTTAAAACTCCCCTGCAATTCCAGTGTTTCATGAATGCCATCTTGTGGGTTTAGAAACTACGTTTAGGTTGGCCTCTTGATTCGGGAATTTTCTCTTTTTTTCGATCCAGGGAGTTGTGCCGTACGTGTGACGTCTACGGCACGGTGCTACCCTGGCTCGTGTCCATCACCTCCTCAGATGTGCTGAAGGATCGTGCAGACTGCACGTGGGTCATCATGGGAGACTTCGCCTCGTGGGCAGAGGTCTAGATGCCCGCTGCCTCAGGAGGCAGCATGACCTGCTTTGGAGCTGTGGAGTAGTGTAAGCTACTTCCACCTGGGGCGTGGATGGCCCTGCTGCTGCCTCACTACGTGAGGTCTGGGCAGGTGCCATATCCAGGTGTGATGGATCGACCCGTCGCAACACATCGGCAAAGCTTTTGTGTAGATTCAAAGAAAAATTGTTTGCCATTCTGATACGTGTTCTCGCCTCTTTGAAGGAAATGTTCTCTTTAGTTTTCAATGACTTCTTTTTCCGTAGAAGCTTGGGCAAGTTGGTGTGACATTGTTTTTCAGTAGCGCAGATGACAAAGAACGAGAGACGTGCACAGACACGGCGCTGATCGTATTCCACGACGGGCAAAACCTGGAGCAGGCTGGGTGCTCGCCTTCACTGTTAGCACAGCGGAATGTTGCTCCACAGTTTTTAGAGGAGTTTTCTGTCAAAGCGCATATTACGCAGGTTTAGCGGCCTCGGCAACTTAGGGAAATTGAAACAGCGTCTGGGGTTGGGAACGTATGGTCTCACAGTAATCTTTGTGTAGCCCATTTCAATGGAGTCGGGCAGTGTGCAACAAGTGAAAGTAAGTACAAGGTATTTCTTTGGGAACTATTTTTCACATTTTATTATTTTGATTCCTTAGACTTTTGTGACATGTTGATCGGCGAGGCCTTCGAGTATTACCTCCTCGGTGAGATCCAGAAGATAAATTTCTGAGGTCACCCCGCGGACTGTGTTAAGTGACCTGTGAGATGTGACAGAGACATAAATGTCCCCAAATGACATAATAGTAGGAAGGTTCTGGACTTGAACTATATCGCGTAACTCAAGAAGCAGGCCTCCACTATATAGTTTGCTCACCTTGTAACCGGGCCAAAGGCTTGTTTCAAGCATTGCGCAACTGTGAAGTGGTATATTTTCCTTGCTGGTTTTGCAGGATCTTGACTCTGGACAACGTGATATTTAGGAAAGACTTCATTTGTATTTTTTTTGAAAAAAGTGTTTCCTTGCTTCGCTCCGCCCCCTTTTGAGAGGACGATCATATTTTGAAGGGGAATGATCCATAGAATAGGTGTGTTGTTCGGCCGTGGTGCAGCCGCCCACCATGGAGCCCAACAAGGGGATGAGACAGGAACTTACAGGCAAGTCCTGCCCACGCCAGCTGTACACCTCAACTATAACCATATATTACGAAACCCAGGGTAGTTCGACACGCAAGGTTGACCCAAGCCGCCAGGAAAAAGGAAAAACAAAGAAGTGTGTAGGAGATAGGAGAGTTGTAAGTGAGAAGATATCAAAGTAAAAGATGGAGGGGAGGATAGGAAAAGGCGACTGCCGATTCACCCCGGTCGGGTTAGGCCGGAGGTGCCGCCGACAGGAAGCTGGGGCCAAAGTGGTGTGTTTCTTTCGCTGAGGGGCCTTAAAGGTCCAAACACCCGGCATCGGCTTAATCACCAGGAGCCACTTTTCTCCGGACACGACGATGCCACGCACAGGTAGGCGCGGGTGCTCGGGTCAGTGGTGATTCACTGTTCACTATCATCCCCCTGCTGGGATGTCCCTGAGGATGCTCGGGAACACGTGGGGTCGCCACTCACCAACGCCTGCAAGCTGCAGACGCCCCCTGTGGGGATCAACTTATGAGTGAGTTAGCCAACCTATGGTTACTGACACCCTATAGCCGAAATGAAGAAGACATGGACATGTGCAGGGCATGTAATGCGAAGGTAAAATAACTGCTGGTCCTTAAGGGTAACGGAGTGGATTCCATGGAAAGGGCAGCGTAGCAGGGGGGCGGCAGAAAGTTTGGTGCGCGGTGAGATTGAGAACTATGCGGGAATAGGGTGGTCGGGGCTGGACATGACACGGTTAATTGGTGAGAGATGGGAGATACCTCTGTCCTGCACTAGGCTTAGTCAGGCAGAAGATGATTATGACAATGTAGAATTGGGCAGCTCGCTTCGTCTGCTCAAAATATGATGCCCGGATAAGCGTTAGTGCCATCAGATCGCCCATCAGGCTAGAGTATTTAGGTCAGCCACGAAAGAATTACGGCTGCGCCTGTTTCATAAATTGTACTATCTAACCGTTCTTTTTATCCCATCCGTACAAACATCACGACGACATTTCAATTCCTGCAGCTTGCATTACATAAGCGGCTCCACAAACACTTGTAATATGTCGTTCTTGCCCGTGGAAACTAATATATTGTATCCGATTCCAGAACCCAGCGTCAACGAACGCGACAACTTTAAATTAATGCAGATGATATCAGATCACTTAGAGCAACTAGAGTTACGAGCAGCGATAACTACCGTGCATAAAGTCTCCCCCCCCCCCCCCCCCTGTGATGCTTCACTATAGTCATGACAGTAAATTTTGTTCTTGTAACCTGTCCTTATCCTCACTTATGTATCACATTCGGTCCTGTGCTTGCATATTGTTTTCTCCGGGTAGGGATTTTAAAACACTACACTTTGCTTGCGCGCACACACATGAAAATGCATCGGTATCTTTTTCATCGCTCTTGTTTCGCGTTGACGTTTACATTATAACATAGGGGTTGAACGTTTTGGTCAAAACCGAAAACAACTGATAAAAATATGCCGATTTCTCCCAGGAGGTCGAAATTTCCGGAGCCCTTCACTGCGGCATCCCTCATAGCCTGAGTCGCTTTCAGACGTTAAACACCGTAAAACATAAAACAAACTTTGACAAGCAAATTCAAGAAAGCACAACTGTCGCCACTCATCTGACCTGTGGAGAAGTCCAGTCAAAAACCTGCCCCTTTCCCACCTCCCACTCAACCTGATTACCCCAAGCCAAGAAAAAAATCATGAATAATTTAGAAAGGATGACTCTTTATCAACCAAGAACAAGGAAGGCTAGGCTGATACATTATGCGTGCTTCTTTCTGGAGAAATAAGCTTCCATTATTTCTCTGGTCGTCTTATCCCGGTGGCCAACCAAAACCGGCGTTTTTGTAACCAAGGGGCGGCCATTTTTCTTTTTCTTTTCTCCTTTCCAGCAATCGCGACAGTGATCATTTAGGTCAGATTATCTGAAATCTGAGAGCGAATTGATGTGCTCACGGAAGTGAATGTTAATGCATCGACTGGTTGGACCTATGTAGACCATGATAGAGGAAGTTCATAAAATACTGAGCAGGCGCAGTCCACCAACATTGACCAGTGTGAAATGTGGCATTTAAATGGGTTGATTTCTATCAAGGTTCTTACTGGAAGGGCAGAGCCCGCTCAATTTAATTGGCGGCGAAGAAAATGACATCAAACCTTCCCGCCACATTTTTAAGATTATGTGCTACATTGTCCACGTATGCAATAACCGTCATATTCGTACGTGCAATGCCCTTTTTTTAAATTTCATTTATTTCATTTCATTTATTTCATCCTTAAAGGCCCGAAGGCATTACATAAGGAGGGGCTTACAAATGGGTTTGTGTAAATGCACTCATGATGAAAACATAGGCACAATGAACTTAACACTGAAACTGTAAACACTAAAAAAACACTAAAAAAGGAGGATCAAGCGGTTACAAAATTGTGAAGAAAAAAAAAGAAAAAGAAAAAAGCACAAAAATACAGGGAAAAAATGCAGGAAAAAGTATAGGGCAATTACAAGTTCACGTGTTCTGAAAATGACTAGTGAGTTTCGCGCGAAATGTTTTGCGATCGTTGCATGAAACTATGTCGTTTGACAGGGCATTCCAATGGGTTATTGTGTCAGGAAAAAAAGAACTGTTCATTCCTAAAGTACGGCTCTTGATGCTGGCTATGGGGTGGCTGTGGCTGAGGCGACTGGAAGTTCGGATTGGTGGTTTCAGCAGGGGGTGCGACGTCTGATGGTAAAAAAAAAGCTGTGTAGTAGGCAAAGGCGTGAAATAATGCGGCGTGACTGAAGTGTGGGGAGGGAGATAGAACGTTTGAGTGCAGTAATGCTAATTGCTTTAGTGTATTCAGAGGTGATAAAACGGGTCGCGCGGTTTTGGATAGCCTCAAGTTCGGCGGTGAGGTAGGCTTGAGAGGGATGCCAGATGGATGATGCATATTCAAGTTTGGGACGAACAAATGTTAGGTAAGAGAGTTTTTTTACTTCGGGAGATGCTCACTTGAGGTTACGTCGTAGATAACCTGAGACACGGGAGGCATCTGAACATATTCTTTGCACATGGTTTACCCAAGATAGTGAAGATGTCAGATGCAATCCAAGATACTTATATGACGTTGTTGGGACCATCGGAACTGAGTTTATATTGTATGAATGATGAATAACTGCGCGTTTGCGAGAGAACGACAACAGTTGGCATTTATCGAGGTTTAAAGGCATCAGCCATGTGTCGCACCATGTGGCTTTTGTGTCGATATCTTTTTGTAGCAGGTGACTATCGGTGGGATCACGAAGCGGGCTGTATATTACACAGTCGTCGGCGAACAGTCTTAATTTGGTGCTTGTGTTTAATGGAAGATCGTTGATGTAAATGAGGAATAGCAGTGGGGATAAGCCAGCCCCCTGTGGGACACCTGATGATACATCGGTAAGGGATGAGCGGTAGCCATTGCATGACGTGAATTGCATGCGTCCATTTTAGAAATGATCAATCCAGGTTATTAGGTTATGCGGAATGCCTAGGGAGGAGAGTTTTGCGAGCAGGTGCGTATAAGGAACACGGTCGAAGGCTTTGTAAAAGTCTAAAAAAATAGCGTCTATTTGAAGGTTATTGTCCATAAAGTGTAGGATTTCATGAGTGGATTCCGCCAACTGTGTTTCTCAGGAATAGTGTTTTCGAAAACCGTGTTGGTGGGGATAAAAGAAGTTAATTGAATCTAGATGGCTCATTAAGTTTGACGATATAACATGTTCAAGTAATTTTGAAGGAATGCTGGTTAACTAAATGGGACGATAGTTGGAAGGATTTGTGCGGTAACCTTTCTTAAATATTGGAATGATTTCAGCTATCTTCCAGTTATCGGGCAACTTCACCGGATTCCAATGATTGGGTAAAACTTAGATGCAAGATTAGGCTTGAGATTGAACTAGTATTTTTCAGGAGTTTACTGTTTATATTATCGCAGCCAGCTGATGATGAAATTTTGAGAGAACTGATTCAGTTAGCTATTCCTGCCGGTGTGACTGTGACTTGCTGCCTGGGTATTGCGGCGATGGTTGGCAAAAAATTGGGGCTGCTAGTTGCTGAGGAGAACACTGAACAGAAGTAATTATTGAGAATTGCCGCGCACATATTACTGTCTATGGGTTCACGTAATCCGCCCTTACCATTCGCAATAACTTTTCAGAAGTTGTCGATATAACTGAATCCAGAAAACCTGCAGTTTTTAGCAGGCGCACCTGTAACAGTGCACTATCTTGGATAAAATGATGACACGAGTTCTGCAGCCTCGAGCGAATGCAATACGTAGCAGTAGCATTTTTGCTATAGCAATAGCATGTTAGTGATGGATGCACTGACGAGAATGATGAAGTTGGCTTTATGGGTCAGTGTGGAGTGCCAGTTGAAACTTTCCTTGAACTGTTATGCTTTTATTTAAAATAAACTTATGTAGGTTGGCGGGGTGACGTCTATATGCAAAAACAAAGTGAATTTGCATTGCATCGGAGTTGGCGTCTGTACTGAGCAATGTTTTCTCAGGTCAAATCGACTGACAAGTTAGTAAATAAAGCCGTGGAATGAGTGAGTATCTTTAGATTTGTGGCTGATTTCTTGGTGCTGATTGAAAAAGTCAACTTCAACAGGAGAATAGTAGATATCATGAAGTTGTTTCGAGAGTGTGCTAATGGTTTGTCGTTTACGTTTGAAGTTCCTTTGAATGAATCTCTCCGATTTTTAAGCATTTGTTTATTTTTCAAGAACGACCACTTATGCTGGGTTTGCTCCCCAAGGTCTGAAAGAAATATTAAACTAAATATCTGGTCACTCAAAAACTGTAAAAATGCTAATGCTATGTCTTGCATTCGCTAGAGCCTACAGAACTCGTGTCATCATTGTATCCAAGATAGTGTACTGTTACAGGTGCGCAGGCTAAAGACTGCAGGTTTTCCGGATTAAGTTATCTCGACAATTTCTTAAAGGTTCTCGCGGAGGCTAAGGGTGGATTTTGTGATTTCAGAAAAGGACAATGCATGTACGAAAATGACGGTTATTTCATACGTGCGCGAAGTAGCACATAGTCTGAAACATGTGGCGTGACGGTTGTTTGTTGTCATTTTTTCGGCGCCAATTAGGTTGAGCGGGCGTTGCCGTGCCATTGGGAACCATGATAGAAATTAACCCATTTAAATGCTACATTTCACACGGGTCGAAGTTGGGCGACTGCGCCTGCTCGGTAGTTTACGAACTTCCTTTATCATTCAAAAAGGCCTACATAGGTCAAACCAGTCGACGCATTAACGTTCGTTTGCTTGAACACCTCAATTCACCCCAGATTCCAGACAATCTTACCTAAAAGATCACTGTCGCGATTGCCGGAAAGGAGAAAAGAAAAAGAAAAATGGCCACCCCTTGGTTACAAAAACGCCGATTTTGTTTGGCCACCGGGATAAGACGACCAGGGAAATATTGGAAGCTTATTTCATCAGAAAGAAGCACGCATAATGTATCAGCCTTGCCTTCCTTGTTCTTGGTTGATAAAGAGTTCTCATTTCTGAATAGTTCATGATTTTTTTTCTTGGCTTGGGGTAATCAGGTGGGGTGGGAGGTGGGGAAAAGGTAGGCTTTTGATTGGACTTCGCTACACGTCAGATGGGTGGTGATAGCTGTGCTTTCTTGAATTTGCATGTCATAGTTTGCTTTATATTTTTTTGGGGGGGGGAGAGTTAAACGTCCCAAAGTGACTCAGGCTATGAGAGACGCCGTAGTGGAGGGCTCCAGAAATTTCGACCACCTGGAGTTCTTTAACGTGCACTGACATAGCATAGTACACAGGCCTCTAGAATTCCACTTCCATCGAAATTCGAGCGCGTCGGCTGGGATCGCACCCGCGTGTTTCGGGCCAGCAGCCCAACGCCATAACCACTCAGCCACCTCGGCGGCCCCTTGTCAAAGTGCTCGATGCTCTGTCGTGTCTCGTGATTTTCATGAATAAATGTTTGATCTTCTCAATAAAAAAATTGTTGCGAGTCAGCGCTCGTGTGTGTTGTCTTCTTGCTTTTGCCCGTCGTCTAGCTCGTGCTGTGCCACCCACAATGAATTATTACCAACTCGCCCAGCTGTCCATCTTTCTTCATACACCTCATTCCCTTCGCACTTCTAAATGGAGGGTAGGGGGGGGGGGGGGAAATAAGTAAATGCGTCAACAACGTCGGACGGCTTCGTTAAAGCGGGACCTATACGTATGTCGAGTGGTGTTTCACTTAATATGGAAACAGTGTCCGTCTTTGCGTGGAAAAGAGGAGGCGCTGACGGGACACCTTAACGATATCGCGTAATATTCTTAAAGGGGGAGCTGAAACGTCTCAAATTGTTATAACTGCTGCGGCTGCTACTGGGCAGGCGCGCGGAATTCGGCGTCATGCAGTCACCTCAGGCTGTTATCGTGAGCAGCCTTCCAAGGCATTTGGCGCTGTATTGAGCGACGGCGCGCCACACCTGATCATGATAATGTTCTCTCTAGGCGCCTGCTATATGCGCGGTGTGGTAAAGTGATCTAGGACGCTTTTTCGCGACGAGCACAACAAATGCTCCTACGCTTTTGGCGATAAGCTCGGCGTTAACATCTTGAATTTTAAAAGAAGAACGAATGAAAATTGCACCCGAGCACCGGAGACAAGCGGAGTGCTTATAGCCTCGTCGCACTTTGCATACCTTATTGTGCACATCTGTCTTTCACGGGGCTGAAAAGAGAAAAACGCACCAATTCAGCCGTATGAGGGCCATTGCAAGTCTAAGAGCGTTCCCTGCGCTTCCACCTGGTCAGGTTTTCAAGAGCGGCGCAGAAATAGGGCAAGCCTTCCTAAGTTGGTCTAAATGAGCTTTTTGTTCTCGGAGGCCAAGCAACTCTCATGCTTCACACGTTTTGAAGGGATATAGGCTCGGGTTGCTATAAGAATGGATTGAGGTGCTTTGAATCTAAAATAGGCAAAGGAGCCCCAAGAACATGGGCTGGAGAAAGAGAAACACACGCGCTGACTACTAACAACTGAAAACACTTCTACTTGCGTGTGCAAAAATGCTGGGCTCGTGTGGGAGCGAAGAAGACGTTCCCGCCCGGACGCGCGCTGCTGTTGTTCTTGGCCATCCGGTTAAAAGCTCCTTTTGTGTCGCCCTACGTTTGTCTGTGACAATACCGTCGAGAAGCAAGAGAATGATTAAATACACCACTGGCCCTAGGGAGTAAAAAACACAAGGGTCGGACACAATATGTCATAGATAAAGGAACTAAGCGTTCAGATAGAGCGGTTCCTTCTTCAGGAATGCGATTGAACACGTGCTGACCAAAGTCTCTTCCCTCGTGTGGATGATGAGAGCTTCGTAGATTTCCCTGGCTGTTTTTCCTTGATACCTTCTGAAGACGTGCGTCAGGTGAACCTTCGTTACGTAGGTTCTGCATTTCTTACAGTCTATAGGAAGATTGCTCCAGTGGCAGTCCTCTTTGAATCTTCATGCTCACGCAGCCGGTCGGGCATTAAGGCAACGACCTGTCTGACTGACGTACGTGCAACCAAAGTTTAGTGGCACCTCATGTAGACACTTTTGTGGCATTGAGCGAGTGGATGTCATGTTTTATAATTCGTGGAGGGCGTTTTTCTTCTTTGCGGTTCACTTTATGGCACAGGCCGCCCCGCTTGCTTGGTGCCAAAAAAAGAACACGAAAGCCAGTGCGGTTTCCAGCCTTCTTTATGCGATGGGACACGAAAGACCGCCATGATTTCCTATGTACAGTCTGCGGTGACTTTGCCTAGAGCGCTTGAGCAGTCAGCACCAAGCAGTCAAAAGTGAATTTAGAAAGCAGTCCATGGTATGCGGTAAAATTGCTTGTTCGCACTTTGCTTTCCTGTTCATGTGGCTCTACTTCTTCGCAAGGTTCCAGTTCCTGCTCTATGAGATTCCTTGATCTCAGACTTTATTTTGATAGAGGGAAGGTCTGCTGGGCCTAGAAACCCAGAGGCGGCGGTGCTCCCTTTCGAATTGGCACATTCGAAACAAACTAGTGAAAAAAAATTTAAACCCTCTGTTTGTCAGAAACGCTTAAAAATGTAATGTATTCACGCAACGGAATCCAGGTTTTGTCGTCAGGTTGACCGACTTACGGGAGCTGGGTACCCGCCGCACATGCTTGTGTCTGTGGAGCAACCGTTGACAAAGAGCCTAAAACTCGAGCGTGTCGCTGCCGAACGAGGTCACGAAAGCAGCAGGATGAAAGACAGAAGAATTGTGGCCCTGCCGCATGTGCATAATCTATCCCATCTCTTGAAAAATAGTGGCCACAAAGCAAGAGTTATTGTCGCGCTTACTGCCTCTGGAAAACTGCAATGCCTCTGCGGACGTATCAACGCAGATGACTCTTTGAAATAGCACAGGGGTGCGGAATAAACCACCAGAGTCGTTTTGTGGAATACGCTGAAGGCGTTGTGTATTTTATGCCATTGAAATGTTTGTAAATGTATGTAGGGCAAATAAGTAAATGCACCAGCGAACAGCTGAAGGAACACAAAATTAACGTCAATCAAGCCTTCAAGCATTTAGGTATTCCCGTCAAATATTGCCAATCCAAAACTTGTGCCGTAGAATACGAACGAGGTAAAGTGCTGAAAAAGCCCAATGAACAGCTGGTCCGTGAGATTATCGAGGCACCTGAGATAGTCAGAATACGAGAAAGCTTCTTCAGCACGCCTTCTCTACTGTTAACAAAAAAGAACGAGTTGTTAAAAGTGCAATGATTTTCATGAGTGCGCAGAAGGGCGCGTGCCGCATGGTGTGCAAGTCACGTGTCTGTGGCACATGTGGTGACTTTATGCAAATATATATGGAGCTGGGTGTTTCTCAAAATAAACATTGTTGAAAGTCAGCGCTCGCTGTGTCGCCTTCTCGTCTCGTGCTCCCGTCTACGTTCTGCGCTTCTACTTGAGGATGATGAGTGCGCAAGCATGGCTTTTAAAAGCTACACGCTACGACGAGGTGTCGACTTTTGTGGTGCCAAGGGCACTGCTAGATAGCTCTACACTATTAAGGGTGACGCAGACTGTACACCACCCGTCAAAAGAGTTGAGCTGCTGTATTTATTCACTTGCAGTTGGATGAATGCCCCTTGAGTGCTCCATGTAGAGGAGCATTGCCGGCACACGTCAAGCATCTCTGCCACAAAATGTGACACCCGTTATGATGAGTGCCATAAAGGTGTATACGAGATCCCGCAAAAATGTGCTCACACGTACATCGGTCAGACAGGGCGTTGCCCTAATGACCGATCGGCTGCTTGACCTTGCAAATTTAAAAAGAACTGCCGCAAGGAGAAATCTTCCAATAGACTGCAAGAAATGCAAAAAACCGCCAACCGAAGCTACTTAGGTGGAGACCTCTGTGGTAAACACTTGCACACTTTCTTCCCCTCTACTTCATGTGGTTGCCTGCGCCCTGGGTACCCTCGAAACTCAAAGGCGCCCGCGTGCTGTGCGACGTCAGTGCACGCTAAAACTCTCCGGGTGGCCGAAAATTATTCCGAAGCCCTCCACTACGGCACCTCTTCCTCCATTTCTTCTTTCACTGCCTCCTTTATACCTTCCCTTAGGGCGCAGCTGAGGCACCCACTAAGAAGTTAGACAGCTGCTGCCGCATTTACTTTCCTCGAAACAAAATTTCGTAGGCCCCCTGGCTCTTTTGTTCTTAATACTGTTCCCTTAGTCCACACACCCTTGTTTCCTTCTTCCCTGTCAGCGCCTACCATACTAGTCACTAGTTCCCCGAAGGTCTGCGTAACGGCATTTGCGACGGAATGTCCACCATGCTGTTTTCAACGGTGATCTCTATTTATGTGTGTTGACGGGCTACTTGGCGCTGCGTGCTTAGTTACAAAAAGGCGCAAAATCTACGACACATATAACGTGGCTATAAACACAAGCACCAATTTGAAACGCTTGTTGGCAGCGTGGAAAGACGTATACTGAAACTTTTTTGTCATGGGCGCCGCCGTATCGCATCGGCATGTGCAGCCGTGTCCGCATCTGATTGTCCCACAGTCAATAAGCATAAGACCTGCTTATTTTCAAGCATCGCCGCCCGCTATCCCGGCATTCCGCTGCGATTTGTGCCATGTCTGGCGCGTTGCACACGCTGCTGCTGGCAGTGGTGCTTCAGTTTGGCTGGCGCATCACACTCGTTTCCTCTCGTCGCCTGCACCTCTGCTTTTACCTTTTATATGAAAGCATTGTTATACTCCTACTACGAGAAAAGCCGGCGGAAGATGGTATAGAAAACCCCAGCAATGGCAAAAAAATATAAGGTGACGTCACAAGCGGCCGTTGTACGCCCAAAGCACTCCAGCACCGCCACTTCAGACAATCATATTGTTAAGTAGTGGTGCCGGCAGTTAGGAAGACAGCAAAGAGGGCTTCCAAAAGAAACTTTATTGGGCTGACTCGCCCCCGTACAGAACTAAATTACTCGGCGGCGGCGGTAGCCAATAAGCATGCTCGACGGTCATCGAACAGAATGCGTGCCGCTGTCGGCTGTGCACAATTTAATGCCCACAACGAACTTTGGAGGTACGGCATGCATAACAACAACAACAGTCTCAAAAACGTAGAGTTGGTTCTGCCTGTCTGCGATCATTTGAGATAAATCTCGTCACATCTTGCATCACGAAGTGAAGAAGCCACGTGCCGGCGGCATTGATAATGAACAAAAACCTTACATAGCTTGGCCGAATTACTCCCCCCCCCCCCCCCCTAATATAGCATCGTCTCGGTGCTTTACAGTGAACAGAAATGTGGTCAAAAATAAACACTAAGAAAGGAAGGAACAAAAACAATAACTGATAATGCAAATGGAGTCATTTGGCAGGCCCAGTAAAGCTTTGGACCCGCAATATGTACTGCAACTTCCGGGCGTGTGCGGCGCCATCGGGATTCTGTCACTGTCGGGGGCCATTTCGTAGTCAAATTAGCTCTCCAATTCGACGAATGATCTTGCATGGGCCGAAGTAGCGGCGCGGAACCTTCTTTTCTCTGTCCGCAGCGGAGAATGGGCGTCCAGACCCATACACGGTCACGCGGCTTGTATTCCGCGTGACGTCGGCATAGCTAGCACCGTCGGGTGTCGGTGCATTGTTGATCTACGATACGTAATCAGGCAAGTTGTCGGGCTTCAGTGCGTTGAAGGTAGGCGGGAATGCCGAAGCTGTCTTCATGTGCGACGTTCGAGAGCATGGAATCGAGCGCTCTGGTTGCCTCTCTGCCGAGGACGAGCCTAAAAGAAGTCATTTAAGTGGTCCTCTGCACTGCGGTGTTGTAAGCGAAGACGACGTAAGGCAGGATGACGTCCCAAGTTTTGTGTGCGGTGTAGACATACATGACAGCCATGTCTGCTATGGTCTTGTTTATGCGCTCCGTGAGAGCGATGATCTGCGGATGGTACGTAGTCGTCCTCCTAAGGCTTGTTTTACGGTAGCGCAGAATGGCTTGCGTCAGCTCCGCCGTGAATGCTGTTCCTCTGTCCGTGATGAGCACATCGAAGGCGCCGTGTCACAGAAGGATGCATTCGAAAAAAAATTTGGCGACTTCTGCTGGTGTTCTGTTCGGTAGGGCGTTTGCCTCGGCGTAGCGGGTCTGGTAGTCAGTCGCTATGATGATCCGCTTGTTTCCAGGTGTTGGCTTCGGTAAAGGGCCAAGCAGGTCAATGTCGAATTATTAGAAAGATCTTGACGGAGGTTCAGTAGGGTTCAGAAGTCCTGCTGGTCGGGCGGGAGGCGTCTTCCGTCGATGACAACCTCGGCAGGTTTGCACAGAACGTGTGGCATCCGAAGATAGTCTGGAACAGTAATACTTGTCTTGCATTCGGCGGAGGGTGCGAGAAAACCCGAGACGTCCACCTGTTGGCTCATTGTGCGGAGCTACTTCGCGCAGACTTGCAGGTACAGCAATGAGGTAAGCCGTTTTGTTCGGTGCCAAGTTCATCTTCACGATGATATCATTCCGTGCGTGGAGCAAAAACAATCCTCGCTCTAACGAGGCTGGGGGTGAAGAAGCGTCGCCTTCCAAGTACTCGATGAGGCATGGGAAATGAGAGTCCGAGCGTTGCTACTGTGCAGAAGTGCTGGTGCTGATAGGTGAGAGCCGCGAAAACTGAGCGCGAAGGACAGGACTGGGAAAAGGAGACACGCACACACATAGCGCTGACTAACAACTGAGCGCATATTGGAACCTTCGCAATAAACACCTGAAGAATGAATAAAACGTGCCTGAGCATTCTTGATGACTGTTGGTTTGTGTTCTTACTTCTATTATGTAGTGATGTGGAAACGAGTCCCGGTCCTGGCAGTGATAATGAGCCAACTCTCAGTACAATCTTGGCAGAACTAAAGGGTCTGAAACTTGCTGATTCAAAGCGTGACGCTACCCTTGCAGAAATTAACGAAAAGTTATCCAAACTAGAGGAATTGCTCACGATACCCAAGGCAAACGAAGAAAAGATATTAAAGCTCGAGAAAACAGTACAGCGCTTACAGAATGTTCCGGCTGGACAGGAAAAACAACTTATAGATTTTAAGGACCACAGCCGTAGGAATACCTTAGTAGTGTTCGGAATAAAGGAAGACGCTAGTGAAGCTCTGTTTGATCCTGAAAAAAAGCTTTTTCAAGACATTTGCAAGGACAAACTAGGAGTGGATATTGATTCTCTGAACGTATACAGAGAATTGGCAAAAAACGCGGTAATCAACCGAGGCCTGTTATTCTTCAGCTCTACAACTATAACGAAAAAATAGCCATTCTTACGAATGGCCACAAAATGAAAAAATCCGGAGTGTCAATATCTGACGGCTACTCGCCGGCAACGTTAAAGATAAGGAAACTGCTTTGGAAATCTTATGAGAGCGAAAAACGCCCCGGTGACAAAATAAAGCTCGTCTACAACAAACTGCATGTAAATGGCAACATTTATGCGTGGGACAAGCAGAACAATTGCAGGGTATTGCTGCACAAAGCAGCTCACACGTCCCAAGATTGACGAACAGATACCACCTCACGCATTGCGGAAAAACCACTTCGACTAATATGTTTGAATGCGCAAAGCTGGTGCAGAAAGCCAGGCCGACTCGAACGCTTATTACTTTGCTATGATTCACACGTGGCAATTATATCTGAAACTTGGCTTCATGCCGACATTCCTGATAGCTGCGCCGTACCGCCTTCATACACATGCTTCAGAAACGACCGCGCCACGAAGGGTGGCGGAGTTGCGATTCTCGTGAAAGCTGGCTTGTCTTCTGTCTTATTGCCCGATGTTTCCACTTATCATGCAAGCATTTCGTGTAGGCTGATGTTCTCAGGCAACCAAATAACTATTGCTGGAATCTATAGGCCTCCAGGGGCGGCATCAGAATATCTACTAGAAATATATGATTACCTAGAAAAGTATTTAAACCAGAATATTATAATTGCAGGTGTCTTTATTTTTCCCCACATTGATTGGGGCACCATGAAGTTTAGCCCCCCCCCCCGATGCGCGTAGTTCAGAAGTATCACTTTATATATTGTTTGCGTATAATCTGGTCCAGACTGTACACTCGTACACGCGTAACTTGTTCAGCTTCTTCAATTTTAGAAGTCATTTTATGTTCCGCAGGCATAAAAAATGCATTACTGAAGTTTGCGAGGCCCTTTATGATCACAAACAAGACTATTTTACCTGCATGCTCCCACGCCAACCGGGAGCGTGCATGCCAAAATTACAAATTGTGAAACATTTTCACGCCGCAGACAAACCACGTATTATGCATTTCCTTGAAGATGCCCTTTCATCGTTCTGTGAGGACGACGTAAATGCGTTGTGGGCGAGGTTTAAATACCTCTGCAATTACTGCGTACGAAACTTTGTACCGGAAAAAATAAAGAAACCATGGAGAACAAACCCTTGGTTAACCCGAGAACTAATTCAATTAAAACGGAAAATCGAGCGCTGCAGGAAGAAAAATAATTAAAATGAGTCACTAATTACAGAATCAAGCGCCTCCCTAAGGCATGGGCTGCAAAAAGCAAGAGACAGGTATTTTTCCGAGACACTTGGTCCTTTTGCAACAGAACATCCTCGAAAATTCTCGCAGTACCTGTCGAATAAGGACAACAAAAAGTTAGAGCAAGTAACGGTTGACGGAGAAGTTGTCACGGACAAAAAGGAAATGGCAGACTGACTCAACCTCCATTTTCAAAGCGTATTTTTCAGACCTGATACGAGGATTGATAACACGTCAGTCAGCGATGGCAAAAGCAACATTAGTATTTGTTTGGAAGGTGTTACCGAAGTTCTATTGTGATTGGATCCAAAAAAGTCAGCCGGCCCTGATAATATTCCCGCTGCATTCTTAAAAAGGTATGCAGAAATTTTGACAATTTTTCTCGTCGTAATCTTTCAAAAATCTGTAGAGTGCGGCGTCGTACCCCATGACTGGCGTCTTGCGCCTGTTGTACCCGTTTTAAAGAAAGAAAATCCATCGGAAATCAATAATTACCGCCCAATATCTCTCACCTCTATTCCTTGCATATTAATCCAGCATATTATACTCAAATACCTTAGTTTTTTAGACACGAATAAATAATTAGCAACAGGCAACATAGCTTCCGGCAACGTTATTCCACTACTACGCAACTAATTGATACCGTAAATAATCTAACAAAAACTGTCGATAGTGGCGGTCAGGTAGATAAAATTTTTATGGATTTCTCTAAGGCGTTTCATATAGTTATTCAGTCTAAATTAATATCTAAAATGAAAGAAATAGGTATACCTTCCCATATTATTGATTGGGTTATGTCATATTTACAAACTAGAAAACAATATGTGGAAATTGATGGCAATTGCTCCCGCTTCATAGATGTTCATTCAAGTGTTCCTCAGGGTTCAGTGTTGGGGCCTGTTTTATTTAATATTTACATTAATGACTTGATAGGCGTTCTGGAACTAAACACGTCGGCCAGGTTATTCACCGATGACTGCATTATTTTCAAAACCATTCATTCTGTATCCGATCAACTTGTCTAAATTCTATCTTCCAGCTTCTTGCAGATTGGTGTAAAAAGTGGGATATGACAATTAATTATGACAAAACCGTTTAATTATATGCTACGAACACGATCAACAAAATTAATTTTTTTATGGCATTGGGGATAAAATAATTAGTCAAGTGGAAGAATACAGATAACTGGGCGTGACTTTCACATGTGATCTTTAATGGTCATCCCATATTTCCAACATCAGCTCCTCTGCAAGGAAAAAGCTAGGCTTCTTAATACATAAATCAGGCAATTCTTCAAGCGCACTTAGACTTCAAGCGTGCAAAACAATTGTTAGACCAACTCTTGATTATGCCAGCATAGTATGGCACCCACACACCACAATCAACATTGAAAAACTAGAAAAAATCCAGAAGTTACCAGTAAGGTTCATATATAACAGGTATAAGCGAAGGGACTCTCCATCCGTCATGTTACAAAAGGCAGCCCTTGAGCCATTGGCTGGAAGAAGAAACGCTGCCCGGCTACGTTTTTTTCACTCTTTTTATTTTCAAAACTAGGTATTCCGCCACAGGACTACTTCGAAAGGGACTCAACCAGAACTCCACGACACAAGCATAGTCCTAGTATCAAGCTAAAATTGCCCGCACGAACTTCTACAAATATTCATTTTTCCCGAAAACAATATCTGACTGGAATTCCCTGCCTCATGATTCACCTCTCCTTTCTCCAACCTTTTGAGAGCCTATACATCTGACTGTACGGTTAGAAATGATGATTATTTACTAACAGTGCGTAGTGTGCTTCTTTGTCTATGTGCCTGTGTTTGGTGCATGTACTTTCACAAAGTGTATTTCATTTAAAACCTTGCTTATGTATGTTCATATTTTTCTTGTTGCAAATTGTAACTTCACCATTGTTGCTGATTTCAAGGCATAGTGCCTTACTAAGAAATGTATGTACCCTCTCCTGCTTGGACCGATTCGGTCTGCAGTATTCTGTAAATAAAAAAATAAAAATAATGGTATAAAGGCACGAGATGAGTAAGCACCCCATCGATGGCACTGACAAGAAAAGAAATGGATTGATTTGAAACCCATGACAAGAAGTGACAGACAGACTCGTCTTCCCCTTCAGATTGCGTTTCTTTTACTTTTATTTTATATTTTTTTGTTCATTCTCCTAGTATTAATTGCGAACAATGCATTAAACGTTCAGTTGTTAGTCACCACACTGTGTGTGCGTCTCTCCTTTTCTCAGTCCTGTCTTCCGCACGCTGTTTTTGCGGAAATCATGTACCAGCTGATCCGGCAACTTTCCGTAATGCTCATTGTAGGCAATTGGCGTCGGAGTGCTTGCGCCCGTACTTGTAAACGACGGTGACTTCAAACTCAGGGAGTCGTAGGCTTCTTCAAGTGGGCGAGCCAGCACAGCGCGCGATGATGGTCAGGGAGAACGCCCGCCGCACAAGTACGGGTGGAATTTCGACATAGCCCACTCTATCGCAAGGCACTCCTTTTCCATCCTGGAATCGCTGGCCTCTGCCTTTGACAAAGAGCGGCTGGCGTACGCTGTTACTCTTTCGCGGCATTGCTGCTTCTGAACGAGAACGGCGCCTAGCCCCACGCTGCTTGCGTCTCTATGAATTCCAGCTCCAGCGTTTTTGTCAGTGTCCAAGCATGGGCGGCGACTGCAAATATAACGCTTAAGTTCTTGGAATGCTTCCTGTTGCGGAGTTTTCCCCTTGAATAACACATTCAACTTCGTTACCTGCGTGAAAGGTCCGGCGATGCACGAAAAGTTCTTCACAAATCGTGTGTAATAACAGCGCAGCCCTAGAAATCGGCGCACAGCTTTATTGTCGGTCAACTGTAGAAACGGTGCAATGGTGGCGGTTTTCTGCAAGTCAGCTTGAATTCCAATGTTTGTCATGATTTCGCTTACAAAGAGCAGCGGCTGGTAAGCGAAATGGCACTGCTCTGGCTTAAGGGTGAGCCTTGATGACTTGATTGGGTCTAGCACAGTTCGAAGCCTTTTTAGATGTTAGAAGTCGAAGAAAAGATAACGACGTCCTCCAAGTACACGATACAAATTTACCGCTTGAGGTCTGCCAATACCACGTTCTTAACCCGCTGGAACCTTGCTGGGGCGGAAGAAAGTCCAAATGGCATAACCTTGAACCCAGAGAGGCCGCCGGCTTGAGGAAGGCGCTCTCCTCACGGCTCCTTTCATCGACCTCCCGACGAGAGGTCATGTCTTGAACTTCCGCTGGAGGCATCGATAACGGAGAGCCAAGTGCATGCTTCCCTTCTTCGGGGATGATTTCCATGAGGGTCACTACTTGAGACTGTCTGGATGACATCCCGCAGGTTGTCTCCGAATGCTGTGGCATCTGAGAGGGTTGTCGAGGTCACTTGGAGCGGTCGAGCGAAATGGCGGGCTTGTGCTTCCAGGCTTCTCTTTGTGTTGACCGCTTAGCTAGTGAATCCAGCGACTGTCTTCTGTGGACTATGGGTTAGACCAGGAAAAATTTCCTCTTTAGCACCTAGCATCATAAGCATCATCTTCTCTTTCGTCTTATCAGGATCACCGCGTCGAAAAAGGCGCTTCATGTCTTCTACGTAAGCAGTCACTGTTCCATGCGGGTGCTGTATGCGTGACTGAAGAAGCGGGTGCGCTCTTCTTTCCTCACGATGCTTGTGAATGCTTCCATGAATTCCCGCTTGAATGATCCCCACGTCGCAAAAGAGGCCTCGTGGTTTTCCAACTAAATTCTGACCTTTCCTTTTAGGGGGAAGAAAACATGGCTTACTTTGAATACGGCAACACGGTCAAACTATTGCAGCCATTCTTCAGCATCCTCGCCTGGTCAACCGTTGAACATGGGCGACAATGGGGGCTCGTGGAGAACAATGGACTTGCGGTGTTGTGGCCTCGGTTGACGTTGACTCTGACCGTTCTGTGCTCTTGCGCAGTTCGGCAGTAGTCAATGTTCAGGCGGCATATTTTGGAAACGTCGGCTGCTTCACAGTTCCTCTTCGGTTGGGACGGCTTCGCTGGCTTTACCGCTTTGGGGCGGCTCGTGCTGCTTCGGGGGCTGCCAGGGGAGAGGTCGCTAAGGATCCGTACCCAGCATCTCCACCAGATGTAACGTAGTGGTGACGGCAGTGAGAAAGACAGCGAAAAGGGCTTCGAAGCGAAACTGTTCATTGACTGACTCACATCTAGATAGCACTGAATGACCCGGCGGCGCCGCTAGGCAGCAAGCGTTCTCGACGGTCGTCGAATAGAATGCCCGCCGCTCTCGGCCGTGCAAAATTTAAACCTGACAAAGCGTTTTCCACATACGGCGTGCAAAGCAACCACAACACTAAACAAAATTAGAATCGGTTCCGCCTGTCTTAAATAATTCACGATAAATCCGGTCGCATCTTGCATCAAAGAGTGATAAAGACGCGTGCCGGCGGCAGTGAACATGAATAAATAAACATTAAAAATGTTTGCGGCAATATACACGCCCATTCAATTGTACGCCTTCCCAGACTCTACGGCTTCCCTTACGCCGCTTCGCTTAAGGTGCGGTTGAGGTGCCCGCCGTGATATGAAACAGTTACTGCGCTATTTCCATTACTCAAAAGCCAATTTTCGTATCAAAGCTGTGATGCAACCGTTCGTCATACGCCACTGCGGGTGGTGTCATACGATTTCTCGTTGTATATAGCGTACGTATCTTATACCTCTGTAGCACGTTCATTTCGAAAACTCTCGAACCGATAGTTTATCAACTCAAAGGCCGGAGGGCGGCTCCGATGGCCATCGTGTAAATAGTCTGTCTAGTCAACAGAGCTCCGCGGAACTCTATCGAGAGATCTTGATAATCTCGAGGGCCTTCGAGCGGGGGCTGCGTGCACTCTCGGACGCGGAGCGCACAGAGCAACGCTCCGGGGAGTAAAGTCACTGCACTAATGAAAAACATTGGTCTTTAAAATGTGCAAATTATTGTGCAGAAAGAAAGATTTGCCGGGCCAGCGTAGTCTGCAGCAAGCATAATACCATTGTTTCCAGCGACACAAAAATAATTAACACCAGAGGATTTAGAAGTGCATGAATGCTACTACAGCTTGTCCAAGACAACGACGTTGATTTCAAAAGTGATTAATATTACTTTAACGACTAAACTGTTTGTTTAAGCATTTACAGGTTAAACTTCTAAGCTAAATGTTAGCCATTGCTAGCATGCCTGGAAAATCTCTGGTGGCAACGGTGGCGCCACATCACCTTGGTGCGAGAAGATGGAAACTCTCGATGACGATCGAGTTTCCGATGTAGCAACGGCACAACTCCATAGAGTTTCAATAGCGACTGAGAATCTCGAAGGTTGTCGACTCGATAGCCTTTGAAAGTGCCCGTGTTAGATTAGTATTACCCAGGTTGGAGAATAGCTCGCGACAGGGATTCCAACCGCCGACATATATACCTCCATGTGTATGCCGTTCCCCGACTTACGTGTAAAAATTGTGTCGCAACCGTGCATCGCACAGCGTTCCGGGTGGTGTCATAAGAGTTCTCGTTGCTAAAGCATATGTCTTTTAATCAGGTTGGAGGCTATCTTACGACAGGCATTCAAACCGAGTATCCGAGTGTTCCATTCGGACCTTTGAGGATTCAGCGTTCGGAGGCGCGTCTTCGTTTCATTTCTCAGTGCGCAATCTGCGTCGAGATCGATCGCTCACAATGCCACACTACTTTCGTCTTCATAGCACGTAAGAAGTTTAAAGTGCCTATGAATTTTTTCCTTGTTGAGGCCATAATGAAAGGCTTCAACAACACCAACTGTGGAAGGAAAGTACACGACTACGTCAAGTGCCAACTCTTCCAGACGTCACGCAGCTACCACGGCCGCGACCACTCCAGAGGGCCAGGAAGCTCTGTCCCCCGGGGGATTCCGGCGCAGCAGACGAGTGCGTGGGGCCGGCGGAGGAGGGTGACATTTCAGCGTGCAAAATGTGACGAGAGAGAATGGCGCGAAGACGCTGTAATTCAAATTTTGGCTATAGATAACTCAGGTTCCGCAAAACGCTGCCAAAAATTCTTGCTGGAGGATATTTGTGAAAC
This sequence comes from Amblyomma americanum, assembly GCF_052857255.1. NCBI lineage: Eukaryota > Metazoa > Arthropoda > Arachnida > Ixodida > Ixodidae > Amblyomma > Amblyomma americanum. The sequence continues at coordinate 187,552,407 of NC_135498.1, read as the reverse complement.
GGCGTCCTTTAACATCTTAGGCACGCCAATATATTGAGAGCCACTTAAAAGGTCAATATAGTTGGAGCTCTTGATTAAAGGTTATAAGGACTCAGTAAGCGGTCAGCTTAAACTCAATGTGCATTTTTGCAAGGGATGTGTCCTGGCGAGTTGCGCATCGCCCGCCATGCTGGCACAGCACCTGTACCTCTTTGGAGCCGCGCACAATATTACAGCGCACTAAGTTGTTTATTAAGCAGCGGGGGGTCTGGCACCTCGCCTCGGTTATATCTTTGTCCAGGCGAAACGCAGACTATCGACCCCGGCATGCCGAAACAGACTCTGCCTTCACGATGTGTGCCGTAGCCTCGGAGAAGGTTTGGGACTGAAAGGCACGTTAATGAAATGTTTTGCTCTACTCAGAAAGAGAAAAGCAGACATCCTCTTCTCTTTTGCAAGTTCGAGTTAAGTTATGTCAACTCAGTCAAGTCTATGCAACGAACGAGTATGAAGCCCTGTTGTCTGAAACCAGTGATGAAAGCGCATGCCATGCTGGTTAATTAAAAATACGCATTTATGATTTTCTAGCCGGCTAAAATAGCTAGGATGGCATGGACAATGTCCATCCGCGATCAGAGCTTTGCAGGAAGCAATAAATCGTGTCGAAACTGCGTTCTGCACCACCTAACGGTGCATGTTCACTATTTTGTACCTACAGGCATCTCTTCCCCCCCCTCCCCCTCTTGTACCAGGCGCGCCCTACACGCTGTGATGCGGGAGGCGGATCGTATGCCGCCTTTCGCGACACGGCGACACCGCATGGGAGGAGGGGGGGAGCGTTCAATTATGGATTTTTCCGTCTTGCTCCCTAGCACCGTGAGAGGCATTTCCTCCAAACGGCAGCTTGTGCATCCTGTACACTGCATAAGCACCACCCATCTGGCATCCACCAACTTTCGCCCTCCATAATTCCCTACCCACAACTCAAGTCCCCTCACCCCTGTAGCCAGGGGGCTGCCCGGCCACGCTCCACCCACCTGTACCCTTGAGAAGCGCCATTTGCCACTTACTTTCCTTTCCCTCAACCCCTAGCTATGCGGGCTGCCCGCCTGACAACCATACACTTTGCCCTATCTAGAGGAGTCCACCCCCATCTCCACCTTCCAGAAGCCCACTCCGCTTATACCACCCAGAAACGCTTCCTATGCAACCCACACTCCAATACCCGAACCTCTACTGGCAAGGCTAAAAATGCAAGGCTGCTAAACTATTCCTAGTAGCAAGGAATTGGGGAATACCAAGTGATGCGTCAAATGGCGGTTATGCCAAACGCAGATTCAGCAGTACTAGTTCATCACTATAGGGGAGCGGTTAACTTCAGAATGGACAAACCGGACGAAACAACACGAGACACCGAGCGCAGGATGAAGACAGAACGAGGATAGAGAGAAAATGTGCGATTTACTTTTCGTGTGAATGAAAGAATAAAAAATGTTCATAGCGTTCAACAATTCCGTCAGATATGTCAAGGAGTGAGCGCGCTTCTGGCGACACCAGAACAACCACATTTAGCGAGTGCCGCCGACTCCAACCTCACTCGCCAATAGCCTCGCGGAGTTCTAGAATCCTAGCCCATCAGATGTAATTTTTGCTACTGAGCATTAATATTTTTCTAAAGTTTCTTTCACGCTAAAATAAATCCCCCTTTACATTCCGTCTTTGTTTAGCGACCCCCCCCCCCCTTTTTTTTCGCGGAGGCCTAGGTATTTCAACGCTCTTCGAGACCGGGAGCAGCTGATCATCGTGGCAGCTGAAACTTGTCCACACGGGCAGCTTGCGCACGCTGGAAATTGAGAGTAACCTCTTAAATGAGCCTAATAATTAATAGAAGGTATATAATTGAAAGCCCCCTTTCCACATGCAGAGTCATCGTGCCGCTAACGGCAGCAGGCGTCCTGCTTCCCGCATCACAGCTGCCTGGGAATGCAGCGGACACCGAAGCTGCATCTGGCTGCGGTTCCTATCTCCTTAACACCTGCGTAAAAGCGAGGGTACAGAAATGCCTGCGACGGACGAAAGAGCGAATGTGCCCCGCTTGGCGGTGCAGAACACAGTTTAGTCACGCTTTCCTGCGCCCCAGCATATTCTGATCGCGACAGACTTCAAAGCACTACCCGAGATGGTAACGCCGGTGGCCAACAGCTGCGGGTTTTCCGAAAGACGCAGACTAACAGCCACAGCTCGCGTGGCGCCAAAGGACGGCTAGAGCTGTAGAGAGTCATGAGTGACAGCAAATGCCTCGCATGCCCAGTAAGCGAAAGTGCATGTGGCTTCCGTTCGGGAAAACGCGGCCGCAGAGCGTGATAATTTGTACGCGACAATTGCAGGCACGGGGCGAGCTCCGTTAGAGCAAAGAAATGAAAGACGCAGAAATGGCGCTTTTGTAACGAAAACAGAGCAAACTGAAACGGCCAACTGCCGACCACTCTCAACGACGTGTGGCTAATTTTGCGTCCCGCAGAGAAGCCTGAGCTCAGCGTGTCCCGCAGTGGCTCCTTGAAGTTCTCAATCTGTGCAGTGTAGGACGGCAAGATCGCGTCGGCCACAGCAGACGCGCGCTTCTTACCGAAATGGCAGAGCACGATGAAGCGGCCCAGCATCGTGTGGCTCTTTCCGTCAACCGAGGAGCTTCGAAGAACTGGCTGCCGCGGCGTCTCCTTCGATTACGATTGTTCCCCGCGCTTTCATTCCTCTTCCCCGAATAAAAGAAAAAGAAAAAAGAAAGACCGCAATCTGCACTTCGAGACACGCGTAGTTCACCGTGCTGCCGTCTCCATTTGGCTACGACAAGGGAGCAGGACAGGCCATGAATTCGGTATCCGTTCTGTGACCGGGTAGCTACGGTTATTTGTGAACAGCGACTGAAATTATGGTCCGGTGACGTGCGTACGTTTGGTAATAACGCGCTCGACAGGAAATGAAAGTTCTCCTTCCTTATGCGCTTGAGCAAGCAACAATGGTCAGTCAAGGTGGGCGACACATGTATAGATTCGTTCCTTCGTGTATTCGATGTGTCAGTGGTTTCATAAATTTCGTCTAGAAAGGTCAGGCTGGCTTCATGGTCTATGCTTAGGCGAGAACGCAGTAGGCGCAAGTAGGAGCATTAAAGGGCAACTGAACAACTGAACAAGTTTTAGAATTCGATTAGTTTTAAGGGAGGAGATATTGGAAATTTGCAAGTAAAGCGCGCGAAGTGTCTTTTTTTTAACGCGGCAATGTTTAGGGTCCCGTTCAGCGGAAAACTCGACGTACGCGGCATTGGTGTGTCGAGAAAAGCAGGTGGTACACCTGCCACCTGGGTCCATTCCATTCCATTCCAAAAACATTTATTTCTATCAGAAATAGAGACCTCCTACTCCCTACCCCTGGCGCGCAGGCCTAGGGGCAGGGGCCGAGGGCCTCCGCGACTGGATGCAGGCAAAGAGTTGCTGGCTCTTCGTGGCCTCTACCGCCAGATGGATGGCTTTCCTCTGCATGGCGGGGTCCGCGCTTTGCAGAAGGGTCTCCCAGGCTTCTCTACTATTTAATTCCTTTATTGACCCCTGGGGAGTGTGTGCATTGCCAGATTATGTGGTCGAGGGTCCCCCTCTCCCCGCATTCCTTACATTTATCGTCTATGTCTTCGTCTTTCAGGACGTGTGATGCCCATACCGGATTTATGCAGTTTCCTGCCTGTAATCTGCGCCAAGATGTTGCCTCTCTGTTTCCGAGCCCTTTGTCCGGTGGAGGGACAGTTTTTCGCTGTAATCTGTAGTTTTCTATTATCTCCGTGTATGTCTGTAGTCTCTCGTAAAGCTCCTTGCAATCGGGCGGCTCTGCTCTTGCCCGGAGGTAGAGATCTCGGGCTAAGAGGTGCGCCGTCTCGTTGCCTGGAACTGACGTGTGAGCTGGTGCCGATATGAGGCTAATTTTACTACCAATTTTCCTTCCAACTAGTATTCGCACCGCTTCTGGTGCTACTCTGCCCCTTCCGTAATTGTAGATGGCTGTCTTGCTGTCGCTTATTATGTAACTTGCCTTGGTGCCTACGCAAGCAAGTGCTATTGCTACTTCTTCCACTACCTCTGGATTGCGGCTGCGTATTGTTGCTGCTGAGATTGCTTTACCTTGGCCATCTACTACCGAGGCCTCTACTGCTCCCAGTTTGCCGTTCGCCGCATCTGTGTATGGCACTGTCTCGCTGATTACTTCGCTGAAGCGTTTGACTAGTGCTTCAGCTCTTTTTTCCTTCCGTTCTTTATTGAAGGCGGGATGCATGTTCTTGGGAAGCGGGTCAATCCTCAGCTGTGCCCTGATTTTACTTGGAATATCCTGTTTCTTTTGCATGCCTCTGTCTGTCTGCAGTCCCACCATGCTTAGAATGGCCCTGCCTGTGTATGTTTGGCTGAGTCTTTCCTGCTGGGCGGCCCTTAATGCTTCGGCTGTTTCTTTCCATGTATTATGGATTCCCATTGCTAGGAGTCTTTCGGTTGAGGTGCTTATGGGTATTCCGAGTGCTCGTTTGTAGCATCTCCTGATTATTGAGTCAAATTTATCTCTTTCTGAGGCCCGGATGTTTAGATATGGTGTAGCGTAGCTGTGTCGGCTGATGCGTACGTTTGTACCAGCTTAACTAGGCTCCTTTCCTTTAGCCCTCTTCTCTTGAGGGCTATTATTCTGAATATCCCTGTCATCTGTGCTGCGTAGCCCTCCAATTTCTTTATGGTTTCGTCGTTGTATCCGTTACTTTGAATGAAAAGACCTAATATTCTTATTTTTTCCACTTTGGGTACTGGTGTGTTTCCGACCATGATTTTGAGATCGCTGTCTTTTTTCAGCCTTAATGATTTGGGATTGTACATTAAGAGTTCTGATTTTTCTGGTGAGCAGGGAAGCGCCCTAGCTGCTACGTACTCTACTACTGTATCTGCAGCCGTTTGCAGCTTGTTCCCTATTTCTGCGTCGCTACTTTTGTTTATCCAGACGTTTATGTCGTCAGCATACATGCTGAAATTTAGGTTTTTTTTTCTCCCAAGATTAGCTGGGAGACCCCTCATTGCCAGATTGAAGAAGAGTGGGGAGAGTACCGATCCTTGTGGGGTACCTCTGTTTCCCAGCTATATTTCTTCCGATTCCAAATCTTGGTATCTTATCTTTGCCATCCTGTCTGTCAGGAAGTTCTTTATATAATTGTAGGTTCTGCCTCCTACGCCTATTTTCTGAAGTTCTGTCAGGATTGCCTCGTGTTTGACATTGTCAAAAGCTTTCTTGAGGTCTAGACCTAGGATTGCTTTTATATCTCTCGATCGCGAGTCTATGATGTCGTGCTGGAGTCTCAGCATCACATCATGGGTGCTTAGGCTCGGCCGGAATCCGACCATCCCATTCGGCCATAGTTCATTATCTTCCATTATTCGGGTTAGCCTCGTTTGGATTACATGTTCCATTAGTTTCCCCACACAAGATGTGAGGGAAATCGGCCTGAGGTTCTCAAGATTAGAGGGCTTGCCCGGTTTGGGGATTAGTATGATGCTAGCTTCTTTCCATTGTTTCGGAATTTCACCCTTCTCCCATACCTGCCACCTGGGTCAATTTACCTATTGACTTCATCACAACCTTTTCACCATAGCAGGTGGCATGCCACCTAGTGAGCAGTCGGTAAGTTATTGTAGTTAAATTACGTGTTGGTCACAAGAGGTTGCTCGGGAATAGCAGCCCGGTTCTCACAAGCCCATCGGAGACTGTGTCTGAAACATCCACCTGCCATTGAAGTGGCGCACCGCTTATCCGCTGGACCTCTGCGCCTTTAGAGGTATGATGACTCTCAGGGATTTACGAATGTAATGTACAGAACGATCAATTCCGCATATATGGGCACGTAGGCAGAACCTAGGCATCAGAGGAGTACTTGCGCGGGAGGGATCTCTAAAGCAAGGGCGTTGTACTCTTTAGGGCAGGTCAAGTGTTACGTGGTGGCAAAAAAAAAGAACATTGTCCGTGTCTGTAAAGTGATACGCAAAGTGGACCCCAGGCTGCAGAAGGCTCCCATTAAGGCTATCGCGTTATAGCCTTAAAGTGGAGCTTAAGTGCCTCCTCAAGTTTTTTTGTGCTAGCGTTTGAACCGATGACGTAAATGCTGATTAAAGCCGTTGCACCGTTCAGGCTTCTTCGCGTTTGACAGCACCGGGTAAACTGTACACAGGAACAAGCATGGTCCAATGTTTAGGGGAATCCCACGAAATGAAGTAGATTTGTAATAAGAGAGTATTTACTCATTGACATCCACCCGACAGTAGCCATACGGATACAAAGGAAAGCTGTAGAGTTTGCACGGAAATTTTATAGTTAGAGAAAAATTCAGCGTGGTCCGGGCTTCGCACCAGGGACCACCGCTTCACCGCAGCAGTTGCTCTACCAACCGAGGTAACCGGGACGGATAGCATATGGTACGACGAGACCGAATTTATCATTAACTTGAAACAAGTGGGAATGGTGTTGGCACTATGTTTAGGAGAATCCCACAAGCTTTCCTTTGTAGCCGTATGGCTGCGCTTGGATGAATGAAAATGAGTAATTACTCCCTCTTGGCGATTTGACCTTAATGTGAGTAAACTAGGTGTGAGCTCTTCTCTGGCACAATGCCTTTTAGGGGCAGCGTATGCTGACCATGTTCCACAGTACATTTCGATCACAAAATGTACGCAATGCTTACCCTTGGCAATGGAGGCCCATATTCTCTACAAAAAGCATAGTAACTTGACGGAGTTAGAAATTGGAGAAGGCTTTTAAACGCTGCACCGGAGGTCCTGAGGTTAGCAAACAGATAACATCGGATAAAATCTTCGTAACCGCTGGAACTTCACAGGTTTTGAAGGGAGCGTATTGTTGGCGTTGCCAACCGTTAGTAATCCGGATTTTCAGTGATGGAAATCTACCCCTGGACTTGGACAGTGTACCCTGCCCCTATAAGGAAGTGCACTAGATGAGCGCCTGCTCCATTTGTACTGCTTTCGTGTTTAGAGTGTAGAGATCGCACAATGGCTACATTTGCGGTACATTTTCAATCAAGAAACACTTCTTTAAAAGAAAGCTAATCCACCTAAGCTTGAGACCACTCTTCATAGCTTGGCTGCACAGGAACATAGATCGCAGAGCGCGAGCGGAAACAGCGGACATTTGAAAACTGACCGTAGATGACACAATCGCCGGGCTTCCCCGCACAGCATAACGCTTTGGGGGCAAGAATCTCCACCGTGGCTCTAATGGGTGATAGCATCACCAGTTTTTGGTGCTAGCCTGAAAAGCACTTTGGAGCTTTAACTACACACTTCAAGAAATCGAATCTTGAAAGCTCGCTGACAACCTTTACTTTCATGCTGAGCCTTTACTGACAAAACCCCATGATTCGAGCCGACAAATTTGCTGCTGCCTATAGTGCGTACTCGTGATCAACAGGCATACGAAAAATTAATAACTAAACTGTTGCAGGACAACGTATGCACACTCTTCTTTTCCAAAAGCACCTTCCCAGCCTTCGTCACTGTGGACACTGAATGCCTGCGCCACTTACTTATGCGGCGCTGATTGTATACAATATCAAACTAATTATTGGTTTTCACGTCAAAATTCTGTGTGTGCTCATTGTGGCGCTTGGTCCTTCGTCTCTTCTTGCGCTATTACCTACCATGCACTTCAATAAACTCGCTACGTGAGTACGTGCAATGTACATACCCTGCTGCTGCTGCTGCTGCTGCTGCTGCTGCTGCTGCTGCTGCTGCTGCTGCTGCTGCTGCTGCTGCTGCTGCTGCTGCTGCTGCTGCTGCTGCTGCTGCTGCTGCTGCTGCTGCTGCTGCTGCTGCTGCTGCTGCTGCTGCTGCTGCTGCTGCTGCTGCTGCTGCTGCTGCTGCTGCTGCTGCTGCTGCTGCTGCTGCTGCTGCTGCTGCTGCTGCTGCTGCTGCTGCTGCTGCTGCTGCTGCTGCTGCTGCTGCTGCTGCTGCTGCTGCTGCTGCTGCTGCTGCTGCTGCTGCTGCTGCTGCTGCTGCTGCTGCTGCTGCTGCTGCTGCTGCTGCTGCTGCTGCTGCTGCTGCTGCTGCTGCTGCTGCTGCTGCTGCTGCTGCTGCTGCTGCTGCTGCTGCTGCTGCTGCTGCTGCTGCTGCTGCTGCTGCTGCTGCTGCTGCTGCTGCTGCTGCTGCTGCTGCTGCTGCTGCTGCTGCTGCTGCTGCTGCTGCTGCTGCTGCTGCTGCTGCTGCTGCTGCTGCTGCTGCTGCTGCTGCTGCTGCTGCTGCTGCTGCTGCTGCTGCTGCTGCTGCTGCTGCTGCTGCTGCTGCTGCTGCTGCTGCTGCTGCTGCTGCTGCTGCTGCTGCTGCTGCTGCTGCTGCTGCTGCTGCTGCTGCTGCTGCTGCTGCTGCTGCTGCTGCTGCTGCTGCTGCTGCTGCTGCTGCTGCTGCTGCTGCTGCTGCTGCTGCTGCTGCTGCTGCTGCTGCTGCTGCTGCTGCTGCTGCTGCTGCTGCTGCTGCTGCTGCTGCTGCTGCTGCTGCTGCTGCTGCTGCTGCTGCTGCTGCTGCTGCTGCTGCTGCTGCTGCTGCTGCTGCTGCTGCTGCTGCTGCTGCTGCTGCTGCTGCTGCTGCTGCTGCTGCTGCTGCTGCTGCTGCTGCTGCTGCTGCTGCTGCTGCTGCTGCTGCTGCTGCTGCTGCTGCTGCTGCTGCTGCTGCTGCTGCTGCTGCTGCTGCTGCTGCTGCTGCTGCTGCTGCTGCTGCTGCTGCTGCTGCTGCTGCTGCTGCTGCTGCTGCTGCTGCTGCTGCTGCTGCTGCTGCTGCTGCTGCTGCTGCTGCTGCTGCTGCTGCTGCTGCTGCTGCTGCTGCTGCTGCTGCTGCTGCTGCTGCTGCTGCTGCTGCTGCTGCTGCTGCTGCTGCTGCTGCTGCTGCTGCTGCTGCTGCTGCTGCTGCTGCTGCTGCTGCTGCTGCTGCTGCTGCTGCTGCTGCTGCTGCTGCTGCTGCTGCTGCTGCTGCTGCTGCTGCTGCTGCTGCTGCTGCTGCTGCTGCTGCTGCTGCTGCTGCTGCTGCTGCTGCTGCTGCTGCTGCTGCTGCTGCTGCTGCTGCTGCTGCTGCTGCTGCTGCTGCTGCTGCTGCTGCTGCTGCTGCTGCTGCTGCTGCTGCTGCTGCTGCTGCTGCTGCTGCTGCTGCTGCTGCTGCTGCTGCTGCTGCTGCTGCTGCTGCTGCTGCTGCTGCTGCTGCTGCTGCTGCTGCTGCTGCTGCTGCTGCTGCTGCTGCTGCTGCTGCTGCTGCTGCTGCTGCTGCTGCTGCTGCTGCTGCTGCTGCTGCTGCTGCTGCTGCTGCTGCTGCTGCTGCTGCTGCTGCTGCTGCTGCTGCTGCTGCTGCTGCTGCTGCTGCTGCTGCTGCTGCTGCTGCTGCTGCTGCTGCTGCTGCTGCTGCTGCTGCTGCTGCTGCTGCTGCTGCTGCTGCTGCTGCTGCTGCTGCTGCTGCTGCTGCTGCTGCTGCTGCTGCTGCTGCTGCTGCTGCTGCTGCTGCTGCTGCTGCTGCTGCTGCTGCTGCTGCTGCTGCTGCTGCTGCTGCTGCTGCTGCTGCTGCTGCTGCTGCTGCTGCTGCTGCTGCTGCTGCTGCTGCTGCTGCTGCTGCTGCTGCTGCTGCTGCTGCTGCTGCTGCTGCTGCTGCTGCTGCTGCTGCTGCTGCTGCTGCTGCTGCTGCTGCTGCTGCTGCTGCTGCTGCTGCTGCTGCTGCTGCTGCTGCTGCTGCTGCTGCTGCTGCTGCTGCTGCTGCTGCTGCTGCTGCTGCTGCTGCTGCTGCTGCTGCTGCTGCTGCTGCTGCTGCTGCTGCTGCTGCTGCTGCTGCTGCTGCTGCTGCTGCTGCTGCTGCTGCTGCTGCTGCTGCTGCTGCTGCTGCTGCTGCTGCTGCTGCTGCTGCTGCTGCTGCTGCTGCTGCTGCTGCTGCTGCTGCTGCTGCTGCTGCTGCTGCTGCTGCTGCTGCTGCTGCTGCTGCTGCTGCTGCTGCTGCTGCTGCTGCTGCTGCTGCTGCTGCTGCTGCTGCTGCTGCTGCTGCTGCTGCTGCTGCTGCTGCTGCTGCTGCTGCTGCTGCTGCTGCTGCTGCTGCTGCTGCTGCTGCTGCTGCTGCTGCTGCTGCTGCTGCTGCTGCTGCTGCTGCTGCTGCTGCTGCTGCTGCTGCTGCTGCTGCTGCTGCTGCTGCTGCTGCTGCTGCTGCTGCTGCTGCTGCTCTGCTGCTGCTGCTGCTGCTGCTGCTGCTGCTGCTGCTGCTGCTGCTGCTGCTGCTGCTGCTGCTGCTGCTGCTGCTGCTGCTGCTGCTGCTGCTGCTGCTGCTGCTGCTGCTGCTGCTGCTGCTGCTGCTGCTGCTGCTGCTGCTGCTGCTGCTGCTGCTGCTGCTGCTGCTGCTGCTGCTGCTGCTGCTGCTGCTGCTGCTGCTGCTGCTGCTGCTGCTGCTGCTGCTGCTGCTGCTGCTGCTGCTGCTGCTGCTGCTGCTGCTGCTGCTGCTGCTGCTGCTGCTGCTGCTGCTGCTGCTGCTGCTGCTGCTGCTGCTGCTGCTGCTGCTGCTGCTGCTGCTGCTGCTGCTGCTGCTGCTGCTGCTGCTGCTGCTGCTGCTGCTGCTGCTGCTGCTGCTGCTGCTGCTGCTGCTGCTGCTGCTGCTGCTGCTGCTGCTGCTGCTGCTGCTGCTGCTGCTGCTGCTGCTGCTGCTGCTGCTGCTGCTGCTGCTGCTGCTGCTGCTGCTGCTGCTGCTGCTGCTGCTGCTGCTGCTGCTGCTGCTGCTGCTGCTGCTGCTGCTGCTGCTGCTGCTGCTGCTGCTGCTGCTGCTGCTGCTGCTGCTGCTGCTGCTGCTGCTGCTGCTGCTGCTGCTGCTGCTGCTGCTGCTGCTGCTGCTGCTGCTGCTGCTGCTGCTGCTGCTGCTGCTGCTGCTGCTGCTGCTGCTGCTGCTGCTGCTGCTGCTGCTGCTGCTGCTGCTGCTGCTGCTGCTGCTGCTGCTGCTGCTGCTGCTGCTGCTGCTGCTGCTGCTGCTGCTGCTGCTGCTGCTGCTGCTGCTGCTGCTGCTGCTGCTGCTGCTGCTGCTGCTGCTGCTGCTGCTGCTGCTGCTGCTGCTGCTGCTGCTGCTGCTGCTGCTGCTGCTGCTGCTGCTGCTGCTGCTGCTGCTGCTGCTGCTGCTGCTGCTGCTGCTGCTGCTGCTGCTGCTGCTGCTGCTGCTGCTGCTGCTGCTGCTGCTGCTGCTGCTGCTGCTGCTGCTGCTGCTGCTGCTGCTGCTGCTGCTGCTGCTGCTGCTGCTGCTGCTGCTGCTGCTGCTGCTGCTGCTGCTGCTGCTGCTGCTGCTGCTGCTGCTGCTGCTGCTGCTGCTGCTGCTGCTGCTGCTGCTGCTGCTGCTGCTGCTGCTGCTGCTGCTGCTGCTGCTGCTGCTGCTGCTGCTGCTGCTGCTGCTGCTGCTGCTGCTGCTGCTGCTGCTGCTGCTGCTGCTGCTGCTGCTGCTGCTGCTGCTGCTGCTGCTGCTGCTGCTGCTGCTGCTGCTGCTGCTGCTGCTGCTGCTGCTGCTGCTGCTGCTGCTGCTGCTGCTGCTGCTGCTGCTGCTGCTGCTGCTGCTGCTGCTGCTGCTGCTGCTGCTGCTGCTGCTGCTGCTGCTGCTGCTGCTGCTGCTGCTGCTGCTGCTGCTGCTGCTGCTGCTGCTGCTGCTGCTGCTGCTGCTGCTGCTGCTGCTGCTGCTGCTGCTGCTGCTGCTGCTGCTGCTGCTGCTGCTGCTGCTGCTGCTGCTGCTGCTGCTGCTGCTGCTGCTGCTGCTGCTGCTGCTGCTGCTGCTGCTGCTGCTGCTGCTGCTGCTGCTGCTGCTGCTGCTGCTGCTGCTGCTGCTGCTGCTGCTGCTGCTGCTGCTGCTGCTGCTGCTGCTGCTGCTGCTGCTGCTGCTGCTGCTGCTGCTGCTGCTGCTGCTGCTGCTGCTGCTGCTGCTGCTGCTGCTGCTGCTGCTGCTGCTGCTGCTGCTGCTGCTGCTGCTGCTGCTGCTGCTGCTGCTGCTGCTGCTGCTGCTGCTGCTGCTGCTGCTGCTGCTGCTGCTGCTGCTGCTGCTGCTGCTGCTGCTGCTGCTGCTGCTGCTGCTGCTGCTGCTGCTGCTGCTGCTGCTGCTGCTGCTGCTGCTGCTGCTGCTGCTGCTGCTGCTGCTGCTGCTGCTGCTGCTGCTGCTGCTGCTGCTGCTGCTGCTGCTGCTGCTGCTGCTGCTGCTGCTGCTGCTGCTGCTGCTGCTGCTGCTGCTGCTGCTGCTGCTGCTGCTGCTGCTGCTGCTGCTGCTGCTGCTGCTGCTGCTGCTGCTGCTGCTGCTGCTGCTGCTGCTGCTGCTGCTGCTGCTGCTGCTGCTGCTGCTGCTGCTGCTGCTGCTGCTGCTGCTGCTGCTGCTGCTGCTGCTGCTGCTGCTGCTGCTGCTGCTGCTGCTGCTGCTGCTGCTGCTGCTGCTGCTGCTGCTGCTGCTGCTGCTGCTGCTGCTGCTGCTGCTGCTGCTGCTGCTGCTGCTGCTGCTGCTGCTGCTGCTGCTGCTGCTGCTGCTGCTGCTGCTGCTGCTGCTGCTGCTGCTGCTGCTGCTGCTGCTGCTGCTGCTGCTGCTGCTGCTGCTGCTGCTGCTGCTGCTGCTGCTGCTGCTGCTGCTGCTGCTGCTGCTGCTGCTGCTGCTGCTGCTGCTGCTGCTGCTGCTGCTGCTGCTGCTGCTGCTGCTGCTGCTGCTGCTGCTGCTGCTGCTGCTGCTGCTGCTGCTGCTGCTGCTGCTGCTGCTGCTGCTGCTGCTGCTGCTGCTGCTGCTGCTGCTGCTGCTGCTGCTGCTGCTGCTGCTGCTGCTGCTGCTGCTGCTGCTGCTGCTGCTGCTGCTGCTGCTGCTGCTGCTGCTGCTGCTGCTGCTGCTGCTGCTGCTGCTGCTGCTGCTGCTGCTGCTGCTGCTGCTGCTGCTGCTGCTGCTGCTGCTGCTGCTGCTGCTGCTGCTGCTGCTGCTGCTGCTGCTGCTGCTGCTGCTGCTGCTGCTGCTGCTGCTGCTGCTGCTGCTGCTGCTGCTGCTGCTGCTGCTGCTGCTGCTGCTGCTGCTGCTGCTGCTGCTGCTGCTGCTGCTGCTGCTGCTGCTGCTGCTGCTGCTGCTGCTGCTGCTGCTGCTGCTGCTGCTGCTGCTGCTGCTGCTGCTGCTGCTGCTGCTGCTGCTGCTGCTGCTGCTGCTGCTGCTGCTGCTGCTGCTGCTGCTGCTGCTGCTGCTGCTGCTGCTGCTGCTGCTGCTGCTGCTGCTGCTGCTGCTGCTGCTGCTGCTGCTGCTGCTGCTGCTGCTGCTGCTGCTGCTGCTGCTGCTGCTGCTGCTGCTGCTGCTGCTGCTGCTGCTGCTGCTGCTGCTGCTGCTGCTGCTGCTGCTGCTGCTGCTGCTGCTGCTGCTGCTGCTGCTGCTGCTGCTGCTGCTGCTGCTGCTGCTGCTGCTGCTGCTGCTGCTGCTGCTGCTGCTGCTGCTGCTGCTGCTGCTGCTGCTGCTGCTGCTGCTGCTGCTGCTGCTGCTGCTGCTGCTGCTGCTGCTGCTGCTGCTGCTGCTGCTGCTGCTGCTGCTGCTGCTGCTGCTGCTGCTGCTGCTGCTGCTGCTGCTGCTGCTGCTGCTGCTGCTGCTGCTGCTGCTGCTGCTGCTGCTGCTGCTGCTGCTGCTGCTGCTGCTGCTGCTGCTGCTGCTGCTGCTGCTGCTGCTGCTGCTGCTGCTGCTGCTGCTGCTGCTGCTGCTGCTGCTGCTGCTGCTGCTGCTGCTGCTGCTGCTGCTGCTGCTGCTGCTGCTGCTGCTGCTGCTGCTGCTGCTGCTGCTGCTGCTGCTGCTGCTGCTGCTGCTGCTGCTGCTGCTGCTGCTGCTGCTGCTGCTGCTGCTGCTGCTGCTGCTGCTGCTGCTGCTGCTGCTGCTGCTGCTGCTGCTGCTGCTGCTGCTGCTGCTGCTGCTGCTGCTGCTGCTGCTGCTGCTGCTGCTGCTGCTGCTGCTGCTGCTGCTGCTGCTGCTGCTGCTGCTGCTGCTGCTGCTGCTGCTGCTGCTGCTGCTGCTGCTGCTGCTGCTGCTGCTGCTGCTGCTGCTGCTGCTGCTGCTGCTGCTGCTGCTGCTGCTGCTGCTGCTGCTGCTGCTGCTGCTGCTGCTGCTGCTGCTGCTGCTGCTGCTGCTGCTGCTGCTGCTGCTGCTGCTGCTGCTGCTGCTGCTGCTGCTGCTGCTGCTGCTGCTGCTGCTGCTGCTGCTGCTGCTGCTGCTGCTGCTGCTGCTGCTGCTGCTGCTGCTGCTGCTGCTGCTGCTGCTGCTGCTGCTGCTGCTGCTGCTGCTGCTGCTGCTGCTGCTGCTGCTGCTGCTGCTGCTGCTGCTGCTGCTGCTGCTGCTGCTGCTGCTGCTGCTGCTGCTGCTGCTGCTGCTGCTGCTGCTGCTGCTGCTGCTGCTGCTGCTGCTGCTGCTGCTGCTGCTGCTGCTGCTGCTGCTGCTGCTGCTGCTGCTGCTGCTGCTGCTGCTGCTGCTGCTGCTGCTGCTGCTGCTGCTGCTGCTGCTGCTGCTGCTGCTGCTGCTGCTGCTGCTGCTGCTGCTGCTGCTGCTGCTGCTGCTGCTGCTGCTGCTGCTGCTGCTGCTGCTGCTGCTGCTGCTGCTGCTGCTGCTGCTGCTGCTGCTGCTGCTGCTGCTGCTGCTGCTGCTGCTGCTGCTGCTGCTGCTGCTGCTGCTGCTGCTGCTGCTGCTGCTGCTGCTGCTGCTGCTGCTGCTGCTGCTGCTGCTGCTGCTGCTGCTGCTGCTGCTGCTGCTGCTGCTGCTGCTGCTGCTGCTGCTGCTGCTGCTGCTGCTGCTGCTGCTGCTGCTGCTGCTGCTGCTGCTGCTGCTGCTGCTGCTGCTGCTGCTGCTGCTGCTGCTGCTGCTGCTGCTGCTGCTGCTGCTGCTGCTGCTGCTGCTGCTGCTGCTGCTGCTGCTGCTGCTGCTGCTGCTGCTGCTGCTGCTGCTGCTGCTGCTGCTGCTGCTGCTGCAGAAGAAGAAGAAGAAGAAGAAGAAGAAGAAGAAGAAGAAGAAGAAGAAGAAGAAGAAGAAAAAGAAAAAGAAGAGAACGCGGATGATCAGCGCTAGCTCGGGGGCCATATTTCATACCCAGAGTGCCTACTGTGGACATTTCTACTCTTGAAGAACAACAAGAGAGAAAAGTGAGACACACTTAACTTTGAACAGACAAGGTGTCTTTTTCACGCTGGCGGCTTTTGTTTTTGAAATTTGAACCGGGGATCTTCTCAAACCGGGCAAAGTCTGCCACCGGTTTTCTTTGAAAATGCTGCGGTTTGGATAGTCGAGAGAGAAGACGTATAACAAACTTATCTCTCTGCCGGTATTTTCGCAATGAGCACAAGCTAGATGAGTGTTGAGATTCTGGGTTCTCAGTCCGTCTGGGAGCTGGAGGGCTCTTTCAGTGCCTCGTGGAACCAAGGAAGGCACACAGCGGAGTTCGTGCATGCTGAGCAAACACGCGTGGAGAGGCACCGGGAGGAGACACGCGCATGGAATGACTGCACAGGGGAGCTTTTATTGCGCCACAGGAAGAAGGAGAAGTGCTGTCAAGTGTGATACACTGAGAAGGCACGATCGCGTAGTTTGTCACTGTATGAGGGTTCTCGGTTACACGTGACGCGGTGAGCAACATGGTCCCCTCTGTTAGGTTAATCAATAATTTCTTTCAACACGCGGTACAACCACACCAAAGCATTCCACGCAACGTAGCGGGAAAAATAATCTGTGGCGCCAGGGTTTTGCGATTACCGCGACGGCATGATCTGTGTGGACTGTATACAGATACCTCCAGGGAGGAAAATGGACTAAGTGGTAAGGTCATATTCTGCGCTTCTTTTTTTGCTGCAGGAATATGTGGTGATGCATGAACCTCAACTGTCGTAAAGGCAGAATGACTGGCGCATTGACACTCGGAAGCTGGCAGTACGTAAGGGGTGACTGTGCTACATCTTCAAGAGAACACGAGAGTGTAGTGCTGCTTCTGGCTGGCTGCTTTACCGGCGTTGCTATAACATTAATTTTGTAGAGTTTAGCTCTAAAAAGCAGCGAATTATATTTATCTGCACAGATACGCGCACCTGAAGTGTGCTACGTGAACATCGAATATCCTCTTGGCCAGTCGTTGGTATAGGTATACAGTAAGTGTTACCAAACAACCTGTTGCGATGTTTCTTCCGCGAAAATAAAAACAAAATATTCAATCCTGTGTCCTTACAGATCGGTACGAACGACTTACAGCAAGACATAAAAGGGTTGAAGAAGGACAGTGGCCCCAGATGAAATGTTCCCTCGCAAATTGAAATCACATCTTGGAGCGAAGAGTGATGTCCTGTCCTTTGGTGAAAGGACAGTGAAGAATAAAGGCTATTGAAAGTACACTGTACATAGGTTCCGAGTTGCGTTACTAATTTGAAATGCAAATTATCACGCGGACACATAGAATCTTCCAGTAAGTTGTTAAAACCGATTGCTGGTTCCTTGCCTTATCCTGCAAAGGAAATGCAGCAGTGCATGCTCTGCTGGAAACATACTGTACAGAGTCATAACTTCGAACACACACTTAAGGCCTATGCAAGTCCTATCAATGCACACGGTAGGCACATGACAATCAAGCTGCGCATAGAAGGGATAGGAACACGAGATGCAGACAGGATACAGTGCAATAATGACAGCTGGCTTTACACAGCTGATTGCTATTATCAGATGCTAGGTACAGGATTAAAGCAAAACGCGCTTCTTATCGTAACGCTTAACACTTATACGGTAATGGCTGCGCTGGGTTTTGTTATCATCTTACGCTTTACATCTCTATTAGCAACGGCCTTAGTCAGTAAATATATAAGAGGCTGCGGACGGTAGTCTACTCATTCTTTATACTTGTCAAGTGTTTTGGTATAGCTGTCTCATTGCCTAAGCTTTGTTAGCCTTCCTATATGTTTTATAATAAGTTTGAGACCATGCAGCTTTCCGTGTGAACACGGAAAGCGCTTCGAGCGAAGTACGTGTGCCATATCTCATCGAATCTGCAGTAGCTTGATATCCCCTGCCTCTTAGCCCTCTTCACTCTTTTTAGCTTTTTTTAATTTTCAAACGGGACATGAAGCTCGACGAAGCAACTCTTTAGCGCTGTAATTTTTCTGGCTACAGAAGAAATCTTGATAAAATTCTGCTAAAATGACTAACTGAGGCAAATCGCTAATGGCGTTGCCCAGCGAGTTAACCAGCCTGTTTAATGACATGCCTCATTACAGAATTCTCTGGCCAAGCACTTTCTCAGAGTTACCCTATATATTCAAGTCTACTATCAGCAGCGAATGAAACTCGAAACACACAACTGTGGTGGCAACAAAAAAGCACCAACTTATTAGCTCCCGGAGAAGAAATACAAGCTAGGTTAACACTTCTGAACAAGTCTTCGCGCCTTCAAATTGATGTTGTTATCTGCTAGTATTGAGCTTCCCCTGGTGAGAGATTCTTATTTTGCTCCGCTGAACTATCTTGTTAGCGTTTTATTACTTGCTGATAGTACGGGTTGTAAGCCAAAAAAATATAAAGGGCGATCTCGCAATTGCCATGAGTGCCTTCAGTGCTAGGACGCAGAAACTTGGACGTTTAAGTGCCAGGGAAAAAGAAGAATAAAAGAAAAGTGTCGACAACATTATATGCCTCACTTGCAGCTGGGCCACACAGATCACCATCCTGCCGCTTGAGGGCAAGGAACATGACGGAATAATCGGCACCACTATCCAGTAAGGCGGTGGCGTCGACTCCATCAATTGTTACGCACAATTCAGAGGTAGCGCGTAGGATGCTGTCGCTACTGGCTCCCAGAGAAATACCGTCGTAGGGTCGTGATGGCGTAGGGGAATCTACACTTTTAACGACGTGAGCGGCCTTGCTTCCAGAGGCGGCTGGAATTAGTTCTCGCGGCGTGGACTGGGAGAAGAGCGACCGGAGTAGCCTTTGGCTTGACGGGCATTGGAGAACGGTAGCGCATCGGCGACGGGGATCAAAACTCAAGTGGTCGTTCGCCGTTCTATGGGCCTTGCATACGTGGGCCTTGCATCAAACCGGGACACTTCAGAGACTTGGTGTTCTTGCGCTGCCAGGAACATCTCTTCAAGGACGACTTCACTTAGCGACGGAAAAAATGGCATGTCGGAAGCCATCCGCTGAGCCTGCAGTTTCTCCTGACGACCGACCGGATGAGCTCACGTAGAACGGTCGCATCGCTACCGACAAGAATAAAGAAGACAACAGGCCTTAAGCTGTGGATGTCGCGATTTTACTGGTGGGCTTGTTGATTCAGCGTCTTCTGTATAGTAGTCGCGTCGGTAAGAAAGTGCTGCAGTAGCGTTGGGCTGCGCCCGAGTCTCGCGAGAAGGTATTGCTTCACATCTCGCATGAGGTGGCAAAGCTTCTTGACTTCAGTCATATCGGGGTCCGCTGGCTTGAGTAGACGGGTCACAGCCTCGTAGCAGATACGCGTACTCTCGTATCGGCGCCAGTTGCGCGAGTGTAACGTAGCTTCTGCTCTCTCTCGGCCGTCCGCGTTCGGGAAAGTGACCAGCAGGTTGCGACAGAAGGCCTCCCAGGATGGAAACGACGCCTCATGGTTTTCGAACCGCGCCCGGGCCGACTCTTCAAGCGCGAAATAGACTTTGTGTAGCTTACGGTCATCGCTCCAACCGTTGTAACGAGCAACACGCTCGAAGGTCTCGAGCCAGTCCTCGGCGTCCTCTAGCACGTCGCCATGAAACGACGAGGGTGTGCGCGGCTGATGGCATAGTATTTGCGCCAGGAGCCTACTCTCAGTTAACATGGCACCTGGGTCCTCCGACAGCCGAGGCTGCGTCGCCCTTGCGGCAGCCGGAAATGGTCGGAATTCAAAGGACGCTCGACGGAGGCGGCGGACGCGGCTCTGGTGGACAGGGGTGAGGTCCGCGCTGGTAGGTAGCCCACGCGGGGCTGGAAGTGTACCCGGCTCCTCCATCAGATTTGTCACGAATGTTCAACGGCAGGCAATTGGGGACAGGACTACACCAGCCTGTCGAGCCGGCTATTGTTGCTGCCTTAGAGATGTGGCATATACCCATCACGAGGGATAGGCCAGGGATCAGTGAGGAGAGGGGTAAGCAATATGGCGAACCACATCCTCCACTTCTCAGCTGTATCTCAATATAGTGCTCTTTCGAGAGTAAATATTCTATTGTGGATTCTAGTGCATTCGCATAATTGTTGCACCAGATGTGTAATCGTACCGTAGTTTTTTTTATTTTTGCTGTACTGCAGCTTGCGCTTTACTGAAGCTGCTCTGAGTGTTACTCCAAAAAAGTGCGGGAAGACAGCTGGGCTTTTTCCTGCAGCGTTATGTGCCATTAGGGTTGTGAGGTCTTGTCTAGCGTTACAGCGCGCGTCTTGCCTCGGCTATCCAGACAGGACGTCCTCACTACACATATGCACATGATGTTCTGCGTTATTCTGTAGTTAATAAAATGACATAGAGCACATACGCAAGCTGATCCCCGCCCTTTCCTCGCACGATCGCTGGAACATAGCTTCCTATCAGGCGGGAGGTTTTTATTTATTTATGCAATAACATTAGTACAGCCATGAAAGAAAAAACTGCCCGGCATCGGTGGCGTTGGTGGCCATGTCTGTGTCAAGGCTCCACCTGCCAGCCCTGGCAGGTGACAGGTGGCAGGTAGTGTTTAGGGGATTTCTCTCTCTTCACTTCCCACCTGCCAACCAACCCCTCTCTCTTCGTAATTAATGGGATATCATTAGAAGGGACACGAAAGCCAAAAGAGTCCGGCGTCGCGTCTGTCTAAAGCCTCCACCTGCCAACCATGGCAGGTGGTGTCCAGAGGGATGTCCCTCTGTCCACATGTCGCCTGTCAACCGTACCCTTCCCCCTGCCATTGGTCATTGATTACATTCATATATCTCTGGGAGTCCTCATTCCACTCAAATACGGTAGATCCTTGGGAGACCTCAAACAAACAAAATCAAACAAGCGAACAAACAAACGAAAGAACAAGCAAACAAACAACAGCTAGACGCTATAACAACAACGACACTACAACAGCAACAGCAACGACACTAAGTGCTACAGCACTAAAATGGTACGGAATTTTCTCTACCTCACTCGAATTAATGGCCCCTAAATATTTTTCGGCATTACGCAAGCAACGAAATATATGTTACCTCTACAAATTTCTGGAACAAGGAAGAATTCAGCTACCGCTTGCAGATTAGTGAGTCCACGTAAGACGTAATAAGATTCTCTGAAAGCGCCCTAGCGGCCCAGCGGCCGCTTTCCTCCTTGCACATTTCGACTGGATCAAAGATGCCACCTCTAAACCGTCACCGCCAGCCGTCAATCGTCGCTTTCACAGCTTTTCGCTTGTTCGAGTACAGAGCGATTGCATGTGCAGTCACAACAGAAGACCCCTTAAATAGAAGTGGGTATATTACCGACGTTGGAGCCGACAGGCAGAACCCGGCCCACATTCGCGCCAATTCGTCACTGCATACGATCATAACAAATCTCCTCTGCAAAGCGCTGCTTGGCTCTTTTGGTTTTGATTCAGTTACTTTTCACTCAAGGTAAGAGCCCAATTTTCTTCCTGCGTTATTCTTTAACGTCGAACTTTGTTCGCAAACGGGTGCCTTTGATACAGGCACACAACCACGCGTCCAAACTCAATGCAGTGCTGTGTTGTAGCGCATCGGACATAACAGAGAGGGCACCGCCTCTGTCTATATGACTTATCAGTACTCGAGTGACAAAAAAATTGTTCCCATAAAACTCACAATGCTGCTGAAGAGTCACCGCGGCATCGGCTGCCTCTGCGTACGTCAGGATGCACTTGTGCAGTTGACATACTGCGCAATTTATACAATGTCATGAAGGGATAAAGCGTGGCCTTTGATAAATTACGCTTTGGCAGCAGCTCGGAATTATAACAGGGAGAGCTCCCTCCGAAGCACCTCTCTACGCCAAATACACCTGCGGCCATGGAATTGATCCCACGCGTCACGTTTCATTTGTTGGCCGATTTAACCCATGCTCCGAACAGGCACAGCGTTATTTTGAACTTAGAACCTTGCACTTAGAATGGAAAGTGCCTTGAAAAGAGGGAGAAAAAATACCCAGGACCGTACAACACAAGCTAATCTTTCATCATCATCATAATCATCATCATCATCATCATCATCATCATCATCATCAGCCTTACTACACCCACTGCAAGGCAAAGGCCTCTCCCATGTCTCTGCAATTAACCCTATCATTTGCCAGCTGCATCCAACCTTTGCCTGCAAACTTCTTAATCTCATCCGCCCACCTAACCTTCTGCCGCCCCCTGCTCCGCTTACTTTCCTTCCTTAAGGGTAACGGAGTGGATTCCAAGACAAAGTAAGCTAATCTTTAGCACAAATCAACTCATGCGCTTACCTATACCTACCCGCCAGTAGCAGCCAACGTCTGACATTTACGAGAGCTCAAAAATTGCTTCACATTCATTCTTGTGTTTTGAAAAGAAAAGCAAGCAACAAACAAAAAGGTGACGCCGTGAGGAGTGATAATTTGATCAAATTGTATTCCCGGTCGTGATAGGCGCAAGTAAGCAGCGTCTGAAAAGGATTTTTGCAGGAGTCTGGATATCCAACCTCACAACAAATGTTCTTGCACCCGATGTGAATTTTTTGCCCTAGCGCAGGTCGACGGATGCAGCTTATACCACCGTACAAACATCCGCCAAAAAAATTCGGAATTTCCGCCATGTAGAAACGCACGGCGAACGGCCGGTGCGGCTGGCTTCCCTTCCGGGAAACGTAGAAATCCTGCATGTTACTGCGCGGCCATTGCTTCACTCATGACGCATTACCGCTGCAGATTAGAGAAGACTGTCTGCATCAAGCGAAAGTTGCTTTAAACGGACCTGACTTCCCACAGAGATGCCGGCTGATCAGATTTGCAGAGTTTGTGGTATTGCATGTATTAGAGAAGCTACTCTCTTCTTTTACACAAGGAGAGTACTCTGGCAACCGTTCCACAGAAAATAACGAATGATGTTCACTGATAAACTACCATCTGATATCATCGGCTCTATACATTCAGTTGTTTGAAAAATAGAGAATTTAGACATTGTTGGAACTGGACGCGCTGTACCGCACAACCGAATTGGCTTAAACAGTACCGGCTTCCAAAACCTAGATCACGCCAGGAAAGGCAGCAGACGGCTGGAGTTTCCTTCTGGGCAGCGCTGTTTCTGCTGCGCTAGTCACTCTAGACGTAACCGGCATGTCCGATCAAGAGCGTCATCTGGGAAAAAGTGCGAGGCTTGGCTCTCTATGGAAAAGTTGAGTGGTACATTTAGACTGGTTGCATGCAAGCACTGAGAAGAACGGAACGCTCATACCGCGGATATCCAGTGATGGTCTAAGAATGCCCACTCTTACTGCTTGGACCCGGATGTTAGTTCTTAAAATAGATGTGTTCTCTTTCGCTGCCTTACTACTATCTGGGCATCGCAAAGAGGACTTGTGCATCCGCACAGGAAAGTTCTATACAGCATTTCGTGCAAACAACGCTGTGATGCGAAAGCGAGAGGGAAAAAAAAAACATTAAGCCCACATGTCTTGCGCCTCCCGGCACTGAAGAGCATACCAAGCACGCGGCTGCACTGAAGATGGGCAGCAACGCAGCTGATCGACTGCCTGCAGCCACAGTGCAGGGCCACCCCGCAGTTGCTAAAACGAGAGGCGAGGTCGGCTCGCAATGTTCGTTTCACGTTCTCAGTCCTGTCCTCGCAGACTCGTGGCATGGTCGGCCGGAGGGCTACGCGTGCATGTTCTTGCTGCAGTGCGGCTCCTCGTCTGGCTGACAGCTGCGCAGGGGCTCCGTGGCCTCAGGCTCCGGCTGCGGCTTCAGCTCGGCTTCGCACTGCAGCGTCTGGTAGTAGGCCAGCACGCACTTGAGGAAGTACACCTGTCCGAAGCGGGGAGAAGGAAAGGCCCCGTCACACAGGATCCCGCGGCCGCACAGATCGCGTCCGGTTTCAGTGAGAACAATTGTCTCAGTGGCAAATGGTCAAGTTGAAACACACGCACAGTTGTTTACAATAGGATGCCTGGATGCGTACTTCGGCTGAATGAGAAGCTGCCCTTGTGATCTTTATATCTAAATGCGCAAGTAAAATAAGAGCCACTTGTAAAATTGGGGGGTTAATTTCATTTTCATATGACAGGAGTCGCTTGCAGTAATACGCTTGGGATTCTAAAGCATTGATTGACAGTGTGTTCGACACTCCTGATGTATAAAAAGCGAGTCTCGTAATCTGCGTACGCCTGAACTGGCGCAGTCGCTATAAAGGCTTAGTCTAAGAAGAAAAGCAATCATAGGGTTGGTGGCTAATTCCAGAAACACGTCGAGGAAAAATTCTTTGAATTTTTGAAAAGTATTTCTTGCATTCGCCATGGAATACACTGGAACTGCTGTGCAAGGGCATAATATTTTCTGAAATTTTTCTCATCTTGAGAGCTTTATGTAGAACTGCATGTCGCTATGCGGAGAGCACAATTCTGAATTTTGATATTTTTTGTGCTCTATTGCTTCTGAAGCTGTTGTCATCGGCACAAATTTCTATGTCAGTTTTGCTTCAAAGTGCATGCCCAGTGATCTGCGTATTCTTTTCTGATAAAAATAGGCTCGTCGCCTTGCACTTGTGGACCCATCTCGTCAGATAGAAAATTGTTTTTTGAGGAAAAGAAATGGCGCAGTAACTGTCTCAAATCTCGGTGGACACTCGAACCGCGCCGTAAGGGAAGGGAGAAAGGTGGGAGTGAAAGAAGAAAGAGAGAAGCAGGTGCAGTGGTGGAGGGCTTCGGAATAATTTTGACCACCTGGGAATCTTGCACTGACATCGTACAGCACACGGGCGCCTTTGCGTTTCGCCTCCATTTAGACCACCTGAGAATCTTTAACGTGCACTGACATCACACAGCACACGGGCGCCTTAGCATTTCCCCTCCATCTAAACGCAGCCGCCGCGGCCGAGTTCGAACCAGGGTACTCCGGATCAGTAGCCGAGCGCCCTACCCACTGAGCCACTGCGGTGGGTTCTCGTTAGTTTGAAGTTCACCCTTTGGTGCAAGAAGGCGTTCCGTAGCAGGCGTACAGTTTTTGCTTTTGTGAACGACGGAACCATTTGGCCCGGACGACGGAAGAGGAAAGTTTGTTCGCACAGAAACGGTGATTAGAAATAGAATGGCCGTCACACATGTCGAGAAGCCAATTGAGACTCGATAGCTCTGCATGCATACACTTTGCACACACGCAATGGAATGGACACCACACGTGGTGCATCGTAGCCTGTGCCAAACGGATCACCGATGGAGAGCCCAGTGGCAGCCTGATACTACGAATTCATTATGTGTAGTCTTCAATGCAAACACGTCTCTCACGCTGCGCGTTCGATCCCTCAGAGACGCTCAGTACTCATATCAAATTCTCGCAAGAAGTGGTACTGTTCTGATGATGGGGCGACACGTGCGGCCTGCTTCATGTCCCGCGAGAGGGGAGCGAATAAAGCAAGGCCTCTTCCCGTTAACACGAGCACCAAACTCTCCTACACCAGAAAGGACGAGCACAATCGAACGGAACATCAACCGATTTAGAGCGGATTAGGCAAGTGATGCGCGGCAGGCAAGATAGAGGCGAGGTGCTGCACTAACACAGTACTGTGCCAACAAATTTAAGCAGGGAAAGAAGGGACGCACGAAGTCCTGCAAAAGCCTTCTCATCTTGGCCATGTATATGAGACACGCAGCAAAGCAGATAGATTTCCAGCAAGCACATGACATTGGCAACATTGGGCGGCTGCGGCTAAGTACCATGCTTCCGAACGGTGCGTCCGAGGCAGCCTGGGCTCACCTAACGACGCAGCATTTTGTGCGGGCACACACGACGCTGTCCAGGAAAGCAAGTAGGCCGCTGCAGTCCGCTCAGACTAGGACCGCATTTGGTGCTCCTGTGCGGTCGCCTCTTGATCGAGACCACCGGAGCGAACGAAACGCCTCGGCGGCGCAGGAAACTACAGTGACCACAAGAATGGTTGCCTTAACAACTGCAGCGCAAGGCTGAAAGATTTTCCTCATCGATCAGGCAGTTGCATAGAAGTCGGCGGAAGCGCTGTTAAAATATTCTTCTTTCTCATATTGCTACTGGTTTCGAATACAATTCCGGAACTCATAGCCGTCATAGGCGCGCAGGCATCAGTCTGGCATGGTCTCCGTGGTTCAACGCCCTTAGCCTGCGAAGACGCTGCAAGAAGGTGTTGTACGCTTGACGCGCTGTGGTTTCGCCGACAGGATGCAAGACGGCGCATCATGCCGGCACCACCGACGGGCAAATGCTTCGCTACTTTTGCTGGTAAGACAGGTTCATTAGTAGGTAGAATAGAATTACAACGAGAGAGAGAGAAAGCACTCAATTTGGCAACCTTGTTCTAGTCGCCGAGGAGGGAACAAGCTTGTTTCACCAGCGGAAGTTGATCCTCAAACTGGCCCGGGGCCAACCATGCACTCCGGGAGTATGGTGTGGGTAAGGAAAGTGGGGATTATATGGCTACTGGGCATGTGTAGAGGCAACCTTGTGGTTGCGTCAACACATGTTCCCAAGGAATGTGATGTTATTATAAACTCTAAGTACTAAAAAAACTTGTGGCGTTCTTTTTAAACCATACGGTTAAAAAAAATGCTACATCATTTTGATGTAGCATTTTGGCACCCCCCCCCCCCCCAATTTCGGAAGCAAGACTACCCCAGAAAATGGCTTAATGTAGATTAGTGGGTGGCTTAGGGTATATTAGTGGGCATCCTGAGGTGGAGCAGTGCGTCGGGTTAGTATCATCCCATGTGGAAATATAATGGAAGGCACTGGACCATTCTAGTCCACAGATTGTCAAACTTAGCAGTGCTGATGACGTCTCGACCCTGTCAACCCAATCATGTAATTTCGTCAGATAGACACCCGGTGGTTTTTGCAAGACAGAAACCCAAATGATGCCGCATTAAAATCCCCGCAGTTGCGCTTTAAGAAACTAGCATAGACGGTGGCGCCATGCACTTTTCCCTTTAGTTAGGTCTGTGAAACTATAGTATTAATCGCCTAGCGATGAGACAACGGAAATCTTGTTAGGCTTGCATGGCAAGTAGAACTGCTTGCAGATATCGAAATAAATCGCATGGAATTGCCGCGTTCGCTATTATTTGCCAAGGTTTTTCGGTCTGAAAGCAGGCAACAGCTGGTAAAAGAAAAAAGGAAACCGATAAGCAGGCAAGGTTGCCCAACACAGAAAGAGCACACAGGACTCGCTTGTGATTGCAATGAAGGCCTATAGTCCCAATGATGCAAAGGAGAACTGGTACAACTCAAAACTTCGATATGTAATTATGGAGTTTCTGAGGGCGCTTAGCTCCGAACTACCATTTGACAGGTCGATATTTTTTTGGTGGCTGCGAAGTAGAAGGCGCACTTATGCCCTAACCCTCGAATTCAGTCTCAGCTGCCTGGCACCCGAGAGGCTTACATTTATACCACAGTTCCATGTACTGATACTTGACGGAGGCACGGGAAAATCAGCGGAATCTGCTTGCTGGGCGGTGCTCATAAGAAGGGAACGCCCACCAGTGCTTCGATAAATTAGTTGATTTGTTAATTCGAAAATTTGAGCTCCCTATTTCTTTCGTTGCTACTTTGCCGTACAGCGCTCTATTGCTTCAATTATATAAACAAAATTGCTCCACTCATTGGCCTAACAAACGCGGCAATTCTCGAGAAGTTACTTCGGAAAACAAGAAAAAACAGAACAAAGCAGGAGACGCTCGTAGGTCGCTACACGTACGCTGCCATGCGAGTTCTCATTTTTTGCTGACATCCTTTCTTCGTGTAATTTGAGAACGCATGGAAAAAAGGAAAACTTGAAAAAGACGAGGTAATTCTGCTGAAGTTATTCCAAAAAAAAAAGAAGAGAGTGGGGAACACTTCGACATAGCTGTACTTCCTTGAGTTGTCGTTTTCTGCAAAGTTCTTTTTCTCCTTTAATTTGAGAGCGCAGAGACAGCGAGCAGCTGGAAGGCGCTAGAGCGCATTTTTCGTAAGTCGCCGGTGCTTCCCCCCTCCCTTCGGCAAATCAGCAACCACAGCGTCGCCCTGCTCTGAACTTGCTGCCAAAGCACAGCCTCACGCTCGTGATAAACTCGGGGCGGAATGCGGGCGACCACTCCATTATTAATTCCCGCCAGGGTACGTCCAATATTCATCCGCCGCGCCACGCCGCCGCCGGAGGGCGCGTCGGGTCAAATGCGGCTGTCGGCGGACGAGGGCTGATGGCTTGGCGGGCGGGAGCGCAGATCTATTTTTCAAAATCTCAACTTGAGCTTCTTCCGCGTGCGCGCAAATTCCTTTTCACGAACGGCTGGCGTTTGTGGTGGCTGCTTTTTTCGCGCGAGTCAAGCCGGGGGCTCCATGTGACGCCAAGAATGTTTTGAGGCCCGCTCAACGCCGTCGTCGCCGGTGGCGCTGTCGTCGTGCCCTGAACCACGAAAGTCCATAATATTAAAACAGCGCTAAGCAACAAGGACGAAGAACGAAGGGAACATACACACACAGGCGCTGATCTTACAACTAAATTTTATTTGAAGCAAGCAGGTCAATTTATATGTACACAAGAACTGCGCACATGCGCATGGTCAAACACAGATGTACTCATTTAAAAATGCAAATAAAAACACACCGCATCAAAGGTTCATGCAGTTATCGCCGATATGCTATCCCCTGTGCAACAGGCTCATTTCCTTGGAATTAGGGTTACTGAAGGTGTGCTGACGCAACAGCTTGTCTTTCTTATGATATGGAAGGCCTCTACTATCTCTCTTGTGCGCCGATCATTGTCCACAAACAACACTTCCGTGTCGACTAAATATGGTGTGCATTTACACGTGAAGCAATGCTTGGCTAGGTTAGTCTCTTTTTTTCTCAAGGTATTGGCGTGCTCCATGAGGCGTACATTATTACATCTGCCGGACTGACCTATGTACGTAGAACCACATGACAATGGGATCTGGTAGACAATGCCAGTCCTGCACAAGACATATTGATTGACATGGTTGATGTTACACACTTTCCTCTTTCTATGTCCTTCGATTTTTCTTTGTACTGCGGCCTCTACTTTACATAATTTATTAGGGGCTGAAAAAAGGACATCAACTCCGCACTTAGCCCCCACTTTTTTTAACCGGTGCGACAGGTTGTGACATATGGCATGACTGCCAACAGCAGTACAGCAGTACATATGGCATGACAGCAGAGGCCTTCCATATCATAAGAAAGACAAGCTGTTGCGTCAGCACACCTTCAGTAACCCTACCCTCCAAGGAAATGAGCCTGTTGCACAGGGGATAGCATATCGGCGATAACTGCACGAACCTTTGATGCGCTGTGTTTTTATTTGCATTTTTAAACGAGTACATCTGTGTTTCACCATGCGCATGTGCGTAGTTCTTGTGTACGTATAAATTGACCTGCTTACTTCAAATAAAATTTAGTTTTAAGATCAGCGCCTGTGTGTGTGTTCCCTTCGTTCTTCGTCCTTGTTGCTTAGCGCTGTTTTAATATTATGGAGCATTTCCAATTCGCCCAATTTGCCGTTCTTCTACTCGAAAGTCCGCTTGCCGACTCTCGTCAGAGAGCTGTGAGAGAAGGGAGCCTAGATATTCAATGAGATTTCTCTTATGTACATTTAGTCATTTCGGCAAAACGGCGAGCTTATAGAGCCTTTGGATAACTTTTGAAACTATCCTCCAGAGGTATTGTTCTTTAGGTAAAGCTCGCACAGTGCAGAAGCAAACGCTGCTTTGACGAAAACAGTAGCAGCGCACTCACAGAAACAAAGAATCCGATCCAGGATCCCATGGCGCTGCCCAGGGCGTGCGTCGACTGCAAGGAGGAGGGGAGGAGACATAGCTGATCGCAACGCTCATTTGGAACGCAACTAATCTTGAAGAGTTTACTGTCCGGTTGCCCACGTCTATTTGTTAACATTCGTGGAAACGTAACGCAGCATTTCTTTTTCTGCCTGCGGCTCATGCTCACACATCACTGATCAAGATCAACTGAAGCCTTGCGTTGCATTGCCTAGCCGCACTGTACATGTTCCTCTATTTGCGCTGTGTTTCTGACTGCATCAGAAACGTTCCGTTTTAACGACGGGACTCATTTCGAAGATACGCTGTTGTACACACTGAACTTAGAATACTCTATATCAGAGCAAACGGTCGTTGAGCGACAACTATAATTAATGCAGGATATGCTTTGGAAGCCCAGCGGTGTATTTTTGCCCTGATAACACTTACGATTGGCAGTCGGAGCAGATCGCCACCTAAAAAGATACGAGAAGTTATTGGGTAACAATGCGGGTTCATTTTCACCGCTACAACAGGGTACTTGCGGTTAGCAACAGGAGGAGCAGCAAGAGCGCGAGCGAACTAATAAGCTGCATTAGTAAGCGCAATACTTTTTTTCTAAGGGTTACAGCTTACTTTCATTTGCCAATCGTCTAAACTCTGTTGTTACGAGAAAACATACTTTCGAATCCGCACCTATTTCCAACAGTAAGTAGTGCGCAATCTCAGATGTGCAAGTCGACTCCGGAACTGGAGGAGCATATTCACATGGATGTTTTATTCCGGGAACTTTTCCTTTTTCAGAGAATTTCGGTAGCAAAATTTTGTGAGAAGAGAATCTTGATGGCTTTCATAAAAATTTTAATAACCAAAATTTTCTCGTTTTTTTTTTTGAACTGTTGGATGTACAAAGTGCTACAACGAAAAAAAGGCGAGAAATAGAGAATTATTTGGTTAAGCAGCGAAACATCATAGCATATCCTGCCTCTCCCAGTAAGGAGACTCCCAATACGGGTATAATGTGTTTATAGTGTACGGTGCTCGAAGGCGGCTGACGGGGCGCTGAAATTTCATCGTGCGTAATTGAATCGCATGCATTTAGCAGAACGATCGTTTCGTTGCTTCTCTTTCGAGGGATTCCCAATGAGACATACGCGGAAGGGAGTAAAACCTTAGCATTGTTTCGCCATTAACCTCAGTGAGGAGAAGCAAGAGGGCTGTTGAGAGGCAACGCGTGCTTGTTGTCATACAGAAACTGTGATCTATCGGCAGCTGGAGTTGTTAGCAAGAAGCAAGGATTGTGCCATGTGCTGCCCCCAGTAACGCTACTCAGTACCATAAGTTTTCTCTCAAGGTACAGTACCCGTCAAAAGTATACAGCAGAAGGGGTTCGCTTCCAAGCTGTTCAGTGGGGCTCTCTAGTACATCTTGCAGTCCAAAGCTTCGGAGGACTGAGGAAACGAAGGAATTGCTCTTTTGAGAGCTTACGGTCACTGAGGATGCATAACGAGCCATGCTGCAGGCCTCACAAGAAAACCCTTGGGCAGCATACTTTTGACGGGGGTGCACGTACAATAGGATCAGATACCTGCTGAAGATGGGGCATTTTAACGCCAAATGTACTGAGCTCATATTCTTCCAGTAAGGCAACTCCTACAGGCGATCGCTCGGATTAAGAGGCAGAGGCACAGTGGAGAAGGCGAAGGCGCTTGCAACGAATTGTGATTGCCATGGTCGTCTTTAAGTTTGGTTCCTTTCTAATATGAGCACAGAAGGTCTTTGCCGGGACACCCCGGGGCCTCGACAGTAGAGAAGCCCGTTTTCGAGGCAGTCACACACACTATTCACGATGAACGGGCAAAATGGGACGGCCAGCCGCGTGCACATGTTCGCATAACGCTGCCAAAGTTAAATCCTGGTTAATGTGTGAACAAGGGAAAAATAAATGGCATACCGAAGCGAACACAGCGGCAAGCACCTGCATGACGGCGATGACGAAAATGTACACAATGTTGAAGAAGCACCACACGATCCACGGAAGTAACCAGCGATGGTTGGCCTGCAAAATAACAGCAAAAAAAATTAAGGGTGATCAATTGGATTGATACAGAGGAAATGTGATAGCATTATCTTTTCATTCACGTATGTATTCCACTTCGATTCTAGTCCAATTCTGAGTTCATTCTTTTTTACTCCCCAACATATTCCAATTCTGATTCTATTCCAACTGAAACTACGCAACCATGCAAAATATGTGACAATGTTAGAGCGCGACGCATCCTCATATCACTACCGGCGCCGTAGTGCAGCGGTTAAGTGATGCGCCACTGCACTGGCACTGGCATGTGGCTGTTCCAAACACAACCACCGCGGGTGCTTGTGAGGCCAAAATTCCTCTTCCCGAGAAATGCCAGGAGAAATACCTCCCGCAGCCCTAATCTTTGCACAGATAGTTCTTCGGGCGGCTGCATATTTTGCACGGAGACCAGCTGTTGTCTGAGTGATTTTATTCTCGACATTTTCGTTTTCCCCTAGTCATTCTTCATCGGTCCTCTCCCCTACAAGGGTAGAAGGGGAGAGGGACGGTTGACAGGTGGCAAGTGCAGAGAAAAAAACCCAATAAACACAACCTGGCAGGTGGAAGCTCCACACAGACGCCGCCGGACAGTTTTCGCCTTGATGACCCTCTTAAAGCTTGCGCATTAAACGTGCTGACGATAAATCTGATTCACGTGGCCGAAATGCTTTCGTATTCTTTTTGGGTTCTCGCCTTGAAGCTGTTAGTCGAGAATCAATGAGGGTCGTCTCCTGCCTTCCGCGCATTCCCCAACAAGGCGCTCCAATAACATGCGCAGCTGAATACACTAGATGGGCTGGTGCCACAACGACGCTATGCTCGCCGGATTAAGTCTAACCTTATACACAAAATATGTGCTCTCAGGGCATATGCTTTATCGCACTCCATACTACAGCCGCCTCCGCCAGTTCTCCCAACGCGGCGGTTTGTGCTGCTAAGCGACAACAAACCAAGTGATCTACGTTGACCATCATCTATCCTCGCGGCGTCGTCATTTCGCGAGCGAATTACCGAACAATACTCCACTCTGCAGCATGGGTACATCGTTATATACGCTGACGCCAGCATCCAGGCCTCTGAGATAACAACGGCGGTTTACTGCCCCTGCAAACCTGCCCTGAACAAAACGTCAAGGTTTCGCCTCTCGCAACCTCCCTCCTCCTTCTGTGCGGAGATGCTTGCTGTTCAAGACGCATTTTACTCTGTGGCTGCTGTTCCCATGGTACCAACGGCCCGCATTGTCATTCGCACCGACGCTGTTCACGTCACACGCCTACTACGACGCGTCAGTTGCACGCCAGAAACTTGCCAAGACATCCATCGTCTAGCGGCACGCATCCCGCAGCCAATCCGTACTGAGCAGTACCACGTTAGCTCCTGAGCTCACAAAGCTGCGCAGATTCTGCGACCCGCCTTTCGACCCCAAGCTCACCTTTGCCTCGACTCCTCGCTCTAGATGACACCGCCCTCCTTCTAACAAGAAAGGAACACCTCCGGCGGCGCGCACGGGCTCCATTCCCTTCGTGTGCGGTAACCCTCCCCCGCGGTCTTACCCGTACAGAGGAGGTTGCGCTTAGGAGGATCCGGGCCGGGGTTTCCCTAACATACCTTTTTATGCCCTGAGGCAATAAACATCGCTTAAAAAAAAGAAACCCAGGTGGTCGAAATTTCCGGAGTCCCCCACTACGGCGTCCCTCATAGCCTGAGTCGCTTTGGGACGTTAAGCCCCCATAAACCAAACTAATCAGATTCCGAGTCGACAATAAAACAACAAAAACTCATCAACATTTCGAAAACACCTAAAAACATTCTTTTTTTCCTTTTTGGTCAAGCACACTGCAACGCGCTTGTTAAACTGGCCTAAAAATCTTTGACGGATCAAATGTGCAATGCAGGAACCTACGAAAACACCATATTTTTGCCCGTATAGCCAGCCATTAAAATGATTAAAGGAAGACAAAAGATACACCTCAAATAATAACACAAAATCTGCTACTGAAACTCAATGGAATTTTGAAATCTCCCCGCACCCTAAATCTCAATCCGCACTTTAACGATTTCCAAATGTTGTGGCCTCGAACCATGTGACCTGGACTGCACTATAAAGACAAACGTCATCACCAAGAACGAAAAAACCATTAAACACATAGGGGCCACATCTCCCATACACAATCAGACTTCACTGCATCAGATTAGACCACGTATATTCGTTGCTTAACTCCACAACTTCCGCCCCGAAGCACCGGATAACAACAATAATGTCGGCTTCTCTTGCCGTTTATGCATCCAGGAAACTTTTTTCCCCGATGCTCTACGGTCGTGTACAATGGTGGTGGGAAAATTTACTATAATAAATTGTTGTACAGCTTTTTTCGAAGCATTCCACTGAGATAAACCGAGAAAGCGCGTGATAAGAAAGTGGCAGTTCAGTGCAATGTTCTTCGGGGAAAAACGAATGGATTGTAGAAAAATTCTGGCGTGAATTAGTGAAAGCTCCGCTTAGCCTCACGTAATTCCCAGACCAGAAAAGTCTCTATAGTATTCCTAAAAAATGGTTGACTAGCCAACGGGGAAACAAACGACTCAAACCAATTCTCCAGTCGCGGCCCGCCGAAGAAGGTTGATTCGGCAGGTCCACATCCAGGGGGGGACTACACACAAGTAATGAAACAATGTGCAGCCTAACTTTCAGATCGAGTCACTGTAGACCCTGCACTCCATACCACAATTTCCTGACAAAGAAAACATTCCAAATTGATGGTATGACCAAGAACGAACGTTCCATCCATAAAATCCTTCGCATCAGTCCTACTCTGCCAGTAAGACTAACAGCCGCAATAAAATTCGAGAGGCACAGCGAAGTAAGGGTCATCCACTCCTAGCTTGAACACGCAAGAAAGAGGTGCCGCTCGCTCTTCGGATGGCCAGTGCGTCTGACACCGACACGCATCGAAGCAAGGTGGCGCAGGTGTAGAGGGACCCGGAGCTGGTGCTTCTCGCCGCCTGCCACTTCGCTTTGTTGCACATATGCAACGGACACAGTGGCGCTCTGAAGAGCACAGTCATATACCGCTCGCGTGTTCAAGCTAGAACTGGACGACCCTGTACATGGGTAGGGCTGTGGTCCGAGGTACGTTACAGAAACTGTCCGAGTCCCGCTAAATCTGAAGTCGGCTCCCAACCTTCGTTTCTCATGGTGTGTTTCGGAACTAATGTACGCCATATTCAATTTGTGGCTAATAGCAGCTCCAATGTTAATATGTTCCAAAGGGTTACAGACAGCTTAAAAAGACGCACACATGACTGAGAATAGACACGATTAAGGCTGAACAGCCCTGTTGTGTGCTATTCTCTATCATGTTTGCGCATTTTTTTTTTGGCTGGTTGTAACCTTTTGAATATGCATTACCCAATGGGGCCACTATTGAGCATTGCTACAATGTTAACAACAGAAGACCAATATTGTGAGAGAGAGGGCCAAAAGTTTTCCCCGAGTGTATTTTAAGCATATTGGCATGTGTAGGTGTGATGTCAGAAGCACCTTATCCGCGTGCTTGTAAAGATACTGCGACATGTCACAAAGCCTTATGACTACCTAATATATTGTTACGGCTGTAACGTCACGACTGATGCATCTCAGCCGGTTCAACAGGGTAGGGACCAGCGGGAAACCACACAGCTGCCGCTAGACAGAGGCGAATGATCCAAACCACTTAAACTTCCTCTTCATTGCTTCCTCTACCATGCTCATTGTATGTCTTCTGTAAGTCCGAAACAATATATTTCATCACACTCTGCAGCCTTTTCGCCTGCACCTTTAAAGAACTGCACAATGAACTTTCGTTCTGTCTTTACTTTCGCCCAATTTATTACACTCTCTGCGTGAAGGGTAGCCGGCAGGTCTTTGCTTAGGTTACCACCCTGCCTTTGCTTTTGTCCATGTCTACCATTCTTGGACAATAATTTTGAATATTGGAAAACTGTAAGGTACTGGCATAGAAATATTAAAAGTATTGGTTCATTCTTCCAATATGTAGCAAACTCTTTCTTGTATAGTGTTCCCATGGCTTGCGTCGAGCAGTTAGGACTGGCGTCGAAAACCAATGGGGAAAGCTTTTGACGACAGCAAAAACGTTAATAGCAAAAAAAAGGAAGCCTTCGTTGCAGCGTTCGTCCGTATTTTTTGCGTGTTCCTTCTCTGTGTGTGTGTGCTTCTTCGCTGCAATATGAATCAAAAAAGGAAGCCTGCCGGCGGGAGATTTGATGTTATATTGATTGTTATTGCGAAATCTTACAACATATGAAAAATTATGCTCGTAAACTCTTTCCCGTTCAAAAATGCTTTGTCGAGCAAAAACACAGTACGGTTACGACTGTTGCAGATTAACTGCTGAGCTGCCTCCATTCCGTTCACTTCCCCGATTCTCTCCATTGCCCTCCTCCTCGTTGGAGACAGTGCGACGGGTGGCAGCCGTTAGAGTGGGAGGCATGGGAGGAGTTGTGGGGAGTTAATGGGGCACTTGGGGAGTTCTTTCTTTAACGTGACAATGACGGCCTCGTGAGCGCTGAACTGGGCGCTTAAGTGGTCGACTAGGAAATGCGCGGGTAGCGAAAAGTTCCTGCTGCAGATGGCCACTTGGGCAACCGAACACATCGGCAGTGCCTCCGGGCCATTGACTCCCATCAGTGCCGAGGTAGACGCAAGAGATCGGCTACCTTCTGTTTGATTTTACATAGATTTTGGAAGCCATATATAGGCGGAATGGATATGGAAGCTAACCTTCTTACAGGGAGACGAAGCAGGACTTGGAGCTGACGTGATGTTGACATCGCGCTCATGTGGCTGCAGAATGTTCCCGCTATACGTTATACCAACATTGGGCACCGCTTAACGATTATTACAGCGAGAGCTTTACTAGGCTATGTCGACAAGGTCGTGTCCGCAAAATATGTCCGCAGCAGTTGTGAGGAACTTAAGAGGTAGCGCCAAACGAAAGAGGATGATGTGAGGATGCTACGCAACAAAATTATGGCGATAGAGTGATGAGTTAATTAATTACAGCTAAAAATATCCAAAAAAGGGGCGGAGCCAAGACAACGTGTTGCGCCAAATTTAAAAACCGGAAGCGTGGCAGGAGCCAACGCATAGCACCAAAATTGAAAACAAAGCGTGGAGTCAAGTTTGAAAACTCAACATGGGCCATTGATGGAACTTGATTAAGTAAGAGAATTAATTGTGGTAATTTTGAAATAGGATGAATTCACGTCAGTGCTTAATCGAGTAAATGTGAGGATAAGGGACAAGAGAAGCAAAAAGAGGCGACGAGTTCCGAGGAGGCGTCAGTGCTTTCGCGATCCTCCAATGCGGGTTACCGCACTTACCTCAAATTTTTTCACAGCACCGCTTAAGAGCTGCGCTGTCAAATAAAGATTGAGGAGCTTGACACCAATAGCTTTGTTGAAAACGTCCATTGAAACGATATTAATATTGCTTTCAAGTTCTATAAATAGCAGCAGGCAACCCAACAGCTCCGGGCAATATATCAGGGTTACGGTGTTGGAGACTTCCGATATTAGAAATGGGTGTTCCCTACTTCCTCTTTTGAGATCATCATATTTTAAAGATAGGCGTGAATGCCCCAAAGGAGTCAGTGTTCAAATGTTTATAGTGAAGCGTCTACAGAAATGTTACAGAAATGCATTTTCTTTAACCGCCGCGCCTCTGGCCACTGAATCGTTAAGGCCTGTTTCACTATTTGTGAATTAAACGTTGCAAGGCCATGGAGAATCATAGTAGCACCCAGATTTCTGAATGTGAATTAAATGTTCTGGGCGTTCGCTATCCGCATCAATGGTTAATGACTATCAATACTACTAAAACATCCGTCGTAACCTCCCATCGAAAGCACTCCTACCCGCCGTCTAAGTACGTCATTTTAGATTCGGTAATCACCTGTGTTCCCTCTTACAAGTACTTGGGTACTAACATAACCCACAATCTGTTTTGGTCTGATCACAAATCAGCACTCACAAACGATTCTAACCGGTGTCTTGGTTTTCGCCGCTGTCACTTAAAACTCGCCTCCTCCTGTGTAATAACTATTCCCTGTTCGAACAAAACTAGAGCACGCATGCGCTATTTGGGACCCGCAACAATAATTTCTTAGGAATGTTCTTGAACCAGTACAGAATCGAGCCTGCCCGGTTTAAGCACTCCAGCTACAGCTGTTTCACTAGTGTATCTAACCTAAACTTTGAATCTAACCTGCATGCTCTCGTTAATCGATGTAAAATTTCTCGAATTAGTCTTTTTCATATATTTTATCATTTACAGCTATCTAGTTCTCTCATCCTACCCCTTACCGGACTTCGCAACGTGTCAGCCACAGTAAAAGTGCTTATCCACCACTTGCCCATACTAGTGCTATCTTTTCTCATTTTACTTCCAGACTGCAAAAGACTGGAATGATTTTCCCCTTCCTGCCGTGCTCTACGTCGATCCGCAACATTTTATCTTCAGAGAAAAAAATTATACACCTGTAATAAGTGATGCACTTTTTTCTGCCTTTGATGTATAAACACTATCCCTCATGCAATGAATACCCCATACCTGGAGCCTTTGAGGTGTATATTGTCACGACCCAAGGAGAGCCGTGCAGGCAGGCGTAGAGGATAACTCGACAAAGAGGTAGGTCCTTTTAATCAAAGAGCGAGGTCTAGCCCGAGCGTGCCTCTAGAGCCAACGACCGCTTCTTCGACGTTTCGACTAAGCGCGGAAAGCCGCTGGGTGATATAGGCACGTGGCATTATTTCCCTCTCGAAAGACCATCGGCTCGATGCCAAGTGAGCTTTATACAAGGATAGAAGAAAAGGAAATGAATAGGGGTGAGGTGAAATATACAATCCGTGCTAGCTGGGAGGCGGGGAAAGTCAAGTTCGCACTTGCGGGGAGGGGATAAGGGCGCGGAACGCAACGTGAACGCATCGCTCAGTCACGTGAAAAGTACGGCTTTATGCATACCACACGCACGATGTGAAGCCGCTGACCTCTCAGGGCCAACGATGACACTTCCGTCAGGAACAATATAGTAGTTGACGCTGAGGCCGCGCTGGAATTTGTGTACGAAGGAGAAAGAGAGAGAGAAAGTTTATTCACTGGAAATGCAGAGAGGTTGGGCGGAAAAATGAATATCTCGCCTGCTGCTCCGTACTGGGGAAGGGGAAGAGGAGAAAAAAGAGGATCACGACGGGAGATGATGATGATGATGGGAGAAGCACATGATAAAAAGACAAGGCATATTTTCTAACACTACAAACTCTTTTCAAGGCCCGTGCCGCTTAAAAATCGTGAGGAGTTTTTCGCACAACCCCTTGCGGCGCATGGGGGTCCACACCGACAAGTAGTCGCCCGGTTCGTAGTGCACATTCCTGGGCCGAAGGTTGTAGTGTCGGACATCGGCGGATCGCTGGTCCTTGATGTGCAAGCGGGCCAGCTGACGGCTTTGCTCTGCTTGCTCCACGAAGTGGCCTGCGTTCGGTGGGACCGCTTCATTCCGCATAGGAGCATCGCGTCCAACATCATGCGGACTCTACCTAGGTTAAATAAGACGAAACGGGGTAAACTTAGAGGTTTCTTGCGTCGCGGTATTGTACGCGAAGGTGACGTATGGCAAGATCTCGTCTCGTGTTTTATGCTGAACGTCGACGTACATTGAGATCATATCTCCCAATGTCTTGTTGAGCCGTTCCGTTAGGCCATTAGTTTCAGGATGAAACGCTGTGGTTTTTCGATTTTCTGTATGGCTGAGAGTCAAGATGTCCTGTAGGAGCCGAGCTGTAAACGCCTTGCCTCAGTCAGCAATGATGGTCGAGGGGGTGCCTTGTCTAAGCACTATGTCGTGTATAAAGATGTGAACAACTTCGTCGGGTAGTTCGATTCACAGTGCGAAAGTGCACGGCTGGCGCAAACGATTGCTTTGTTGACACCGTTTTGCCGCTGAACTAGAACGGCACCAAGACCGACGCTGCTTGCATCCGCGAGTACCTCCATGTCGGTATCGTCGTCGAAATCTGCCACGATCGAGGATGATTGGAGCCAGCGTCGTAAAACATAGAAAGCCGTCTGCTGTTCGCTGCCCCAGGAAGTTGATGCATCATCCCAGGTTAGGAGCGTCAGAGGGCCGGCATGGTGGTTAAAATTTTTAATGAAGCGACGATAGTATGAGCAGAGGCTCAGGAACAGTCGGACTGCTTTTTGTCGGCAGGGACCGGAAAGGCAGCAACGGCAACAAGTTTCTCAGGGTCAGCGCGGATCCTGTCCGCACTCACAATGTACCCGAGAAACTTCAATTCAGTGAATCAAAGTAGTACTTTAGCGGATTGAGGGAGAGGGTGGCGGATCTAACGAACAGCTTCGAGGACAGTTCTGAGGCGGTGAAAATGATCAGTGGACGCTGCGAAAAAAAAATTGATGACGTCGCCAAGGTAAACAAGGTATGTCTGTCTGTTACTTCAGAACTGTGAGGACGGTGTCCATTATTCTTTGGGATGTTGCAGGAGCGCAACCGAGCCCGAATGGGAGGGCGCGGAATTCGTAGAGCCCATCCGGTGTGACGAAGGCGGTTTTCTCACGGTCCCTCTCATCAACTTCTTTTTGCCAATAACCACACCTGAGGTCTACCGAAAAGAAGTATTTGGCTAGCCGAAGCCTATCGAGGGAGCGTCGACACGCGGTAGCAAATATACGTTAAGCTACCTGTAGTCGATGCAGAAACGCAGTGTTCCGTATTTTTTACGAGGACTACAGGAGACGACCACAGACTGCTTGACGATTGGATGAAGCAGTCTCCGAGCATCTCTCTGATCTGCCTTTGAATAGCATTTC
This sequence comes from Amblyomma americanum, assembly GCF_052857255.1. Lineage (NCBI taxonomy): Eukaryota > Metazoa > Arthropoda > Arachnida > Ixodida > Ixodidae > Amblyomma > Amblyomma americanum. Next base: position 187,512,452 of record NC_135498.1, on the reverse strand, counting down.
TCTCACGAGAGAACACACGATAGGGCTGCTTATGAAGGGGCCGAGCGTATTGATGCATGGTGATATGGTGTTTAACAATCGATGTTTGTCGCCCTTTGGACAAAGACGTGAAACCTGCACCAAAGGCACGCAAGAAGTCCTGCAGTTTCCTCTTTCCAGCTGGTGGAAGGCCTGTATTTATGTCGATGTCGTTGACCACTTATGGTTGAACTCGAGTCGGAGTTACCTCGGAAGAAAAGCATTCGGCCACATCCCGAACATGGTCGACATACGCTATAACTGTGCCACGGAACACATGGCGATGCTCATTGGAGAAATTGGTAACAAGTTCATCTGTGCAACCGCCATGAAGGAAGCCAAGATCTCGTGCCACAGAAATCCCCATAGCTAATAAGAGGGGTACATTAGTCTCGACAATCCGGAGTCGCCGATGTGGCTTGTCGCAGGTAACTCTAGCGAGGATGCTGGAGCATAGTGGCGCCGTAATGTTATCATCGGTGACTCGCACTGCAGATTGCGAACCCTTGTGCTCAGGGTTTTCGGCGGTCATTTTGGTGGAAAATGTCACCAAGCTATTCGGGAGAGTGATAGTGGTACCGTGCTCCAGCAGAAAGTCGATGCCAAGGAGGACATCGCGAAAGAATTCGTGCAGAATGAGAAACGTGGCAACCGTAACCCACGCCGTACACATACCGCGTGGTGCGACAACATATCCGCCGGCCGTACGTATGTCTGGCCCTTGCCGCGCTGTCGTCACGTTTGTCAGGGTCGCCGTAAGTCGTCCGCTAAGGATGGAGTTATTCGCAACGGTATCTACCAACGTGCTGATCAACCTCCTTCGCGTCGACAAGAACAGGGATGACCAAGGAGATCCGCCCTTCAGCGTGGTCTGGCGTTGTAGGTAGGGAGTGACTAAGCGGTGCGGCAGCAAAATCTGGTCGGCGAGTCGGGCGATTCAAGCGCTGCTTCGGGAAAACTGTTCGGCAGCGCGGCGGTAGACGTTGAGGCGATTCGATTGGCGCCGCGGTGAAAGCTTCTCATCGAATTGGCCTTTAACGGCTTCGCCTTCGGAGGAAAGACGTGCTGCGGGAAAACGTGACCCAGAAGGCGAAGAGCGGCGTGGCGATCGAGTCTCGCGGCACGGAGAATGCGGGGGACTACGCTGGCGAGTGACGTACTCGGCGATGTGCTGAGGCCGCTCACCAAGTCTTGGACGAGGACTGCCGGGGGAAAATCTTCGCAGGTCCAGTGGCGATATGGGCATCGCCGGTCGATATGACCTGCCTCGCCACAGGTGTAGTAGAGAGGTCGTTGATCAGGAGCGCGTTGATCAGGATCAGTCTTCCGTGGCGCCTGGCGCCAATCAGATCAGAAGGCAAACGGTTGGGCAGCGTGCACCGCGCCCACTGTAGTTTAGGGCGAGGGTACAGGAATTACAGGAAACGGCGCATTACGGCCACATATGTCACTAGCTTGGGGGCCGGGTACGACGCTGGGACGGATTGGGCCGGTTGCGGTGCTGGAACGACTGCAGCGACCGGTGCCCTGAGTGCGAAATGAACTTTTTCGCAGGTGACACAAGTCAGGGAATCGACGTCAGCGGCAAACACTGCTTGGAGTTACCCCAGCTTATCACAGGCCACGGAGCACACAAGTTCGAGAAGGGAGCTCGGATTGGTTCCGGGATCGTAGTCGACCCGGTTAAGCGTGGACAGCGTGGACGCTCGACGCTGCTGGACCTCTGCTGCAGCAGTTTCTTCATATGCACAGCATTGGCCAGAAACTCCGCAGCGGGTTTGGGCGAGTTGGTTCCGTACGAGGCCAGAAAAGAGCTCATCTTTGACACCATGCACCAGGTGCCGCAGCTTCTTTTCTTCACTCATGGCCTGGTCGGCGCGATGGCAAAGACGCGTCACATCTTCGACGTAGTACATTGCGACACCCTCGTTCGGGAGTTGGATGCGGGAGGTCAGGGTACGGTCCGCACTCTCCCGGCGGTCACTGTTGGCTTACGTACTCGGAAGTTACGGCGGAATGCAGGCCACGTAGACTAGTGGCCTCGCGATTCTCAAACCACGTCCGGGCAGCAGCTTCAGGGCTGAAGTACGCGTTCCGCAGTTTCGCAGCGTCCTCCCAGCTATTGAAGGTCGCGATCCATTCGTAGTGAGCCAGCCAGACTTCGGCATTCTCGAACTGGTCCCCTTGAAGGGGTTTAGGGGTGCGTGGGGTCTGAAGGGTGAGATAGGACGGAGTGGCGGTAGGGCCAGCAGCAGAGGGCGGGCGGTGAAGTTGCATGAGTGAAGTGGAAGGCAGGGCCGCTCCGTCAAGAGGTACGACCTCGGGGGACAAACCTTGGAGCCTCCGTGTTGCGCGATGAACCGGGGTGGTCACGAGAGTCATCTGCACGAGACGGGAGCATCGACCGCACATCCCCCGGTGTCACGAGCCAAGGAGAGCCGTGCAGGTAGGCAGGCGTACGGGAGAACACAAAAATTAGGTTGGTCCTTTATATATCAGAGCAGGTTGTTGTTGTTGTTGTCTCTGAAGCGATGGCACATACTACCGTGGAGGGGGGGGGGGGGGAATTGGTTAGGGTTAGGCGCAGAATCAAAAAGGATAAAAATTCATTGAGACTTATCTCAAGCGATTCATATATAAAAATTGAGGAATCAGGGAAAACGAAGAATGAAGATCGAGAGATATTGAGGAGGTTTGGATAAAAATCGAGGAAACAAAGAGGTCAGGGCTAAAAAGTGGAAATTACAAAGTAACAAGATAAATAACCCAGTTTTGAGAGAAAAATACAGGGGAAGAAGAGTTAGCACAAAAAACTCCTGGTCTCGATAACATACCTGTGAAGGAACTCACACACCAGCTTAAGGGCATGCCCTTTGAGGGTAGCAGCGAAGGAGAGGAGGACGGGAAGAGTAAACAGCAGCCCTGATCGAGCGAGGGGTAACTGAAAATATTTAGTTCTCTTCCGTGCAAACCGTCGGCAAGAGGGGATGAAATGGTTAAGGATTCAACGTCCCCTCATCACTCAAGTAGACTCGACGGCGTGAATCGAGCACTGCATAAATAAAGAATAAAGCGAGGAATCCGCCAGCGCAATAGCTTCATTGAAACTTCACATTGCTTTGAAGCTCATGAACGTTCTCTAGGAATTTTAAATGGCCTAGCCCGAGCGCATCTCTCGAACCAACCGCTGCTTGGTTGTCGTTTCGACTAAGCGCGGAGGACGCGTGGTGCTAGGCACATGCCAATATAAAATAAATAAATAAATAAAATGTGACTCTTAAAGAGCAGTGCATCAATTTCAGAACATATCAGACAGCATTTTCTCGACGCCGTGTTCTCGTCGAAGAGAAGCAGCGAGAACAAATATTTACGTCGCCCAAATTTATTGATTTATTTCAAAATACTGCGGGCCTATATTGCCCAAGCAAGAGGGGTATACAACATAACAATCACAAAGAAAACAAAATACAACACACAGCCTAATTCGATGATAACAAAGAGAAGAAAGAAACAGCATTAATAATAATCCAAAATAAGACAAATTAACAAAGGAAGTGTTCTTCCAATGAATTGCTAAAATTGCTGTTTTGAAAAAAAGATTCTGGGATCAAGTTTCAAATCGAAAATGGTTCGGCGCAAGAAGCTATGCTTAAATGAATTTGTTCGTGCAAGTATAGAATGCAGTGTATGTTCCTTAGCGTGTTGTGTTCGTCTGGTGGTAGAAAGTTGAACACAATTAGGTTTTGGAATGTTTACCTCGCGTGAAAGAATCTTACCAAGAAACAAACTTCGGTTTATATTGTGGCGGTCTGAAAGAAGTGGGATACTATTTTCTGCCATTAGCTTTGTGGGAGAATCAAATCTGCTATATTTGTGTAAAATAAACCTGACTCCTTCCCTTTGAATGGTTTGAAAGGAGGCGATGTTCTTTTTTGTATACGGATCCCAAACGATAGCTGTGGATTTGAGCTTAGTCTGAAGGAACATGTCATATGCCAAAAGCCTAATGTTAGAGCCTAATATGCGAAACCAGTGGACAACAAGCGTAATCTGGTGTAAGAATTACTAGGGTCGGATAAAGGAAGTCTGCAGTGAAGCTCCGGCCACATTCATGGCAGCCACGCTCTATTCGTTTGGTAGAAGGAAATAGGCCGTTGTTTTCCCACATCACTATAATAACCGAAACTCAGATGCATGGTGGCATTATCAGCAGTGTTTTGACGCCTCCTATGCATCCAATATTTCGACGGCATCGTACGTCACAAGGAAGCCCCATTACTGTAACATTCTGCAAATAACACTCTTTCTTTCTCTCTGAGGTTGAAGACCATGAAAGTAAAAAGGAAAGCTCCAGGACAAATTTGACTTCAAAACGGAACCACGATCACAATTCGCTCATGCGATATTAAATCACTTATTACAAGGCAATTTTATGATGACAGGGAAGGAAGAAGATGTATAGATAGTGAAATGGTTCGAAGAAATGACCATGATCGCGGTCACCTTTTTTTCCAGTTCTCAGTATTTCAATCATTAACGTTTTCAGGAGCACATCATCTGGTTCCTCCTTTGGAAACAGCAAAATGAAACTGTATGTGCATTCCAGCGAAAGGGCATAGAAAATGAAACGCAGCTAAAATATTTCGACGTTCGCTTTGGCGTTTCTTGCATTTCGCGTGACGGCTTCGCGATGAGTAAAGAACATAAACAACGTTTTAGTGCACACGATTTACGGGCAGCTGAAGCGGGTTATTAAGCTGGACCTGAATCGACGGTTTGTCGCGCAGGCTGCTGGGTGGCAAGCAGTGATCAGGAGTTGCAAATAGGGTCGGCTGGCTGGTATAGAGATGGACGTTTGCGCTTACCTTTATTACGCCGATGAGAAGGATGGTGGAGAAGAAAATTTCTATGCAGCTTTCCGTTATCATGGCTATCGCGACGTAGTGGGGATCTGAAATGACCCAGAAACAAGAGGCGTGAGGCATTGCAGACTGTCTCAATGTTTACGAGGATTCTAAACGCTAATTTTTGCATTTGCAAGGTTTAGGTGCAAACTTTCTAGCAGCATATGAGGTGAGTGTGTTTTAGATTACTCTGAACGGTCGTTTGATAATTTCATGTCTATTTTCTAATCAAATGCTGTCAGTGATGATCTATGGGACTTTTTTGATAAGGTGAGGCATAGTACAAAGGCCGCTAAAAGTACAAAAGGAAAAAAAAGCCTGGACTAGCAGCGAAGTGATTCATCTCAAGTGCAGGATTAAAAGGAAACGAAAAGCATGCTATCGAGATCTAAGTGGCGAGAACATGACACCGCTTCATTGCATGAGGTAAGAATTTACTCGTCTTACTAAGGATTTGAAGGATATATTCTTTAACGTAACAGTGAAAGATTTTATTTATGCAGCACCTTTAAAAGCAATTGTTAAGTGTTGGGATACCCAAGCCCTACATATAAACAGCATAAAGCTGGGGATGAAAGAATTACACGAGAACACCATGAACATTTTAGCTTCAATTTCTCTTCCGTATCCGCCAAAGATGACACTTCCATATTTTTACGACTCCACCGATCGTCCTTCAGCATCAGACCTTTTGGTCAACGAGGAAGGAGTCCTGAACCTTCTGAGTATTGGAGATACGCTGTTACGGACGGCGTTCTTAATGTGTTTTATACAGATATTCCCTGTGGGTCACTATATACTTCACCATCTCTTAATCATCGCATACACATGGCGTATTTTCTACAGCCTGGAAACAAGCGAAAATAAAGGTAGTTATAGTCTGTAAACATCTCTCAAATTATCATTAAACTTAAATTTCGTTATCACCAGCGCAGCATGATTTCCGTGATAGGTTGTCCGCAATAACATGGCATATGTACAAATCGTTTACGATATTCGTCAAGCAATAGGTAGCCCAGGACAAACCGACTTAACTTTTTAGACTTCGCCAAAGTTCTTTATAAAGTATATCTTCCTAAACTCTTGCTAAAATTAAAGCTATATGAAAATGGAAATATTTGGAAATGATTTACATCACCCCTTCGTTCTCGTGAGCAGTATTTTTATATAAATGAAAGTAAGCGCCGGGCTCAAGCCAGTTCTCTCAGGAGTACCGCAGGGCAGAGTATTCATGCCCCTTTCATTTCTAATCTTTATTAACAATTTTTTTCACTATCACAGTATCACTAATGTTATTCGCAGAATATTGCGTCCTATATTACACAATTCAAAGTTTGAGTGACTAGTAACCCTTCAGCACTAATTTACACTAAAATTCCGTTATGGTGTATTGAATAGCAAATGACACCGAACCCAGTACAATCAGTTTGTAGGACTTATGAAAAAGAATATGGCGACCCTGAAGTATGAGTACAGCATCAGCGAACACGAACTAAAGACATTTCAGAGCATAATATTCAGGATAATTATTTGTTACCAAACTTGAGGTAGAACACGCGCCTCATTGATGTGTGCCGAAGGACGAATAAAGTTCTCTGGGCCCTCAGGGAATGGCTACAGCGCAACCATCGAAGTGAGAAGTCTGGTACATAAGATTGTACCACGGACAATTATTGAATAAGCAAAGATAGTGCGGGACCCACACACCACAACTAACCTTCATAAATTGGACGGAATTCAGCTCACGTAGCAAAACATTTTTTCCAGCTTCGTTATCAAGGAGAGCAAGAAGGAATGAGGATCTCACGCCCTCTCAGCGCCCACACTCGAAGCCGGAGCGCTCCGAGGCGCGCCAGCAACGGCAGCGCCGCGCTAGGTGTGACAAATCGCTCCTGACTCGGTCGGAGTGGCGTGGGAACATTTTGCCACCCCTGTGCGCTAATGGTGGCAGAGTGCCCGCCAAGAGCGCGGTACCGCCCTCACTCAGGCAGGAAACCTCGCGGGCTCTGCTCACACGCCACCTAGTCACCAGTCATTAGAAAACAGCCGCTTCACCCTCCCACCACCTCACCATGCACTTGATTCAGAATGCCTTGCTGTCTGGCGGTAACTGCAGATAAACTGATACATTTCGCCTTACCTCCTTCATCGCTACCACCCTACCACTTTGTTCAACATGTGGGGCGGCCAAGGCCACCCGCGTATGCGCTACCTGTGCGAATTCCCCCAACCCATGGCAGTTTCCCCCGTACCCAACCCATCCCCCTTCTCATGGGAGATTGCTGTGCGAGCTGCTTATCCCGCTGTCAAAACATGGCTAGTGGACAGAGCTGTCCGGGAAGCGCAGGCCCGTGGACTCTAGGACAAGTAGGAGCCCACCTTAGACGACTTTTTGTTGCGAAAGCAACACTACGCCAGCCAGCCAGCTCGGCTAGTCGTGTGGTCGCACTTCAGCCGTATGCCGTGTGCCGTGGCCGACGAACGACCTTGAGCCTCCATTGCTTAGCAATCCCGTGCCGCGCTCCAACAGATGTGCTCCGCTGGAGTAGAGGAAGAGGAGGTGTCGCCTCGCGGGGTCTATATATATATATATATATATTAAGGAAGCCAACAGTCACCGAAAACAAGGTGCATAGGGGAATGTTTTCTGTTTTTTTTTAATTTCTAGTGCCAATCAATTGTTTTCTTAAAGGAAATTACTTATAAACCAGCAGAAAAAACAACAATGCCGCCGATGGGATCCGAACCCACGACCTCCGAATATCGCGTCCGGTGCTCTTACCAACTGATCTACGGCGACGGCTGTCCAATCTGCTGCTTTCGTGGGTATTTATGTTTTGCATGTAAGCGAACCTTGCGAGTGTTCACCAGCGCCACCCTCGTCCATAGCGGTGGACGTAGCACGTCCTGTAATACCGCAAGTGTGACGTAGAACGTCTTCTAACGGCGAGGGCGGAAACTGTGCGAGAGCCCTCTTAAGCTACCTATGGCATCAAGACTGCCAGAACCGAGACCCCCGTTAAGCTATTAGCAGACAAGGCAGATGAAATGAGGGGCTCGTTTGACAAACATATTAAGGAAGCCAACAGTCACCGAAAACAAGGTGCATAGGGGAATGTTTTCTATTTCTTTTAATTTCTAGTGCCAATCAATTGTTTTTTTAAAAGAAAATTACTTATAAACCAGCAGAAAAAACAACCATGCCGCCGGTGGGATCCGAACCCACGACCTCCGAATATCGCGTCCGGTGCTCTTACCAACTGAGCTACGGCGACGGCTGTCCAATCTGCTGCTTTCGTGGGTATTTATGTTTTGCATGTAAGCGAACCTTGAGAGTGTTCACCAGCGCCACCCTCGTCCATAGCGCTGGACGTAGCACGTCCTGTAATACCGCAAGTGTGACGTAGAGCGTCTTCTAACAGCTATGGTGAGACAAAGAAGGCGAATGTGGAGCAACACTGGAATGTACCAGAAATAGACAACGGAGGGCAACTTGTTCCGTCTCTGCATGACGGTGTTTCAAGGATCCCGTCTGGTTGCGTCTTCCCAGAAGCCAAGTTAGTGAAGCTGCAAGATCTATGAGGGCGAAAGTTGACTGCACCACGGAAAAAGAGAAAGCAACCTGACGGACGAGCCGATAAGTTTACTACCTCCTACAAAAACTGTTGAGCAACATGCACTGCAGTTCCAGAAAAAAAGCATGATGAGGCGCTGACACAAGCAGTACGCACCTGTGAGATAGCTTTGTTGTTAAGAGCCGATACTGGCCTGAAGCCTCCGAGCGCTGAAGGGTTGCATTCGAGCTGCCGTTAATATCTCACGTTTAGCGGGGGACTCCCTTGGGTAGAATACAGTTTATAGGGTTTTGAACGTCCCAAATTGACTCAGTTTATGATGAACGCCGTAGTGAAGGGCTGCGGAAATTTCGATCGGTGCACGGGCCTCTAGCGTTTCGCCTCCATCCAAATTCGACCACGACCGCGACCGGGGTCTAACCCGCATGTTTCGGGTTAGCAGCTGAGCGCCCTAACCACTGAGCCACCACGGCGGCTCTGCGGTAGAATATCACGCGGTGATAAAGCAAACAGTAGAAAGAATTTTGAAAGGTTACAACGAAAACTTACGTGGTGTCTTAAAATGGCTGTTATGTTCTAACTGCATTTCGTTCCCACATAATCATGCGTTGTAGTTGGTGGCTGTCATTATTCCAGAAATTAGAAATAACAAGTGCTGCAATGTTGCGAAGTCCACAGAAGGACTACAAGATCTCTTTTCTAGCAGCCGTGTAGAAAATTCAGTTTTAAGAATTGCACCACATGTTGTCATGCGAACAAAATCGCTCAACATTTGTCGCTTAGTCCATTCTTATCAGCAGAATGGAAAGGATGATGTCCTGGCTTAACTTCTAATCGTTTCAGAACGGAAAAATTATATTAAATGAAGCGCACTTGCTTGCGTTTTTTTTTCAAACGAAAGGTTTACTGGCCTACAGACGCGGATTTTGCCGGGAGCTGCAGTTTGACAAAAAGGCATTCTTCTGCGCTAGTTGGTATCATTCCATCTGTGGGCCAGGGTGAACTCTGGGACACAGGTACGTAGACAGACGCACTGAAACACGAAACAGAGCACTGTCTTAACCTCAGCCAGAAGTCCTGTGTGCACAGCTTCTTCTTTATGCTGCGCGATAGCAATCTTGCCTTGCAGGTGATGTCGGCAATCAAGAGCGTTAAAGTAGAAGGTGGGGCTCGAAGAACAGAGAAGAGGAGCCGATACAGAGAAGAACATCAGCGCTGTGTTTCCTGTTTCAATGTGCCTCTCTACGTCCCTGCGTCCCAAATTTCACGCTGGCCTACAGATGCAGATTGACCTTCATTTGACCGCAGCTGCGCTGTACAGTTGGCAACGCCGCCGGCGGCGGCTTGGTGCATGCGCTCTGCGCAGCTGCGTCTCCGCCTGAACCACGTCACTAACCGCGCGCATGGTGCGCCGCGCTTGCCTAGTCATGCGAGCTTGGCCTTGCATGAGGGCGAGACCGGGCCGTCTTATCTGAGCGTTGCGCGGGAGGCTTTGAGCAGTCGTCGGAAAGCGGCGTCTGGCCACCCCGCCATTATCGACCGGCGAGCTGCTTATCCGGAGAGGGTCCGGAACGCCAAGCGCGCGAAGCTTTCACTTGCATCCGAGGCTTAGCCACTGTTAAGCCACAGCCATATATTTTTTAATTTGATCATTCATTTTAATTTCATCAATCGACTACACAGAGAGCAGAACGGTGGGTCTAAAAATTAACATGCTGAAAACCAAAGAAATGTTCAACAGTCTTTCAAGCGAACAGAAGTTCACAATTTGAAGTGAGGTGCTGGAAGAAGTAAAGGAATACTACTTAGGACAGGTAGTGGCTGCTGATCCGGATCATTAGAGGGAAAAAACTATAAGGATAAGAATGGGGTGGAGCGCACATGGCAGGTGCTCTCCGATCATGAATAGCAGGTTACCAATATCCCTCAAGAGAAAACTGTAGAACAGCTGTATATTACCGGTACAGAAGCGTGGAGGCTAATGAAAAAGGTTCAGCTTAAGTACAACTCAGCGAGCCATGGAAAGAAAAATGATAGGTGTAACGTTAAGAGACCGGAAGCGGGCCGAGTGGGTGAGGGAACAAACGCGTGTTTGGGACATCCTACTCGAAATCAAGAGGAGGAAGTGGACTTAGGCAGGGCATGTAATTCGAAGGCGAGATAACCGCTGGTCCCAAAAATAATGGAGTGGATTCCAAGAGAAGGCAAGCGTAGCAGGGGGCCGAGAAGGTTAGGTGGGCGGATGAGATTAAGAAGTTTGCATGCATAGGGTGGGAGCAGCTGGTAAAGGACATATAGTATGGTGGAGCTGCCATAAAAAGAATGTAAACCAATAAGCTCCTGCCTGCACCACTGACGTATAACAGGCTTGACCCAATCGTAAAATAAATGAAAAGGCCCGAAGGCAATCCATCGTTTTGCCACCCGTAGGTGGAAAAATAAAAGAAATGGGGGGGGGGGGGGGGATGCTACAAGCGACCCATCGCCGGGGGAACGGGCCCGGGGACACTCCCCTGATCTCCCCTAGGACGTAGCGGAGGGGGTGGGATGTAGGGTATGGGAAATTGGAATTGGGAAAGGGTTATGGGAATTGGGATGGGAATGGGGACAGCGAGATTTTGCTCTGATCCTTCATTTGACATCGACTCCATTTCTGGCCTGCCTGGCCATGACAGGTAGGGCATCGAGCTTTTCCAATGGTGCGGCTCCCACACGGGATGCACGACCACGCACTGGCTCCGACCGTCGGAGAAAGGAAAGAAAGAAAAAAAAATTCCTAACTTGGGGTCCGCAGCCACCTGTTCCTCCACAATTTTAAGGGTTGGATCGGACCGGCCGGTTACTAGCCCTCGACTGTGTTTCGCGGTTTTTCAGACTCCGGAAGTGTGTGTGGTGTGGTCCGGCCAACAGAGGCCCAGGTCGTCAGCCTATCGGCGCTTGGCCCTCGGCGCCATAACCCGGTAACCCTGGGGGACCCACCTGTGCTACCTTCCAACCACCATGCACTTATTTCCTACCCTTGCTTGCTCCACACCTACTGAGGAGGGAGTATTCAAGGCCGGGCGCCCGGGCCACGAACCAAGAATCGGGCATAGGGTGAGATAAGCCGTGCCTACTCCACCGGTACTCCACACATCGACGGTTTTCGTACTGGTCCTACTGCACACCCTCTACCTCGGCGTCCCCGGTGGTCCCCAAGACCGGGTCAGCCTCGGCGTCCGCAATATGCCACCCATCATAAGCGATCCGCAATGAGACTGCTTCCCCGAGGACATCGATTCCGAGGAGCTCGGGCTGTCGGAACCCCCGCGCGGCCCTGGCCTCTATGTAGCCAGAAACCGTGCGTCGGCACGCTACCGCGCGGACCTGACCTCTTCGTAGCCAGAAACCGAGCATAGTAGCCGTGCACGTTCCCGTGAGCGGAGGTTTTTGACTTTTGACATTCCTTTACCGGATTTCGTGGGTCCAACCTGGTCTGCCTCCAGGCCTGCCTCCGCACAGACAACGGACCTCACGATTCGGCTGGCCCTCACAGCCGTGGGAGTCGCTGCAGCTCCCAAGAGGATGGGCCCCGGACAACCCATCCCCACCGCTGGCGTTGCACCGGAATAAAGCCTAGTAGCCGAAACTACACCGGCCCGTATCCGGCGGCAGGGGGGCCTCGAGCAGGCCGCACAGTCGGATTTCCCCCCGCTTGTAAAGGACAAGGTTAATTGGAGGGACATGGCAGAGCCCTTTGCTCTACAGTGGGTGCCGTCACGCTGATGATGATGATGATGATTTTTTAAACAGCTGTTATTCGCTGTTTGAATGCTCAGAGGGGAAATAATTGCGCAAGACTTCATTTATCATGTGCCCTCTAGACAGTCCATTTTTGTCCTGTTTTCCATCCATCGGCAAAAAATAACGAAAAAAAGCGTTTTTTTTCATCTCAAAGTTCTCGTTTTTTTTCGCAGTCATCCCATAACTAGCGGTCCTTCTGACTTCACCAGTTGCAGACTGTGCTTATGATCGTAGCGATCATAAGCACAGCCTCTTCATCACCTTTAACGAGAAACTTTCTCGATTAGTTGCTGCGCTCACATCCATTGTTTCAGCGATTCCAACGAACCATTCCCTTTCTACGTCATGGCCCCAAAGCTCCAGGCGTAGTCACTACGAAAACTGTCCACTATCATGCGCACCAGTTTTCTGGTACCAGAGCCACCACGAAACTCACGAAAGCAAAACCACCAGCACTGCGACTTCGCAAAAAAAAAACAGTGGGGCAAAACACTGAAGACGACGAGCCTGTGTCCTCCGCGCAACACCAAGCTGGCAGTTTCGTGTAACCGTTAGCATCAGAAATGTCTCTCACTTAGTTACTACCGGTGCAGAAATCTGCACCTTGCCTTCTGCTTTGGAAGAATGGCACCATGGCGGCATTGTGCCACCTCTCCCTGCACTCAAAATACACCACACATTCCCACGATCAAAAGTAGGTCATTTCTCCTTAGATGCTTGCAGCTATTAGCTCTTGCTGTTGGTCACTTAAATTTATTTTTTCAATTTGTGCTCAAACAAAAATGTTTAGGATAGGTGTTCCTTATTCACACTAATAAGTTATTGATCGCTGCCTTGTTCTTCCGCTCCTCCTTCGTATATTTCCTTATTAACGAGGTTGTGAATTCGGAATTAATCAACATGATTTTTTATTCGCTCTCTGTTGACAAATAGCTTGTGCTGCTCACAGAGTTTCAGAAGTAACTTCTTATTAATTTCTGCTATCTAATCCAGAGCTTGGATGCCCTTATCCCAAAACTGCTTTATATCAACGTTAAGACACCACATAAGGTCTTATCTGTCCCAGTCCATCAACAGACTACTACGAGTGACGTCCCTTGTCCCCCAACTGTGCCCGACACCGAGATATTGTTTTATATTTCGATTTTACTCCCTGCCGATTCGTTCCCTGATGGGTCAGCAATTCAACCCCCACACATTTCTTTTCAGATGTTTTTCTACTGCACTTCCCAAATGTAACCTTCGATTGAAAGTGAAACTGTCCAGATCACAGAGCGGTGTCTTATAAAGAACATATACGCTTATTTCTTCTTCGTTTAGAGGCCAGTTAGTTTGTAATCCCTCCGCGTTATTTCTGCTACTGAACTCGTTATTATATCGAAAGCACTACTCCAGACGTACCAACGCCGAGCAAGAATTTTCTATTTTCCAGTCCCGTGCTCCGAACTAACCCGAGCTTACCCGACTTACTCGGGTAAGCTCGGGTTAGTTCGGAGAAGCGTCGCGCAAGCAGCAGCCAATGGGAGGCAGAGGGCAGTTAACTTGATTGGTCACCGGAGGTTTCTAGGGAAGAGAAACTTGGGTCGTGCAATCCATACCGGTGGCTTTGATAAAAACAGCCACCTTCCACTGCAGTGGCGCATCGGTTAACCGCTGCGCCACTGCTCTGGCATGAGGACGGGTCGCCATCTATGAATGCTAAGTAGATAATGGCCAATTCTGCATATATGGGCATTAAACCGGTGAAGGTATCGCGTTATATTCTTAAGGCTGAGCTTAAGTGTAGTGTTCAAGTGAAGACTGAACACATGCTTTCGCACGCCTACTCGGTTTAATTACGTTAAAACCTTTTTTTCTGATTTTTTTTTTCCTATTACCTCTGGCCATTTTGTTGGTATTGCCGTCCCAATGAACATTTTTATTGATGTATTTCAAGATACTGTCAATCTCTTACCAGTAACATAAACTTGGTTTGTGCTAGTGGTATTAGTTTCCTGGAAACATAACGCAGAAAAAAAAGGCAAGGAGGGCGTAACAGTCAGACAAGGGCTGGACCTTGTTGTGTCGTCCTTGTCTTTTAGCGCTGTTTCCAAGAAACCCTGAGGGGAGCTTTACAGGAGGGGGCTGGTACCTGTACACAGGCAGTAATGCAGTTACAGTGGTACGTGTACGAAAAGGGAGGTGAAAAATATTGGAACAATGCAAAAATGCATTGCAAAAGGAAAGAAAAGGAGAGCGCGAAATAAGCATCAAAGTCTTATACTGTATATGAATTAATAGAAGAATGGAAGACTCATAAAATTGCCAAAGAGGAAATCATATCACTTGTCGCTATTTGTCACCACAATTATGCTAGCTATTTGCGAAAATTTCATTGCAATCGTGCTCTTTTTCCCTGCGGTCACGTTAGTATGGCAGATCGTTAACTGTAGCTCAATAAGGTTCCCCCTTGCTTCAGTGTGTGACAATTTACTCTAGTTTTTTTTTCAGCCAAACGTTTTGCTTTCTTACCTGAAAACATGCCCAGTGCGACCATCCTATCTCCTTCCATCCTTTCCCCTATAACTGCGCCACATATTCTAGAGTAGCCCCCTTTGATGAGCACTTGTACACTCTCTCCCTCATTCCTAACTTCTTCCTGCTGCTTGCCTCTGTCCCGAGAACCCGGACTCCTTGTCTTTGTCAACTGGTGGCCCCAAAAGTGGCCACTTTCTTACATGCCATTGTTCCCTTTTTTTTATGTCGCCGCCGGCTGTCATAGTCACTACTTCCGCGTAGTTCTGCGCGAGTTTGACTCTTTGACTTCGTTCGATCCTGTTGGCCAAGCAGGTGCTGAAGCCATGCACGTGTTCTCTACTGCTATGTTCGGCATAACAATCTCGAATGGTAGTCCTAGCCACGACGTTCAGATGGTTGCTTTGGCGTTATGCTGCTGATTCCAAGGTCAAGGGATCGAATTTCGGACGCAGCGGTCGCATTTCGACGTAAGAGAAATGAAAAAATAGTCTTGTGCTGTGCGCTGTCAACGCACACCAAATAAACCGAGGTAGTCTAAGTTAACCTGGCTTCCTCGATTGCAGCGTCCCACGTAGCCTATGCGCTATTTAAGCGAGTTAAGCCCCACATAACACCATCACACCGTCCTCTGCTTTTTTTTCCTACTACATCCGGCCTTGACTTCAGTCTCTGGCATTCCACAATTATTGACTGTGGCTCTGGCTTTAGACTCTACACGCGCCACGGGTTCCAGTGATGCATTCATCAAGCATGATGTGCACACAAATTCTTTGTCGTCTGCAGCCTCGATCTTTTTAACCAGGATTCTTCCAAATTCGTTATCCTTTCGCATTTCTGACATCCAACCTGTCCTTAAACTTGCTGTCCTAATCGGAAGCCAAATGTTAGAGGAGGTGTGCAAAGACTTGTCTGACCATATCTCACTACAACCGGAAAAAAAAGTATTTTTTGTACTATGCCACTCCCCGTCCCCTCATTAAACAATAATGATTTTAGCAATCGCAGAACTCTTACTAAGCGCCAGATTCACTCAATTCACCAAATATAAAAAAACAACACAAGCAAAGCACGAAGGATATCCCCAATTCCTGAAACTTCTAGCTGCCGAATCGAAGAACGTTGGTGCTACGAGGGTTATTGTATGTGATCTCTGCGGGCAGAATGCTTTCTCAAGCATCCAAGGTATGAGGGCGAGCCGACGCTTTTGCATGCATGAGCCGTGGTTGGTGGGCCGGTTACAACGGGTGCTCATTTAATCCGCTTACGTTTAGCTGTAAAACTCGAGTTCGTTGATATGCCGTGTAAAAGTGAATGACAGCTTCTTAACAGTGCGCCGGCTGTAGCAAGACCTAATCAAAAAGTCACAAATAAAGTATTTGCCATGTGGATCGCTGCCGCCATCAGTTGTAAACTCTACAAATTACTAGCGCATTTTTTCAACGATAAGAGAAAACTTCTAGGTACACGAACAGCTGTTTGATGCAATGCGTTCGGGCAAAAAGAAAGGCCGCAAAGCACGATAACAGTAGACAGTAGCAAAAATAGAGTTCCGACAGCATTGAACTTCTAAACAATGGTAGGTTGTCAGTTACAAGGAGTACGTTAGTGCAACACAATCACTTTCGAAAATAAAGGCATTGAGAACAAGTGCGAAGATGTGGCTCCAGAAAGGAGCGTTTACTAGGTATGTGTAACAAAAATGGTCTGTGTAAAAAGTTTATTGCAAGCTAAGTCCATCTATGGCCTTTTATTATCATCTGCACATGCCCAAAAGCGATGCTGATCATCAGCTATTGAAAACTCTATGCCACTAGAGCTATAGCCTCGAAACCAAACAACTATTTTTAGCTGTCTATAGAAAAGTATATCCGTCTGAAAATACACATAAAGATGACCATGGCAGTTTGGCCCGTTTAACTACTGCCTGCCATAACATATCTTTGGTTGGGGTATTCGAGTCGCTAGAACCAGAAACAGTTGTCAAATTTGCTAGCAGGCCTGTAGCCGACTATACCTTACTAACAGCAAGAAAAAATTGAATGTGTTTTAGCTCAGCTAATCTATTATATGCAATTTGCATATATTAGCAAAGGGAAAGGTGTCGGCCTTCATTGCGTTCATTGGCGTCGGCGCTGACAACGGTCTGCACGCCGATGATTTTGAGGAAAAGAAGGGCGCATAACAGGCTCCCTGGGTCGGTGGAGGCCGCAATCGCGCTTTGAGGTTCGTGGCAGTGATGAGACATAGTTGTGGGCTGCGTGCATTTGCGCTAACAACGTTGGGAAACGTACGCGACACTGCAGCAATAGGCCGCAGCGCTCATGGGTGACCAACCTCTCGCGATCAACCATTAACTGCCACCTGCCAGGGTGGCAGGGTGGGCGCGCTGCCTCTCCAGTATGGGGAAAGCACTCAAGGTTACAGATGCCAAGCCACGCCTGCTCGGCTAGATCGCGTTGTCTGGGAGCTGCCGCTCCGCAGCTGTGGAGCCCCGGGGCAGCGACGGCGAAGACACGGCTCGGCGGTGCGGTAGGGTCGCGTGATGCGTTGCTATGGCAACGGCGCAGCAAAGATGTTCAAGGCCAAATTGCAGCCCACGGCGAAATCAGCGCCGCTAGACAAGTGAAGCTTTCGGTTAAATATACATTCGACGTCCGTGATCCTGAGCGCTGAAGTCTCTATATACTTGTTTTCAGCCCACATAGAAAAGAAAATGTGTTTTGCATCATCAAGCACAGACTCAAGGGCCAACAAGAAACGTGTCCTGACGGCACGAGTGCTCTCTAGAGGACCCGCCTGCCAAGCTAAAACCCCTTGATAATATGAAAGTTCCGCCAACCATTGAACTTTGCGGCCGCCGCGCGACCTCCTCGCCTCCTCCTCGCCCCATGCTCAACCCTTCCCTGAGGGTCTGCTCTCCGCCCCATTTCCTGCGCGACGATTGGTCTCCCTGCCGTTGCCCTTGGAAACGCGGGGGGTCGGGCGTTTTGCTTCTGTTTTTCTTTTTCTGCCGCGCCATTTTTCTCCTAGGCTCGGCGAGCGAATATTACGCGCTGTGCTTTTATTGCAACGTGCAAGCGATACACCATGCTGTTGCGCGTACAGCTGCAGCAAGCGGCCTGAAGATGGTTATGCAGTATTCATGATGCCATATATATTCACGTTAGGGGATTAACCACGACGTCATAACGAATGGTTGACGCCGTTGGTTGGAAGGCATCCTTCGAGGGTTGTTTGCTGCTTTGTTTTTAGGTTATTTTGCATGCGAGGCCAGAACGGAACGAATCTCCAAAGCATCCGCGCATTGCATCTTCTCTCCAAATAGCGACTGGGCTCAAAACATGCTAGTTGTTGCACCTGCAGCGTCGTCTTTATAGCAACAAACCCGGAATTTTTAACATAGAAGCTTTTAGCGTAAGATCCCATTGTCCGTCAACTTTCGGTTGCATGAAACTGCTGTATACATGTACAAAGTGACGTTGATTTGAGCTATGACATACACCGCTGTTGTATTTCCTTGAGCATGTATTCTATCAACTGTCATCAGTACTGTATAGCACATTTTTGCACTAGTGTAGATGTAGAATATTATCTGATTCTCCCGTTTGTTACGTGTATCTTGTCAATCAATGTTCTTGTGCGTGCGCGAAAATAAATCATCCTGCTGACCATGCTCTCGTGTTCTTTAATATTACATTTTTTGTGATGCCTAATCAAAATACAAGCTTTATATCCTCTGCTACTTAGTGAAACAGAATTTTGGTGTCAAGTATAATATTACATTATCGAGGGGCGTTTATCTTTCCTAGAGATATAGAATGCATTCTCTCATAGGGATACCGAGCATATTCTTATGCTTCCTTGACACCAGTGCCTAATATTGTTCTATCAATTGCGGTCGATGAATGGTTGTCCGCGCTCCTTTATCGCATTGAATGTATGCAACTGCTTTATTCAGTGAACATACTCGAATGCAAAAGCCACTTTCACAGTGATGAGTCAAACCTAGGGATGGAAGATGCACTCATGCCTAATTTATTGTAAGCAGGTGCACGCTAAATAAGACCTACTGCACACAAGTAAGCACAAGCAAAGAAAAACATTTCGAAGCAGTTCGTGTTAAGACTAGTTAGAGTGTTATCTCTGTTGTTGTGAGGTATTCCTTTTAGTTTGGGCTAGCTAGCATAATGCGTTTACACATGCCCTTAGTTTTCCATGTATAGTTCAAATATCGGATTTAACTGCAGTAAAATAATTAGCAATAATTAATTCGGGCCGATAATAGCACAGCGCATTTGCACTGAACTTCAGCATTCGAAAGGTATATGACTCGGTGCTCTAATGCAAATAGTGGTTTTGATTGCATATAGGTCATTAATGCTAATTGTTAGGGATCGCTAACAAATTCAGAGCATTTGCATTTATCCTAAGCTTTTCAACGATATCTGACTTTATCGTCTGGAACAAAGTTTGATTTTATACAAAACTAACTAATTAACGCAAATTAATGCGGATCGCTAGCTAGCACAGTACCATTACACTTGGCCTAATCTTTCCAACGGTATATGACTCGATGCTGCAGTGCAAATTTGGGTTTTAATTGCAATTTACTAAATATCAATTAATTTGGCCCAGTAATTGGTGATAATAAGTGTATAGGTAACCAATGATCCAATCTCACGGTTGATCACGTGATATATACTATGCTTTGAGAGATAGCTTGAGAGTAGCGTAATAGACTAAGTCCCGCTTCCACCTTCTCTGATCTTGAAGTTCAAAGCACCAGCCTGGGTTGTTTTCCGTAGTGTTCCTGTATATGCTCCCGCAGGGAGCATATATAGGAACATTAGTTTTTCGAAGTTTTACCAAGGTGACAGAGTTCACGCCCTAAAAAACAAACACAGACAAAGTCAGAGGCAGTACTAGATCAGGTGCACAAACTAAAACACCTTATCATGTGACTTAAAAAGTGTCTGCAGTGCAGAACTCGCCTGAAAGCTTTGTTTACAGCAGTATTCCCCATTCAAACAGTTCTTATAAACCAATCTCTTCATGAACGCTACTTTGGGCATTCTCAATGCTTTGCTCACAATTTTTCAAATATTTTGCGCACTCCTGGAGCGCAAACCTGGCCCAGAAACACGCGCTTCACTCACTGCTGCGGCCGGCTGGCGGGCGCCAGGGAGAAAAAGCTTGTCGTGCGCAGAACTCGCAGCCGCCGCGCCAGGAGAATCGAGGAGAAAAGCGCGGCGCGCAGGAGAGTGTCGCTACTTTCATATTATCAAGGGGTTTTATGCCAAGCGTGGCCGGAGCGCCCTCGTGCGGAGGGCGGCCCACTCACTGATGAGCGCCTTCTCGTCCTGCTTGTGGAGCCGCGTGTTCTCGTAGCGCGGTGCGGTCACCATGAGGTAGTAGCCCAGGATGGTCAGGCCCCGCGTCAGCTGCGAAAGGGGCGAATGCCGGCGTCAGGGCAAGTCGTGCATTCCACACTGACTGTACAGTATGTGCCATACTCAGAGGAAACACGGCAGCGCTTCGCGAAGAGCGGCGGCCATGCGTTGCTACGTTCCCTGCTAAGTGCGGCATATATCCGGTACAGCGCTTAAACGCACCGTGCAAAAGGGAAAATAAAAAACGGAGACAGCAGGTGCACCAGGACATTAATGGCACAACAACACTCTAGAGGAAGCACGAAACAAGCAGTTAATTCCTTCTGGTATTCTGCCTTTGTTTTCGAGCAGTTTCTTAAACGTGAGAGTCATGATGCGCCTTCCGCATTCTGCCGTCCAACAACAAGCTAATGACAACGAAATAGACATCGATAGCGCTCCATCAAAACCTCAAACCGCTACCGCCGGAGGCTGTCTTGACAAAAGCGAAAAGCAAAACGAACAAAACTCGACTCGTGAGCAATGTGGTAACGGATTTCAAGCATGCTCTCCGTTCATCATCGCCGCCATCACGATTACTAATTTGCTCGAAACTGCTCGGAAATATCGCGGAAAGCAGTTGTACGTTATCAATGAAATGAACGGCGACTGCAGGGAAAGCGTCCGAACTAGTAAGTGTTAACTTTCAACGTCCGTTTCCCTTAGTGACGGCCGCCGCCGTTCCTGCCTTGAATAAACAGGTGCATAAATGAACCTATAAATGACAACAGCGGCGACAGCGCAGCAAGTGTCGTCTGAATCGTCGGCTTTGTTGGCAGGCTAGTGCTCGCATAGTCACCGTATTTTTTATCTCCCCATAACAACCATCAGTCTTTACTACTGCCTTGATCAAAGTAGTTGTATACTTTGTGATGTGGATATTCTATCTAATTACTCGACCATGCCTACCACTAGTGAATCCGAAAAAAAATTTGATCAACTTGTATTCAAACTGGCCAGAGGAGCTAAAGTAGTTTTCAATCCCTTATTCAGAGAACCGGTGACTAAATTCTACTGCACCGCAATAGACATTCCAGGACGAACAAAAGCAGACGGAGAATGTGGAACAAAAGGTTGAATTTTTAAAAGACATGTTAGAAGAGCTACGATGAAATTTCGCACTTCAGGATAAGGATAAAAAAAGGACCTTGAAAGCGTAGCACTCAGCTCCAAAACAATAGCCATGCACTTGAGCTTCATTAGTCGATGAAGCAAGCCGAGATCAACGATATGCTGCTCACTCTAGGAGAAGACTACTCTTGAGTTTGTCCACCGAGTAGAACACAACTCTTAATTGCCAGATATTGTTGTCGCAATAAGAGGGCTGGTTTCACCAACATGGCAAGGAAAGAGCTGTTAGGGTTGCATGACATCGGTGTTGAGAGCTCGGGTCTACTGCCAAAAACGATCATTTCACCTTTGAAAACGAAGGCCGAATTTAAGGGCGTGGCACGCCAAGAACGCAGAGTGATAATCTTTCTGTATAGAGAAGATCCACATCAAGGTGTAGGTTTGTACCTAAACACTAACGCTAGCATCAAGTGCTGTATTTATTTTCTTTATTGTACTTCGAAGATACCTCTAATGTACGTTGACCTCATAGCTCCTAGCATCTGTATACATACTTTTTTCAACCACGTTGCGTTTGCCTTTTTTTCTTTAGTGTTATGTTAATGTGCTCATGGTTCAGCCGCAGACCAGCCGAAACGCAGTCGTAGACGTGAAGGGGCATAGAGCGGCCGAGGCTTTAATCGCTTAGCCCAGAGCCAAATCGAGCTTTCCTCTCACGGCCAATTCGTCCTCGCGACGCCGCAGCGCGCAGGTAGCTCGAGCCAAGACCGTGGCATAAGTGGCAATATCTTCAGTTGAGGGCATTTAGGGTAGTACTGAATAAAAAAAAATGGCGGTGGTTTAGCTCTGGTTAAACCTGGAGTGAAGAGTTGCAGTTGGCCGAGTGGAACTTGGTCACTTGACCAGCCACGTGACGAACCACTTGATCAGTCACGGCGCCGCGCCGCCGGCAGCTGCTCCGCATCCCGTTACCAACCACGTGACAGAGTGGCGGCGCCGCCATGCTGGAGGCTCGAAAGGCTACCGTAATGTAGCTGTCGCTACAAAAACTCATCGGATGGTTACCAATCTGTAACACGGAATTCAGCGAGAGTTATTTGCGTAATTTCATTTCGTGACATATTAATACAAGAAACTCGAGAGCAACGTGCATACCTGTATAGTTATAGAGCCCATTCTCTAGTTGTTCCCACATGCTCATTATTATGCTAGTTCTCCCCTACAGACGTCCACCGTTAAACATGTGTGGTGCCACCGCAGCTGAGCCTCTCCTTGGGCGGTGCATTTCTCAGCTGCCGCTGCAGACGGAGCGTGCTACATTCCCCACTCTCGCCTTGCTAGCTCCCCTCTGTCCGCGATAACCACCCTCCGGGTGGTTTCTGTCGTAGACACCATCCGGGTAAGTGCTCCCCTCCTGTTTCTTCGTCACCTTACACCAGACCGGCCTCTGCACCTTTTTCATTAAATTGCTTCTTCTCTCTCTGTTACGCTCTCACCAAACCCTCTTTCTTCCACGATAACGGTTGCACATTCTTAGAATGTTGTCCTACCCTTTTCCTTCCAGAGTAACCCTCCTCCTTCTACGGTAGCTTCCCACCGAGTTGTCGGCATGACAATCACTCTCCGGTCACGCACTACTACAACAACAACCACGAGGAACATACGGAACGAGCGCTTAGCAGCAGTCGCTGTACAAACTCACAGATGATTATTGGGAGTCATGCAATGGCTCATCTGGCGGTGTATCCAAGGGTGCACTGAGCACTCTTGGAATCTGAATGTCCTGTGCTGGGCTTAAGCTGCTTAACGCCCTATTTGCGTCTTTGGATTCGCTTTCACCATGGGATGATGGCTTGGGAAGGACTCTTATGGAGGTGGGTGGAAGCCTTTGGAGAGTAAAGGTTGACACGTGCGTGGACCCTGGTAGTTAAGACTTGTATTTTCGTCGGTGGCTGCCCAGGTGTAGAGTCCTGTAGGGTGCGCGGAGGAGGCAGCTTCCGGGCCCGGAGGGAGGTCGGAAGGTGGACGCTTCACACAGACAGGACCACACGCCGCCGTTACACGCATTATAAATCAGAAGAATGGTGAGTTGGGCGAGTTGGATTTAGTTAATTTTGGCGGTAAAATTCAGCGCGGACGAACGAAGGACACAGAAAAAGGACAAAACAAGCGTTGCTTCGCAACTTAGTTTAATGAAGTAGGAACGCAACAATATATACATATACAGAAAAACGACATAGGCGCGATAGGTACGATGTGCACAGATAGCGACGAGGGCACTATCGCCTCCAAAGTTCAAAAACCCGAATGCGCTGTGTCACAGATCAAAAATGGTGGTACATCAAGAGGCATATAAAAACCTATCACTTTCAAATAACGCGACCGAGGGAATGCTGACACAGACATCTTTTTTCTTTTCGTTGAAATATGCCTCCATTATCTCACGAGTGCGCTGGTCGCGATGCGGCTACAACACGGTGGTTTTCTTGAAATCAGCTTTGCACTCGTCTTTTTTTTTTTTTGGTGCACTCTGCACAGTGTTGAGCGATGCTTGAACGAACGGTGTCTGAAGAAAGGTTATCGTGTTCCATGAGCTGAACGTTCAAGCATCCCCCGGTTTGTCCAATATACACTTTTTTTACAAGAGAGCGGTATCTCATAGACAACACCGCAACCACAACCTAAAAATGGGGAGTGGTGTCTCACTGCGCACACGAACGGGCTGGCGTTGCGCCGCCTATCTAATCTACTTTTTGTCATGGCACAAAGGCGTTGCACTTTAAACGGTGCTGTGCACACGACGTCAACTCCAAACCTCCTCCCAACATTCCTAAGCTTGTGCGACATGCGATGGACATACGGAATTTGCAACGGTTTTCTTCTTTTTTCTATGTTCACCCTCCTCACCGTTCCTTGTGTTCCCGGAACGACCAGCCTTAACAGTGGAAAGCAGCTTCTCACACACACTTGAAATGACCGAGTCTGGAAACCCTGAGGCGCAGTGCATTCGGGTTTTTGAACTTTGGAGGTGATAGTGCCCTCGTCCCTATCTGTGTACTTCGTACCTGTTGCATCTATGTCGTTTTTCTGTATATGTATATATTTTTGCGTTATTTCTTCATTAAACTTAGTTGCGAGACAGCGCTTGTTTTGTCCCCTTTCTGTGTACTTCGTCCGTTCGCGCTGGATTTTACCCCCAAAATTAGCTCTATAAAGCTTCTAGACAGCGCTTTCCCCTTCTCCACGTTATTCGTCGCACTCTTATTTACCATGTCAACTCTCCCATCTCCTCTCCCCATTCCACTGAGTGTCATCTCACAGCATCACACAGATTTTTCGAACATTGGGGCAGTAATGCTAACACTGTTGTGCTCGCACTCCCGTCCTGCTGTTGAGTTCGGCGAAGTTGGACATGGAGGAGGATTCCCTGAAAACCACTGCGAATGTGAATAAGCCCTTAGGAAGAAACGTGGCTTCAGGAACATCGGGTGCAGCGACGATAATGGCGTCCCTACGTATTCGGACAGGTCATCAAACGACGAAGTACAATTCAATGTTGCCCTCTTCAGTCACGCTAGGGTTGAACAATTGCCCGAGTGCCGCGCTTTCGACAGAGGTTCTGCGTTCCGGTCATCAGTACAAGATCTTTCAACCCCTGCTGGAAGACAGCCTGCATTCCTGTGTCGCGCAGTCGCCTTCCGGGTCCAAATGGGCGCGGTCCGGACACACGTGCGCGCCCACCTGGAGGCCACGTAGACGACAACGTGACCGGGTCCTGTTTCCTTTCCCTCGACCAAGCTGCGAGAGAACATCAGGACCTCCCTGCAGTGGGTGGTACCATCAGTGCAATCGTGTGATTGGACATCAATCTTCGAACTGTATTCCCCAGCTAGGGATATGGGGAATACAAAGAGTATTTAACGAGCTGCTGGTTTGGTACCAGAGAGCCCCCCCCCCCCCCTCTTGAGAGATACCGATTACTGGGAGAGACTCCCGACTGCTAAGAAGCTCTCTTCACTGAGAGACACTCTCAGTTGCCCTTACTTGTACATTATATAAATAGTCTTTGTATAAAGATTTCCAAGTTTTCTTCCTCCGATCCTCCTCGTCTCTTCTCCGGCCCAGTCACGCTACCTGAATCACAACAACTGCTGGCAGGGGTCGGATGCTGCTACCTGAATCCCAACAACTGGATGACAGCTGTGGGATGTCCACATGTAGTTATTGGCTTCAACGGGCCTCGGCAGCTACGGGACTGACGGGCGTCAGCTATACCTTGGCAGGGTGAGTGGCCAATGTTTTCCGTTCATTTCGCCAGACCGTACTAGCACAGGCAGATGATAGGTGCGGATTCCTGTTGTCAGGAAAATTGATTTTAGGAAACTGTTCTGTTTACTTCAAGTTAGGGACTTTGTTTAAGTAAGCTTGCTAACGCATGGTGAAACTCACGATGGAGAAGTTAAAAGTGCAGGAGCTGCTCGAAATTTGCCAGGAGTTGGGGATTTCGCTACGTTCTGCGAAAATAAAAAAAGAAAGTCTCGAGGTTATGCGGCAGGAGGAGGTGACTACTGAGGAAGTCGACGAAGTGTGGGAAACGATTGTTGGGCGCAAAGAACAGAAATGACGAGAGTTGTGCGAGCAGAAAGAAAAAGAAGAGCTTCGGTTGGCTCAAGAGAGACGGGAGGTCCGTGAGGCAGAGGAAAAAGCGAGTGAACATGCTCAAAAAATGAAGGACCTCGAAATCGCGTCAAACGGAGAAAATATGGCGCGTCTTAGCCCTATAGCTTCGCTAGAGGAGCAAGGGAGGAAGAGATTGCAGGATCTCGTCTCACCATACCGCGTGGGAGGCGATATTGCACTCTTTTTGGTAAATATCGAACGCGCATGCGGGAAGATGCACATCGACAACAGCGCTTGGTCAGAGAAGTTACTTCCTCTCCTTCCGTGCGAGGCGGCCGAAGTGGTCTTTAGGCAGTGATTCAGGCAGGCAAAGAAAGGCGGAGAGTCGCATACTAATTTCGCGTACCGGCTTAAAGGCAACTTAATAGAGTAGCTTAAGTCAGCTTAGGTGCACGGAAGTCATGACAAGGTACTGGAGTGCATCGCACTAGAGCAGTACTATAGCGCGATTCCAGAAGATCTGAGGATATGGCTGCAAGATAGGCTAACAGATAAAGACCTAGACAAAGCGGCACAGCTCGCAGACGAGTATTACGTTCGCCAAAACCTAAAAAGCAAGGCAGGGTACGAGAATAGTTTAGGAAAGGGAGAAACCTATTTAAAGAGAATCCCCGGTCGAAGGATGCCACCAGCACGTCAGGATCACCGAGCAGAGGATGAGGGATCATAAGGAGCAGGTAGCGAAAAAATAGATTGAGTCACCGAAATCTGCCGATTCGCCGAAACAGCAGACACCAGGAGCTCGCGCATTTGAAGCGCGAAAGCCCATTGTCTGCTATAATTGCAACAAGGAGGGTCACATCTCATTGAACTGCGAACAGCAAAAGATGGCGTTCGCGTGCATGCGAGAGTCGGAGGAAAGCCTTAAATTGCTGGAACGATACATGCGGGACGTGGTAATAAATGGTAAGAAATTCAGACACTGCGGTATTCAGCGGCTACCATGGATGCTGGTCACCCATCCTGTGTTTCCTCCACAGACGACACCGGCGAATTCGCCTGGATTAAGCAGGTCGCCGAAAAACAGAGTGCATGCTTGCCTATAGCGAAGGTGACTTTAGAGGGGACTTTTGGCAGGCTAGACACAGATGCGCAAGTTAGCGCAAACTTGCCGACACTCTTGCCCTACCTGTTTTCGAACAAATCCGAGCAGCTCCTGAAAGAGAAAGGTCTCTCTTTCACCTCGGGCTTGGCTTGCATGGCGCTAGCACGTTCTCGAGCGCGAGAGCTAGCAAAGAAACTCGACTGCGCTCCGATAAATGAGCAGGCACCGAACCATTCTCCCGACCAGCCGGGTGATTCTTGCATGAAAACTGATCCGTCTAAACCGCATGAGCATGACCATGAAGGTGTTCCCGAACCATCACTAGCTGATGAAATCCAAGGAACTGCCGATTCCGTAGAAAATGGGGCAACAGGAGCCAACGCGAAAGGTTCTACAGTAACACCTGTTTCGACATGTTGGGAGGAGTTGACTAAGGTTTATAGGAAATCACTCATTGCAGAGCAGAAATCGACCCATCGTTAAGAGCTTTACGCAATAATGTGAGAGAGGGAGTCGCCAGAAAGAGCATCAGCTTTCATGAAAAATCAGGCTTTCAGTACCGGAAATACTGCGACACAAAGGGACGCGCATATGAGCAACTCCTGGTGCCTGACAAGTACCGGCGACAGCTTCTAGAGCTCGCACACGAAAATGCATGGGCGGGCCACCTGGGCATAAAGAAAACAAAAGCTAGATTGGCCCTAGATTATTACTGGCCTCGCTGCTGGAAAGATGTGGAAATGCTTGTTAGATCTAGCGACACCTGCCAGCAGGTCGGCAAGTCGACGGATAAATGAAAAGTGCCCATGGCCCTGGTTCCCATCATTACAGAGCCCTTTCGGCATCTTGTAATAGATACTGTCGGTCTACTGCCAGAGTCAAACTCTGATTGTCACTACATTCTGACCTCACTGTGCATGGGAACCAAATTTCCCGAGGCCATTCCTTTGAAGGAGCTAAGTTCCGCATGTGTTGTAGACGCCCTTTTGTCAATTTTCTCTCGCGTGGGGTTCCCTGCAGAGATAAAAAGCGATAACGGGTGGGCGTTCACAAACTGCTTGACAACAACGTTTCTTTGAACGGTGTGCGATTAAAAAAATCCGCAATTCCACTCACCCCCCTCAGTCAAATCCAGTCGAGCGTATGCACTCAGTGCTAAAGCGGACACTTAGGTCTGTGTATTTTGAGAATAAGGGAGATTGGGAAGGCGGAATTCCAGCAGCACTCTTTGCAATGAGATGCGTCCCCCACGAAAGCACAGGATTTAGCCCCGCTGAACTAGTCTACGGGCGTGACTTTAGGACCCCGTTGCTCATGCTGAGGGAGTCATGGGAGGGCTACGGAGAGGATCCCTGTGAAGTGGAATACGTTCTAAAGCTACTGGAAAGACTTGCGAAAACCAGAGACCTCGTGGAAGCAAATGTCAGAGCAGCGCAGTCACTGTCTAAAATGTACTACCACACATCTGCACGCACGCGCCCCTTTCATTCTGGTGACCAGGTGATGTTGCTGCGTCCGTCAAAAAGGAACAAGCTTGAGGTGCAATGAGGAGTGCCAGCTAATGTGGTATCTAAGCTTTCGCACATCAACTATGGGGTGTAAAATTTAAGAACAAACACAATCGGATAATCGACACTAATTTGATCAAGCCTTATGTATAGCGTCAGGCCATAGTTAACATGGCGCTAAACATACCAGATGAAGAGATCTCAGACATACCTTATGTCCCTCACTAGGACGAGCAAGCAGCGAATGACCTGCGATATTCAATCGACAGAGAGCCACGTTTGACGGAGAGTCAACGAGGAGACATGAAAAACGTCGTCCGCGACTTTGAGGCGGTGTTTTCAAACAAGCCAGGAAAAACAACCCTCATCGAACACGACATTCAGCGGTCCGGCGAACAGCCGATCAGGAGCAAACCGTACCGTGTCTCTCCAAGGCAAAAGGAAATAATTGAGACGAAGATCCGCCGTAAGTGCGAACTTGGCGTCATAGTGCCCTGCGAAAGTTACTATACGTCACCAATCATTATTGTAGAGGTTCCAGGCAAGGATCCGAGACCTTGCGTGGACTACCGGAGACTGAGTTCAATCACAGTGGACCAGACCTACCCCATTCCGAACATCGAGGAGAGGGTTGAAACCGTCGCTAAATCAGAATATATATCCACACTGGATTTAGTTCGTGGTTAAAGGCAGGTTCCACTCACTGAGCGCTCCAGCAGGTACGCAGCATTCGTGTCCCACGCGGGCACGCTTCGCCCTGTAATGTTGAGCTTCGGCTTGAAAAATCCCCCGTAGTGTTTTTCAAAGTTAATGGCCCAAGTGCGGCGGGGACTTGCAGATTTAGCTCTCCCCAACCTTGACGACGTGGCCGTTTTCTCACAAAACTGGGAGGAGCACATTGAACACCTGCGTATTGTGTTGAGCCGACTGCTTGAGGCTGGTTTAACGGTAAGGGCGGGAAAATGCCACCTGGGGTGCGCCGAAGTGAACTATCTTGGGCACGTCATTGGACGAGGCCAACGCACACCTGCAGAACTTAAAGTGGCTGCCGTGGTGGAGCACCGTCGCCCGACCACAAAATCGCAACTCAGGGCATTTCTTGGCTTAGCAGCCTATTATCAGCATTAGGTAAAGGACTGCTCTGATTTAGCCAGCCCCCTGACCGGCGCGCTGAGAAAAGGTGAGCCTGCCAATCTTTTTTGTGACCAAATGAACGAGAAGGCATTTCAGAGTCTGAAAACTGCCCTAAGCGAGCGCCCAATACTGGCTGAGCCAGATTTCTCGAAACCTTTTATCATACAATGTGATGCCAGCGACCGCGGGTTAGGCGCTATTCTTTGCCAGGAAAGCGATGGCAGGTACACACGGCCTGTCCTTTACTTGAGCCGCAAGCTCAGCACCTCTGAATCCCAACAACAATTTAAAGAAAGCGATCATCGAACTAATATGAATCTCTCACTGTTTTCATTCCTCATTTTTCTGGAAGGCTAAGTTTATTTGCTTCAAAAATAAGAATTTAATTTCTGACAGACTATTCACAAACAGCCATACATATAAACGCAAGAAACATTCTACAAAGTAACGACGATATTCGAAATCTGCTCTCAACTTTCACTCCCTCATTTGCTATCAAAAGATGGCTACCTACTTTTTTTTCCAGACTTATGTGTCACAGTTCTCCCATAGACAATCCTCTAAGCACAGCGATGTCACCATCACCACATTTACATAGCCTCTTCACTTACAAGCAAAGCTTAACACATGCAAGCCGGCTAGTTTGTGCATACATCTAGACTAGAACCCAGTAATAACAAGGACAAGACGAGCAGAGGACGCAAAGCACAAGCGCTGCACTAACAACTGATTTTTGATTGACCGAAACGCCCAAACCGGACGGTGTCTAAGCAGAAGACTCATCATCATTATGGTCAGCAGACACTGTAACCAGTGCCAAGACTGCAGACCTTACTTCCGAACAAAAACTGTTCTGAGCAAGTGCAGGGATATCACCAGATGGTTAAAAATAGACGCTCATGCGATTTAAAAATTCCCTGATAAATGTGTCAGCAAGGCTTCCGTGCATCTAAAAAAAGAACTGCTCTTCCTGCACGACAATGACAAATTGAATGATTGGATAGATGGGTAGAAGAGTGAAGGAATCGTGCCACCGAAGCATGAGGACAGGGCCGGTCTTCATCAATCGTTTAAGTGTTGTTGGGAGCTGGGACAAGCATGTGGAGTGCTCGGAAGAAGGAGGTGGTATGGTTGGGTGACGAGCTGATGTGCAAAAGAAGGTGGCGCGACAGATGAAGACAAAGGAGCCACAAAAACGACAGGATCTTCTTCAGGACAGGACAGGTCTTCGACAATCGTTTCAGTGTTGTTGGGAGCTGGCACAAGCATGTCGAGTGCACGGAAGGAGGAGGTGCGTTTGTTTGGTGACAAGTTGAAGTGCAAAAGAAGATGGCGCGACAGATGAAGACAAAGGAGCCACAAAAACGACAGGATCTTCATCAGGACAGGACAGTTCTTCGACAATCGTTTCAGTGTTGTTGGGAGCTGGGACAAGTATGTCCAATTCCCGAATTTCCAATGTCCAAAAAACGACAGGATCTTCATCAGGACAGGACAGGTCCTCGTCAATCGTTTCAGTTTTGTTGGGAGCTGGGACAAGCATGTCGAGTGCACGGAAGGAGGAGGTGGGTTGGTTGGGTGCCGAGTTGATGTGCAAAAGAAGGTGGCGCGACAGATGAAGACAAAGGAGCCACAAAAAACGACAGGGACTTCTTCAGGACGGGACGGGACAGGTCTTTGTGAATTGTTTCAGTGTTGTTTTGAGTTGGGACAAGTATGTCGATTGCCCGGAAGGAAGAGGTGGGTTGGTTTGGTTTCGAATAGATGCGAACGATTCAAGTTGCGCGGTTCTGACGGGCCATGTGGCTGAGACATGTCCCTCCATTTGTCGTGTTCAGGGGGATGTACCTTGTTTTACAACATGCAGAGAGGAGTGTTCCGTTTGGTTGGTTACCACGAAGTTATCCAGTATTGCTTGGTTGAGTATACACACCGTAACCTCTTCTGTTATATGTGTAGCCTTCTGCAACATGCCCTTTTGTTCTTTCTGTGATCCTATTTTCTATCTTTGATATTTTTGTGTTTATCTCAATTTGTCCGAGTTTTTTTGCGGGAATTGTCTCTTTTTGTGTGTGTATTTATTCTCGTGTTTGGGCTTTTTGACTGACATGTTTTTATAGTTACTATCTTTCATTTTCTAGGCACCATTTTCCATTTTCTAGTTACCATCTTTCATTACTGACCGTCAGTTCGGGTTCCGAAAGGGTAGCTCGACAGAGGTAGCTCTGCTAACACAAGATGAATTAATACTACAAGCATTTGATCAAAATTTACTCACATTAGGCGTTTCCATTAATTTCTAAAACGCCTTTGACACAATTAACCACACCACTCTGCTAACGAAACTTAGTGGTCCATTCCTTGGCTTAATCAATAGCTATCTTCAGTTAAGGTGTAAGAGGATTTAAATAAATAACTGCATTTCAGAAAACATACCCATTCATTCTAGTGTACCTCAAGGAACCATTCCTGGACCTTTGTTACTTAATATTTACGTTAACGACATAACAAATATTGACACCACTGCCCAATGGATCATATACGCTGACACTAGTCTGTTTTGTAGATCTGGTTGCGCGAGGGACCTGTTGGTTCTTGCGAATGCTGCTTTAAGTGAACTTAATTGATAGAGTACATTGTATTCATTGTCTGTAAATAAAAACGAGACAAAGGCTGTACTTTTTAAACCTAAAAACAAAAATGTCCACATTGAAGGTCATTTGCAAATGGTTTCCTCGGTTATCAACTTTGTGCCATCCATTAAGCGTCTCGGGGTCGTATTTAAACAAAACTTACACTGGTATCTTTATGAAGACTCAGTTGCTAACAAAATCGCTCGTGTTGTGGGAATACTAATGAAACTTCGATATTTTTCTTTCCTTGAGCGTGAAAAAACTTCTTTATAACTCTCTCTTCCTGTCCAACATGAATTAGTGCCATTTAGTCTGAGGAAGCACCACGATGTCTAACATCACAAAAATTATTCTCTTGCAGAAGAAAGCAGTGCGCGCTATCGCTAATTCTTCATATGACGCTTACACGCAGCCTCTTTTCAGCGCCCTTAGCTTCCAGCTGGTCACCTCCATATATCATAGTATTTCACTCAAACGTTTCACTCCTGCGAAAAAAAAAACAGGAAATTTTTCGAGCATTTATCTCTTTTGACAATGAATTCTAATATTTACTACACACGTCACAGAGAAACATGGTACGTTCCTAAAGCGTGCACTAACTAGGGTCAAGAAATGTTACGCCACACACTGCCATCTTTGTTAACCTCATTACAAAATCAATAGACACTTATCACTCCTTCTAATGGGCTCATTGTGGATACTTATTTGCTTTGCGGTGGTATACACTGACGCCATGAATGCTTAACCAATTTTTTCGCTTGTAAATAATTTATTTATAGATGTGAATTTTAAGGCTGTATTATTTGTATCATTTTATACTATACCTGGATATGTCGGAACTTAGAAACTATGCCACCACCAACACACAGACACGGTTTACCTGTCTCCACTTCAATCTGCAGTCTGGTAGAAATAAATACGCGAATTTAGAATGTTTCTTTCGCGAAGTAGGAGTACTGTTTGATGTAGTAATGCTTTCTGAGACTTGGTTCAACACTGAGAATGATGTGTTTCGTATGCCTGGATACCGATCATATTTCATTAATCGCACTGGCCAACGAGGTGGCGGGGTTTGTGCCCTGACCTCGAACAATATGAACTGTGAGCTGCAGCCAGAATTCTGTGTTATCACACCAGACTACGAAACACTGACGCTGAGGTCAGGGTCAACCATTTTCTGTGTTTGCTATCGTCCGCCATCTGGAGATACCTGCCAGTTTTTTTTTTCATTTCTGGATTCTATTTTGGAGTACGTAAACGAAAACAAATGCCACTTAATTCTAGGTGGGGACTTCAACATAAACTGGCTTGGTGAAACCAGCGTAAAAGAAACCTTCGAAACCCTGTTAAACATTCACCTATGCAAGAATGTAATAGCGTCACCCACGAGAATAACAGTAACTTCACAGTCTGTGTTAGATCTCTTCATCACTAATATTGATATATCTCGTGTGAAAGATGGAGTCATAAATTACGCGCTCAGCGATCATCTTCCAATCTTTATGTCTATTGAGCATATTGTTAACACCAACAGACACTCAAGAAAACCTTTCCAGTACCGTGTAATGAACCCAGAACAGCTGTCATCCTTTCGCACCCGCTTAACCGGCTTTAATTGGGCCGATGTACTTGAGTTGAGAAACCCTGAAGAAGCTTACGATAAATTAATGGAAAAAATTACTGATGCCTATTACGACTGCTTTCCACTTGTTACGCTAAAACGACCTAAAAAGGCTCGAAAGCCATGGGTTACCACCGACATGCTAAAGCTTATTAGAAAACGAGATCGACGTATGCTAAGTTTCTGCAAGCCAGGAACCTTGACACATTAAAACTTTATAAAGAGTACCGAAATTTTGTCAACAAATAACTACGTGCCGCTAAAAGGAATTATCACGAAAATCTTTTCAACTCCTCGACTGGCCGATCAGACGACACATGGAGGATATTGAGTCTTTTGACCAGAGAGCAAAGAGTCACCCGAAACAGTCTCGAAAGTAACGTTAGATAATGTAGAATTAACCGGGGTTGACCTAGCCAATGCCTTCAATTATTTCTTCCTCTCTGTTGCACAGGCACGAAACACCACTGCTAATTACAGCTACATGGAACAAAGTACCGGCCACAGTATGTTTTTGAAGCCCGTCACTTTTGATGAAGTTATTGCAGCGTTTTTATCGCTTAGGAATAGTAAGTCAGAAGATGCTCTTGGTCTTCAAATCACACCAGTTACATATGTTATTAATGTAATAGCACCCTATTTGATGCACATTTTTAACGCCTGCCTGTCGTTCGGTCTGTTCCCGCGTGGCATGCAATACGCAAGGGTTACCGTGATCTATAAAAACAAAAACCGAGATGAATTATCAAATTATCGCCCTATTTCTATTCTTCCTGTCATTTCCAAAGGATTCGAAAAATTAATTCTACAACGCTTGATGGCTTTTTCTGACAAACATAACATTTTAACACCGGCTCAGTACGGCTTCCGAAAAAATAAATCAACCGAGTTAGCTTTGCTTGCTCAAAAAGAGCTGATATTACAGAATTTTGAAAATAAAAATATCGTGTTAGGCCTCTTTTTAGATTTCACGAAAGCCTTTGATCTCATCAATCACCGCATCCTGGTTAAGAAGATGGAATACTACGGTTTTCGCGGCAAAGTTCTCTCTTTAATATCTTCTTACTTACAGCATCGCACACAATTTGTCGATATTCAAAGACAACGCTCAGCTATTAAACCAGTAGTTTCGGGTGTTCCTCAGGGGAGTATTTTAGGGCCCTTCCTGTTTTTAATTTATGTCAATGATATTGTTAATATCGACAAATCTGCTGACTATATTATATACGCCGATGATACAAGTGTTTTTTTTTCTGGACAATCGAGCATCAATTTAGCCGATCGAGCAAACAGGACTCTGGGACATATAAATACTTGGGCAACGGAGAATGACTTAAAGATCAACGTTGCAAAGACAAAAGCAGTGATCTTCCATCCCCGTCAAAAATATATTTGTATTCCATCCCTTGCAATAAACAACACTACAATTGAAGTGGTTAGCCCTTTTGAAACACTAGGGGTCATTTTTTTTCAGAAAATATGTCGTGGGACGACTACATTACCTACCTCTCCGGGAAGCTCTCGCGTACGACTGGCTATTTGCGTCGCTACGGTTCATCTTTTTCTATATCAGTTAACGTATTATTATACAATTCCCTTTTTTCCTCGGTAATGAATTATGGCGCGCTTGTCTGGGGAACCACATCGCTTAATAATACTAATAAACTGCTGCGTTTACAGAAACGTGCTATCCGCATTATTGCAAAAGTCCCTCGTTATTCACACACAGCCGAATTATTTAAAAAATTTAACATAATCGGTATAGAATCTTTATATTCCTACAGACTAATCCGTCACTACAAGTCAGAAATAATTAAACACGACAATTCTTTAGCAGTGCTAGCCGCATTTGCTACGAATTATCCTGTGTATTGTACACGAAATCCGGAAAAATGGAAAGTTTATGTATGCCGCACCAATCACGGGAAACAATTGTTAAAATATCGTCTCCCAGCTATCCTGAACGAACTGTCCGGTGAAGATAACCGAGATGTCTTCAACAAGTCGTTCAGGGATCGCGCAGCATGTTTCTCTAGCCAAAGAAATGTACGTGGCAATATTATGAGTTTCTTTGTTTTGTTTGTAAAATAAGCCCAGTTACAGCGATGTGTGTTATTTTTGTTCTCGTTTTTTTTCTTCACTTCACTTTCGTGCCGTGCATTTTTTTATTCTTAGCCACTTTTGTGCACTACATTTTTCATGATCCGTACACCTCGTCTCTGTTTGCCTTTCGTTATCTGCATTTTTCGTTTTTTTTTATTTTGTACGCCTTTCTGCCTTGTGGGCAGCTGCGTTTTCTGCGTTTTCTCCGTTTCCTGCTGATTTCATTGCCTGTATTTTAAACATTCCACGTATTCCACTGTATGCCTTGTAAGGGGCACGGACCTCGTCGAGCCACCTTTGGCTTTTTGTCCGTGCCCCTAAGCATCTCAGGATGTTTGAATAAATTGATTTGATTTGATTTGATTGATAATTTAATTCATTGCCGCATTCTATCGCTGATGTTCTTACCTATATGTATTTCTGTTATAGAGTGCTCACTAATGCTTTTTTCGTTTTTTTATAATTGTATGTTTGTTTTCTCTTTATTGTGTATAGTGCCATTTCTGTATGGGGTACAGACCCCGTCAAGCCGAATTCATTTGGCTTTTTGTCTGTGCATGTATGGATGCAAATAATTTTGAATTCAATTTTGTCACAATTGTGTGCAGAGATTTTTTTTGGCTAAATGCGTTATCCCCCCTCTAATCAATTTCGGTTTTTTTTTTTTTGAAACGATGTTTATTGCCTCAGGGCATAAACACTATGAAGTGAGAGATGAGTAAGATGCTTAAATAAATGAAAAAAGGCGGACTGATTTGATGAAATCAAGAAGTGAACGATGATATGGACCCTGTGTCCAGGCAATATAGCAATCCGGATTGTCCGGTGAGAGTCCCACTGCCGCCAGGTGCCGAATTCTCGTCGGCTTCAGCGCCGGGCAGTCCCACAGAAGGTGGTGGATATCCGCCTCAAAGTCTCTGTTCTTTGACATGAATCTTTGAAATGCGGCCACTTGCGTGTCACAGCTGGAGTTAGGGCAACCCCGACCCGTATCCTCCGACGTGCAACCTCCTCTGCACGGGTAAGACCACGGGGGAGGGTTACCGCACACGGAGGGATTAGAGCACTTGTGCGGCGCCGGAGCTGTTTCTTTCTTGTTTAAAGGAGGGTGTTGTGATCCAGAGTTAGGACTCGAGGCAAAGACGAGGTTGGGGTCGAAAGGCGGGTCGCAGAATATGCGCGGCTTTGTGCGCTCAGGAGGTCACGCGGGACCCACTCAATACGGATTTGCTGCGGGATGCGTGCCGCTTGACTATGGATGTCTTGCCAGATTTCTGGCGTGCGACTGACACGTCGTATATTAGGCGTGTGACGTGAAGGGCGTCGGTGCGAATGGCCATGCTTGCCGTTGGTACCATGGGAACGGCAGCCACAGAGTAAAATGCGTTTTGAACAGCAAGCATCTCCACACAGAAGGAGGAAGAAGGTTCTGGGAAACCAAACCTGGGCGTTTTTTTTTCAGGGCACGCTTGCAAGGGCAGTAAACCGCCGTTGTTATTTCAGAGGCCTGGATGCTAGCGTCAACGTACATAATGATTGCGCCATTCGGCAGATTGGCGTCTTGCTCTGTAATTCGGTCGCGAAACGACGATGCTGAGCCGACTTAGATCAGTTGGCTTGTTGTCGCTTAGCAGCACAAATCGCCAAGGAGGAAGAACTGCCGGGGGCGGCTGTAGAATGGAGTGCGATGAAGCATATTCCTTGAGTGCACACGTTGTGTGTGTAAGGCTTGACTTTAGGCTGCGAGCATCGCGTCGTTGCTGCGCCAGCTCATCTAGTGTATACAGCTGCGCATGTCTTGGAGCGCCACGATTGGGGTAATGCGGGGAAGGCAAGACATGACCCTCATTGCCTATTTTCTGTATGTACGTGTCCTCTCAGTAATACCCTGTGGGCCAAGGGGGTATCGAAAATAAATAAATAAATAAATAAATAAATAAATAAATAAATAAATAAATAAATAAATAAATAAATAAATAAATAAATAAATAAATAAATAAATAAAGGTTCTCGAGGTTCATATTTTTGCTTAGTGGTTTCCAGTCGCGGATTTGTGAGCGCTATGTGCTGTAGTAGGAGATTACTTCCCTTGCGGAGTCCTCGGTAGTCCCGTTGTGATCATATTGTAGCGTAGCGAGCTTCGCGGGTTTCGTGCGCCAGTTTTTCCAACAAGCTGAATGTGTTCTTCTCCCCGCGGTGCGACTGTTGCTGTCTTTGTACTCTCTGCTGTGGGGGGAGCCATTAGAGGGGCTCATACCCCGACATTTGGCAGAGCCGTTTTCTCCCTTGGTCTTTGAAAGCAGGCGTTGTACGGCTCGCTCCTCGGCTTTGTTCGAATGTTTAGTTAGAGTAAAACGCACTGAGACGCACGGTTAGCTGCCTGCAGGGGGACAATGTCTTCCAAGGCCGTGTCAGAGACACCGGAGCGGGCGCGCGGACCCCCCGTGGTTTCCAGGAGAGTCGCGCGAAGTAATTGCTTCGGGCAGCACACTGCCCGGCCGATAAAATGCGCCGGAGACGAGCCGCGAGGGCTGAGAGCGCGGACGGCGGGTTGCGTGGTGCATCGACTGGGAAGTTTGCGTTCCCTTTGTTTCGGATGTCGTTTTGTGTGTTTGTATCTGTGTGCCAAGCGTAAATGCGCGCGTCTTCGTGGAATTTACGCGGTGCTCTCGAGTAAACAACCTCGTGGGCACCGGCGTGCTATTGGCTGCTATCGTTTTAACGAAATCGTTGTCATTGGCTTCGACAACTGGATTTCCGATTGATTACTAAAGGTGTCCCCAGGATCCTGTGCGAACGTATTTAAGAGGGGGTTTTGGCGCGACGAAGAGGAAGGAACGGCTGCGGTCCTGCTGCTCGGGACCTCTGCTCGGAAGATGTTGCGCGCCCCTTGGTATGACTTTTATACCTTTTCTGTCATTTTGTTCAGTTTAAATCATGTTTTGGACCCATTTTAAATAAATAAAGTTAATTCATGTTACCCATCGACACCTGCTGGTCAACTTCTTCGAGGCGGCAAAGCCACCGTTCCGTCCCGACGTACGGTTCGTTACAATATTATCATGGTTGAAGCAGTGGCTTTATCGACAGGAGAGAAGTATTATTCATAGTGCAGTAGGGAGGGGCATTTATGAAGGAGATTTGCGTCTTCAACAAGAGCTGAGGCGCAGACAGAGTAGTTTGCTTCAAAGGGTAAGAGATAGCAGCAAAACATTCTTGCTTGCATGAGAGGATATAGGGCGCGATGGAGGAGAGGTTAAAGCACTTGTTCTAAGTGTTGAGTGTTTGTGCTAGTTCTATGAAAGGGTGCAGAAGTGGCTGGGCCGCTCACATG
Source organism: Amblyomma americanum (assembly GCF_052857255.1). NCBI lineage: Eukaryota > Metazoa > Arthropoda > Arachnida > Ixodida > Ixodidae > Amblyomma > Amblyomma americanum. The sequence goes on along the minus strand of NC_135498.1, from coordinate 187,473,097 downwards.
TCCGGGTGCAGTGTCGTGTTGTCGAAGGGTTATGGAGCATTGGAGACACCACAATGAGTGCCAACCACAGTGATAACACGTGATTGTGCTCTTGCGCTACATTATTATGGCGTTGCCTAACTCGTTTTGAATGCACGAAGTGTACGTGCTCAACGCCTTGAAGTGAGCGGCCTGCGACGCTGTAAGCGTAGCCTTAAAAGTGCATCAGCACATTCTGCCGGTACATGGCAAACTCGCGCCTTAATTGGCTATAAGCGATAGGCTAGCCACAGACAGCCAATTGAAACGCCAATTCACATAGATAATACACAAAAGGAAAGTAGGGCAGTGAAGTCGCCTAGTTCAAGGAAGCCTTTTTTTCACACTGTGTCGTTGGTTTCAGCTGTCTACAGTTTCCCGCTTTTTTATTTTTTTAAATCCTTGGTTAAAGATATGCAAAACACCCTGTATGTAAACAGGGAAAACAGGACGGGCGCGGCGGTCCGACATTAAGTGTACTGACTCGAATGCTTTACTGTGCAGGTCGCCTGATTTTTCCGGTTAACCATCGCGCATATTTTAGCCAACTTACATGGTGCAGAAAACCTAACGTTTACATCATACCTGGCTGAAACCTTTTTGACATTGTGTGACAGTTTGTGGATGTATCAATGACCCTCAAACATTTCTTTTCCTTCGGCTCTGTCCCTACTTTGCCTAGCTTCACTTTCTGGAGTAAGGTTTCGCACAGGCCTGATATGAGGAACGGTGAGTAGCCAGCCAAACGAATGCATTAAACCTGGTTGTCGGAGCCATGTGTTCCCAACTTCGTGCTAGTTACGGCTGCCTGCTTGACAAGTTTAGAATTCTCACTGTCGAAGATTACCAAACATTTCTTCGAACAAACGTTATAAGAGCAACACACAGCCTCGCGACTAAAAACAGCGTCAGATCTAGAAACTGGATACTGTTCTCTTTTGACATTTCACACAGGAAATTCCTTTCACCAGAAGATGCCTTGAACACCCCGACGAAGGGGCGGCTACAGGCATGTCGATGGCCGCTGCACTGTCCAACACAATTAGGAAATCGTTCACGTAAGGGTAAATCTTCACTATGTGCTTGTCATATAGATGGTCTTGAACTGTCCTACCCGTGGCGGTCAAGAAAATACGTGATAGCACTTGGGCAACAGAGGAACCAATGCAGATTCCTGATTTTTGTATCAGGAGCTGGTCACGATACGGCTCTATTGTGGACTGCACGTAAAACTCAATTAGGTTGATAAACCTGTCTTGGCTTATTCCGGTTGCATTTTCGGAGGCGCCAGTCATACAGAGGCCATCAAGAATATTCTGCTGAAAAGGCCGACTCCTACCCGATCTCAGTTGCTGGCAACGGTTAAGGAGGTGGCTGACCGGTCGCACACCCAGGACAAGGAATGGCTCAGCATAAACCGCAGCGGTGGCCGAGTGGTGGAGTATCCGCCTCGCATGGGGGAGCTGCGGGGTTCGATCCCCAGTGCCGCCGGGTACCCACTGGTGTTACGATGGGTACAAGCTTTCCCTAGTCTGGTGCTCGGCTTACTTAGGGTGAAATGCTTAGGAAATGGGTCTTTGACCCCACCTTGAGAAATTGAAGATACCTTGGGCCATGGCGCTCTTTGGCCATAGATTCCCTTGCGCCATAAAAATCTTTAATCATCAGCATCGAACGGCTCAGCAGAGATGGTGTGGATTGGTTCATCAAAAACGTTAGTCACAGCCAGAAACGACGTCCGGCACTTATAAAAGTCACGAAATTTTTGGAAGACAACAACTTAACTGTGATGCTGTCAGACAAAGAAGGAGGATTTGTTGTAATGCCGATTCGTGTTTTTAATCAGAAAGCACTGACTGCCATAGAGGAAAATTTCAAGACCCTTAAGTCTCGAGAGACAAGAAAGAAATAGGCTGTGATACGTCTGTTAAAGAGTGCCACCTGAGATAAATAGCAAAAAAGTGAAAAAAGTAAAACCTAGATGCTTTGAAATGTTCCTCACAGGGAAAACTCGTAAGCCTGAATGTCCGCTACGAACAATAGTTTCGGAACGGCACCTGACTGGAACACCTTGGACATTTTCTCCGTGACAGCTTGACAGCTGACCCGTTTCAAGTATGCAACTCGTTGGAAGTACTCGAGGACCGTCGTCAAGGATTGCAAGGAGCTGCGACGACCTTTTCAATTCACGTAGGGGAGCTTTTTACTCTAATCCCCATGAAGGACTAATCACAGCTATGCTCCAAAGGATAGACGAGTTCGGCGCCGTCATTTTTCAGAATGCAACCGGAATGAGCCAAGAGAAGTTCATCAGCCTACTAGAGCTTTACCTGCAGTCCACAATAGTGTCGTACCTTGACCAGTTCCAGATTCAAAAATCGGGAATCTGTTTTGGTTCTTCTGTTGCCCCAGTGCTGTCAGCTATTTTCTTGACCACCATAAATAGGACCGTTGAAGAACATCTAAATGACAAGCTCATTATCGAGATGTCTAATTACGTAGATGATTTCCTAATTTTGTTAGACAGTGCAGCGGCCACCGATATGCCTGAAGCCGTCAAGGAAATCGTCGGTGTGTTCAAGAACTGTTGTAATGGAATGAACATCACGTGGGAAATGCAAAAAGAGAACAGGATGAAATTTCTACATTTGAGTGGCGTGCGTGCGCGTTGATCCTATAGCGTTAGTTCGAAGAAAGTTTTGCTAGCCTTAGACAGTCCGCATTCTAAACTTGTGAAACAGGCAGCCGTAACTGGTGCACTTCATGCGCCACTAACAAAGAGTAGCTAACACATGGCTGATTCTAGCTGCGGCAACCAGGTTCAACGCCTTCGTTTGGCTGCTTACTTACCGTTCCTCATATCAGGCCTGTGCGAAGCCTTACTCCCGAAAGTGAAGCTAGGCGAAGGAGGGAAATATATTAACGAAAAGAAACGTTTGGCCGTCATTCCATACAGCCACAAACTGTCGCACAATGTCAAAAAGGATGCAGACAGGTATGGTGTGAACATTGTGTTTTCTGCCCCCGCTAAGTTGGCTAAAATATGCCCGATTGTGAACCGGAAGATTCAGGCGACCTGCACAGTAAAGCATCCGAGTCAGTGCACCAAATGTCGGTCCGCACCGCCCGTCCTGTCTTTCGTGTTTCTTCTATGATGCCATCGCTCTTTTGCGCTGTGTTAATCTTTTTCGTAGAAAGTATCAACCAACTAACCCATACCAGAATATTAGCGCAACGTATGTAAACGCCCTCCTTAGCAGTTAGCTCAGCTAGAAGTAGTTCTATGTCATGTCATTTCTATTTGACTTATGGTACTGCCTTTTAGAATTCTTCCGGTAATGAAAAAAAGGTTCACACGTAGCACAGCTACGTATGCAGTAGGATACGGATTATGGGTATACCGCTACTCTCCTAGCTTCCTGCGTCACTGCGCATCATATGCGGCATTCGTCGCAGCGCTATGTCGTCAGTGGGCACCCCGCCCGATAATCCGGGACACACTGGACCAAACGAAATCGCATTTCAGAGCAAGGGTTCTTAGTTGACACGAATACCACTTTGAAAAACAGCTGAAAAGGCTCTGATAGTATTCAGTGACATTTTCATCGGCATACGATGCTTTACGACGGTGAACTAACGGCTCGCTGATTGCTGTCTTCAGTAGATTCTCAAGCGCTGCATTCTAATCGCACCATTTTGGTTTTGATTTTCTATGCGCTGAGTAATCACGTGCCTGACAGCCGATGAACATATGAGGTCTGCGAACGTCGCAATGTTGACGAGGCTTCTTGAGAAGACGTACCATTTTGCCGAGCGACGGCACCACTGCTGCCTTTATGGGTGTCTGCGAATTTACTAGATTGAAGACGTTGTGTGATGGCACGCCGCAAAAGCAAAGAGACCAGTGCATATTTACGCTTCCTTGCTCAAAAGATCAGCGTGGTTAAGATTATTGGAGTACTGAAATAGATACACAACCCACAGCAGAGACTTCGTCTGATTTTGACGTGCCAATAAATGTTTCTACTACTAATACTACTGGAAAAAGTTTAGCGCACACTAAAAACGAATCACACTGGAGGGCTGACCATATAGCTTTTTGACCGTCCGCTATTGTGCGATTGATAATTTGTTTGTGTTAACATTTTTTCAATCGATATGTCCGAGCTAGTCAAAATGAAGTCCTTTTGGAGTTCCTCAAACTCTTTTCTTCACTATCGCCGTTCTCACCCTATTGTCGTTATTGTCTTATCGTCTTTAACCCACCATAAGATGGCAAGCGTGACTTTGTTGTGTAGTTCGAAATCAGCGTAGATAGTGCGCCTCGCCTGAGAGCCGCAAAAAAGCAGGTGTAAGTGACGCCCGCCAGAAGGAAAACGACCGCTCAGGAGACGCTGCCGTCAGGGCGCAGTTCCGTCGTGACACGCACTAGCGTAGGACACAGGGAGGACAACTTGCTCTGTGGAGAGAGGTCACTTTGGATAGACAGAGGCGCCCATTACGGTCGGACGATTACGGAGCCCACTTCCTCGAACGCAAGGACAGACGGAACAGTAGACGAAGGCGGCAATCGAGGTGCGAAAGCGTAGCGCCGTCGCTCCGATACGATTATAAGGTCTCCGGCAGGGTAAGAGCAAATGGAAGCATGGGCTTGGCCATCGGCGGTGGCTTCCGCCCGTGGGGAACGAATCAGTAAGTGCGCGCACAACGAAGACGCCTTTCTTTATTGGTCCTTCACTAGGTGTTATGACGGAGAATGTGTCTTTACTTTCGTAGGCTGTGCGCACGTAGACTTACTTTCATGGCATGCGCTTCTTTCTCGACAGCGAGAGACGCGCAAACAGCAATCTGCGACTAACTCTCTGGCGCGAGTAAGAGCTTGGGAATAATCTAAGAATCAGCGCAGTAGAGCTGTAGCCTATAACAACTGTTATTTTCAAACCGTGTTAGGCCAAGTTGCAACAAAAGTAAAAGTACCGCTATGCCATGCGGATTGCTGAACCGACAACTCCACCCTTCGGCCTCAAAGACGCACCCATTGCCAAAGCAGTAGCAGGTTCCGGCAGCAGGACATACACCAACAACGTCTTGCTCCTGACAGATTCGCAATCAAAACTGCCGATGGGGCGAGTTAGTGGGACATTATTCGAGATGACCAGCGCGGAAACAGACAGGGACATCAGAAGAAAAAACACTGACGACAGGACGGGCGCTGAATCAGGATTTTGGTCGGGCTAGTTGATTTATTGCCATCAGCAAACCACCACAAAGGAAGGAAGGACTGGAGAGCTCCCATCCTGAGTTGTGTGCTGTATTTCGTGTCCTGTTCTTTCGCGCTGGGTTAATCTGTTGATCGCAAGCCGTCTGCCCGCACTTTTTGCACAAACACCTTCGAACAACAACGAGTCACATAGTAGAGATCGCCGTCTGCTGTGTAAAGAAGTCATGGGAGAATCGATAAAATTTACAAGCAGAAGCTACAGCACGAAGCACAAAATGAGCACAGATGTGACGATATGATTCGCTGAACCGCGTTCGCTGGTGGAGTGCCCTGAGGTAGTGCTAATTCTTCGCGCTCCCTCGGCGAGTGTGGTTGGGGTTTCTTTTTAGTGAATGTACTGCCGCCCCCTCCTTCGTATGACGCCTGCCCAGTGTAAAGGCCCCATTCACGGCTCATCTAGACCCCGGTATGCAACTTTTACACTGGCGCCCTGTTCAGTACTGCGAAGCGTTGTTGGCGGCTTTAACCGAGGGCAGATGTGCGGACTTTTAAAACAAACTTACGTTGGAAAGTAGAATGGAAGCAGCTGCTGCCTTAGATCAGTTGCTTGAGCACCGCACGCGACATGCGCATGTAGTATATGTTCGATTTTCGCCGGCAGCCTGCTGAGTTTTATTTTACCTTTCCTTTTCTTTCCCATCCTTTGTTACCCTTGGGTAGCATACAAGGCGTCCATTAGTTAACCTACCAGCCTCTCTGTTCTTTTGTTTCTCTCTCTCTCTTTCTCTCTTCATCTTGTTGAAATGCCTAATATGAGATAAAAATCCCCTGCGGACACATTGCGGTGGCTCACCGGTTAAGGCACTCGCCTACTGAGCCGCAGTTCCCGGGTTCGAACCCGGCCGTGGCGGCCGCGTTTCGATGGAGGGGAAACGCAAAAGGCGTCCGTGTGCTGTGTGATGTGAGTGAACGTTAAAGATGCCCAGGTGGTCGGAATTATTCCGGAGTCCTCCACTACTGCGCCCTGTTCACTCTTTCTTATTTCAATCCCTCCTTTCTACCGTCACTCAAGACGCAGTTGAGGTGTCCGCCTAGATGTGAGACAATTACTGCGTCTTTCATTTTCTCAGAACAAATATTCTTTCTAATACATAAACAGTTTGCTTTTGTTACAAAAAATTATCCAATTACGCTGCCCTTAATTTGAAGGAAAGTTGACTTCAATCGTTGACAAGTTCCAGCATTGGAACGTGGGAGGTAATTTGAAAAGCATCGTCCTCAACTATAACCTGGCTCCCTGCCTACGTCTAGTGAGCGGGCCATATAACCATTGTTAGGCTGGCCACTATGCTATTATTTAAGCCGCCGCGGTGGCTGAGTGGTTATGACACTCAGATGCTGGCCCGTAAAACGTGGGTTTGATCCCGGCCGCGGCGGTCGAATTTCGATGGAAGCGAAATTCAAGAATCCTTGTAGTACGCGATGTCAGTGCTCGTTAAAGAACCCCAAGTGGTAGAAATTTCTTGAACCCTTCGCTACGGCGTCCCTCATAGCCTGCATCGCTATGGGACATTAAACCTCCATAATCCTTAAGCCATCTATGCTACTCTTTGTACATAAGTTTTGTCTGGCTGTCATTCAAGCTAAGGCCTTTCCTGTAGGGTGTGCTGAACATAGCTCTGTTAGCCTGAATACGAGCAGTGCCAGTTTGTTTGCGCTCAGGATGCGCCGTGCAGAGTGCCACTCACGATGGACGCAACGGCGGTGGCCAGAGACCCGTTGCGCGTGTCGCAGCAGAAGCAGCAAGAGGACATGATGGGCGACTGGCGCTGTGGCGAGGCGCTGGCGCTCAGCGACTGGCTGCTCCACGACGCCTCGTCCACGCATCGGCACCTGCACCCACAGGCGGGTTCTGGTCAAGTGCACTCGAATCACTCGGTGGCTGGCGCCGTTCCTGCGTGTACATCGCAGCGACGTTACTTATTTACTGCGGGACAATTGTGCGACTAACTGCTAACATGCTGCGACTAACTTGGCGGCGTCACCATTACACCTCTGTCACACGGATTCGCCAGCGCCTGCGCTGCAGTCATTCAACCCAGCGCCTGCAGAATAGAAACCGAACTTTAGTTCTCAACGTGCTGATACCAAGATTGCTGTCCACTCAAGGACAGCAACCTGAAGACGTTCGAGGAGGTTCAAGATGACAGAGTGCCGCCACAGAGGAGTCGAGCTCGCCGTTATTTAAAGTGTAAAACAGCTGAGCCCCTCAATCGAAACGTGGCCGCTTCAACAATGTCAGGAGAGAAGGATGGAGGGAGTGAAACAAGCTAGACAGAAGTGGCGCAGGAGACGAATCTTGATTAATATCGGCCACTCTGGATCCTTTCTTTAATGGGGCGGATTACTGCCGGAGGCAGAACAAAAAACCTGGAAGGGACACTTAAGCTCCACCTTAAGCGTATGACGTGATAGCTTTAATGGGTGAGTGTCCCCAAATTCGTAATCTGTCAGTCTCGATCCCTGGTATCCTTCTTACCCGTCCTGGCGCAGTGAGGCAGCAGCTCAGCGATACAAGAGTAGACGTACGGGCTAGTTGGCTTTGTGTGTTCCTTCTGCGTCCGCGTCTTTTGCGCTGTTTAAAAGAAGCTCAGCGATGGATCGCTGGCCTGCGATGGCAGAGGCTGCCACTGGTTGGGCTTGTGACACTCAGGATGCTCTTCCCAAGCAAGCTCTCGCGATCAATCATTAATTTTACTGCCACCTGGCAGTAAAGCTGCAACCGGAGCAGTTTAGTCACAATCCGGTAGCCAGGTTGTGATGACGTCACAAGAGTACGTGTCTTAGGTTGCTTCTCCTGGGATTTTTCGTTGATTTCTCGCTCACGGCCAACGACGGCGCCGACGCCGCCGGATTTTCTGCGACACGGGGCCCTTAACGCGTTAATATCGACCTCTCCTTGCAGACCATTTTGTATACAATTGAAATGGCGAGGGCAGGACTGGAGAATTAGGTAGGAATTTATATCTTAAATTGGCAAAGGAATGTAGGCCAGAGCCGACGGTTGCACGGTGCCATGTTAAAGCTTCCTTGTTATCCAGTAGCCCGGCTACGTCGACTAGAGTCGCACGAGTCAGAGCGCTTTGTTACGCGAGTGCGTATACAGCTCTTCCGGACCAAAAGCCGTCACTGTGACCTGACTTTGAGGGCCTATTTGCATTTGAAAGTCGCGGAGGTCGCGCGACTGTTTTGGTCCAAAAGCGACAGTCGCAAACGGTCGCTTTGATAAAAAACGACAGTTGCGGGCTAGTCTCTCGCTGCTCGATTTTCTAGCTGTGCGACTGCGAGTCACAAACCGCTGAACCAATGAGCCAATCACCGTGTGAGCCGAGGTTTCCGGAACGTGGCCGCTCGCGGGTGTGCTGGGCGACGAACTGCGCTATCAACTCTTTGGCTGCCCTATAGTCGTCGCTAAGCGTATCCGGTTTCACAACGATGCCGCGGCTGAGGGCGTTTTGGAACTAACCAGAGCTGTAACCAAGATGCTACTCTCGTCACGACTTTATTGTGAACTCCGTCTCGTGACACTATAAAAATGTGCTTGATTTCCGCTACGCCATCAGCAGCGAAGAAAGCAGACGCCAGGCGATCGAGCCGCTTTGGGCAGCAGCAAAGCGGCTATGCGAAGAAGTTTTCTTGTACCCAGCAACTTGGTATTGGCCAACGACACTCACGATTGATTCATTTTTGAATTTTTACTTCCCACGGCATGGTATGAACGCGAACAAACCACACACTAGGGCATTTTACTGACGCTAGCGGCCGGTATTCAGGCTGTCTGGCAGGCCGCTTGTACAGCCACGGTGCATGTAGAGAGACAGAGACTTAGTCCAATACAAATTAACGGGGCGCGACGAGGACGAAGCGAAAGGCCGGGAACCAGGGATCAACTGCAATTATGCCACGCCGCACGTGGCCCCATGTCGCCAGCGCGAGCGCATGTCACGAGCCGAGGCGGCGCAGCACTGCCGCTGGTGATAGTGCCGCTACAGCCCCCCCCCCCCCCCCCCCCCCCCCTTGCGGACAGGTTGAAATTTCGCGATGGTGAAGTGGCGGTACGTGCGCGATGTAGGCGGGTTTCACGCGGTAGATGGCAACGCCTGCTTCTCGTCCACCGACAGACTTCTTCAGAGTTTTCACACCCCGCTGCAGGACGGGATAAAGTCCATTGCAGGGAGGGGTGAGCGAAGGCTTGATGGCGTCTCCACGCACAAAGACATGGGTGGACGTGCGAGGCCTTTGCTCACGAAGACTTTGTGAGGCGATGGACGTGTGGGGACAGGTTGCAGGCGCCTGAAGAGCAGGCGTTGTTGTTCAACGTAGGCAGGCGGCGAGATGTCCTCTGTGCGTGCCGGAATGATGAACTCGCCCGGCCGACGGACGGCAGTCCCGTGGACCATCTCGGCCGCCGTGCACCGCATATCTTCTTTGAAGGCTGATTGAAGGCCGAGGAACACCAAGGGAAGGGAATCGGGCCAAGAGGTGCGAACTTTGCGTGCAACAAGGGCAGCCTTCAGCTGTCGGTGCAAGCTTTCTATACCATATGCCGTTCGCGGAGGGATGATACGCGGTGGTGTGAACATGGCGCACGCCAAGCAGAGATGTCAGGGCGCGAAACAAGGCGCCCTCAAACTGGCGGTCACGGTCCGCCGTTACTACAGTGCGGCAGCCGAAACGGGTAATCATCATCATCATCATGATCAGCCTTACTACACCCACTGCAGGGCAAAGGCCTCTCCCATGTCTCTCCAATTAACCCTATCCTTTGCCAGCTGCATCCACCCCTTGCCTGCAAACTTCTTAATCTCATCCGCCCACCTAACCTTCTGCCGCCCCCTGCTACGCTTACTTTCTCTTAGAATCCACTCCGTTACCCTTAACGACCAGCGGTTATCTTGCCTTCGCATTACATGCCCTGCCAAAGCCCATTTCTTTCTCTTGATTTCGACTAGGATGTCATTAACCCGTGTTTGTTCCCTCACCCACTCTGCCCGCTTCCGGTCTCTTAACGTTACACCTATCATTTTTCTTTCCATCGCTCGCTGCGTTGTCCTTAACTTAAGCTTAACTCTTTTCGTTAGCCTCCACGTTTCTGCCCCGTAGGTGAGTACCGGTAAGATTAAGCTGTTGTACACTTTCCTCTTGAGGGAAATTGGTAAACTGCCACTCATGATCTGCGAGAATTTGCCATATGCGCTCCACCCCATTCTTATCTTCCTAGTTATCTCCCTCTCATGATCCGGATCAGCTGTCACTACCTGCCATAAGTAGACGTATTGCGTCACAACTTCTAGGCTCTCGCTGCCAATTGTGAACTGTTGACCCCTTGGTAGGCTGTTGACCATTACCTTGGTTTTCTGCATGTTAATTTTTAGACCCATCGATCTGCTCTGCTTGTCTAACTCATTGATCATGATTTGCAGTTCACCTCCTGAGTGACTCACTCAGCAAGGCAATGTCATAAGCAAATCGCAGATTATTTAGGTATTCTCCATTTATTTTTATTCCCAACTGTTCCCGGGGAATCCACCCACTGAAAAACGTGGACGCCACTGTAGACGCCTTGACATCGGGCAGCGGTAAGGCTTCGGGCCACCGTGCGTAGCGGTCAGCACACGTAAGGATGTATTGGAAACCTCGTGATGGAGGAACATGGCCAACAATGTCGACGTATACATGGTCGAAACGACAGTCAAGGAGCCGGAAAGGGTGATGAGACGATCGCGTGTGGCGCGTTGATTTGCCACGCTGGCATTGCGAGCACTCACGAGCCCAGCGACGCACATCTCGGTTGACGTTTGGCCAGACGAATCTAGCCGTCACGAGCCGCCGCGTAGCACGAATGCCGGGACGGGTTTCGTTGTGCAGCTGTTCAAAGACTTGGCGGCGGAACGCGGTGGGTACAAAAAGCTATGGAGAACCACTGGACACGTCGCACATGATGGTGTCCGAGCAGAACGGCAGGCGCATCGGCGACAAGGTCAGAGAGCTAGGGTTGGCCTGGAGGGCTTGAACCTCACTGTCTAATGCCTATGCGGCTGCCAGCGCTGGGAAATCAAGTGGGCCTGATGCAAGAGTAACGCCACGGGAGAGCGCATCGACGGCACTGTTCACTGGTTGTTTGATGTGTCTTATGTCCACCGTGAATTCAGAAATAAAACTCGGGTGCCGTATCTCTCGTGCAGTGTATGAGCTTTGGTTTACACGAAAAGCAAAATTTAAGGGCTTGTGGTCCGTGAGCACACAAAAAATGACTCCTTCCAAGATGTGACGAAAGTATCGAATGGCGATATAGACAGCCAGCAACTCACGGCCGAAAGTACTGTAGCGCATTTCTGCGGGCTTGAGCTTCTGGGAGAAGAAACCCAGCGAGCACCAGCAGTCGCCCTGAAGCTGCTGCAGGACGGCACCTTCAGCGGCACCAGAGGCGTCGGTGATGAGATGCAACGGGGCGTCGGCCAGTGGGTGCATGAGCAGAGTACTGTCGGCAAGGGTGTCCTTGGCGGCTTAGAAGGCAATTTCGGCAGCTGGCGTCCACTCGAGAGGAGTGTGAGGGCCATGCAGTGACTTTAAGAGATCGTTGCGAGGTAGGGTAATGCGGGCAATGCCGGGAAAGAAACGTCGGTGGAAGTTCAGGAGGCCGAGGAACTCGCGAAGCTTGCGAAGTGACTTGGGGAGAGGAAAGACGCGGATGACGCGCACCTTGCTCTCCAAAGGACGAGTTCCCTGCGCTGTGACATGACGGCCAAGGAACTCAATGGCGTCGATGCCAAACACACACTTGGCCGGATTGATGACGAGACTGTGCTCTTCGAGGCGTAAAAGAGCAGGCGTAGGTGTTAAGCGTGTTCTGCTGACGAGGAACTGGCAGCCGGCAGATCACCGATATACGCTAACACAAAACGCCGGCCGCGAGTGACCTCGTTGATGGAGTGTTGGAATGTCTGAGCAATGTTTCGCAGACCAAAGGGCATACGGACGTACTCGAAGAGGCCAAATGGTGTTACATTTGCAGTCTTCGGGATGTCTGCAGGCTGCACCGGGATCTTATGGTAGGCATTCACCAAGTCAATCTTGGAAAGTATGGTCATGCCATGCAGGTCGGCCGCAAAGTCATGAATATGCGGCAGAGGATATCGATCCGGGGCAGTGCGGGTGTTGAGGGCACGATAGTCGCCGCAGGGGCGCCAATCGCCGGGGTCAGGTTTCGACACCATACGCCGCACCGAAGACCAACTGCTGGACGACGGCCGAATGATGCCCAATTGCAGCATAAGGTCAAATTCGTGGCGGGCAATGACGAGGCGGTCGCCAGCAAGATGGCGCGGTCGGCAGAACGCTGGTGGGCCCGTAATGACTTTGTAGTGGGTGACGGTGTGACGGACGGAAAGCTCAAGGTTGCTGGGCGGCGTTATGGCAGGAAAATCGGCCAGAACCGCAGCAAAGGCGGACGACGGCAGATGCGGAGCGGCTTGGAGGATGGGGTGGCCAGCTGGGTGAGGACGCAGTTCATAGATAAGCGAGTCGTGTGGTTCACGGTCGACAAGATCGAAGGTCGACAGCCAGGCCAAAAGTGGTGAGAAAGTCCTCTCCGAGGATGGCCAACCGCACGTCCGCGATAACGAAAATCCATCGGAATTTGCAGCGTAAGCCCAAATTGAGGGTGACTGAACGCTGTCCGTCGGTATCTATCGGGGAGGTGTTGACCGCCTGCAAAGGCGTTCCTTGGACAGCGCGTTGCCGATCGAGGCGGGAGGAAGACACGACGTGGACCTGTGCACCGGTGTTCACAAGGAAACTGCATCCTGAGATTATGTCGGTGACGTATAGTAGGCGGCTGGATGTAGCGCTAGAATCCCCGTCAGCCATCAGTGACTCGAAGGCGCGTTTCCCAGCCATAGTCAAGGCTGCCGGCACTGACGGGCAGCAGCGCCGAGCCTGCGGTGGTACCTGCAGAACCCGTCACAGGCAGGGCTCGATCGATGACTAGAACTGGAGCGATGGGACAACCGTTGGTGAGAAGAACGCTGGTAGCGACGAGGAATCGACGCTCGCAGTGCTGCAACGGTGCTCGTGTGGTGGTCGATTTTAGCCTCGAGGCTTGACTGCCGGTCGACGAGAGTGGACGACCCGGCGGAAGGAATTGCAGCCACTGAACGCGGGCCAGAGTAATACGAGACACGGTCAGCCAACTCCTCGAGCTTATTCAAGCTAACATCACCTGCTGCAGCCAGGATGACCAAGAGGTTCTGAGGCAGGCGCTGAAGGAACAGCTCACGGAGTAGCGGTCTGTAGACGTCCTGTGGGCGGTCGCCGAGCAGCTGTCGCATGCGATGGAGGAGCTGAGATGGTCGACGGTCACCAAGGTCCTCAGTGCTGAGCACTGAGCAACTGCTGCAGGCGGCTGCGCTCCGAGATGGTCTTCCGGGCCAGGACCGAAGCCTTGAAGTGATCATACGGGGAGGAAGGGTCGAGCGTCTTCAAAAGATCGTCAAACTCGTCTATTACCTCGGGGCAGAGAGTCGACATGATGTGGAGATACTTCACGTGCTGTGAAGTGATGCGCTTAAGATTGAACACAGCCTCCACTTGCGCCAACCATACGGCAGAATTCTGAGGACAAAATGACGGCAGCTGAACGTCAACGCTGGCGATGTCCTCCGCAGCCGGCCTATGAGCCGGAACCTGGGGTCTGGGCGCAGCAACCGCGGCGGCGTTATACGCGTCCATAACGTCCGGTATCACCAAACTGTAAAGGCAGAGAGACTTTGTCCTCTACAAATTAACGGAGTGCGACGCGGACGAAGCGAACAGGCCAGGAACCAGGAATCAGCTGTTGTGGTTGTTAGCCTATCAAAAGATGGCACATACCCACACTGGGGGATCGGCCAAGAATCGGGTGGCTATTCACCTGAACGCAGTTAACAAAAAGGAAAAGCACGGGGGAGCGCAACACCGGTGAATTCTTCGCCATGAACAGAAACGGGATGAGAGTTTTGATTTGAAAATTATAAGAATAATAATAAAGAGAGGGATTAAATAATAATGATTTAGTCAAAATGTAATAATTGATAGAAAAGTTTGGAACACTTAGCAAGGCAGTCGGTGAGATTCTATCAGAAAATTTAGAACAGCCGTACAAACAGATCTGTGGCTGAACCCAAATGTAGTGGCGCCAAGTGATAGCAAGAGCGGGCTGCTCAAACTAAGGCCAAGATGCTGCAAGGGCTCCTCCAGCAACCTTTTTCTCAGAGAGTTGAATCGGCGACAATACAGCCAAAAATCTTCTATAGATCCAGGCTCACGGCAAAATGCACAAAGGGGAGAGAGCGCCAAACCCGACTTGTGTAAATAGAAATTTAGAGGGGGGATGCGGCAGCGCAGCCTCGTCAGTGATACTTCAAGCTGCCGAGAGCAACAAATTTTCCTGTTCCAATAATATTTAAGGTGCTCATAATCCGCCGATGTTAAAAGTGATGTGTGTTGCGTGCTTAAAAACGCACGTCGCCGAAATCTAGATGCTGTAATATAGGCTGTAGCCGGGATGATTGGCAACACGGGGCCGCTGAGGGAAGCCTTTGCGAGATTGTCAGCAATCTCATTTACTGCCACACTGCTGTGACCGGGAACCCATACTAAATGAACAAGGCTCAAATGCGGAGGAAGTAGGGATAAGAAAGTTGTTAAAATGGGACCGTGAACATGTGCAGCGAGGGACGAACACAAAGATAAAGAATAATTACTGCAACTCCTGTAATAGAGGGGCCTAGCTTGCATAGAGCAAGTACAACTGCTAGAAACTCTGAAACATAGGGGTGAAATCTGGAAGGAGCAGTGAAAAGGACCAGTCTAAATGCGAGCAAAATATCCCCACACCTGCTTTTTCGTTGCATTGCGATGCGTCAGTGGCTATTGCTATATCTGTAGGTAGGGTCCTCAGATTATACTCTAGAAGTCCATTTAGAATACTTGGTGGCAAAAGTTTTGCATTTTTTGGGAATATGTCGTCGAAAACAATGTGAATAGCGGGCCAATTGCGAAGCGCCGGAAGGATATCAGAAATGTTTACATCTAAAGGCTGAAGTAATCTTTGCGCAAACACTACCTGAGGGGAATTGAAACGAGACCAGGAGACACCAAAAAAGGACGTCGGCTGAGAACAGAAAATGTTTTGGGAACGGTGGAAATCGGATTCATGGATCCTAAGGTAAGTTTGCACAGTTAAAAATTGAAGTCGTGGTAAGAGAGGCGGAATGCGGGCTTCAAGGTACAGCACATTGATAGGCACAATTTTTGGAAGGCCGATGCACATGCGAAGTTCTTCCCTCTCTAAAAGGACGAGAGGACGAAGTTTATATGTAGCCGAGCCTGAAAACAACACTGATCCAAATTTTAAAATTGGCCTGACATACACAGTGTAGATAATTATTAGCGCATCTCTGCGCATGCCGTACCGGTGATGGCATAATCTCCGTAACATGCCCACGGCACGAGCCCCTTTCGCCGCGACATGGTCAATGTGAGGTCGCCAGGTGAGTTAGTTGTCATAAATGACCCCTAGGTATTTTAGGGATTGAGCCTGCGGTATTATTTTTAACTGGCAAGTGAGAGAGACCACTACAGGAGCGAATAGAGGGAAAACAAGAATGGCGCACTTGCCAACATTTAACTTCAGGTGTAATGCGCTCAACCAGTGCTCAAGTGTATTGAAATATGACTGCAACAGACAATACAGAGAATGTATATCCGGCGCAGCAGCAAAAAACGCAATGTGGTCTGCATAGACGTAAGCGCGTACACGGCGGTGGAGAGGAATTGAGCTCAACAGAATATTAAAGAGCACAGGAGAAAGAAAAGCTCCTTGCGGTACACCTCGCGTTTGTCTGTACCTCTCTGAATAAACACCATTATGGGCGCAAAAGAATTCCCTGTTATAAAGAAATGCAGATATCCATGCAACTATATAATCTGGAAATTGAAGAGACTGTAGCCTATGTATCAGGATGGAGTGTTCTACACTGTCGTAAGCTTTGGCGACGTCTAACGTAACCAAAGTCGCGACCAGGTGTTGACGATGAGCAAGGAGAATTCTGCTCTCAAGATCAGCATGTACATTCCATATCGAACACCGTGGCCGGAAACCGAGTTGGCACGGGCTGAGTATAATAGTTTTGCGGTCCAGAATGGCTGATACCTGATATTTAAGTAAAGGGATCACCTTGGACAGCTTCCACTCAGAAGGTATCCAAGCGTGTTTAAGAGAGTAGTTTATTAGGTGCAATAAAGAGTTGGGAGACTATTCAAATAGAATATTGAGCATCTTTGTAGTAACACCATCAGGACCAGGAGCAGCAGCTGGCAATCTCTCTACAACTTGTGAAAGCTGTGATAGATTTACTTGTAAGGCATTATCATTTGGCACGACTGGTGCAAAAAACAATGGGCGCAAAGGTAGTAAAGACGAGAACCGCTTTTGCAGGCCTGTGGCAATTAATTCAACCGCCTGGATAGCTTCTTCAGGTGACATAACTAATTACTGAAAATTATGACAGGACATGAGCTGTTTCCTAGACCGTAGAAAACCGAATAGTGCATGTCGGTTGCCCACCTTTGAAAGATAATAGAAGTGTTCTGAGTCATATTTTTCCTTCACGCGAGAAACTGTGCGTTTAAAGGTGGCTGCAATAAATTTATAATCACTCCAGTTATTCGGGCTTTGGTTATGAAGAAGCTTTTTCCCTGCTGCTTACCTCTGCCTGTAATCTCTTGTACAGTCCGCATTCCACCAGTTAGAAGAATTCCCTTTTGTTGGCCTCACCAGGAACTCCGACTTTTTACGGCTTTCCTCTATAGCCAGACATATGCTTGCTGACTGGTGGACCTCGGCGATGTTAGACACTGAAGCAAGGGCAGAGCGCAACGCCGTCTGAAATCTGTCATAATTTACATGTGACCGCAACTGAGAAGACGCCGGAGTAACACGACATATGATATCAAAATTAATAGGTATATGGTCACTTGAGGTGCCGCTATCAACATTCGGCCAATTCCAGGACTAATGAACGTGACATCTAAACAGATTGAGTGTGTGAGCGAAGATAAGTGGCCGATCCTGAATTTGAGCACATCAGGTTGTGATCAGAAACCCAGTCCCAAAGGCGCTTGCCGCATGTATTAGTCCTAAAACCCCACGACACATGGTGAGAATTGAAGTCCCCAGCCACGAGAACTGGGGTTTTACAGTTAGCGAGTAACAAGTCTAGAGGTCTAACATCCTGGCCTTCATTGGGGAAATAACAATTTGCTATTGAAAATGGAGAGCACCTAGGAAGTACAAAGTCTAGTGCCAAAATCTCACAGTCAGGAGACATTTGTTGAAAAGATACCATAGCCCTGTGGCAAAATTTTGAAGAGACTAAAGTTAGTAAACCCCCGCCTCTTGACTGGCGGTCTAGGCGAAATGAACGGTAATTATTTATATGAAAATGTTTGTCGACTGAAAGCCACGTTTCTTGCAGAATTATGACATCCGGATTAAGCTGGGTAGAAATGGAGTGTAAATCTGTGGAAGCGGAAAGAATAGAGCGACAGTTCCACTGCAGAACTCGCAACGACGCTATGGTTGCGAATGTCTAGCAGCAGCAACTGCCTGCTCCAAAATGGTATCCTTGGGTTTAGTGCCAGGCTGCTGCTTCTTTGATTTGGGCTGGGTGCCCAGAGAAGACAACGAATGAGACATGGGGGACCCGCTGCGCTTAAGAAGCCGCGCATCAGGCTCCACCATCTCGGAATCATAGATTATACCATCCCTCGAAGTACCCGAGGTAGGTACAGAGGAAGGGGCAGAGGTTTGTTCCTGGGGTTGTGATGCTACTGGAATTGGAGGCCGGATAAGAGGAGAGGGAATTGCTGTCGAAAGAGGTGCCAACCCGGCCTGCACGGCATGTGTAAGCTGAGTCGCTAGAACGTTTGTAAGGCACTTTGACACACTTGCGACAATCTTTTCTACCATTTTAGACATCGGAGCCTCCACAGCAGCCGCAATTGCCTGGGACAGCCTTGAGTCTAACATGACACTTTGCCGAGTGGTCACACCGGCATAACCGTGGGCACGTTTTTTGACCCCTGAAATAGCGTCACGGCGCGAGCAGCGTTCATTGTCAATTATCTCCAGAATTTGGATTTCCTGAGCTCTAGAGGGACAATTTCAGTAGTTTGCAGAGTGAGCACCCCCGTAAAGGCAACACTTCTCATTCTTCTCAGTGCAGGCGCTCGTTGAATGACCATTCCCACAGTTGCAACACCTCAAGTTGGATTTGCAACCGCCGGCGCTATGTCCCTAGCGCCAGAAGTTGTTACACTGCAGAGGCCGAGATGATAACGGGTCTGCCCGGAAAATTGGAGGCCATATCTTGATTTCAGAGGTGCAGGAAGTGCCGGCAAAGGTAGCAATCACTGATTCAGTGGGCATCCGCAAGTTGTTTACATCCCGGCTACAGCGCTGCACAGCAACAACACCTGCAGCCGACAGAAGCTCAAGAGTCTCTGCCGGAGACAGGGAAGAGTCTACGCCTCGTATAATACCTTCCGTGCACGCCAGATGTGAAGGGATGAAGGAACTTACCCGAAGGGAGGCAAAGGATGAGGAGTTTAGCAAATCTCTTACACAGGCGAGGTCTGGAGATCTGCACAGAATCCCGCCGCGTCCAAACTGGCGTACCTCTGAGATTTATTCATAATGAGAAGTTGCCGACTGGAGAGCAGCCGGAACAGCACCAGGGTTGTTCATCTTGATTGCATCACCATCCTTAGGCACCAACGCGGCAGGGATACTGCCGACACCACTGCGCAAAAAAGCTTCCAACGGTAGGAGATCAGTGGACAGAGAAGCCGACCAGAGAGAGCTCCCCTGGCCGGGAGTCTGGGTGGACATAGCCCGGGCTTACTGCCTTACCGCGCAAAGACGCAGAGAGAAAATGCCACAACCAGCCACCCGAAGCTTAGCCGATCGTTCTCAGCAGAGCAGAGCTTCCAGGAGATTCGGAACGGTCTCCCAGGTCGGATGTTGACGAACTATAAAAGCGACATGGTTAAGGCACGCTCCTCTTAATGCACAACAAGACGCATTTACACTGCACACTGCACGTGGCCCCACGTAGCCAGCGCGAGCGCATGTCACGAGCCGAGGAAGCACAGCACTGCTGATGATAGTGCCGCTGCAGTGCACATTGACGCGATGTCCTCCTCTCGGTCAGGTTGTCGCAGTAAATTGCTAATATCGAGGGGACCAGAGCACTTTTGAAGGCCAAGCGCGAGCGCACGAGATGCGGCCACAGCAGACGAAACTCTCGAAAGCGCGCGAACAACGTCATTCCCGAGAGTTGTCATTTCAAGCGAGAATCGAATGAGAAGGTGACCCGCACGTCGCAATTGCAAGTGTTGTTGAGCTGCGGTGTTGTCGCAGGCGACTGCTGGTCGCGCGACCTCTGCGGATCTCACAGGTGAATGGGCCCTGAAACGAAGGCCTCATAAGCATGGCGGAAATTTTCCCAGAAATGAAGAAAGAAATTCGCTGGCATTGGGGTTTGAACCCACGCCCACTACGTGCCAGATGAGCACGCAACACATATACGACTAAGGTTACCTATCTTTTCAACATGGCATTTTTTACAGTGATGCAATGTTTTACGTACTTGTGCCATTACAAACACTGAGAAAACAGTGGCAAATGAGTACACTTAAGCAACGTAGAACAAGAAAAAAGGCAGTGAGCAGCACAGCACTAAGAGTGAGCCCCCTTCCGGTTCAAACTCGGTCTGGGCGGGTACAAGCATTCTACTGAAATGGACTTTAGCAGAAACAACAGATTGACAATGTCGATCCATCATGCGTGTTTTCCGGAGGCTGTGTAATCCAAATAAAAACCACGATTAAAAATCACATCCATGGGTTGATCAACAAATGGCAGTGCAGTGAGATATTGCACCGGATGCGGCATCAAATTAAGTGTTTTTTTTTCAATGTCCATTGCATGATGTCTCAGAAGAGTATTGCATCTTTGCAATTGATGAAACAATGCTCAGTCGTTTCACGAGCATCACGAAGGCGACAATTAACCGTAGACACAAATATGCCCTTTTTCTCTAGCCATGCTTTAGACAGTGATGTCTCAGTGTGTAGCTTAAGGAAAAGAATGTTTCTTGTATATGGCGAGAGGGGCATTTTACGTACACTCTTGAGTACATCATCTCCCGGTGAACCAACATACACAGAGCGATACATTGGCAGAGGAAAGAGTATACAGATTAAAGCCTTGTACAACCGTTTCGTCGACACCGGAAAAAGAAACACGGGGGTGAAACAAAAAAGGAGGAGGCGAACAAACAAATACACCTCATGCGTGAGTCCCCAAAAACACTGACGATCAGAAGCATATGAAGACACAAGGATGCTCGGTAAAGCATGAAATATATTTATTCGTCGGCTCACGCGTGTTAGAGGGGCACCAAGTGAACGCGTTGGGGTGGAGGAAGAAGAAGACGGCGATTAGTGGGCCGGCTGTCTGACACCGGTCCGTAATTTTCGGCTTTGTTTTCTCACTTCAGAGGTTTTCTAGTCTTTTTGGCGTGTGTCCTCGACGTGCGGCGACCTGGGGGTCCCTGGCCGCCGGCAAAAGCACGTCAAGCGACCTCCTCGGCGCTGTGCGCCGTATCAACGCCGACACGGAACATCACCGCCAGCTGAACTCCAAGCTGCACTGATGGCAGCAGCGCCAGTGGCGGGTCCAGCGGCCCCTGTAGTTGCGGCTACAGACCAGGCCCCGCCAAACAAGAGACTGCGCGACGACCAAGCCAGCAACGAGCCTCTGACCGACCATCCAGAGGACATGGACCAAGCATCAATTACAGTTGTATCGTACAAGAAAAAGAGAGCTACCGGTGTTCCTGTAGTTTTCAGGCCCACTGAGGAAGGAGGAAGCCTATGGAAAGCCAACCCCAACATTGTGGCTTCGGCGGTTGTAGCTTCGGCTCAAGAAAAAGTCCTCAGCCATCGCATTCACAAGGATGGGAGCCTGATGGTTCTGCCCGCCGCCAACCGTCTGCTCACGGTAACTAAGCTGGCTGGAGTGGCTGTAGAGGCCCGAGTCCCATATTCTTACATGGCAAGCTATGGCAAAATACAAGATGTACCTGTCACCTACACAGACAAAGATCTGCAGGAATATCTACGCGACCAAGGTGTCCTCTAAGCAAGGAGGCTAACCGCCTACACTCCTGAGGATAGTGGAAGGATAAAAGAGGTACGCCGTCGCACAGTTATATTAGAATTCGCAAAAGATGCGCCGCTACCAAAACGAGTAACGCTGGGGTTCTGTAGTTACCCTGTAACTGAATACTTCAGAGCAGCAACTCAGTGCTAGAAATGGCAGAGGCATGGCCACATATGAAGACACTGTAACGGCCCCGTGCGCTGCAAAGTGTGTGCTGGCCCCCACTCGCACAAAGAATGCACTTAGAGAGCGCAACCTAAATGCGCTTACTGCGGTGGCCCACACCCTGCTTCTTATGGAGGGTGTTATAAAAAGAAAGCAGCCACAGTTGCTCGCACGGCAGAGCAAACACAAGGAAAACCCCCTAAGCGCCATGAACCACCACCTAACCCCGACGTGGTTTTCACGACTACGGCAGCTCTTTCCGCGAATCAGTCAACACAGCGTGGCAGAGCAGCTGACAAGACCTACGCAGATGCGGCAAAAAAGAAGCGTGGGAAATCCGTTGGTTCTTCTCCTTCATCAAAGCTACTGCAACGCACTACACAAGACCCGACAAACAGCGTCGCTCGCTCTGACCCTAGGGCGCCACAACATGACAAGAAGATCAGCGGCAGGCAGCAAACCGGAAGCTCTGAACAAGATGTCACATGCCTACTGATTCCGATGCTGTTTGCAGCCATCAAGGCTCTTATCTGTGCAAACCCCTCGTCAGGAGGACTCCCAGAAGTAGAAGCTGTCCTTGCAATGGAGCCGTTGGTGTCGGTCTTCTACGTTCCGCAGGGGCGTAATACCACACTTCAGTAATCATGGCTTCCACAGCGAGAACTTCACCGCAGCTGACAATCCACAACATCTTTCTTACATGCACCATTTTCCAGTGGAACGCTCGCGGGCTACGTTCTAAACTCTCAGATTTCCGACAGCTTGTGCGAGCGTACCGCTTCCCCTTCATAGTCATCTGTGAATCACGCGTCGAGGAAACTTTCCGACTCAATGGATACTATTTTCATCATTCACAACGACCAGATAACGTCAGCAGATTGCTGATTGGCTTTCGCAAGGATATCCCGGCCTCACCGGTTGATGTCCCGCCTCACAGCGACAATGAATACGTATGCGCTGTCACAGTTATTGCCGGACAACAGTACACTCTGATTGGAGTATATCTTGAGCCAGGCACGCCATTTGATGCTTTGAGACTTGAAGACTTGATAGCAAGGACGCCCTCTCCGCATATTATTTGCGGAGACTTCAATGCTCATAATGAAATTTTGGGCAGCTCACATACATGTGCCCGAGGTGCCAAGCTTGCAAAACTTCTCTCCAAGTATTCAGTTCAGCCAATAAATGACGGCAGCATCACCTACACCTACCTCCGAGGCCCGACGACCACCAGCAGCATCGGCGTGACATTTGTCACAAGTTCATTCGCCCACAACTTTGGCTGGTGCACTGATTTGGAGACACGAGGAAGCGACCATTACCCAATCCTCATATCGGCTTTACATGTGAAGAGGAACCCAAAGAAATTCCTTATAAAATCTACAGACTGGGACGCATACATGGACGCTGTAAGCAGAGGAGTTACTGCGGCAACTCGCAATGAGGAATTAGCATTGACAATTGCGTATTGCATGAGGGCGAGTACACAAATTACAGCTAAAAATGATAACCTACCTTCAAACGATGACACATTCCAAAGGCTTTGCGCAATACGCAGGCGAGCTGAAAGGAAAGCTCTGCGCACAAAAAGCCTCGGTGACCTACGTGCATGCCGGCGGGCACAGCGTCACATTCGACGCTACAGGGATAAACTCAGTCGGCAAAAGTGGCGTGACTTTTGTTCTACGTTGGATGTGCGCAAACCAGTAACCAATATTTGGCGGATAGTTAGAGGTATGCGCACGCCACTTCAACAACTCCACCCCTTCGCTGCACTCTCCCTTCACGAACAAAAATCTATAAAAGAAGTCTCAGAAGAATACTGCAAGCTGCTGTCGGCAGGGTCAGGGCATTCGACACTCTCCGCAGATGGTCAAACAGGCATCCCAAAGGCGGCAGTGCCAGCGTTAGACCTGCCTTTCACTATGGAAGAACTATCCACAGCTATCGCGGAGCCAAACAGGCAAACGTCTCCGGGTCATGATGAGGTGACCTATGACGCCATTGCAAAGCTACCCCACACCTCCCGTCCTCGACTCCTGGAGTATTACAATTCTTCCTGGATGGCTGGTGAGGTCCCCACGGAATGGAAGCTGGCGAAAATCGTGCCCGTTTTGAAACCCTGTAAGCAACCAACAAGCTACGCATCATTCCGGCCCATTGCCCTACTGTGCTGCGTAGGTAAGCTCATGGAGCGCATGATCTGCAAGCGCATAACTTGGTTCCTAGAAAGCCGAAATGAGTTCCCCCAAGAAATGAACGGGTTCCGTCAAAACAGGTCTGCGACTGACAATATCATCGCCCTCGTCTCATCAATTGAGGAGTACCTTTATGCTGGGTATATCCCAACAGCCGTTTTCCGAGATATCAAGGCCGCTTTTGACTCCGTCTTTCACCATGCAATTCTCGCAGCCTTTGGCAGTCTTGGCCTTGGAGGAAGGCTATACAAGTGGATTGGGCATTATTTAAAAGAACGACAAATTTTTATTACCACTCCAAACGGTCCAACACGCTTTCACGCAGTGGAGAGGGGCGTACCACAGGGAGCGGTGCTCAGCCCTCTCCTGTTCAATATTGTCCTTATTCACATAAGAAGACACCTTCCGCGAGGGGTCTGCATAACAATTTATGCTGATGATATCCGCATCTGGACCGCGTCACGTTCGCGCTATATTACCCAGCAACGTCTTCAGAGAGCACTATTGCACATTTCGATGTACCTGGCTTCCAGAGGTCTTCGTCTCTCGCCAGAAAAGAGTGTTGCAATGGCGTTTACAAGAAAAACGATGACCCGATATCCGCTGCTCCTAGGCGGACGATCGCTGCCATATGTACGATCTCAGCGATTCCTGGGTGTTGTAATCGACTCTAATCTGCCATGGTCACCTCAGATCAAAAAACTCCGCGAGAGGATTACTACAGCATCGCAAGTGTTCAGGTTCATAGCGGGAACAAGGTGGGGTAGCAACTGCCGATCAATGCTTCTGCTTGAAAAAGCCTATGTTGAAGGAACCTTGCGCTACTGTCTACCAGTGCTTCAAAGATTATCTACATCAAGCAATAAGACTCTCAATGCCGCACGGAACAACTGCCTGCGAATATGTCTTGGCCTCCCAAAGGGTTCCTCTGCATCAGGAACAGTAGCGGAGGCAGAATGTCTCCCACTAGAGGTAATTGCCGCCCAGGAAACTATGCGTACCCATCTCCGCCATGTTCTGCAAGGGAAGAAGCACTTCCTACACCGTGTCCACCTAACTCACAGCAACTCTAGCTTTGGCCAGGCAGTGCAGCTCCTGCCCCTTCCTACTATTAATCAGCCACAGAAACTACTCCCTCTGGCCTTGCCTCCATGGACACTCTGTCCTCTAAAGGTGAAGAAGTCTGCTCCAGGTGCGAATGCAAAGAGCCGCATGCCACAGGCAGCACTTCTGCAAGCTACTTTCGCCTACTTAATCGAAGAATATACGCAGCACACCCATATCTCCACCGATGGTTCAACTACTAAAGAAACTTCTTGTGGCCTTTATGTGCCCTCAACAGGCCATGCCCTTTCTTACCGGCTGCAGCGGGGGACCTCCTCTACAACAGCTGAGCTTCACGGCATTAAGGAAGCTGTTTCTTACATCCTGCGCCGAACCGCCGGCCGTTGGGTTATCTTCACCGATTCAAAAGCATCTCTGCAGATCCTGGCCAACCTGCTGAAGAAAACGAATCACCATACAGTTTCCCTGGACATTGGGTATATCCATCATTTAGCTATTGCCGCAGGCCACTGCATAACATTTCAGTGGGTACCTGCTCACTGTGGCATTATGGCTAATGAAAAGCAGATGAAGCGGCCCGTAATGGCCATCAACATCACAGATACATTCGAAGTTTTCTCACGAAATCTGATGCGTCCCAAATGGCTAAAAGTTTTGCGTACGAAGAAACGTATCGGCTTTGGAGTTTGCCGACACATCAGTACCAATTTCTTCACTCAATCGACCCACATCTTAGATCAAGACTCTCACCCAGAATTCCTCGACAACTCGAAACACTTTATCACCGACTTCGTCTGAATGCTGCATATACAAACGGCCTGCGATACCGTTTTGGACAAATGAACAGTCCGCATTGTGACAACTGTGCCTCGATAGAAACTGTGGAACATATCCTGCTTGAGTGCCCTGCGTATGCTAACGAGCGTGCGTACTATGAACATTGCATGCAGAAGCTCTGCCCAGTGCCCCTAACAATGGACAAAGTTTTAGGCCCCCTAGCCTGCTTCAGGCAACAGAGACTTGCAATGAACTTTCTTTTTACATATTTAAAAACATTGTACATCTCGATAAGCTCTAAATTCACTTGCAGGTTACCTTCATGCATTCTTCTTGCAGTGAACTTCGTCAGCTCATTTGTCGGACTATGCACTCCATCATTCCATAGGTTACATCAATACTCGCCACTGCATCCTTAGTACCCATTTCATGGCTGCATTTTATCTTCGTTTTTTTTCCTTCCACCTCTTCACGCTGCTCTCCTTCAGTCTTTATCTCCCAAATTCCCCTCCCTACGCAGAGTAGCATGCCAGCGATATTGAAGCGCCGGCTAAATTCCCTGTTTTTTCATTAAAGACTCTCTCTCTCTCTCGTTGGGGTATGTATGGCGGTAAAATGTGTTGGGGACGTGTACCTATGTTATAGTAATAAAAAATAAAAATAAGGTTTAAAAGGCGCTATCGCGTCTACTCCTAAGGCTAAGCGTGCGCTTAATTTTTTTCATTCTTCGTAATGAGTACCGCCATCCTAAATGTAATAGCCCTTTCAGATGATGATTACGAGGGTAGAGTTTCTAAACAGTACCGAGAAGGAATAGCTGGAGCCCCCGTCTATGAGAGTTTCTTCAAGAGCACTTCATCCGCCTGGGTAGTAACGGCATTAGACTACATTAGACAATTTTATGGTTCTGTGTTTTACGATGTCGCTGCTCTACTGAGTGAATGCATTTTTCTGCCCTCCCTGCCAGGACTCAAATGAGGGTCTGCAGTAATGTGGAAATAAATAAATAACAAAATATATTATTACTATTATACTGCGTTCACTGTTCTTGCGTGATGCCCCCCCCCCCCCCCCTCATCCTTCTAATGCCAACGGGGGCCTTGAGGGTAAATAAATGGAAGAGACGAGGTTTTGTACATGGCTTGCGAGTTGTTGTTGGGCCGCAAACGTGGATTGTGCCTCAGAATCGGTAGCTGCGTCTCGATGCCCTCCTCTCTGCGCAGAATGATTATTTTAATGCCATATTTCCTACTTCTTAACACATTTAGTGCTGCTGAATGTTCACTGCAAGGCTGCTCGGAAACGTTCACATATTAGCTTCGAGGTTTGCTCGCGCAGAGTCGTATTGTTGCGGCTGAATCCACGTTTAATGCCCAACGATAGCAGAACCAGAAACGAAACCTCGTCTTCCCGGCGTTCCCGCGCCTCTCAGTATGGCGGATGGAATGCAGCGCCGCCAGATTTCTCTATTTAGCTAATATTGAGGAACTCGGTTTCAAAAGGCGCAACAGGCGTAGCAGCAGACGACACCGCTGTGCCCAGCGTTACTATTGGCTGCGCCATCGGCTAAGCACTCCCGGTAGTGCTTGCGAGAACACGTGGCTCTTCCGGCACGTTATTTTGTCCTGCGCCTGCACAGCGAATGCCTCTCCTAAGCTTTCCTTTCTCCATGGAGCTGACCTAATCTGGTCATAGCGTCCAATTTCAACCTGCCGAATGTGACATGGAACCTCTCAAAATGCTCCAGAGCGATCCATAGCGGCCACTGATCTCCACTAGGGAGCTGTATGGTGCATCGAGCACTCGAAATTGAAGCCGCCGCAAGCGAGCGGCCACGTCCCGGAAGTCAGCCTTTGGCAGTGCACGAAATTGAGCATGAGCAAAGTTTTTCGGTTTGAGTTTTTGTTTTACCCCTGTCATTCCGTCCTTCCGCCGTTCTCGTCTTTTTCCACGACAGTGCCCCCATGTTGCGCCGTCAACTGCATGAGGAGAGCAGCAAAGTGCTCGGGGAAGACGCTTCGACAAGGGCCTCTTGCATAGATATGGGAAGACACTAGCAGAAGACAGGACTAGGTTACGCGCAGTACGTACGGTGCCATGTCTGCTCAGCTCTGAGTCGTCCGTTGCGCAAGCGTCTCCAACTCTCTGCTTAACTGTGATGAACGTTCCCGCGCTCTAAGCCAAAGTTTTACCATCAGTTCGGGATAAATTGAAGGAAGAATAGGCGGCAACCTCGACCAGGCCGCCGACTTTGCAGTGATCACTTCACCGAATTTTGTTTCTATCGAACCAGACCGAGGGCGCGGCTACTACGTGGTGAAGTGAAGACGGTGTTCTGGTTCACATCAGTGCCTCCAAAAGGTAGGCTACTGCTTTTACAGCGGTTTGTATCACGTACTGTTTTGTACTGTATTAAGCACTATTTCGTATTGTACGAACTTATGCTTGGACGTGGTTTTCTTCGTGATGCTCGGCCCAGTTTACTTCCAATAGCACTTGGCTTCTGTTTCTCTTTCTCGTACACTATTTGTCTCGCGCTGTGCACATCGGAAAAGGCACGCGCTGCAGCCATCGTGGTTATCCTCAGTCGCTTCTCTCGCGCTGAGCATGTTTGAATACACTAATGACTAGACCGAAAATTGTTGTGCGTGCTTCTTTTAGGTGCAGCTGTGCAAACGTGGTTGGGCTACAGAGATTGATTAACAGCACCTCTGGAATGCAAATGACATACTAAAGCGCTAAAGATAACCCGCCATCTGAGACGACACATCGGCTGCCTGCTACTCGAATCTGAAGCTACAGCAGTTGTATAATGAGCGGCTCTTCCTAGGACGAGCGTGAGGATTTCCGCCATCGTTCGCCTTTTTTGTGCAACGCAAAAATTCTGTTTTAAGTTTACCTTAGCCTCACCGCGATTCCACTAGTGCTACTTTGAGTTTGGAAGATAAGTACCGGATAAGGAAATAGTGTATTATGGGCGTACCACTTTACCAAGGCAGGGTAAAAACTGCATGCCTGTTTTTCTCGATTTCTCTGAAATTACAGGCTTCCTCAAACAATGCTCACATATCTGGCGTCGAGCTTGCTTATTCCTTTGACATAACAGCAGACATTACACGAGAAAAATGCAAAAAAATACTCCGAACAAAGGGGCTAAAGGCGCGACTGTTTGCATTGAAATACACAGCAGAGACCCGACTTCCGGGACAGGATGTCCAACTTCCGGTGGCTTCAGTCACGCAGTTCACGCTCGCCTCGGAAAGCAGGAATGCGGCATCCAGCCACCTAATGAAGGTCAGGGCTATTGACAAGACGAAGACGGCATCGCTTTATATCATGTCCCGAAATGGGAGTGTCGGCGACTGCGCTTAACAATGAGGAAACGAGACTTCGACATGGAAAAACCAAGCTTTATAGTGTTCTGCTGTGTTTTTCAGTGCCACAGACGGTTATCCGTTTTTCGGGCAAGAAGATTTTGATTGAAGCGAAAAAAGAATTCTGCCGCTAAAAGTCAGGAGCTTGCGTTTTAAACATGCACTGACATCGTACAGCGCACGGCCGTCTCTTGGAGATCGCCCGCATTGGAAAGCGGCTGCCACGGCCGGGATGCCATTCTGCGCCCTCGAATGCCGTAGACGGCGCTGCCACGGCAGTATAGCAAGTTATGTATGTACATGTATAACACTGACGGAAAATCACCATAACCGCAATCTCAAAATTGTCCCTCCAATACGAAAGGGAAGAATGCTTGAACGTTCAGCGAATGATTGTTCCGTAAGTATGCGAGAAGCGCACCTTTTACTAATTTCTAATTTTCCTCTTCGCATATATTAACTGAACAGTTGTGACCCTCTTGGAAAAATAACCAAAAACTTCTTCGTTTTGATTATGGATTTTTTATGGCGCAAGGGCAGCTATGGCCAAAGAGCGCCATGTCACAAGGTATTTTTTCTTTTTTCTCAAGGTGGGGTCAAAGACCCATTTCCCAAGCATTTCACCCTAAATAAGCCGAGCACCAGACCAGGGGAAAGCTTGTACCCATTGTATCACCGGTGGGTACCCGGCGGCACTGGAGATCGAACCCCGCACCTCCCGCATACGAGGCGGATGCTCAACGACTTGGCCACCGCTGCGGTTTCTTCGTTTTGTTGAAACTGGTTGTGCCTTTTCACATCGACGGGACCTACACTTGCGAGTAGCCGGCCTACCAGCGGAGGTTGGGAAGAATTCTTTCAATGCCGACTGACGAAATTCAGCAGGAAACCTCAGTTATCGTAAGCCCATTATGTCTGCTGTGCGGTTATATATTTCGAGTAGTGCTGAAAGATGTGTTTTGGCGATGCGATTGTGCATGTCGTGTGAGCAGCAAAGCGTGCATCGGCTCAGCTGTAATCGCTGTTCTTCTGCAGGATAGAGCAAAGAACCGAAGCTTCAATTACAGCAGATTACGCTGA
Source organism: Amblyomma americanum (assembly GCF_052857255.1). Lineage (NCBI taxonomy): Eukaryota > Metazoa > Arthropoda > Arachnida > Ixodida > Ixodidae > Amblyomma > Amblyomma americanum. Next base: position 187,442,869 of record NC_135498.1, on the reverse strand, counting down.
AAAGAGGTCAAAGTTGCGCAGATGCGATCTAGAATAAAAGAAAAAAAAACTACGGATCCCCAGCTACGAAGAGCTCGCGGCTCTTGTTGCTGTTTATGCGGGCTCTTTAAGAGCGAACAAACGATTTTATGCAGGTCGGCAGTTCAGCTGGCTGAGTGACCACTGGCACTTGACCTGTAGCCCAAAGAGTTTCTCAATATTCCCTAGAGGGAAAGCAGGCAGCGCAGGAAGGTGAAGGAAGACCATGGAGATGCCGGGAAGAGGAGGTTTCGTATTTGGCTTGGCTATTGTTGGACCGAAGACATGGATTGTGTTTAGCAGTTGGTGGCTGCGTCGCCGAGCTCCCCTTTGCGCGCCGATCAAATTCTAACAGTCCGTTTTTCATTTCTTCAATAATTTTAACATAAGTGTCAGGCTGCTGTGGAAATTTTCAGAACATTTCTTGGAGGTTTGCCGCGAGAGGTGTCGTATTGTTATGACCGAGTCCACATTTCATGCCCATCAATAGCCCAAGCCAAATCCAAGCAGTAAACTTCTTCCCGATGTTCCCGCGGTGTATGAGATGCTCTTTAAGAAACTCGCATATACGGTAGCGCTAGCTTTCTAGGTAACATTGAAAAGCCCAATGATGTCTCCTGCCCTCTCTCATCTGTCTTTGTTTCGACGGGAAAAGAAGCACTGGAAGGAAGTCAGTCACCTTTTATGCCTTGCATGCATGTCCTAGACAATTCTCGTTCGGCTTTCTTACTCACTCCTTCTTTCCCGCGACCGACTTTGAATGCTCTTCAGTCGAGCGCTGTCTTAAGAACTACCCCCCGTCCTCATTCACTAGTCGTCTTCGCCATCTAAAGTGTCTCATTACGTTACGAAGCGTCGCCGACGCTCTTGGCACGAACCTTCACGTGCTCTTTTCTGTCGACAGCACGTACGGTGCGGTTAAAGAAGCAAAAAGAAAGAAAGCAGATGCTCTCGACGCAGTTTCCTGTAAAAGAACAAAGAAACCATTCGAGTGGAAAGTTGCGTTTACAGGAGTGGCTGTTTTCGAAACGCTCTCATGAAGAGCGCCGAACTGACTTGGACCTCCGCTGCCATCCCTTCAGAACGTGCATCTAGACAGGGCAAAAAAAGCAGACATTTTGGTGATTGCTTTATGAATAATGGAAGACGAATGGTGAAAATCTTGAAAATGTTGAGGGCATTGCGTTCAGGCCGGCTGCAGTGTCCTCGTGGTGCTTTCATTAAAGTTTGACAAAAAACCAGAAACTTTGGAGAACTTACTGCCGCAGGGTGTTTCGTTTTTAAGTACACTGCGAGACGTCGTGCTGTCTAGCCGTTCCAGCTTATAACCCCTTGTTGAAATGGAATAAAAGATACCATTCATGTGACTGGAATGAGTATAAGCACTGGCTGTGCAAGCACAATGGGTGCGCGCATATTCTCCGGTTAAACTTTGTTTACTATTTATAGAGAGAAGCAGAGCTTGCAAACTGTATACGTAGTTTCTTTTTGAGCCTTCTTCTTGTTCCTGATGTAAAATAAAGACGTAATTAGTATCCTAGTTATTACTTCTCGCCATCGGGCAAGCTAGAGAGCCAGACTTCAGATTCGCTGCGTGCTTGCTGTGTGGTTACGGACTACAGGACAACTCGATCGCGCTCCGTACTGCGAACTGAGCTCAGCTTCCATTCCCCTAATCTTTCTCCTCTCTTTATCTTCCTCAATACGGGCAGGGCAGCCAACTGGGTGCTGCCTGGTTAATGTCGCCGCCTTTCCATTATTGTGCCATCATCTCTCACTGCTCTCACTTTAAAACGCATTTTTAACCGAAACACTGCTAACACACTTGAACAACGAGAACAGCTTTGAAAACTAGGCAAAAAAGCGACGAGGATCCCTTAACCTCTTCTTTGTAGTCTTCCAATGATATCGGGCCAACTGGTTCCCCAGACTACCTCGTAATTGCTGACAGCTTGTATATCTTCCTGTTATTACGTTTATGAATAGACCTGGTCACCACTGGTGCCAAGAGCAACGACTGTGGTGTTTTTATGCACAGCAAAAACGCGTCAATATCCTTCGCGAACCAAGGGAACACACAGAAAGCTGCGCAGCTTCTTGACTTTCGATCATTTGTCAACATCCGCCTCTGAAGTAGTACGCTAAACCTTGACAAGCAATTCGCGGACTTCAGCTTATCCAGCAATGAAATCACGCGTGTGTCCTCTCTGTCAAACAAAACATGCAGCACCTTTCTGTTTCGCTGAATTTGTACGGCAGTCAGAGTAACTTGTAGCGCAGCTTTACTTCCTTTTTCCAACCCCCACAAGATTGCGTAAATTCGTTGAACTCACCGCTGCAGTCAGGGCGCAATATTCTTCACTGTGATTGTATCGATGACGCTTTTTACATCACTTTCCGGGGTACATCAACAGAAACTTCTGGTATAAGTCTCGCTTGCATAGCGGTGTCCAAACTCAAAGTAGCGAGGAGCTTAAGTGAGCGGAATGTGTTACTGTATGCAGAATATGAACATAGTATTAAGACACCGGTTTACACATTTATTTTGCCCCAGGGCATCCGAATTACAGGGGAAAGCGCCGCAGAGCGCAAAGTGATACACCCACCAGAAAATGATACAATAAAAAAAAACAATAAGAAGACAAGAATATTATCAAAAAACCTTAAAAGCGAAAGGTACACAAAAAAACAAAAATAGGTGGAAACATCAACTTCTACGGTGGTTGATGTCATAGGGTAAAAAATGTGGATTAATTTATTTAATGTGGCTGTATGCTGCAATAGCAATAACTGCCTGTGTAAGATGGTTTAGTATGTAGATGTTGTCGGAAAGAATGAATAAAATGTTGTAGTCCTAGACCTAGGATGAATACTTTTGCATGTGATAATTTTTGGACGAAAGGTAGGTTAATGAGTGAAGCGATCGCCTGTGGTGATTATGGTATCTTGTGGTGTACAGAGAGCAGCAGAAGGCAAGAGTTGATTTAGATTCATGTAAGTGCGCTGTTATATGATAGAAAATCTAAAGTGATCGGCCCGGTTTTGTCCCGCTTCATGTTCAAATCAAATCAAGTCAAATCTTTATTTCAACATTAATGACGTTGGGGCACAGTCAAAAAGCCAGTTAGTGGCTGGACGGGGACTGTACACCCTTTGCAAGGCAACCGTAACGCACACATCAAATACATATTTTACTGATATAAAAAACGAAGTACAGTACATAGTTTACAAACATCTAAAAATTGCGAAAAGCCTCACAATAAACTTCAAAAATCAAAAAAGAGTGAAACCCTAGCATCAACTGTAATAAGGTCACGCTGTGGTCAAAAAGCATGCTATATGAGGTCAGTGTAGGGGAGCGTGAAAAGTTTTGCGGCCCGGGGATCGAAAAAAAATGAAAGCAGCAAAGCGAGAAGCTTAGGTCACGCTGAAAGGTGAGGTGGGATCTTGAAACATTCCCCACACATTTAACGTGTTCGGGATTCTGGCCTTGGTTGTTGTATGTATTCGGTGCAACAGGGTTGGACACGTTCGGCGGCAGTCACACAACGGATAGCTGTGTCGTGATCAATGCCGATAGATTTCGTCAAGGTTACTGGTTGAATGAAGTTTATGTAGTGTCGGAGTACATAACGGATATTTTGGACGTTGTAGACGGCACCGCCGTTTCATGCGAAGAAATGCCTACCGACCATTCGCAAGATATCAAGCCTCCACCTTTTAAACCATCTTTTATACTGTTACTGATCTGCTATATAGTGCGGCTTTTCGAGGGTGTTAATAACCAGATTAATCGGTTAAAGTTTAGATTAAGTGGTTTAGGAATTCGGCCACTTCAAAGAAGCGTTTCCGCAACATTAAGGTGAGCAGCGTGCAGCCATTGACGAGCATATTACTTTAGTCGAAGTGAAATCTGCCATTTCTGCTCTGCAGGGTAAGGAGCCTCCTGTCCCGGATTGTTTAAGTAGTGAGTACAATAAAGTGTTTATGCCTTGCCCAGCGCCTCCCTTATTGGAAGTTCTCAATGCTGCTTATGGCATGGGCTTCTTACCTCCCACGTTATATACTGGTCCCACCATACTAATCCCGAAAAGCACAGATGCAGATCGGTTGAAAACTCTTGAAGGGTATCATGCGATATTCTTATCCAGCGTGGATTGTAAGATATTTGCAAAAGTCCTCGCCTCTCTTATGCAGTCTGTGGCATTAGATTTATTAGGTCCGCACCATGTCGGTCAAATGAAAGGCCGTAGTTAGCCAAGCGACTCTTACTCGTATTTATCTGGAAAAACCTTTAGATCAGTTGCGTGATGATATTTTTTACTGTTTTGAAGAGTGCAAAACATTGATGATGTCTTCCTTAAAGGAACTGAACTATCTTATAAAGCGTCCACCCAAAGTCTGATTATTAATCGAAAGGTTACCAAATATATTCCATTTAAATCATCGTTCGGAAAGGGCTGCCCACATTCACCCTTGTTATTCGCTTGGTATCTGTGTCCCTGCGCCTTTGTCACATAGGAAACACGAATTCATTTCTTCTCGTGATCGCAATGTGAAAGTTAAAAAATGCGTTATGCTGATGGTGCTGCCCTTTTCTCTTCTGAGAAAAAAAGTGTGCTTGAGGCTTTGCATGTAACAGCAGTTTTCTGAAGGCTCGCGTGCGGATCTTCAACTTTGATAATGAAAGACGTTCTGGGTAGGACAATGGGGTACAAAACCAAGCCGTTTTGGAGACATCATGCGGGACTCCGAATATTTAAAATATTTCTTTTGGGGCTCTCCTACATCAGTATCACAATGTTGGGTTTCCTTGAGATTTTCAAACCTCCTCCGTCAGGTGATAAACCATGGCTTGGATATGTAGGTAGCTCTATGTATTTGCACAGGCACAAGTATGCAATATCTTCCAGATTTCGAAGCTCATTTACGTCATATAAGTGTTGCATTGTGCAAGGAAAGAAGTAAGTACGGGCGATGAATAGAGTTCCTGCGACTTTAGTGTAGCGCTCCCAGTCGGAGCCTATGCATCGAGACAATTTGTGTTTTTCCTCCGATGTCTGGTAGAGCTGGGCCTCAACACGTGTCGGTCCATTAGCTTGTTTCAAGGTTTTTCTTTTTTTAAAACGGCAAACCATCGTTTTCGCGTAGCTGAGCTTAACAGATGATTAAGCGCCATTTTGCATTATTCGTCTGCGCCCACTGCTAATAGACGTGAGAGGCCTTCGCGGGATTTTCTGAAATAGTTGCCGACACATTCCATTCCCTCACTGTTCTGACTGAGACGTCATTTCTTTTGCCGATGTATTGGCAGCCTTATCTCGCTTTGTAGACGACAGTGTATTGAAGTAGGTGCAATGGATATGTGTTCAGTCGACCGCAAATAGTCTCTTTTTTAAGCTCCATGCGCTGACCTTACCTGTCGAAATGCGGCTTCGTGTTAAGGGGACGTTTGTGCCATGGGCAGTCGCTTGTGTGATCAGCCAGGGCCAATAGATCACTGGTTAGTGTTTTGTCGTGATGCCGTGTTTTTTGGAACGTTCTTCCAAGGACTCTCAAAAATACATTGAGATCACTCCTATCACACTATATAATTTGCCTACAGTGCAAAGCTCTAAGGTTCCATGTGATATTTTTGGGATGATGGGCCTGTTTAGCCTGTGGAAGAGCCACATGATAGATTGCCACGCAGAGCAGCCACGGTCATCGGAGTCTCTGTTCAGAGAGCAGTGTGCTGTGGTGCGGGCGTATATGCTGCGCAAAATAGCCCCCTGCCTGGCTGCCTTTACTCGGTGCATGTATGTGTCGCCCGGAATTTTGACGTGCGGGCAGAGTGATAGCAGGATGCTGGCGTGGCTATGTATGGCGGATCTGCGGGATGCGGCCTGGTTAAGTCGGGCTTGAAGCCTGTCAGTGGTGGACTTCCATGCGATAAAGAAAAAAAAAGGCGCAGTTTTACCGTATTCAAACCGAGCAGACGTGTGAAGACTTGCGTTTAACCAGACTGGCTCATGGTTTTGTTTTTCTGTGTCGTCGGCACGTGTAGCGACGTATCAGACTCAGCTTAGGCTCTGATCGAGGTTAACCTGATCTGTTCGCGCCGCAGACGGAAGCTCATGACGAGAGAGTGTTGCAGTTTAACACAAGGCGTCATGGGCTGCGCCGATTGCATAATGGGCAGTGAAGCTGATCTCTTCACGCCGCCGTGGTTTTGAATCCAAGACGCGGCAATATTTATTTATTTATATATTATTTATTTGGTTATTTATTCAAAGTCAAGGCTTCAGCGATGGTCTGGCTTTTGCAGCTTTGGTCGTGTAGTAGAGCGTTAGCTCTACAAAGTGCCCGCGTGGCCTACGGGTAGCGTTTCTGATTTGCAACCCAAGGGTAAAAGGTACGATTGAAGACTAATTAACTAATTTCGACATTTTCCTTTCTCCGCAATTCGATTACTTTACACTCTTTAATGACGTCTGTGTTATGTTGCGACCTTATAATCACCAGCTTTCAGACGTTTCGATAGCTTTTCATTCTACAGCTCCACGTGTGACGTCCCGGTCCTCTCCATCAATCCAGCTTTTCTAAACCACGCACTGGCGACGCCTACTACGATGGGCTCTCCGCTCAACGGTACCCTTAAATATACCGCGTCAATAAATGGTGCCTGCCAAAGGAATCGTGAAATGGCATTCCTGCTCTTCCATGGCATCTGAATTATCATTTCGCGGTTCCTTTTAACCCAGGCCGTTTATACTTTTTCGAAAAACTAGTCCGGATAACATAAATACCTATGAGTCACATGTACAGTTTTGCGTTTGCAAATACTTAAATTCATCTCCAAAAGCAACACCGATTGCGAATGTTATTCAAGTAACTTTGAGGACGCATTATGCCGGTACAATCCATTATTTGCTAGTAAATGTGTCGTCAACACATGCCAATTTTGGAAGAAACTTTAGCAGGTAAATCATTATTATAGGTAAGGAATAATAAAGGTTAGGTCGGGTAACTGTAATGAGTAATAGAGAGTTATCAACCTTCTAAAATATCTAGAAAAGCTAGAACTGCTTTACACTAGCGATTGAGAGATAAATGTAAATCACCAGTGAAAAGAGCTCTCTGGGTTTAGCACCAAAAATGCTTGTGAAAACCATGCTGCGCACCGGTGAAGCCGTTATTATTTAAAACATTGATGTGTTCACTGTGTGATATGCTGTAAAAGTTTGCGCATGACTGGTCCCACTGAAAGTGCACCATTATAAAAAGCAATTTATCCCTTGTGCGAGAAGTTTACCAACCTTTCACATCACTACGCACTGGAAGCGTGTTTAGATTGAATATAAATTTCTTGTTTGGCTGGTACGAATTGCCGGAGCGCAAAAACTTCATGTCTACAGCTTGGCGCCCTGCACACTTCGGAAGCGCGGGAATGCAGCGACTCGCCAACCGTTTGTCTCGTCAGCTTTCATGGTAAGACCACCACCGGCAACCCTGCTGGATCACTTCTGCGTAGATCAAGGCACCCGGATCGACTTTGTCATCAACACTCGTCGTCGGTAAGAACTGCTGGCGCGCTCCGGAACTGTTCAGTGTGCGTGGGAGCAGCTACGTGATGCGGCTCTTCAACTTCGTCCGTTTCTTTTGCCAGGTTACTTCATGTCTACAGCTTGGCGCCCTGCATAATTCGGAAGCGCGGGAATGCAGCGACTCGCCAACCGTTTGTCTCGTCAGCTTTCACGGTAAGACCACCACCACCGGCAACCCTGCTGGATCACTTCTGCGTAGACCAAGGCACCCGGATCGACTTTGTCATCAACACTCGTCGTCGATAAGAACTGCTGGCGTGCTCCGGAACTGTTCAGTGGGCGTGGGAACAGCTACGTGATGCGGCTCTTCAACTTCGTCCGTTTCTTTTGCCAGGTTACTTCATGTCTACAGCTTGGCGCCCTGCACACTTCGGAAGCGCGGGAATGCAGCGACTCGCCAACCGTTTGTCTCGTCAGCTTTCATGGTAAGACCACCACCGGCAACCCTGCTGGATCACTTCTGCGTGGATCAAGGCACCCGGATCGACTATGTCATCTATACTCGTCGTCAGTAAGAACTGCTGGCGAGCTCCGGAACTGTTCAATGGGGGTGGGAGCAGCTACGTCATGCGGCTCTTCAACTTCGTCCGTTTCGTTTGCCAGGTTACTTCATGTCTACAGCTGGGCGCCCTGTATACTTAGGAAGCGCGGGAATGCCGTTTGTCTCGTCCGCTTTCACGGTAAGACCACCACTGGCAACCCTGTTGGATAACTTCTGCGTGGATCAAGGCACCCGGATCGATTATGTCGTCAACAATCGTCGTCGATAAGAACTGCTGGCGTGCTCCGGAACTGTTCAGTGGGCGTAGGAGCAGCTATGTGATGCGGCTCTTCAATTTTGTCCGTTTCTTTGTCCAGGCCCAGCCATGACTCTTGCTTTTACGCAAGTAAATCGAATAATGCCTGTTTGTTGCTGTTCCCACGTCCGGGAATACATTTGCCCTTGCTATGTGAGTGCGTTGTTGTTGTAAAAGAGCTGCTCCTGCTGTCCAGTGGTGTGGACGAAAACCCAGGTCCCCCACACAATAACCGTTCCCAGGAAGCAGGAGCTGACGACGATGCACAGCAGAAGCAGCTAAGTGATATGTTTGGGTTGCTACAGGATATAAATTTTTGAGCCACCAAATTGGAGAAAACCAAGTCAACGTAATCAGTACAGTGAATGAAATCAAGAGAAGTCAGGAGGAAATTCAGAATAAGTTATCAGATATTGATAGTAGGTCAAATGTGGTTGAAGGCAAAACTGTAGCCAGTGAACGTTTTCAGAAGGAATGCCGACGACTACGAAGTTTTGCTGATAGCCTAGCTAGTGAAAATTCGAAATTGAGGGCTAATCAGGCGGAGCTCCAAGACAGGCAGCGCCGTGATAATCTTCTTTTTTATGGCCTTTCTGACGCTAATTCTGAGTCCTGGGATTAGATTGAAGAAAGTCTTGTGGATGTACTTTCGGGTTATGGGGACTTAACTTCCTAAAGCGGCTCAGGCTATGAGGAACGCCGTAGTGAAGGGCTCCGGAAATTTCGATCACCTGGGGTTCTTTAACGTGCACTGACATCGCACAGTACACGGTCCTCTAGAATTTTGCCTCCATCTAAATTCAACCGCCACGGCCAGGATTGAACCCGCGTCTTTCGGGTCAGCAGCTGAGCGCCGTAACCACTGAGCCACTGCGGCGGGTTTTGTGAATGTACTTTCATCTGCCTCTAATTTGCCACCGTCGGAACTATCGATTGAACGGGCTCATAGGCTTGGAGCTGGGCCAGTCATTGCGAAGTTCTCATCTTTTAAAACAAGGCAAAAAGTTTTCTTCTAAACTTTTGAACTGAAAGATAATGACATTAGTGTAAGAGATGATTATTCTCTCATGACTCGGCAGGCGCGGAAAAAACTCGTTGAATTTGGTATCGCTCAAAAGTCTAAATTCAAACTGCGCTATAACAAGCTTTATATGAACGATAGGTTTTACTGTTACGATCAGCTTAATGACAGCGTTTTTGATGTTCGTGGTATTGCAAGCCTTTCATCCGAATCGCCTACAGATTAACGATGTGTGAGGGGTAGTGGGCACCCATCACTGTCCAATCTCTCATTATTGTTTCTGTACACTAATATTAGAAGTGTTTTGCCTAAACGTGATGAGCTTTGTGCGACTATCGATGCATACGATGCTGACATCGTTTGTCTCACCGAAACGTGGCTTTCAGCAAAAGTTGATAGGCCGGAAATCTTTTATTGCCACAAGCATTTTACCACTTAACGGTACGACAGGTGCAACAGAAGTGGTGGTGGTGTTCTGATAGCTGTTGCCGACACACTTTTTTTCTTCTGTTCATGTTGTTACCAGATTACAAATTCTTTAGGTTGAACTGCGCATGCGCGTGAAAAAATTGATTTTGGGCGTTTTCTATCGCCCTCCCTCGTACAGTGCCACTTTCGTTGAAAAACTTCATGATGCTGTTTGCGCGATTAACGTTCGTTTTCAAAATGTTCCTATTCTTTTCGTAAGTGACTTCAACTTTCCAACTATTATTTGGTCGAATGTATGTTTTTATGCCGACCCTTTTTCTACGCAATGTGATAGTTTCTTCAGCTTATGTGCCGACTTTAATCTCTCCCAACTTGTTACTCAGCCTACTCGCGTTACATCTTCATCGTCCAACTTGTTAGACCTTGTTTTTACCACGTCGCCTGATTTTGTTGCTCCAATATCTTGTTTTAGAGAGGGAGACTCTTTAATGAAGAAACAGATAATTTAGCCGGCGTTTCAATATCGCTGGCATGCTACTCTGCGTAGGGAGGGGAATTTGGGAGATAAAGACTGAAGGAGAGCAGCGTGGAAGAGGTGGAAAAAAAAACGAAGCTAAAATGCAGCCATGAAATGGGTACTAAGGATGCAGTGGCGAGTATTGATGTAATCTATGGAATGATGAAGTGCATAGTCCGACGAATGGGCTGACGAAGTTCACTGCAAGAAGAATGCATGAAGGTAACCTGCAAGTGAATTTAGAGCTTATCGAGATGTCCAATGTCTTTTAAATATGTAAAAAGAAAGTTCATTGCAAGTCTCTGTTGCCTGAAGCAGGCTAAGGGGCCTAAAACTTTGTCCATTGTTAGGGGCACTGGGCAGAGCTTCTGCATGCAATGCCAGGCTTAAGTGATCATTGCATGCTCCATTTTTCATTGAACGTCGTGTCACGACGCCAAAATAATGATTCTATATACATCCGTGACTACAAAAATGCTAACTTTGAGGCCATAAATCGTGAACTCGCTGTTTTTGTCGATGTGTACTTGTGTTACGTCTTCATCGTAAAACCTGTTAGACCTTGTTCTTACCACGCCGCCTGATCTTGTTGCTCCAACATCTTGTTAGCGGGGCTTAAGTGATCATTACGCTTCATTTTTCATTGAACGTCGTATCACCACAGCAAAATAACAAAACTAAATACATTCGTGACGACAAAAATGCAAACTTTGTGGCCATAAATCGTGAACTCGCTTCTTTTATCGATGTAAATTTACCCTCTTTTCACGACCGTCCAATCGGAATTAACTGGAACCTTTTTAAGCACAAAATTGCGTCCCTGACAAATTCCTATGTGCCGCTGAGAAAATTAATAACTAACAAATGTTCGCCCGGTTTAGTTCTTCACTAAAAAGGCTATCTAACAAAAAGAAACGTCTGTTTCGCTCCGCCAAACTGTCCCATTCTGTGCCCTGGTTGGATGCTTATCAGCCCGCTGCGTCTGAATACAAGTCTGCACTTAAACAAGCAAAGAAGTCCCTTTTGGTCATACTCTTCCGTCGATGCTTTTAAATAATCCCAAACAATTTTGTAACTTGGTTAAAAAACTGGTTCATCTACAATTATTCTTAAAACTTGAGACGATCAAGTTATTCCCAGTGAAATGTGCGCTGATATTCTTTATAATGTGTTTACTGCTTCTTTTACGAACGAATTAATTACTGCAATTCCTCATTACCCACACCCGACTTCTTGATTATGATCCCCATTATAATGAATTCTGTTGGCATCGAAAAAATAATTGAACAGCTGAATATGTAATCATCACGCGGAGTGAATAACATCAACTCGAAACTTTTGAAAAATACTGAAGTGTACAGCGCTCTTATTTTTGCTGAACTCTTTTTCAACAATCTCGAGTGTGGCTGTGTTCCTAGTGACTGGAAGGTGGACAAAGTGGTTCCCCTGCACATGGCTGGGGCCGAACATTCTCCTAATAAATATCGGCCCATTTCACTGTTTAGCGTCCCTTGTAAGATCATGGAACATGTCGTCTGCTCTCACCTTGCTAGTTTTCTTGAGTCAAATTCTTTTTTCAGTCATTGCCAACACGGGTTTCGTAAATCATTATCATGCGAGACGCAGCTTCTATGCTTTACATAGGATCTTCATTTCATTCTTGACCGGGGTTCCATGGCTGACTGTATATTCCTCGATTTCTCCAAAGCGTTTGACAAAGTTTCTCACCAATTACTACTTTTTAAAATAAATTATCTCAATCTGGACCCTAAGATTATTTCGTGGCTTAAGTCTTTCCTCACTAATGGTTCTCAATACGTGACTGCTAATAAATCCCTCTTTCCTCTCCGGTGGGCTCGGGCGTTCTCAAGGGTGCTGTCCTAGGGATTCTACTTTTTCTTATTTATATTAATGACTTGCCTAACAACATTGCTTCTTCTGTATGTCTTTTTGCCGATGATTGTGTTATTTACCGGGAAATTAACAGTGACTCTGACACTTCGATCTGATATCAACCAAGTTTCGTAATGGTGTAAATTATGGCACATGGAACTTAACATCAATAAGTGTAAACATATGCGTGTTTCTCGACGTAACACTGGAATAGCCAATTACGACCTCAATAATAATCCTCTTGAAACTGTGTCTTTGTATAAGCACTTTGGTGTGCACATAACTGCTAATCTTTCTTGGAAACTGCATGTATAATTGATTACTAACAATGCTAACCACCTGTTGGGGTACATGCGTAGAAACTTCTCCATTTCTTTTTCTTGAATAAAATTGCTCCTTTATAAAACACTTGTTCGGCCTAAATTGGAATATGCAGCATCTGTCTGGGACCCTTACCTCTCATAATTAGCATCTGAAATCGAATCTGTTCAAAACCGTGCGTCACGTTTTATACTTTGCAATTATCACCGTAACTCCAGTGTTACCGTTATGAAAACTACCTTATCATTGCCACTTTCTCACTCCGCAGAAAAATATCTCGCTTACGCCTATTTCATAAGATCGATTACTACAATCCTGTCCTTAAGTGCCGGCTACTAACTATCCCTACATATGTTTCAGGCCGCATTGATCATCTTCGCAAAGTAAGTGTTCCGTCATGCCATACTAAACACGTTTTTTCTTCTTTTGTCCCCAACACTTCCGACACTTGGAACCACCTTCCCAGGCACGTTGTCGACATTACTAACTCAAGTTGTTTTAAGACGGCCCTATGTAATCTCTATTTGTACATTTTAGTCAGTTTTACTTTGCGTTCGTTTTCGATGTTTTATTGGTGTATGCCAGAAATGTTTTCCTTTTTTTTGGGATTCGTTTTTTTCCCTTTGCCCTCTTTTGCCTTATTTTTAGTGTTTTGTTTTGTTCATTTTCGCCGCGTTGTCATTTCTTCTATTTGTTTTTCTGCTGTACTGTATGTTATTCATTGTATGTCTTCCCCACTCTCCTCTTTAATGCCTTAAGACCCTGAGGGTATTTGAATAAATGAATAAAGGAATAAATAAATATTTTTTGTATTTTGTTTCAGAAGAATGGCAAATTCGAACTCTTACTTGCAGTGTTTAAGTCTTTGTGCAACACCATATTGCTATCACTTCTCACTATTGTGTTTCACTTGTGATGTAAAAATTCTGATCTCTTCTTTACTTATGTATAGTATACGGGGAAAATTATTTTCATTAAATAAATAAATAAATAAATAAGTTGAGATGCGCAAAAACTCTCAAGCTTTACAGAGGCCCTGCCGCCTTGGCAGTACAGCGAAGAAATAGCCAACAAAATATGGTTTCTTCACAGAAGAAAAAAGTACAGAAACAAGAAATTTACAGACACAAGGTAAAAATCAATGCTATTCGTTACAGCACAAACGAAAATGGCAGCACGCTACATGGGGGAAACGAAAAAATAAGATTATTCTTTGGAAAAGCGCGTGCAATAAATATCATTGCGTCAACTTGTGTATAAAAACTGTCTGATAGCTTGATTTGAATGCGGAAAGGAGTCAAATATTTTTTATTTAGCTTATTTAGTAAGACAGCCAGAGTAAAGCAGATAGACTGTTCGGTGTAATATGGCCTAGGTGTCGTCACTAACCACATTTCGTTACGTTCTTCGGTGCACAGAGCTCATGGTACACCGTTCGGGGGGCCCGACACCGTTCGCTGCACCATGTTTACGGCCATCCTCCTGTTCCAGATGCTGACGTGCTGGCTGCCTTCCAGTGCGTGCCCATCCTCGGATTACCAGCCTTCAACTACCGCCTTCACCCTGAGTGGAGCTAAAAAGTGGAACCCGCCTTGGCTAGAACCCCCTCCAGTCGCCACGAACTCAAATCCAGCCCGAATACAGCACTTCGCCTGGCAACGTACCGCATCGCCAACGTCACCAGTCACAAGACCGGATCGGGCACTACTTAAGCAAAGTGGCTGCGCCAGCCACTTGGGGCCCGACACCGTTCGCTGCACCATGTTTACGGCCATCCTCCTGTTCCAGATGCTGACGTGCTGGCTGCCTTCCAGTGCGTGCCCATCCTCGGATTACCAGCCTTCAACTACCGCCTTCACCCTGAGTGGAGCTAAAAAGTGGAACCCGCCTTGGATAGAACCCCCTCCAGTCGCCGCGAACTCAAATCCAGCCCGAATACAGCACTTCGCCTGGCAACGTACCGCATCGCCAACGTCACCAGTCACAAGACCGGATCGGGCACTACTTAAGCAAAGTGGCTGCGCCAGCCACTTGGGGCCCGACACCGTTCGCTGCACCATGTTTACGGCCATCCTCCTGTTCCAGGTTGGTTACTTACCTTGTAAAGAATACCGAAGTAGCAACCGCTGCCTTGTCGCGGTGTCGTGCCCCAATTTTGTCGACTGGCGTGGTGTTATGCGTCTTAGTTGTGATATGCTGGCGCTTGGAATGTTGTCGCGATTATTGCTCTTGCTGTCAGGTGATGTGGAACTTAACCCAGGCCCTCCCAAGAAGGATGATAAAGCTATCCTGGACGCTCTGCAGCGCCTTGAGGAACATCACGCAGCCTTCAGTACTGAGCTGAAACAGCTACGTACTACCCAAATAACCCATGAAAAGTTAATATCCTCACTAACAAACCGCGTGCTTGCGCTGGAAACATCCCAACAGAACCTGAGCATACACACCAACCTGAACGAAACAGGCGAACTTAAACATGAAATAGCAGTCTTAAAGGCCGCAAGTATTGATACCAGTAATCGAATGCGACGAAACAATTTGCTCTTCCTAGGCCTTGAAGACACTGAAAATGAATCCTGGGCAGAATCTGAAACACAAGTCTTGTCATTCTGTTCGAATGAACTTGACATCGAGATAGACCCCACAAGCATCGAGCGTGCCCACCGTTTAGGTAAATTTAATGCTGAAAAAAAACGTCCGATCATTGTTAAATTAGCACACTTTAAAACCAAAGACACCATCCTAGCCTGCGGTCCCAAACTGAAAGATACAAGTTACGCCATCAGAGAAGATTTTGCTTTTGCCACACGTCTCGCTCGCTCTAAATTGATACAGTTTATTCGGCCTAAAAAATGCGCATTCAAGCTTAACGTTGACAAGCTTCATGTAGGGCATAAATGCTATGCGTACGACCCTGTGTCTGATAGCGTAATTGAGTCTGCAAAACAGCCAGCTGGTCGTGCTCAATCCGAGCACCTCTCCTACAAACCATCACAAAGCACCGATTGACACCCCGCAAAACATGCTACGCCACCAAATCGCCCCCACCCTTCACGTTCCAAGCATCTTAATATCGTCCTCACTAACATACGGAGCATTTTACCAAAGCGAGATAAACTGCACAGCTTTATCGACGACACTGGTGCTGACATTGTCCTACTAACAGAAACGTGGCTACACGAAGGCGTGAAAGATACTGAAATCCTCCCTTCAAACGGGAACTACGTTCTTTATCGTCGTGATCGGCGCGGACGGAGGGGCGGAGGAGTGCTTATCGCCATCCGAAACACCCTATCATCATCACTCAACTGTCACGACACCAAACTAGAACTAACCTGGGTATGCGTGCACAACTTCGGATTGAAAGAATTATTGGGCATTTGCTACAGGCCACCAGACAGCGATTCATCCTTCTGTGACTCCCTTCATGACGCATTAACGATGATTAAAAACACATATTTGAATTCGAACATCTTTCTGTTCGGTGATTTTAACTATCCACATATAAACTGGGCTTCCCTCTCTATATCTAGTCATTCACCTTTTAAAGAATCGAAACAATTTCTTGACTTAACACTAGACTTCAACCTGCATCAAACCATCACACACCCCACAAGAGGCACTCACACTCTTGACCTGTTACTGACATCTTGCCCAGACAACATTCACAGTGTAACTCTGCTTCCGGGCCTCAACGATCACATGTTTCTGCACATTTGCACGTCATTACATTCCAACAGGCGATCACCTACGAAAAAATTAATCACTGACTATAAGCGAGGTAATTTCGATTCCATAAATAAGGAACTTTCATTCTTTTTCACCGACTTCCTAGGTTCTTATCTAACCAACACAGTTCACGAAAACTGGGAAAGTTACAAGCCAACAATGTTACGACTAAAAAATAAGTACATCCCAACCATTGTCGTCAAATCGGATTCCAACAATATTTGGTTTAACAAAAACTTGAAGCACCTTCTTAGTAGGAAAAAACGGCTTTATCGTTCCGCTAAACTAAGCCAAAAACAAGAAGCATGGGAAAGATACCACGCCTGCGCGAGTAAATATTTAAATGAATTGAGTGCTGTGAAAGATAAATTTTTCTCTGTTGACTTGCTATCCATTCTCAAAACAAATCCCACCAAATTCTGGCGTATCCTCTCCCCTAAACATAAATCTAATCGGTTCGATCTTGTAGGACCTGATGGCGAACCAGCTGATACTAATCAATGCGCAAAACTTTTAAATGACTACTTCTCATCTGTGTTTTCGCCTGTCAGCAATTCTACACCCAACGTTTTGCAAACCAATAGTCAAAAAGAAATGCCGGAAATTCAAATTAGCCCCGAAGGAATCTCCAAATTAATCAGTTCACTCAAGCTGTCATCATCTGCAGGAAGTGACCAAATAAACAGTAAACTACTTAAAAACACTCTATCATTATCAAGCCAGATACTACACCTAATATTTACCCAATCTTTAGACACCGGAAACATTCCTGACGATTGGAAGATAGCCCAAATTGTTCCCATTTTCAAAACAGGTGATCGCGCATGCCCAGCTAACTATCGTCCAATATCCCTTACTAGCATATCTTCTAAACTACTAGAGCACATTATATCATCAAGCTTAATGTCTCACCTTGATTCAATAAATTTCTTTTATCCTCATCAGCATGGCTTCAGGAAATCATTTTCATGCGAAACCCAGCTGGCAGAGTTCACCCAAGACATCCTTAAGGCCATAGACGATAACCTCCAAATAGATGCAATCTTCTTAGACTTCTCGAAGGCATTTGATCGCGTACCTCACAACCATCTGCTTGCGAAACTTTCGTTCCTGGGAATTCCTGCTAATCTGATATGCTGGCTCGAACATTTTCTAAAAGGACGCTCGCAGTTCACATCCGCCAATAACATCCAGTCACCCTTAACAGATGTAACATCTGGTGTCCCTCAAGGGGCCGGGTTATCACCGTTACTCTTCTTAATATACATCAACGACCTGCCCTCTAATATTCAATGCAAATTGCGACTCTTTGCGGACGATTGTGTCATCTATAATGCAATAAGTAACCCAACCGATAACCTCACTTTGCAACAGGACCTTGACGTTATTGCATCATGGTGTGAAAAGTGGCAGATGCCTTTAAATCTTACTAAGTGCAAATCGTTGTCCTTCACTCACAAACACACCTTGACGAATCACACTTACAGCATTTCATCAGTCCCTATAACCGTTGCAAAATCTTACAAATATCTAGGTGTACATCTCACATCAACACTTTCTTGGGTCACCCACATTAGAACCATTTGCTCCGACACTTCACGCACACTTGGCTACCTGAGAAGGAATCTGAAATCTGCATCCCCTAACATAAAACAACTCGCGTATGAAACATTTGTGCGGCCAAAATTACAGTATGCATCATCCATCTGGCACCCATGGCAATCGTATCTCACCATCGAATTGGAATCAATTCAAAATCGTGCAGCTCGGTTCATCACTTCATGTTACTCAAGAGAAGCCAGTGTCACCGCCCTCAAGCAGTCCCTCCGTCTCTCAACACTGGAATCACGCCGCGTCGTTTCCCGCCTATGCTTACTTCATACATTTTATCATAACACAAGATCACGGCACGCTCTATTAACCGCCCCACTACGAACGTCCTCCCGGCTTAGTCACGGTAACCCGATAGCTCGCATCAGTGGCCACACGTCAGCTTACAACAACTAATTTTTCCCCAACGCAATAGCACTATGGAATTCACTGCCTAACGACATCGCTGCATGCACTGATCACAAAACATTCCGCGAGAAAATAAAAATTTACCTCACATAAATCTTGATCACTTCTGCGCTCTTTTGTAGCGAGTATTGCTTGACATATCTTTGTTAAATGATGTATCACTTGCTGGAAAACCCTGATATGACTACAACCCCTTTTATGTTTGTTTGTATGTTTGTTCTTTTTATTGTTATGCATGTTCCTATCATCGCCGTTGGAAACCAATATGCCCCCCCTTATGTAATGCCTTCGGGCCTTTAAGGGATCAATAAATGAAATGAAATGAAATGGTTCTTGATAGCTACAAAGTGGAGAAAGGAGAGGGAAGCCTCTGGGCGCTTTCCGACGTTTTGGCAAGATGACTTGTCTTTGTCTGGGCAGAGCGTTCATTATTGGCGCGGTTTAAACAGTCTTCACTCCTGGGAGGAAGGCCCAGTGAGGGGTAGGGGGGCGTGAGGTGGGAAGGGTGCTAGATTGAGGAGGGCGAATTTGCCCACGCATGATGATTGACAAAAAGGATCAACCGGTTGACTTGCGAAACTGTGAAAAGAAAAAAGGGCAGATCAGCACATAGGAGCACATAGGATGTGCAGCGCGAAGAGATTGCGAACGTGGATGTGGAGCGTGTGTCCACCTGCATAGACAGGTTGCGTGATATTACTTACTTCGTTGACTTGAAAAACTCAGATGAAGAAATTAAGCAGCATGGCAAAATACCGAGCGAAAAAAGGGGGAAACTGAAGTAAAAGAGAAAGGGCAAGTTCAGAGAAAGTGCAAAAGGCAGGGGGGGGGGGGGGGGGAGGTGATGAAGGAAGGAAGGAATAGAGTTTTCTAGTCAAACATGTTAATCCTACTTGACAGAAATTTTCAACATTCTTGGACAAAAATTTTGAATTTTAGTTAACTATAAGGCACTGGTAAAGCAATATTGAAAATAATGGTCTATTCTTGCGATATATAGAAAAATCATTGCTTTATAGTGTTTCCATCGCTCGCATCGAGCTGTAAGAATGCCATAAAAAGCAAACGAGGAACGTTTTTGACAATCGCAAAAATGTTAATAGTACAAAAATTCAAGCCTACCGACGCGAGATGTGCGGCTATAATAACTGTTATAGTGTTATAGGGATTTGCGGCCGAATTCTTGGACCTAACCACTTCTCTTCTTCTCCTGTAGTAAAGAAACGACTGCGGCGGCCCCAAAACCTGCTCGGATCTGCTGACTATCAACCGTTCGAGGCAGCTGCCTGCCACCACGTGTTCATTGAATAACCGCCACATCATTGGTGCACCACCCATCATAAACAGCCTACAGCGCAAGCGCCATCTCTGCCCATGGAAGCGCCCCTCCCTGATCTGCTATAAAAAGACAGACGACAATAATAATAACAATTGGCTTTGGGGGGAAAGGAAATGGCGCAGTATCTGTCTCATATATAAAAAAAGACAATAAAACAAAAAAAGACAGACGACCAGAAATGAAATCAAAATTGGTTTTTGGGGAAAGGAAATGGCGCAGTGTCGCACATCTCGGCGCACACCTGAACCGCGCCGTAAGGGAAGGGATAAAGGAGGGAGTGGAAGAAGAAAGGAAGGAAGAGGTGCCGTAGTGGAGGGCTGCGGAATAATTTCGACCACCTGGGGATCTTTAACGGGAACTCACATAGCACAGCACATGGGCGCCGAGGGTGATTTGCGGCCGCATTCTTGCACATAACCACTTCTGTTCTTAGGTGAGTGAGACGCAAATACATAGGCTTGGTAGATTACTACCCATGTTTTGGCGGAAAATCCGAAGTGTGTTTTCCACAGCTCTAAATCTCTTGGTGATGGGTGTTCATCTTTGCACACACCGTGTTCGAATTGGTTGTTCTTGCACCATCGGGAAGGGAAACATTTTCATTTCCACCAGTATGGCTTTGCTCGGGCTCAGCTACTGCAAACTTATGCTTACGCGGTCGGCTGACCTTAGCCATTTCGTGTATAAGGCTCCTGCTGATCTGTGCTGGTGACATTGAAACAAACCATGGTCTTGACAAATGTGATCAAATTCTCGCTGCTATCAAAGAAATGACATTATCCAGTGAAACGTTTCAAAAAGAAATTCCTGGAAAGGTCAAAGACGTGCAGTTCGGCGTCACAGAGATCAAACGGCGCCCATCTAAACAAGAAGATAACTCGGATGTAGTTAGTGACATCCCTAAAAAAATCAGCTCGATGATCAAAGAATCCCAAGACAGGCTTAAAAGCATATAAACAACACAAATGCACGAACGCGTCAGTCTAGCGTAGTTGCTGACGACCACAGGAACATAATGCGTAGAAATAACTTGATCTTCAAAGGTATTACAGAGGATACAACGGAAACATGAAAAGATACGGAAGAAGTTGTGTTTAAGTTTGGGACAAAAACTTGGGAATTTCTGTTGGCGAAATCAAACGTGCCCACAGAATAGGAGAGCGAACGCAATACAGCAGTCGCCCAATAATTGTGAAGCTCTTAAATTTCAAACACAAACCTAACATTCTCAAAAATGCATCCAAACCAAAAGATCTCGGCATTGCTTCCATTGAACAGAGAAGGATTTTTTGCCCAGGATAGAATTTATTAGAAAAAAACTCAAAGACTTCGCCCGAAATACTCGAAAACCTGGTGAAAAGTACAAGCTCTTATTTGATAAGCTCCTTCTCAATAATACACTGTATGCATTTAACTCTGAGACTAAAGAAGTGATAGCTCTCCCCAAGCGTGTCTCTTACAAAGTGGCTGCTTTTCACAAAAGCGGCACTAGTGAAATCACTGCTCCTCCTGAACGCGACGCGACCACTGAGGACCACTGACTACCATATAAACCCATAAAATAAGCCCTGCGAATGCTAGTTTGAAACTTCCGCAGCCTCTTTCCAAAACAAGATAATGTGTGGACAAGCGTTGAAGCATGCTCAGCCGACCGTGTGTTCGGCTCAGAGACCTGCTTATCTCCCAATATTGCTGATTTTAAACTATCCTTCTGCAGCCGTTTTTCATTATTTAAAAAAGGTCGCATTACCTCGCACAGTGATGGGGTTTTGATCGCCGTAAGGAAAAGACAGCAAGCGCATGTTGTTGATACAGGATCGTGTCTGGAAATTTTGTGGGTTGCATTGCGTCTATCACCGTCTGTAAATTGTGCCGTTGGGGTCTGCTATCGCCCATCTGATTCTCTAATGAATCTCTAACTTACGTGCAGAAGAAATTTCCACGCTCACCAATATTCCTGGCCGGTGACTTCAATCATGTGCATATTGATTGGTAGACATGCAGCCCTCTTCACGGCATAAGAAAGCGTGATTGCCAGTATTTTCTGGATTTACTATCACTTTTCGATCTGCATCAGGTAGTTTCCACACCTACGCGTGGCGGTTGAATCTTAGATCTCGTGCTGACAACGCAACCGGACAAGACATCTGTAAACGTGCTAGATGATGCCAGTGACCACAGGATTTTGCAGTGAGATTTCACAGTAGCCAGGAAAAAACTACAAAGAGCAATTAAAACTATATTTGGTTATGCTAGGGCAAACGTTGATATGCTTCTCAATGAACTATCATTATTTTCTGCCGATGTTTTTCATTCTTTTATTTCGAGCGATGCCAATTAAAACTGGTCTCTTATACGAGACAAACTAGCCTTGCTAAAAGAAAAATTGGTCCCCAAAGTCACCATCATCACAGAAAGCAAGTCGTTCATAAAGCGCGTCAAAAGATGTATGAACAAAAGGAAAAGGTCGTACGTGAAAGATAAACTGTCAGGATCGAAGCACGATTGGTATCAATACCTTACACAGGCGCAACTGTGCAAAACTAAAGCCGCGAAGGACAAGTTTTATAACAATAATGACCTTTCACATGTGTTAAAGAACACTCCTAAAAATTTTAACGAGTTGTTAATCCAAAGCACAGTTCCAACTCAGAAGGACTTTGGTGTAGGCCAGTTGGTATGACATCGTGAAGAGCAAAACCGCAAAACAGGACGGGACTGAGGCAGGCGACCTGTGTTGTCGCCTGCCTCAGTCCCGTCCTGTTTTGCGGTTTTGCTCTTCACAGTTCCAACTCCTCAGTGTCAATAGCTAAAGAAGGAAAGCTCCTTACCTCCCCTCAGGTAGCCGAGTAATTTAACCAATTTTTCTGCTCAGCGTTTACTGATGAGAGCCCTTTACTTACGTACCTGCGATTTCTAAAGCTACCTTAAGCTATGCCCGACATAACTGTCCTGCCAGAGGGTGTATCTACTGCCATAGACCGTCTAGCCGCTAACTCTGCACCAGGAGCGATGGGATACGTCCTAAATTACTCTAAATACCAAAGTCTTCAATATCCCCCATCTTAGCTGCTATTTATCAGCAATCCATTGAGACGGGCTTTGTTCTAAACGACTGAATAATTGCGCGTGTCATACCCGTTTTTAAACTTGTGATGCTTTTAAACCATCAAATTACAGACCCATTTCGTTAACTAACAGGAGCTGCATATTACTAGAGCACACAATCTCATCTGCCATGATGGGTTACCTGGTGAAACATAACTTCTTATTTGCCAATCAGCACGCCTTCTTACACGGTCAATCTTGCGAAACACAGCTGTTTGAACTGATCACATACCTTCATCACGCTGTTCATGCTCACTCTAAAATAGACGCCTTATGTGTATATTTCGCCAAAGCGATCCATAAAGTCCCACACATACGTCTAAAACAACTTGAAAATCAGAACATAAATTGGAAGGTTATTTCTTGGATCAGGAGTCTTTGGCCAGTTGGTATCAATCAGTCTTTGTTAATTTGCCTTCATCGTCCCTCTCTCACGTTAAATCTGGAGTACCGCAAAGGTCTGTACTCTGACCTCTCTTGTTCTTAGTTTATATTAAGGACCTAACTAATAACCTAAGTTTCATGGTCAGATTATTTGCAGATGATTGCGTGATATACAGGCAGATTACTGATCCTTCCGGCTCTACTCATCTACAATCAAACAGACCTTAACAAGATTAACGATCGGTGCACACAATAGCAAATAGAAACTAGCTCCTCAAAAACAAAATTTGTGATATTTGCCAATATATTTAGGGCTGAACCTTCGCAGTACACTATGAACAATGTGCGCTTAGAGTCGGCACCCATCATAAAATATCTAGGGTTGCATTTAGCAGCAGACCTCACATGGAACAGTCAGATCTATACGGATATTATCAAGGTTTCCAAAATACCCGACTTGCTCAGACTTGACCTGCGTTTAGCTAATCTAGACACAAAGCTATTAGCATACACTGCATTAGTGCGCTCGAAATTGGATTACGCCTCTTTGATCTGGAACCCCCATCAAGCATACCTAGTAAAAAACTGAAGTCTCTGCAAAATAAAGCCGCCCGGTTTATATCTGAGACTCGCGTCAGTGAGTGTAACTGAAACAAAAAAGGTCTAAATTTACTTCTATAAAAATGCAGAATGCTTTGCATACTGTCATTTTTGTTCATATTATATCGCAGTCACTCGTCCTTTGCTTTGCACCATATCAAGCCGGCTCATCGCATATTCCCACGCTTTGATCGCCAACTCAAAGTAGAGCACTTATTTACTAAAACTAACCTCTTATTTAATTCGCCTCTCCTCCTCGCCTTCCGTCACTGAAATCTACTCCCTGACGCCATTGCATCTACCAATGATTACGAAGCGTTTGCAAGCGCGCTAAAACGCCACTTTGAGCTGTAACCTTCATCCTTGCATTTTTTTTGTATTCTTGTTGAAGCACTGCTTTCCAAAAAACTTCAATGTTTGTTGCCATGTGTCTTTATATTTTGAGTGTTTTATGCTTTTCAGCAAGGTGTTCCCGGCCAAAAAAGTTTGTACTTATCGCATTTTTTTCTTGCCTTGCATTTAATCTTGTTCCCCCCTATGTAATGCCCGCTCGAACCTGTAGGGCATTTGAATAAATAAAGAAACGAATAAATAAATAAATAAAATCTTACAATATATAAAAAGATTGCGCTCATAAACTCCCGCCCAAAAATCCTTTTTTCCACAATTGTTGGGTATGTTATGCCTAAACAAGACTAACTCTCCCCATTCTAACATCCTTCCCACCTTACACCCCCCCTCCGAACCCCTTACCGGGCTTGCCTACTCGGAATGAATACCCTATTTAAACCGCGCCAATGATGAATCCGCTGCCCAGACGAAGCCAAGTTCTCTTATCGGAACAATGACAAGCACCCTGGGGCTCTCCTCTCCCTTGTTCACTTTGCGATATTCGATAAACGGGTGTTTTTCACAAGTTCAACAAGGTAGCCAATATATTCTTCATCACTGCATGAAGAAGGTCTGTAACTCATTATTAGGTGTAATAGTATAAAGCTGACATTGGCAGGAATTCACACTTTAAAAACAGGTGACGTGTAGGGGGAAAAGTAAGTTACACCGGCAATGCATCTCACAGCTGAGTTTTGAAAAAGCTGTAACTTGCACAAAGATGTTCACATCCGCATTACCCAAAGTGCTATTGCAATATAGTAAGACAGAAGTAAGGAATTATGGAGCGCAAGCGAACCGAAAAATAACACGCATGTGCGGCATAATACCTATAGCTGAAGATGTATTTCATCTAACAGTCAATGTGATAATAACAAGTGAGTTCTGCCGTCACGGTGGCTCAGTGGTTTGGCCCTAGGCTACTGACCTTAAAAACGGGGGTTCGACCCCGGCAGCGGCGGTCGAATTTCGATGGAGGCGAAATTCTAGAGGCCCGTGTAGAACCCCAGGTGGACGAAACTTCCGGAGGTTTATTCCGGAGATTTTGAAATAATCTACTGTTTCTATAGGATCATGGCTTAAAGATACATTGATTGGCCGGGATGTTACCTTCCCTATAGGAAAGTGTGATGCTATATTTCTCTTTCTTCTTCACAGAATTTGCGAGCTCCCAAGTGTTCCATGCATCTATAGTGGGATACAACTTAAAGAAAGACAGCAGTTGTTAACAACACCAGGCCACAGTCCACGGCGTACGGTGTTACTGCACTACACCGTCACAAAAGTAAACGAAATCAGCTGCTTAAGGTTTGACTTTATTAAACAAGCCAGGTATCAAAATTCTAGACCTTATAACTTTTATCTCGTGATTAGCTTTTTGTTTAGGTGACGAGAGAAGTTCTAACAATGGAATACTTTTCTGTCGTGGAGGAATTCTTTGCGCCGGTACTAAATGTGGGCGGAGTTTGACTGCAGACTTAAGTTGCTTCCGACCATAGTGTCCTGGCTGTTAAGGCGGAAGCCTTTAATGGTTCATGCTCGCGGCAATGATCGTGTTTGTCCTTCCGTAGCGCTTTCTCTCTCGAATAACTGGGCAACTAAGAAATATAGGAGAAAAAAACACATGCATCAGGCAGAGGAGGAAAAATTAAACATAGGAGCCAAGTTTGATGGCTGTAGAGAAATCAGTTAATTATATAGCCACAAGAACGGTGTGACGCCACATCGACCAGAAATCATCAGAGCAGAGTGCAATAGCTCGGGAACTAATAAAGATAGGAGAAAAATGGTTGCATCGGAAACAGGAGAAAAAATGAACTTTGAAGCCAAGTTTTATGACTGTAGAGTAATTAGATAATTAATTAGAGCGAAAACTAAATGGGGTGACGTTACATCCGCCGGAAGTTGTCACAGCAAATTGAAATCACTCGGGAAGTAATTAAGATAAGACAAAAAGAATGTTTGCATCGGAAAGAGGAGAAAAAAATGAACTGAGAAGCCAAGTTTGATGACTCTACACTAAGCATAAACAAGAGTAAGGGTCAAGTGGTTCAGTAGAAAAAATTAGAAAACCAACAGAAGATTAGAAGTTCAGAAGCAACGTCAAAACACTAATCGTCAAGTGATTCAGATGAAAAATTAAAAAATAATCACAAAAATGCTTCATATTTATTGATAATTCGCAGGGGCATCAATAGTAACAACCAAAGCCGCGCGCGAAGGCAGTTTGGAGAGTTCAAAGTGCCTTCGAAATTTTTTTTCAATGTCATCTTCCACTTTCCTGCTTATGAAAAGTGTCATCCGAAAAAGGCACAAGTTTACTGTCAGCTGCAAAATGGACAAAATCGCTTAAATAAAATAAGAGTCAAAGTTGAAGCAAGGCGGTTCCTTGCGGGACTCTTGCTCTGATGTTTTTTTATTCAAGAAAATGATTCTTTAAAATTTGTATAGTGTATTCTGTGTGAGAAGTAGGATTTTGTAAAGTCTTGAGGTTTTCCGCTGAAACCATAGTTGTCTAATTTATGCAGCAGAACACTGTGGTTTATTAAATCAAAAGCTTTCCTAAAATCTATGTATATGCCTGGAACTATTTCCTTCTGAACATTGTTTATTATCGTTTCTTTTTAAGTGATTAGTGTTGCTTCTGTGGACTGATTTTTTCGAGAGCTTTGCTGAAAATTAATACGCAGATTTTGTTTGTTACAAAATGATAGTACCCTACTATGCATTAATTTCTTGATTGCTTTTGAGACGGTGGTTATTAATAATCATTTTGTAGCCACGTTTGAACGCCGGTATCACTAGAGCCAATTTGTAATGCCTTTCTAAATAGAGCAGGAGATGATATCAGATTATATATGCTGGCAGTTACAATTCCTATTAGCAGAACATGTTTAATAGACGCTATGTGAAGATCATTGCATCAGCTGAATTGCTATATTTATGTGTGCTCATGCCGGAGAAAAGTTCGCATTTGGTAGGAGCAAAGAAAAGTGGTGATGATCTGCTGCTTCCATGTAAGAATTCAGTGTAATTTTGGCTACTGTTTATCTGACTATGACAAGAATGTTGAAAAAAAAGTTGTGAAAGGTGCCAGCTAAGCGATTGCCAAAAAGTCGTTTTCCCTCATGCTGAATGTTATAAAAAGTATCAGGGGAATTTTGTTGCCGCAATGAATTTAATTTCGGCCATATATCATACAACTGCTTGTTCAGTGGGACTCTAAGCACATTTGCAATTTAGGCAACTCGAGCCATCTTTAGTTTCAATGTAAATTATTTCTGTACTTTTTGAACTGACGAATCAAGTTTTAATCTCTGGATTTTACAAACTGTGCGTGGAAGTTATTCTTATGCATAACCATTTAGAGCAGTTAAGACGTTATCCATCCATGCTTTCTGCTACCTAGTTGGTGCGGCCAATTTTTTAAAATTGAAAATGGTTCGGTTTAGTTTATGGGGGTTTAACGTTCCAAAGCAACTCGGGTTATGAGGGACGCCGTAGTGAAGGGCTCCGGAAATATCGACCACCTGGGATTCTTTAATGTCCACTGACATCGCACACTACACGCACCTCTAGAATTTCGTCTTCATCGAAATTTGACCGCCACGGCCGGAATCAAAGCAACGTCTTCCGGGTAAGCAGCCGAGTGCCGCAACCAGTGAGCCACCGCGGCGGCCGTTTATTGAAAATAGGCGTCGTAGATGGTCGTAAATAAACGACTGAAATTAATGTGACCGGTATCACACCTCGAAAACGTGGTTTCAAACTTCTTGGCTAATAGCACAAGAAAAATATGGATGCCAATTATTAGACTGAGTGTAAATTACTTGATTCTCTTTAATAACATCTCCAGGCTTATCAACTAACATGACTGCTTCCAATTGATCACTATTGTAGGTGTAGACAACGCCTGCACCGTTAAATTGGTGACAGCATTTGCAACGAACACACGTACTAGGGATGCAATTTCTAAAGACACGCGCGTCGGCTTTGTTATTACGTTAAAGAAACCAATAAAGTCATTTAAAGGCCGTAGTTTTTTTTGCCACTACATAGTTGAAAGCATATTTATATTCATATCGTCACCTAAAACCATGTCTAGAGATCGTTTGGATGCACAGCTAATAATATCTACAAGAATTGTTAACAGGCGACCACAGTAACTTAGATGGTGACCTCGACATAACGTAGAATAGTTTGTTCGAACTTCACAGGGTGATTACTTCGTACTGAGCCGTTATTGCAGTGTATTCTGCAACCATTCCGTAAGACTTTGCTTCTTTAAGTAGAAACGCGACGCCGCCTCCTCGTTTATATTTGCAGTTTTGAGAAAACCCCTGATAGCCAGGACGGTGAAACGCAGTTGATTGCAGGGTGTACTACGTTTCGGTCAATATTATTGTCCTGATACCTCGAAAATATCGAGGAGAAGTGCTCATTCATTGTGTTTTTTTTTGTTAAGGATGGAATTTTCAGACAAAAAAAGACAAAACAGATTTTCTCGGTACCATTACCTGCTTAACCTCACGTGGTTCATGACCCGTACCATGAAAACAAATCTTCGTTTGAATGCTTGCAGGTACAACTACACAATGCCATGCACCTTACTGATGTTTTATGGTTAACTGCAGCTGGTGATACTTTCTGCTCCATGTACAAAGGCACCCGCCATGTTAAGCCACTTCAAGAACGTTTCATGCTAGCTACATCTTTGGGTTGTAGGAAATGAAATTCGAAGGAAATGCCCACTCTATATACGCTGGACTCTAGGAAAGGCCTTGTCACGAATTTATTAAATGACATCGAGTCGACGTTTGCCCTGAGCGAAGATGCGATCATATGAGTGAAAGTTTTGAAGTGTATCACTGCTACGCAATGTACGCTATGCCCTCGTCTTTATGCTTTCCATACTAAAACTTCGCACTTAAAAATAGACGGAGCTCATGCAAGCTTAGCCTGAGTAGGACTGTTTTAACTCAGCTGACGAGGTAACTTCTTCACGCGACTGTGACTTTTTTTGCTGTACCTTAGTCCAGACGCCGTCACATTTTGCAAGCAGGTGTATTTCAAGGGTGTAAAGCTCCGAACAGGGCGCAGAGTCTGAGAGATTATTTCGGCTTCATCTCTTCTTACCACTGGGGCTCGTCCGTCTCCTGGGAGCCCTGAGCTCCGACCTAATTTGTGCACAACTGCCCGGAGCTCTCTAAGCTTTGCCGGGGTTCGAGCGACCTCCACGCCGCCCCTGTAATTCCAGCAGGGTGAAAAGCAGTGGAATCCGGAGACGAGGCCAAATCCGCCCTCTCGCGAAGGGCGAGACGGTGTTCTTGGCGGAAGAGGCCCGCCTGCAGGCGCCATCCCTCTAGGCTTCTTTCGTTGTTCCCTAATCACAATATTCTTCCCCAAATCGTGCCTGCCGGCTAAATCTTAGTCTGTATCTTACAGATCCGTAAGTTACGCCGATCTTTTTTTTTCTTACTGCGCTTTCATATGGCAACAAACTGGTTCGCGACCCCGCCTTTTGTGTAAATTGTATTAGGGCTGTCACAAGCAGTGAGGCACGGGCCATGCCCTCCAGAGGACTTTTCTGTTGTACGACCTCCGAAATAAATGAGTTGGAGCGCGGAAAATACGCGCGTGACAGCCTTGAGGTGCAATTTACTAGGGGTGGCTCAGCGGCCGCACAATAGGATTTTTTGTCTGCGGACAAGGTTCTTTAGTAAGGAAGGTTTCATGTCATTATTAATGTTAAGGGCCGAATGAAGAAATCTTTTGAGAAAAGCGACAGGATCGCGTTGAGTCATTTACTTACGAGCCAGACTGAACAGAGCCATGCAGTAACTTGAACACAAACATAAAGAAACGCGAACGCAGTGACCAGCATGGCAAACTGGATGGAGGCCAAGGCGGCTGAGGCAGAATTGTGTTTTTATTTTGAGACGCGAAAAAACGAAATTTCTTCGCCTCGTTTGTTTCTTGTCACGGCCTCTTCTTTAAAGGTGTCTGGTAGGATGGAAAGGAGAGTGAGGGAAAAAATACGAAGGCCGACCACAGTAGAAAACCCAGCTCTATATCTTTAAGACAATGGGCGAAGGGTAAAATGAAAAACCGCGTGCGCACAAGCCCGGGAAGCGCACCGTGTCGACCAGGAGTTGCCGAGAATGGAATAGGGATAGCGCCTTTGTATCCGCGAGTCCAGCGACCCGTACGGTGTCATCCTCTTTCACAGCGGGTCGGCTTATCGCTTTCAGCCTCTTCGCAAGGACACTTAGTCACCGGTATTCGGCAAAGAAAGCCGCGAATGTACACGGTGGTAAGTGAGATGGAAACCCAGAATCCTGAATCCAAGAACACGGCGTCAGGAACTTAGGAATGAGGTAATTTAATCGCTTGCTAGAGAATGTCATTTGATGTCGCAAGTGGCGATTGAAAAAGGATTGCTGGTCAAAGGTGTCGACGCGCTCTTCTCGCGTGTGTCAAGAACGACTGAGCGGAGTGGAAACAGACCCAACAAAACTTGGGGGATGCTTAAGAGGGTATGACGCGATGACTTTACTGGGTCCCTTGAGCGGCCTGGTATCCTGTTGGCTACCTTACTCGGCTAGGTTCTGCCTACATGCCCATGTATGCGGAAAAGTCTATTCTTTGATTTACATGCATATATAGAGGGGAGTCCTCATACCCCGCCTGGTGCAGTGGTGCAATGGTTAGCGATGCGCCACTGCCCCTGCAGGTGGCTGGTTCAAACGCAGTCACCGGGGGTGCTTGTGAGACTAAAACTGCTCTGACCAAGCGACCGTAAGTCTCATGCATAGCGGCACGCATAGCAGGGCGCGATTGTATTTAATTTGCCCGACGTGGCAGGTTGCCACCTCCTTTTGTCAACACGTCAAGCTCTATGGTTTTTCCGCTGATCGGGGCCGTTAGCACTATCATGTTAAAAACAAGCCACAGTGCTGATCCGAAGGTCGTGGGATCGTATACGAACCGCGGCAGCCGCATTCCGATGGAGGCAAAATGCTTTACTATGTTAGTGTAAGTGAAAGGTGGCTGAAAAGCCCGCCACGGCGCTTCTTTCTTTCTCTGGCCCTTTTCGTTCTTTAATGGAGAAACTTGGCGTTGTAGCTCAGGTGCGCATCGATACTGCGACAATCACGCGCTTTTCCATTCCTCATTAAGCAGTATTATTAACACTAAGAAAAGCACAAGTGCATGTGTGCGCGCGCCGAAGGGGCGGAACAATGAGCAGTGATTAATCAGTACATGGTGACTGATGAATTCGGGTTTGCTAAGCATCAGTAGTGGGTTACGAGGCCAGCCGTAGTAAAGGGTCGCGAAATTTTGACCAGTTAGGGTTTCTTAACGTGCACCGAATTCTGAATACATGGGAGTTTGTGCACTACACCTCCAGTGTAATGCGGTTGTCATGGTCCAAAACGAACGGGATGATTCGTGCACAGCAGCCGAGCGCCGCCGCCATTTAGCGTCTGGTTAAAAGAGACAGCTCTAGGGAATGGAACGTTGTCGTGGCCGGCAGGCTGCAGCAGCACGTCGCAAATAAGACAGTGGCCACATGCTCATGTTCCTTCTTGCCGTGAGAAGCACTACTGGAGTTGCGATTTCAGCTTTGCTGTATACGGCTGTCTGCTGCTGGCAATGGGGTGTCCATGGGGAATAGTTTGTGAATTGTGGATGTCTACGCTGTGCCGCATGTTTGTTAGATCGGCGTGTGGTAATAAATGTGCGCTCCTGCACATTTCTCGCCCGTTACTTAACCTTTGCCCTCGTTCTCTTCCCCCTGTCACTGCGAGACTTCCACACGACAAATGTCTGGAAGAAAACTTCTCGGAGATCCTTGGCAAAACGACGACGATTCTGGTCTTCGACAAGCACAGTGTACATGTCAGCTGCGATCGGCTGTCAAGTCACTAGACTTGTGCGACGTGCATACTATGTTGTGGACGTCCTCAGTGAAAGATTCTGTGAGGAAATGCTTCCTCATGCAGGCGAGCCTGCGAGAGAACCGCGAAGGCGACTACGAGAAGTAATCGGTTCTTTAACAAACTTCCAAGCTTTCGAAAGGGAACTGGTCTGCTATCCTTCGGCAAACTTTCTCTTACTCCCCGCCCCCTTTCTAAACCTATACTTTACGGCACACTCACTGAATATTAGAAGAAACAATGCGGAGGCGATCATATACGATGAGATGTGACCGATCTTCCTTATCAGTACTGGTTCAACAT
Source organism: Amblyomma americanum (assembly GCF_052857255.1). NCBI lineage: Eukaryota > Metazoa > Arthropoda > Arachnida > Ixodida > Ixodidae > Amblyomma > Amblyomma americanum. The sequence continues at coordinate 187,410,475 of NC_135498.1, read as the reverse complement.
TTTGCTCTTAGATTCATCGCCTTCCCATTGCCTCTGAGTTTGATTTCGATTTTTTTTTCGTTCCGTTGATGCGTGATGAGGTCAAACATGCATTTTAAAGTGAAAGCTCTACTACTCGATGTACTACGCAGAGTTTCGAATGGCTTTGCGCGTTTAACCTTGAAGGCCGACTAAGATCAAACCAAGAAAACACTCCCAAGACTAATAATGTATGACCATGTGTCTTGCTGCGCGTAACTATGATATGCCGGTATGGTATCGTCATGGCAAATGACCAGGAGCCACGTGACTGATGACCAGTGGCCATTTTACCTTTGACCTTTACAGCTAAGTTTTGCATCGCCTGATTTGACGCCATGCAGTGACGTAGCAATGACGTACCACCATTTTTCGCATTAAATACCGCTGGCGTTGCTTTCGCTCGTCGACTACGCTCAGCTGGGTTGAACCTCAGCAAGTTTTTTACCAGAGTGTGTCCGGAGGGGCACGCAATGAAGGGTATTTCCGCAGGATAGGGCTTATTGAAGTGGGAGGCTTCACACGCACAAACAAAAACACACGCACCGAGAGCACGAATTCTTCAGAGGGCCGTATCACTAACGAGGTAAAAAAAAACTCCGTTCGTCATGGACGACAACCGCAAGAACTGTCGAGAAACATCTGGCCACCAAGACGCGTGTAGAGTGCTGCGCTGCACTTGCAATTTGCGAGAGAAAGGGTCTGTTCACTTCAATGAAGCGCACTAGTTTCGGGCTGAGCACTGAACGGGCTCGAGCAGGGCTCAGGCAAGCACATGGAGGGGCTGTGTAAGGCTTGTGATTCATCCCCGCTGCAGGTTGAACTACATGTAGCAGCGACACGGATGACATGGGGCCGTGGTGTTGGCTTGGAAAAAAAATTAGTCAGGGCCTTTTTTTCCTCAAGTTGAATTTACCTCACGTAAGAATAATTACAAGAAATATTAATTTATTTTACTGTCGGCCCTAAATATCTCAAAAATGAAGGAATTCTTGCAATATTTTTCAAACCGTTTATAATAAACCATTATTGCTACTTTTTTTGGTCACACTGAATTATAAAATGCTTTGCAGACGGAGTTTGATCAGCATCACTCTGTGTACAATGTCCAAGTAAGTTCGGATGCGCAAGCCTGGCCGCGTTAAGCTATATACACGGGAACTGCAAAAGAAAAAGCTAAAAATCCAGCAGCGGACTGCACTACAGCGGCGTTGTCAGCAGAGCTCTCAAACGCTTAGCAAGCGGCCTATTTGCACGAGTGCGTTCGCCTCCTAGTAGAGTACACACCGCACCGCAGGTTTGGGCTCTTCCACCTGTTAGCGAGGACACACCACCGTAGGACCTTCTAGAAGGTGCTCCGCATCTGCGCGGTTTTGTGTTGCCACTCAAGATGGATATTACAGCGCCCGACAGGCTTGGGCCGGGCTGGGGCTCTGACTCAGGCCGGGCTAGAACCTCATAATACGGTCCGTGCAGTGCTCGACTCCGTAGTGCATCATTCACCAAATACCGGAGGTCAACTCAGTGTTTGCTAGTATTAGAGCGAGAACACTATTCCAGACGTACCTACCCCGGGAAAGAATCTTGTCGTCTTGTCTTGCCTTGTGCTCCGAACTAACCCGAGCTTACCCCAGCTACTCGGGTAAGTTCGGAAAAGCGTCGAGTAAGCTGTAGCCAATGGGACGAGGGCGTCGCGCCACCTAGGACACGTAACCCCGTGTCGTCATGCCGACCTGCCCTGAAAGGTGGTAGTTAAATTAATAATTGGTCACGAGAGGTTGCTCGGGAAGGGCAACATGGGTCGCGCAATCCTTACCGGATGCGGTACTGCCAGTGCAGTTGCGCATCGCTTAACCGCGGCGCCAGGAATGATACGAGGACTACCAAGGATGTATGAATATTAAGTAGGGAATGAGCTATTCTGCATATGTTAACATTAATGAACTAAAGCTATGGCTTCATACCTTGAAGGCGGAGCTTAAGTGTTCCCTCCAATTGAAGAATGATCACCTGCTTTCGCACGTCTACTCGCTTTAACTGTGTTCAATCCCTACCACCTTTATGTTGCACACGAAAAGAAAGCTACATTTCTTCTATTTTCAGTGCATAGAACTGAAATCTGCCTTGTTTAGCCAGGCAAGCAACTGGGGCCTTTAACTGAAGCTAGAATCTTAAGCCTTGTGCTAAACCCGTTGCTAAGCCTGGTAGGACCCGGGCTTGATAACATCTTTAACATATTCCTGCGTATATAATGCCAAATAGGAAGGAAAGTTGAATAATACCCTTTAACGAGTTTTATCGTTCCGTTCTTATCCTCAGGAATTGAAAACACCTAAAGTAACAACAATAACACACCATTCTGGAAGCAAATGTGATCGTAGCAACAGCAGACCAATCTCGCTAACAGCATGGTATGCAAGCTGCCTCAACAAATCGGCTTCAGAAGGGCAGAACAGCCAGTCGAGAAGAAAACCAATTAACAACACGTTTTCAGCGTTGCCGTCGTAAAAGACTTTCATCATCATCATCATCATCATGATAATTCATCATGATCAAAATCATCATGAACTAAAGCATGTCCATTGCTATCGATCACCAAAAACAAGTGGACTTCACTTTCTCAGAGTTTTTGAAAGCTTTCGACCACGTATCAGGCGTAAAACGTATTACTAAACTTTAACTAACTTGCGGAACGGGCCCCATTTTAGGTTCTATTAGTGAGAAACTTACTGACCACACTCAGTTTGTCGGAATTAACAATGAGAAGTGTGCCACATTCAACGTGAGCATTCAATTCAGCATCAGATATACCACAAGAAAATATCTTAGCCCCTGTATTATCAATTTTTATAAGCGACCTTCCTGTTAGTATTTCGCACAGTATTAAAATTTTTGCCGACGACTGCGTTCTTTATTAGGAAATTAACTCTGTCAATTACCATATATATTTAAATTACACCTGAACAGCAGTGTCCAAGTGGTGTGAAGAATGGCATGGGACTATTAAAGTTACCGAATCTGTTCTTTTATCTGTAACCAGAAAGAAACAGAGATCGCCTTTTAAATTTAAACAACACTCTTTTTGCATCTGTCCACGCATTTAAATACTTAGTGATTACACTAACATCTGATCTGAGATGGATTTATCAAGCTAACATGTCAGGTCAACCACACTAAATAAGTTATTTTTCAATAACAGACGCCTCAAACTAGCATTATCTGAAATAGTAACTTACACGCAATATATTCGCCGGACCAGTCCTATAGAGCACGCAAATGCCGTTTGGTATCATTTGACTAGCAAGCTGAGTACTGAGAAAGGCGCTGAAATGTATATTTAACAAGCAAAGGTTAACAGATTCACCGACACAATTACTCAAACACACAACGCTACTAACTCTGCAGAAGGGAGCCAAGCTTGCGCACCTTAAAAGCTCGTACCAAATCATACTCAGTTAAAAGCGAATACTTCAAGATGCATATCAAAATCTCAAATGAGGCAAGCACGGTGTAACATCGCAAACACACTAAACGAGTAGTTGGCGTTCCATACTGCCACTTTCAGGTATTCATTCTATCCTTGGACTGTACACTTAGGGAACACTTTCGACACGCGCATTGTTAGTAGTTCATAATTAAATGCGTTTATCGCCCATGTTGCAAACGAGCGACTTACATCTCAGTAACCACTTGTGTTGTTTCGTAATTGTCCATTTGTTCCTACAGTTCTGTTGTGAATGGCGTTATATAAATGTTTGTACAGCTCAGTTCTTGTCACGAGCTCCTCATGCTAGTTCTTATCTTACAGACGCCCAGAGAGCGTCTGTGAGGCGCTTCAAAGCTTTTGGGGGCTTCCTGCGACCGCGCACTCCTGCTCCGTTAAAGCAAATAGCCACTTGCCGGCTGCTTTCACAGGCACTGCGGTGTAGGGCGTGGCTGTTGTAGGCGGCCCTGCGATTGTTCCACTGCGCGAATGAAAACTGCCGTCGACTACAATTCGGGTCGCGAGAAAAGCAAGGGCCAACTACTCCTCCTTCGTGTGCTAGTTCTCGACATGACGTTGCCACGCAGACGCACGTTGCATGTGGCAAGAGCAGGACGGAGGCCGTGGTTCCTCGAGACTCTTGCATGCAGCTTTGCCTTCCCGCTGTACCAGCAGCTTCACACATCAGAGTCTGAAAATTCTGGGCAAGCTTAAGTGGCCTTAAGAGATTAATGCGGTAGCATTTAAAGCTATGTGATAAGAGGTGGTCCCATAAATCTCCTGAACCGCACTGAACGAACGCTGCTTAGTGGCCGGGGGGCGGGGCGCCCGGCTCACGACCCAGGGCGTAGCGGTTTGAGTCCCGGCTAGACAATTTTTTTAGGGCAGTTGCCTTTCGTTTTTTCACAGGCACTACGTAATGCTGCAGGAATGATGTCATGACCAAGCTGGCCAATGTCGAATTATGTTTTGACGTCATCTCTGTACTGTGTGATCGTCATGCGATGTTGGGATTACCCGCGCTAGGTAATGTGGTCGTGACTTCACATCGTCTTCGACCAATGACAAATATCACTGTGACCATGGGGTCTTCGCCGAAGATCTGTTCTAACGATTAAAGATGAATCTCGGACCCACAACAAACGACAAGCGAACGAAACGGACAAACACAAAAATAAATCGCGATTTATATTTGTTGTTGTTGGTCGTTTTGCTTCGAGCACGAAATCCTTCCGTTCGTGTGGGTGGCGCAGGCGAAGGCGATGCATTCACACCTAAGAGCCCAGTTAGATTCCCCTCATATTCGGAATTGTCGGGAGTTTTGAGACACGGCTGCCTGCTGTGGTGGTTAACGAAACGGACTCTAAAATATTTGTTTTCCGATTATGTTTGTAAAAAATATCGATGATGTTGATAGCTGCCAGTGCCACAGTTTTCATTTGGGCGAAGAATTTTGGTGGGGAAGTTTTTGTTCAGCACGTCTTTAATTTATTGCACACCTGTAGTCAAAAGCTTTCGGAGCCAATTGTTAGCCAGCAATATTTATCTCATCGGCGTCTATGCAGCTAATGCGAATTTGGTATGTGTGTGCAGCTTTGAGGGCGCGTATTACACACTGAACCGGTGAAACACAAGAAATACACCCTTACGGAAGCTACAAAACCTTCGGGGTCATGAGCTGAAGCTGCGCTCCGGAAAAATTTGTGCCCTAAATGTACATCCGCCACGTGTTGAGGACTTGTAAGGTGCGATGCACTACAACGTCTTTCTCTGAATTAGGGGAAAACAAAATAATAAACATAGTTTTGGCGGAAGGTTCTTTGTTATTATAAAACATTTACTGGTACAAATGTCGAGGTAAAAAATTCAGTATGTTACTTACTATATATTACATAATGAAGCTGTGGCAGGCTTCCCATCTCTATTTGTTAACCTTCGCACAATAAAGATAACATTGTGCTGCTATATTGGTCTCTATAGCAAAAGAAAAAATGAGCTTCGCAGAATAGACGAAAAATAAGTTGTTCTTCTGCTGAAGCCTTGAAAAATATGATGGGAAATGGCTCCTTGAGTAGTAAGGAATTTAAGAACAAGAGCCACACTTCTCACTTAGACATCAGGAGAGGCTTTTGGCTGCAGGTGTTTGCTCTCACATTGGTTGGAATGTGCTGGACTACCTTTGCGTGTGAACGGTGAGCCGTGACATGGCTGTGCAAGTAGATGAAATGCACGTGAGCGGACATCTCTCGCCGGCGGATATTAAGCAGCACAGTGAAACAAAGAGCGCAAGAAGCGACGATTGCCGCCGCAGGGAAATAAGACGCCCCAAGCGTGCGTTTTGACCTACTTTGTGCGTCTAGCAGCCATGAATGAAGAATTATAGCAATGAGTACATAGGAAACCCTCTGCAACCGCTCAATGGCAATATGACACTCAGGTGTTGAGCGCAATCTCAGGGGTTCAATACGGCAGCTTATGAATACATGATGGCGATTATTACGAGTTCGTAAGGGGCCAAGAACAGCTTTGGCTGAAAAGCCCATGACAAAAGGTGTGTTTGTCTACACAAGGTTGGATCAAAGACCCCTCTTCTCAGAATTTCACCATTGTATCACGCATTGTATCATACCACTGGAACCCCGCTCCGGTACAATATTTTTATGGAGGCCAAATGCACAAGAGCTCTTGGACTATGAATTCAGTGCAGATTAATGAACCTCTGATGGTGTTGTTTAAGCCGGAAACCCGTAAGTTTAAGCGCAGCCACAGCGTTCATTTGGTATATACGACCGTGCTGGTGTCAAAGCCAAACATCAATGTGAGCATCGGGAGGGCCACTCCTTCCAATGTTCGTTCTCAGTGAAGACTGGCTCCGTGGCTATTAATGGCTATGTTGATGTTGGTTTGGCTGCAGGAGATGCTTTTATGACACGAAAACACTCGATGGCTTATCGACACGAAGCTCGGCACCACCCAAATAGTGATCGCGTTACAAAACTTGCGATTGGTCAAAATGGAGTCATGTCATCATAAGCCCTGTCTACATGAACCCGATAGAGTCGAATAGAGTTTCCTTGTCGGGTAAAAAACCAGTTGCCGGTTCATGTAGACGCTGTCGGGTCGAGTAAAATAAGTTAACTCGCCTGCAAGGGGTAGGTTAACTCGCCTGACCCGCCTTAATTTCCAAAAACCATGTATACGCAGTCGGGTCAGGGAGTCGGGTAACAGGGAACTCTGGGAAAAATTTCGGTCATGTGATCAGTCGACCAAAATGGCAGCCGCCGTCGGTCCCCGCGCTGTTTCCACCCGAGCTTCTTGGACCGACCGGGAAGTGGAATGTTTTCTGGGGCTAATAAATGAAAACAAAATGTGAGCGAGGCGCTGGACAGCAGACGGCAGCGCAACCAAGATCTGTTCAAAGATCTGCAGGCCGAAATGACCAATCTCGGCTACCAGTGGACGGGGCAGCAGTTGCGGAACTGCTGGAAGAATTTGAAGAAGCGATTCACGGCCGTCAGTATAAACATTCCCTCACCAGAATTTCGACGCCCATACGGAATGATACGACATTGCAGCACAATTCTGTCTTGTGTGACAGGAACGGTTGGAGCAAGAGAGAAGTGGAGCTGCACCGTCGGCTTGGAAGTGGTATGACCATATTAGCGCGCTGCGGGAACCCGCGGGCCAAAAACAAGAACAAGAAACTTCCACGATAACTGCGAACCTCGACGCTAGGCGCCGCTGCGATACTTACGCGCTTGAACAGAGTTCATGTAGACACCAATCGGGGCGAGTCAGAGGCGAGTCACCTAGCCCGACGCTGACTCTACCCGGTCCTGTCGGGTTCATGTAGACAGGGCTATAGGTGGAAAATACCAAATGTTGACCAGTAATAGTTAGCACTAGAGCCAACAACAGTAACAACTACAAATAAAAAGGAAATAATTGGTATATAATTAGAATACAATTGGAATATAAATAAAATAGAATAGAACTAGGATACAAATACTATGCTTTCGCATTAATCGCGCGTGAGTTCCTTAAGTTATCCGATAAGTTTATTGCGAAAAAGGCATTTGGAAATGAAACAACCGTTTCCTCGCAGATCCATTGAAATTCGTGGTGACCTCAATACTGAAACGGACTTCGTAATCCTGGGCGGAGGGGAATGACGGTGTAAAATTGCCTAAAGGATCGGCGTGAAACTTTCTTGCGCCACTTAAGTTGAACTGTGGAAACGGCCAGCGACCGCGGTACTTGTACTTCATTATTTTTTTTTTGCCTTTTCCACATTGTACAAGCTCGTTCCAAGTCGAGAATGCCTACTCGTCATGAGAAGACAGTATCCAATCGACACAGACCAACTTAAATTTGACCGGAGTCTCCCTTAGCTATAATCGTCACGTGCAGGTCGTGGACTTAAGCAACGTCACTGTTTTCCTATTGAATCGTTTGCAGCACGCATTTTTTTTCGTCCGTTATTGCGGTGGAGGTGACTTGAGAAAACGGCGCCAGTCTGTGCAGCGATCGGAATCTCGGGTATCAGCTTCTGATAGCACTTATACTCCTCTACATCAACTGGATTACCAAGTGCAGCACAAAGAGCTTGGCAGTGCGTCCCTATGCGAACTGTGGCAACATAAAGGTGTCGAGTGTAGTAAACCAAAATAAAGTGCAAGTGCAAGTGCACTTAATTTTTTTCATAATGATAGTAACAAACCTCCCAATCATATGCTCCAAAATCCAATGTGAATTCGCCCCACCCGCACTCTTTTTCTGTTTTCAACCACACTCCAGAAAATAATAGTCATAATACGTAATACTAAAATAACGGGTCCCGGCCTGGATAATGCTGCGACTCGGGTAGCTTGGCCGGACCGGTGATGGGACGAGGGTGATCGGACATTGATGTCAGGGAGCTCTCGATGAGATGTCATTCTCGATAAGATGTAGCTCCTTGGCCGTACTCTGCGCCGAGATTTGTAGGGTTTTTCTTCCCTGAAATCCCTAGAGGGAAGCAGGGCTTGCTGAGGAAGGCGTGTCCAAGTTCACTCTGGCAGATCACGCACTTTCTCCCCAGAGAACACGCCCCCGTCACGTGTTGAACTTGAGACGAGGATGGCATCTACGCCAGGCGGACACCGGAACCTCCACGAGTGACGTCACCATGGTTTGCAGGTGGTCGCACGTGTTTCCCATCAATGTACGGGCAAGGCTATACGCGGAACGGTACGCGGTGTCCCCTTCCCTTTGAACATAGATGCCGATGTCAAAACTTGATGACTTGACCCCTGCTGACTCCTGGATCTTCTCGAGACGGTCAATTCTGCTGGGAGACCTGCGCCGGGTGCTTTCATGGAAGGCCAACTGGCGCCATTGTCGAGGAGAAGCCGGGCACTGACCCTGAATCGCTTCCTGCAGAACTCAGCGGCAGCCCATGGAGGGTGCGCTGAAGTAGCGCAGGGCTAAGTCTTCGGCCCGCTTCACATGGTGCTAATTTCACCGATCGGCACTGTGAATTCGTTCAACCTGTGGCGAAGAGGGCCGCCGCTCTTGCCGCAGACGTCTTGCGAACGATTTCCATCCGGTTAGAATTCATTCGCCGCGTCGGTGTGTTCGCTCTGCGACTGACCAATAGGGAGCATCCACTGCTTGTCTCCCCGTCAGGCTTGGCTTTGGCTACGCTTGGCTAGGCCATCATGTACATTTAGAATAATTCAGAACTGTTTACTTTAATAAAAATTTGCGAAATGTCACCTTTCTTCAGAAGGTGCGCATGACTACAACAACATACACACATTCCATGTTGCATTACTGCCGCCTTTATTCACGGGGTTGCATAGGCATACATACAGCAACCCTGCTGTACCAACCGAACGAATCAGCAGGTTCTACGTTGCATGTGAAAGGACTGAGCGGCAATCGCATTTCGGCATAAGCGGCGGCACCGAAATCGCAGTGTCGGTGCGGCTAAATTCGCAGCATGTGAAACGGGCCTTCCAGCAATCCGTCGAAGTGGCCAGTGGGTGTGACAGAGGGAACTTTTTTGTTTTCAAACCAAGGGCATCCTGCATGCAGCCAGAAGTACGATCATAACAGCTCTTCCGCCGCCAGGTAGAGGTCTCGAAAGAGCCGCATCAGCTTGGCAAGTCCCCTGTTTTCTGGGTGATCCATGGGCCGATGTCTGCAGGCGAAGGGACTCATGTAGAGCAATAGTGATCAATTCAACACAATGCCCCCAACCCGCCAAGGCAAGAGCACCGCCCATTACCGAGTTGTGCCCGGCAAATAAAGAACAATGCCTTAAGCTGGGCTGCAAGAATATCTTCCCTTTTTGCACCCCCCTCAGGCGGTCTGGTCGGGTGAGCTGCGGACCTGACCTATGCGGGCGATTCGTCGGCATCGCATCTTTCAATTTTGAATCAGGTTCGAGTTTGGAAGGAATCAGAGCGGCCGTTGCGATCAACAGACGGATGACCGGTAGATGAGTTGCGAGGATAGTACAGTTCAACTATACTGCAACAATACATATCATAACCTCAAGCGCTCAACCATACATAACATACCGCATACAAAACATAACCTACTCTCGGCAACCATACATAACAAAACGCTCAAATGCTGTCCGTAAACAAAAAGGATTTAATAGACAAAAGCACAGAAAATAAACTCCCTCCAGAATTGGAGTTACGCCTAGAGAGCGCCTGAAATATCTAACCTTCTCTAGCGGACAAAACCGCTGCTGCCCATCCCAATTCCCATTTTCTTTTCCTCTCCAGTTGAACACTTCAAGATTAATCTCCTCTAAGGCGAGACTTCAGGGCGATATACGTCCGTTGTTCGGAGACTTGGGCCATGTCAATGGGTAGGGAACGGCATCGATGTGCGAATAGAAAGCCGGCCAAGTAACAATGAAGCTTTGAGTAGCCCGCAGTAAAAAAGCGCATCCTTTCCTAGGGACATGATACACGCTCCTTCACGGGACTAGAGTTCTTGCTTACGAAAAGCATTCTGACTCAAAAGAATTCATAGCCACTCTGTTTCGCGTAGAAACCTTTGAAGAGCCTTCAAGTAAATTTCGCGCTTAATCTGCATTTCTTCTAAGCGCTGCGCCCTCTAAACCATGTGGCCCTTTTTAGCTCATTCATGACCATGATTGCTTGAATGATCAGCTAATCAAATCAGATGACAACCAATGCGAAATATTATTCTGCTTTGAAAAAAATTATCCCACTTAATATGCCCACGAAAGGAAACCAGACTTCTCGTTAATGCGAGTATATCTGCGGCACATCTCAACAAAAAACTTGGTAGCTTAGCTTTACTAACATTCTTTCAGCTCCTTTACAAAAAAAATAACTACAAGAGCAAAAATCCCCTGGTTGGTTTTTTCCTGCAAGGGATATATGGTGCCAACTTCGTTTCTACATTGACCATCTCTTGCAGCAAACATTTAAACCCTCGTGGACTTCTCAGTTTCCCTATGGCGTTCTTTCAGGCGCGCCCGTCGAAGTCGCGGTCTGACTGCTTCTACTGGGGGGGGGGGGGGGGGGGGGGGGGGTCGGAGGTGCAAAAGGCAGAGCAGGAATTACTGCTTGGGCTATTGTTTGCACCCCCGAGGCTTCTCTGAAATGCTGCGACAACCTAGGTGGCGCAAGCACACATGGCCTCTGCCAGTTGAAAACAATCCGTGACTAAAGTAATCAGCGGTCTTTAGCTTTCGCACCCTACCCGCGTCTTTGCCAGCTTTCCGCAACGATCGCTTCCAGGAAGGCAACTTCGACCGTGCCAGACGCGCCTTTATTCTCCAAAGTATGCGACAAACATGCCTGGATGGCCTGTCTTTGGCACTGGAGCCCTTTGCATACCTGCGGCGATACGTCGGGTGGTGAGCGCCTCCTGATCTCCAGGGCAGCTGCGCCTTTTTTCTTTTCGATCTCGTGACAGGACGGCGTTGACTGGCTGTTACCGCAGGCCGATGTACCTTTGAGCGCTTCGCTTTTCTGCTGTTGGTAGCCTGCGCTTTCTCTTTTTCTGTGCTTTGAACGTTTGAGCCATCCGCGTTTTTCACCTGATCAAAAGCTGCATTCCTGGATTTTCGAGGTGCTACGCGGTGTGTAGGTTCAAAATTATCCTCCTCCTTATTCCCCTCGAACAACGTTAGCTCTTTATCCTTGGCAGACTTAATGTCTATGTCTGCCGACTCAGTAACCGTAAGAGTTGTGCGCCTATCCTCAAGCCTTCTAATTAGGGCGCCTTTCTCTTCAGTTAATTGCTCTGGTTCGAGCAGATCTACGACCTGTAGCTTCATGCCTTCTGCATCAGCACAGTTTGGAAGCAACCCGCGGCTAGGCTCTGCCTTCTCGGCAGCCTCAGCCTCTATAGGCGCCGTTTCCTCCAACGCAATGCCTTCTCGGCTACTGCCCTTGTTCTCGCCGCAGTGCTTCAACAATCCCGCATCGACCGTCTGAGGTTCTGACGACTCACTTTGGGCATCATGCCTGCGCTGAGCCGTTTCCGTGTGGTCATATTCTTGCGGAGTAAATCGCTCTGGTTTGAGTTCACCCACTACTGTTACTACTCTATCCGCATCCGTGTGGTTCCGAAGCGACGCGCCATTACTGTCCGTCTTGTGGGCAGTCTCGCTCACTGCATTGCAAATGACGAACACGCCGACGGACTCTCGTGCCCTTTCGGCAACTCTTTCTAAGGTCAGCTGTTCTCCTTCTGCTCCGTCCTGGTCGGACTCCCTCTCTGTTACTTTCGCAGCGTAAGTAATTTTCCGACAGAACCACGGCCTGTCTTGCCCTGTCGGTTTCTCGCTCTGGGGTTAGCTCGTTCCATTTTTCCCCAAGTTCCGCCTCGTATTTTGCAAAGTTCTGGAGTCACTCTGGAGTCGCTCTTTCTCTAGCTCTACTTCCGCTTGCTTGAACGATTCCCCCGATTCCTCTTCTCTTTTCCGTTCCTCCAATTCGTCTTGTTTTTTCGTTCCTGCAATTTTTTTCATGTCCTCCCAACGCTACACTATCTCCTCGTCCTCAGAACGGAGGTCCTCTATCGCACTGACAAACTGCTGTTTCTTAATTGTTTTCCCACAATAAATCACCAATTCTCCACATAAGGAGGTCAGTTTCATCCTGTGTAGCTTTAGCCTGTCCATGACTGCCTGTAAGTATGATCGCTAGCCTCTCAGAGATGTTGGTGCAAAGCAGGGTTCAAATTCAAACAGAGTACTACAACCAACGTTCAAAACCAGGAAGAACCGCACAAATGCTAAGCATGGCTAATACTCAAGGAGAGAAGACGATATGCTCACCAAAACAGAAGCCAGGACGCCACGCAGACGATCTGACCGCTGCCAACAAGTTGGTGCGACTCGGGTAGCATGGCCGGACCGGTGATGGGACGAGGATGATCGGAGATTGGTGTCAGGGAGCTCTCAATGAGACGTCGCTCTTTATGACATGTAGCTCCTCGGCCGTACTCTGCGCCGAGGCGTGTTCAAGTTCACTGTGGCAGATCACGCACTCTCTCCCCAGGGAACACACCCTCGTCACGTGTTATACTTGAGAGGAGGGTGCTATCTACGTCGGACAGACACCGGAATCTCAACAAGTGACATGAATGACGATGTAAACACATGATTACTTTACCCCTGCTGACCCCTGGATCTTATCGAGACGGTCCATTACGCTGGCAGAGCTGCGCCGGCGGCTTTCAGGGAAGGCCAACTGGCGCCGTTGTCGAGGATAAGCCGGTGCTTGACCCCGCATCGCTTCCCGGTACTCAGTGGTAGTCCGTGGGAGGGTGTGTTGGTTGCCGTCGCGCAGGGCTCAGTTTTCCAGCGGCCTGTAGAAGTGGCCAGCAGGTGCAACAGAGGGAAAGTTTTTTTTTTTCAGCCCAAGGGCATCCGGTATGCAGCCGTCGCGAGGTCGTCGGTTTTGTTGACAGTTCTCGGTTGTCGCTTACTCCGGCCCGCGCGGCCAGAAGGACGATCATAATAATAGTACTCATCCTGTTTATATTAAAATCATTGCACGTATCATTAGGGATGTATTATCACATATAGCAAACGTAATGTTTAAAACCGGCAAGTCCAGTTGGCCCCGACACGCGGCGTTTGTACGAACCCAATAATCGGTTCGCGACCCGACAACTGCATTCAACGCGGAGCTCCGGCTGCTCGCTAACGCTCGCTGCTATTTGTGTCGTGCCAGTTCAACGTTGAGGTTTTCAGAATGTTCTCCGCGTTTCAGTGCAAGCCATGCCGACTGTGTGCGTTGTGGGGCAGGGCCGCACAACTTACCAGAGAGGAAGCAATGTTAGATTTCACAAGTTGGCCGGCGACCTGCTGCGAAGAGGTATGTGGCTGGCTTGGAGCAATTAACCGCGATATGGGCTGTCAGATCGGGTCCGTGTGCTTCGAGCACTTTCTACCGGGCGACTAGGAAACGAACCTGGATGTCCTCAGAAGCGTTGCAAAACTTGCTGGCAGGCTAGTTGAAGAAGTTGAAGAAGGCTCGACTTGAAGACTTGAAGAACGCTTGCCTCAAGCGAGACGCCGTACCGACGCAAAACCTCCAGCCCGGTGTACCACAAAAAAGCGGAGAAGGTCTGAGGTAAGTTCGCGTGATAAAAATTATCAAATTTATTACGATTTATTGCCCTTGTTACGGTTGCTAACAGCTTTTCCTCTTTTTAGAAACTACCCGAACCGCACGATGTATAATCAGTTTTGACAGCCGAAGACGCGCAAATTTCGCCTCAAATGGTTGACAGCAGCACAGAGACCTCAAGGAATACCTTCGCTGTTGCCTGCCAGACTTATGCCGGTGATGTGTAAACAAGATGTAAGATTTTGCTCGCAGCAGCGGCGTGTTCGTTTTCTTCCCACACTCCACAAGAATAAATTGTGTCGCAAAAATTTTGCTGTGGCTTAGGAAGAGGGAAGGAGCACTGGTTAATGCATTCATTATCCAGTGGTATCACTGAATGCTTGACAAATTCTGGAGGAAGCATTCGTGTTGTACCAGTTGCAATGTGGGGAAGTTCTTAGACGGTGTATAATAATCACTTTCTGGGCTCCTACATGCAGGTAGTGATAATATAGCCGATATCAAGTTTGGCACTCACATGCCCATTAGTTGATAACGGGGAGTCCATAGCTATGCAAAATTAACGTTGCATAAACAAAGAGCACTTAACATTGCATGAGTTTCGTTTTCGTCATTAACTTTCAGATACACAGGTGAACATCCACATTTCCCTGAGAAAGGATATGCATGAGCAGACAGATGCCGGGCAGTCCACCAGCAGCACTGTGAAGCTTGTGCCAATACAAGTGCTGCTCCAACCTGCAAAGCGTCACCTGTTTCTTCTCTAGCACCTTCTCCCTCCCAAGCAGTCCCGTCAATACCAATTGAAGGTCGAAAACCGCCTGCCATCCCATTCGGTTCACGACAGTGATCCAGTTCCTTAAAATCCGACGCCTCAGTCTGTGAAGATGAGGAGGATAACACTCTGCAGAGCTCCGAGTTTCATCAATTAACAAGACCTTTTTGTGCTAATAATTGCGACTTTATACGTACCCCTTTAGCATATGCACTGTATGTCGTTTCATTATGATGGCGTGACTAAAAATCAGGTCAGTCATTTAGTAGACAGAAGAGCACATAAGGATGTCCTCCCCTTTTCTTGGGAAGGGGCACGTGTGAGTATCGTACTGTCTGCGCTAGCATAATTGTTTCGCGGTAGTGCACATGCCCTGTCTACAGCTGGCCAACTTCCCAATATATGAATACCCATAAAGCAGCTCTTGACGCATTGAAATGCTTTCGCAATATTAAATGGCACAAGCAGCTGCTCATGCAGCATCAATGAGACAAGGAATCTTGGAGCTTTGCAAACCTGTCATAAGATTACTTGCAAGCAAAAAAATGCATAGCATGCAAAAATGTCATCTAGAACACAGAAGGCACAATGTCGGTGTGGGCAACCGTTACAGCTAGTGCTCTTTATTGGCGTTAAACTCTAGATTCCAGTTACCTTGGCAGCATCACGTGACAATTTGCCCATTGCAACTCACTTTACATTGTTGTTGAGTTGACTCCAGCCCCGGGGAAGTCTCTCTACAGTATGATAGAAAATTATTAGAGTTGAAAGTCGCCTGAAGGAACTATTTCATGTATGCCGCAAGTGCTTTGCCGCTCGCAAAAGTGTGAGTCGTGTGTCTGGGACTTCGCTTCAATTACAGACACTGTGCGAACCGCCACTTCCTCACATGGTGGAGCCAACCTTTGATAAACGACAAGGCAGCAGGCAACGTGCTTATATCAGCAGACAACGTGCTAATTTCAGCACCTATGTTGTTCGCTGGCACCAGTCCCACCTCAGTGCTCCGGATGGTCAACTAAGTGAACGTG
Organism: Amblyomma americanum; assembly: GCF_052857255.1. NCBI lineage: Eukaryota > Metazoa > Arthropoda > Arachnida > Ixodida > Ixodidae > Amblyomma > Amblyomma americanum. The sequence goes on along the minus strand of NC_135498.1, from coordinate 187,394,551 downwards.
CAGGTGTTCACGTCACGGACATTTTTTTAACTACCAACGGGGCTACCTGCTTCTTGCGATCGAGAAGGTAGGAGAAAGGTTGTGCATTGCAAAATGAAGAGTTGCTGAACAAATATTTCACACTTAGTTTCTTCAGCTCAAACAGTATGTCATCCAGTCAGTCATCATTTTCAGAGTTTTGAACACTGAGAAACTTGATCACTTTACTTTGTGTTAATAATATCGAAGAATCTCTCGTGAGCTGATGCCCCCCCCCCCCCCCCTTCGGTTGAAGCCCCTGGGTCTGCCCATGTGCCTGTCAATATCAAAACCCCTCTCGTTTTAAAAGACACAAGGTTCTATAAGCAAGTGCTGATGTAATATCTGGTCTATGAGGGTCCACATATGTTCTGGAGGGTCCACATATGTTCTCGAGGGTCCACATACTATCGCGATCAAAACTTTAAGGACAGTCGCCTGAAATGTGTCTCGGTATGCGGGGCGAAGTGTGCTCCATCCCCTGGCAACAATACCACGCGGGTGACTCGCGTGATAGAGCTGCAATAATCTTTTTTTCGAGAACACGCATCCCGTAAAAATTTGGTCGCGAATATACGATTCTATGAAATGATTTTCTATGATTCTATGAAATGGTTTGATACGAGTCTATGAAATGATTTTCTGAGAAAAGTTAGACTGACCTCAAAGTAACTTGAATTTCCAAACGGCGCAGCAACAGCTATTCATTTTCAATCCATTGCACCCATTTTTGAAGAAAAAAGCTAGAAAATTCCAGATGCCTTTTATCCTCAACTCTCCAGTGAATGATGCGGCCTAAGCCGTGTTTACAGTGACAAGTCTTGAAGTCGGCAGTTCACATGCGGAACGTAGGTAGCACCAGATAAGCTACATAATCAAAACAAAAGAACAGTGCTGTTCGCAACATCTGCAGCAAAGCAAGTGAAGCTATTGGCTCAAAGTTGTTCACGTATGCATACAGTACTGCGCAGACATTTATATATGTTTGCTCTGCATATTTCGCAGCAGATGTCATTAATATTCCTGCAGCTGTGTGAGTTGTGTAGTATGTACTTCTATTATTATGCACGGTATTGAAAAGTCAGAGTGCCCCAAACGTTATGCTTGAGCAAGTGAACAAATGCATACAAACTGGAAAACAGCACATAGTGCCACCAGGGTTCATGCACGCCTCTGGTTGATTCCCGACATCGCAGCAGAGGTACTGAGATGGGAAAATAGTCCCATTTAATTAAGCTCTGTATAACATATCAACTGCTTCTTTCTACATGAAAAGCGGGGCGAACAACTAGGTTGTAGCAAATAATGAAGCAGTGGGAGAGGTTGCTGAAGTTGAAGGGGCTAAAATATGGGGAAAATTTTATCTGTTTGCTGTACTTTTTGGCTGTTTTTTATGTGAATGACGACGAGGGAAAGGTCAGCCATGCATGTACATGTTGCGGATGGGCACTGTGGTGGGAAACCAGATTCCTTGGGTTGTGGAGGTAGAGGAGAGAAAGCGGGTGTTTCGGGGTGCAAGCTCAAGAGCCAGATTAATATATAATGAAGGAAAGATTAATCTTCATTAATTAATACACTTCCATTTTAGGCATCAAGAAGAAGCTGTCTTTCCATGCAAAACGAGCTGGATGCAGTGTACTAGAAAAGTGTATTTTGGTGTGCAGCCCTCAGCGATGGCAGCGTCGAGCTACTAACGGACATCTGGAAGGGCATGGAGTGGCACACTGCAAACATGCACTCGGGATATCCGGGGCTCTGCACGCAATGTGCACATAATGACCTTGGAGAGAGGCAATGGCTAGTTCCTGGAGAGTAATGTAACTGTTTTAAAGCAAGATATGCTTTCTGCAGAGCCCTAAATTTGTCTCCTAAATGTTTATTTACTTTCCACGTTACAATCATATTCTTGTGATTAAGTATGGTTTGCGACATGCTGAAACTTCAAAGCTTTGTCAAACAGCCAAGTTGCTGGCATCGAGCTAGTTGTCTACCTTTACCAAAGAACTAATTATTGTTGTCAGTGAATATGCGCGTTGTTTATTCACAATTTTAGAAGTTATGTCCAACTAAAAAGATGGAGAAGGCTTTTTTCAGAGAAGGCTTTTCTGAGAAATTGATTTGTCAGTGCAGGAACAACCGCACACAAGTTTGTAGAGGTTGTGAAGTCACGTCGTCTCCTGAAAGACACTAGGCAATTGGCCACTTGTGCACACACCTTAAGCTTGGAGGCTTTCCACAGTGTACTGATAGGCTTTGCACAAAAGTCTGTATGCTTCTCACCTGAGGGCATGCGTGCGAGGTAAGTAGTGAATGATATCATGCGAAAGTTTACACCTGATGACCTGCTCGAATTATTAGTCTGCTTTTTAAGAACACAACTGGCAATATTCTATTTCAGTGAGAATGCCAGCAAAGAACAGGCCGCCACAGCTGAAGGACAGTCCCCATGGACAATAAAGCACCCAAAAGCAATGAAGAGAACAGCCGTTGCTTGTCCCGTGAAAGTGGAGCATAGATATGGTAAGCAGTTTACTTAGCGTTACAAAAGTAATTTTTGTAAACTCTTTAAGATCCGAAATCACGAAGGGAAAACAAAAACAGGGATAACTGAAGTATAGGTTGCAATATCTGGAACAATTTTTTTGTTTATTTTTCAGTCTATGTGCAATAAACTATTGTGAAACAATATTAACGACACAGCGCGCTCAGGATACCCATCGTATCTGGGCATGACCGTTCTAAGCCACCGGTTCGTGTCAGTGCATTACAATATCGTTGGTCGGTGTAGCCTGGGATCAGACAACCCCAAAGACACCAAACTTGAAAATGGCCGTTGGCCATGCTACTATATGGAGTACATTACAGGTCTCGCTTTTGTAGCGGGAGCTACAGTGGGCAACCAGTCGGACATTTCGCGGTACATGCGAGAGTACAGTTGTGCGCATGCGCCGTTACCATGGCAACCGGAGAGGTGCAGTGGGTGCGCCACGCGCTTCGTCGCCGCCGTCGCCGCACGCCCGCTCTACCGTCGAAGGCGAATGATACGTCATGCGGATGAGCAGTTGTGCGCCTGCGCCGATACTATCGTAATCAGAGACCCCACAGCTGCGCCGCGTTCGTTACCACCGCCTCGCCGCACGCCGCTCTATCACCCGAACCGCGTGTCTTCGCATTCGCAGCATTGCGTATAAAAGGCGGAGATGCTGCAAGCGGCTGTATCGCAACGTTTGATATGGATGCACAGAAGGAGAGTCCAGCCGCTGCTAAATGGCGGTATGGACAAGAGAATAACAACTCTTCCGATCATGAGGTTGTCGCCTGGCTGTTGGCTACTCAACAAAGAGAGAATGAGCGTCAGAAGGCGAAGAGAGCAGCGGAGACGCAAGAACAGAGAGAGGAACGCCTTGCCAAACAGAAACGTCAGACTACCGAGCGTAATAGACGCCGCATAGCCACTGAGATGGAGCCGATGGAAGGTGTCAGTCAGCGGGAACCAACTGAAGAAGATGTGAAGTCCCGTCGTGTGACTGATCACACCATTCGAGTTTCCGAAAGTACATCTGCGACCCGGACATTTGAAGCAGACTGCGAACAATCCGTTTGGGCACATTTGTAGTGCGTGCGACAGACTGTGGCATTAAAAGGACTTGACACCAGTGAGTAATCTAAGGTATGACACACCGCGTTTGGCATTACCAGAACAACAAACTCAGCCAGGGAAACGCACCTCCCGCTATATATATCCTGTCATAGCGGAGCTAAGCCACTGCCATTTTTTTTCACATATACATTAGAATTTTACTACAATCTTTCACATGTGTACCAGCATCTGACTCTCAATTTTGTGTACGGAATATAGGCTTCGTCAGCATTTTGGTGGCATATTCAACTCACCATTCAAAATATTCAATTTCAGCCACAAGTTCTATTGTAAGTGTTCCCATGAGAACTTAAACTAAGGGTGTGTATGGTCACGACCAAAGGAGTATTTTCTATACCCTCTTTAGTACGCTCTTTGGTATGACTGCTAGTGTAACGAATGTTTGCATTAATAATGCTCATATCATTATACGCACGCGTGTTGTTTTCCAGATTATGTTAGCCTGCTTCTGAAGGAGACTATCCATTGCTGTGAACAGTGGTAACCTTTAAGGTAGCCTTTGAGGCAAATCTTTCGACGCCCCCCCCCCCCCCCTGAGTCACTCTTTTCCGAGGCTCTCTAAGGATGAACTCGTGGCAGCAAGAAGGTCTAGTTTTTCCAGTAGCATGGGGAGCACCGCTGTCTTGTACAGGTGCGTATTCCTTAAAATTACCACATGAGTGTTGAAGGATATGCCGGTTAATTTCAAAAATTTATAGGTTGCTAACATGTTCATCTTCTACTATGAATTTATGCAGGGTGCGTTGCTTGGCTAGTTGGTTTTGTTCAGAGATAGTGGATTCGCAACGCTTGCAGACGAGCACAGAGACAAGACACGCAAAACTGCGCTGCTGTTTGTGTGCCCTCTCTTTGTCCCCATCTGCAAGTGCTGTGATTCCACGATGTCTGCCATGAAGCATGGCAGAGGTTGAAGTGTCAGTCGTCACACACTGAGACAAAAAAAGAAATATATCCATCTCTCAAAAGCCTAGGTTTGGATAGAGTGCGAAATTGTAATCAATCTGTCTCTACCAATGCCTTGTATGGAACATCAGCACATTGAAATCAGTAACATGATAACAAGGTGGATGCAAATGAAAGTTCTAAAAAAATTCTTCAGAAATAGATGGATACAAATATAGCATTGTTAAAACCAACAATTTCACAAAATTAATGAAGACCTAGGGGGCACAACATCTTTCAAATGCTCTCATCTGGAGCGGAAATTTTCACACTTTGAGGTCGCTTGTCCCAACAGTGCATTCCCCTCTTCAGCACTCGTTGCATAATACAGCGATGTGCGGCTAACATGGACGCATTTGTTCCCTGGGCACTTTTGTTTCCAGAAAAATGTTTTATAATTTGAGTGGTTAAATGAACGTCACCACTGCACATTATAGCCAATGAGCGTGGTCACAGAGGATCAAAGCAATGTCTACAAAACTGAGACAAAATGCATCTATTTTTGGTTTTGGTTCCCAAATAAGCTGAAGATAGTCCAGGCAGAGAGTTTCTATATTAGCAAGACAGAATAGAATGGGAAGAGATCAGTCCTTGAAAATTGTCCTTATAGCAGGGTGTCCATGTTAACAAGACATGACTGCAACTTCACAAACATTGCTATGCAAACCTCTACAGCCCTTGTGCGCACTGGAAGCCAGGGTAACCCTCAGAGGGAAACCTCTGTCTTATTTGGTGTACAGCACAGACAGGGAGAACCTTCCTGTGATGTCTACCCTGGCGTCCCAAAAGCCAGCGTGCAAGCTGGCTGTAGCTGATGTAGCACTACATCCTGCTGACAAGAGAAAACGAGTCACCATTTTTTTAGCATAGCAAAATGAAAGTTCAGCTTCAGGCTTTTATAATGCTGAAAGTTAATCATGTTACCAGTGTCTGTACAGTTAGTTCTAACGTCATTGTTTGCAAGTTGGACCATGTGATCGTCGCCTTGTCTTCGTCCTGGCAGCATAGTGAACTCTGAATTCTATTGCAACATTTTGAAGTTACTGAGACAGAATGGTAGACAACAAAAGTGCAACAGTGACGTAACCACAATTTCTCAGCAGCATTGAAACTTTTTGTTCATAGTGCCATGGTTCTCCAGGTGCAACACAGGTAAATGTTGCAAAACTATCATATTTATATGAAGTTGCGAGGAGAGGAAAGCGTTTATTTACAAGGCTGAATGAACGGTCAGTGGCGAGTACCACAGCTCAGTTTTGCGCCCATCGTGTCCGTCATCATTTTCTCGCTGCTCTATAGCGCCACTTAGTATCTCGCCCCAGGTCGGTTGAAGCTCGTCCTCAAGCAAGTTTACAATATTGTGATGGCAGCGTTTGAGGGAGGATATGTGAACAGCTTGGGTTTCGCGAGTGTGGAAAATACCTGGGGTAACAGTGACAAATATGAAGTTAACATCACTGAGTCGATAGAGATCAACGAAAGGGTCACAGTACTTCGCAAGGAATTTCTCATAGAGGCCCCGTCGATGCAGTTGAGTCCAGAGCCGAACGTAGTCACATGGCTCGTACGTACCTGGAACGTTCCCACTGTCGTAACAGCCCTTGGTGCAAACTTGTGTCCTGATTGTTCTTAGGCGAGCTAGTCTTCACGTTTCCTTGGCATGACAAAGGGTCTGCGAAACGAATGGATCAGGATGTTGAGAAAAAGGAAGAATTGTGTCCCAAAAGGCGCTTAGCATGTGGGTGTAAAAAAGAAAAAAAAAGAGTATCCAGTGAGTCATGTTTTCTTGTGTTGTAAGTGTACAACCGGCAACAAAACAAGTCGGGGCACGCGACAGGCGACCGGAATCAGATAAAACTGCATCGCCGCGCCATCTGACGTGGCACTTCTGGTGTCGAGACATCGCAGTGGCCGTTCGCCTCCTTTCATGCTCACAGCCCTGTCTTTCTTTCTTACCTGCAGGGGACTATCTGATTACATCCACCTTTTGGCGTTAGGCGTCGCTTCCTTTATTCCCTGCGCCACGCTTGCACTTCGGCGGGAGTATGGAAAAGGTGAAGCGTTCGCTGCTCGCGTTGCCCTCATGAAACAGACAGTGCATAGCAGCGGAACAAAAAAAAACATAAAACATATAAAGGTTCTCAAGAAGGGCACCGAAGCAGCATGAAAATTCATCTACGCAGTGACCGAGCTAGTTTTCACTGGTCCCACTAGAATGCGGCTGTCACGCCATTCCTTTACCTTTTCCCCTCGTCATGTATTCGGACTTCTCATTGGCCAGTGATACCTCTTAAAGGTATAAAAGCGTGTAAGGCCGAACAAAGTTACGTCGTCTACCGAAATGGCACCACGTGTTCCGATTGAAGACCGAAGATTAATCGCCAGGCTTTTTGCGGAGGGTGTACCGCAGCGTGAGATATGCCGAAGAACTGGTAGGTGGAAGACGTCGGTGAGTAGGATTATCCGCGCCTTTCGAGATGAGGGAACACTTGCGGATGCGAAGCGGTCTGGCCGTCCAAGAGTCACGAACCTTAAGGACGACATATTGATTGTTGCCGCAGCTGTCGTTGACCCTTTCATGAACGCTAAAGAAATCCGCAACGAGCTGTCACTGGATATTTCTGCTGCCACTGTACGCCGCCGTTTAAAGCAGCTGGGATTTTAAATTGTGCCGCTGCACAAAAGCCTTTCCTGACTCAACGACAGCGCCAGCAACGCCTGAGCTTCGCACAGGAGCATCGGCACTGGACCCTGGATGAATGGCACAATGTTATTTTTTCGGATGAGTCCACATTTTGCACAAGGTGGCATCAACACAGGCGGGTGTGGCGGCCCTTGAATTCCAGGTAACCACTGCCTTCACATTTTGGTGACATTGGCTAATTTTCTGCTTTTGCATAAGCCGAAAGCTTTTGTGTATCTGATATTTCAGGAATTATCAAAATATTAACATCAGTGTATTTATCTGAAAACCTTAATAAAGAACTAAGTGCACTAGATGTCAGAGCAATGTGCATCAATAACTTCTTATTAGCACCAGGTCGAATACACATATTTGAAGGATTTTGCACAATGCAATGATGTATAAGCAAAAAAAAGACGCATTGAAGACTAATTTACCGTTCGCACAATTACTTTTCTACATCTTTACCTGTCCATTGTGCTTCTTTTACAACTGCAGATACCGCCCTGGCTATACACAGAGTGTTCTATCAAGTGGCCGGTGTGCAGTCTCCGTTTGGGGGGCCATGAGCAAAGATGGGCTAGGGCCTCTTGTGCGCATTGATGGGAGGTTCACGGCCTCCTGTTACAGTGCTGTACTACAGGATACCATGCTTCCTTATGTGCTGGAAGGGCCCTTTCCTGACGGGTGCTTCTTGTTCCAGCAGGACAAAAGCCCCGTGCACATGGCTCGTCAGGTGATAGCCCTTCTCGAAGACCTTGGCGTGCGCACGTTGATGTGGCCTCCGAATGGCGCGGACTCAAATCCCATTGAAAATGTATGGGCGCACATGAAGTCGTGCCTGTCTACACGAAACTTGTCCAGAGCAACAGCAGATGTGCTGTGGAACGCCATTCACGAAAAGTGGGAAGTTCTTCGAAGTGATCGCGAATATGTAGTCTCATTGTACGACTCGATGCCAAGGCGGATGGCGGAAATCATTTCAGCGGACGGTAACTTCACCCGCTACTAAGTCTGTATAATGACCAGGGGACACAATGGACACATTTAGCGGCGATGCTATTTTTTTTGCTTGACTTCTGCCTTAATTTCATTTTGTTCTCTCACGTCGAACTTATGGCTACGGCGATACCTCCTGGCATTTATTACTCGTCTACTTACGTATTTTATTCTATGTGCAAAGTGACCTGCCTATCCCGTTTCATCTGACGGCAATAAATGAAACGATTTTTCGGCTCACTCTTCGGTTTGTGTGCGCTCGTTCCTATTTCGACACACCACAGAATGTTTAAACCAAAAAAGAAAAATCGCAGCGGCTGAACGTGCATACACAGGTAACTCGAGCGGAAGCATGGTTCACTCGGTGCATTTATATTGGTAAACTTTCGAGTGGCCCAGGCCAAATTTGGGTGCCACCATCGAACTGAGCTCGGTTAATTATAACTAGATATCAATTTGGCCGACGTCAATATTCAGGTAACTAGGGCCAAATTTTGGAGGTGGCCCGGGCATACTTTGGTGATGGCCATCTAACTGAGCGCGGTGTTGCCCTTTTCTAAAGTTGAATCGCCGCACACTTATGTTATAGCGTTACTATGACGCAGTTGCTGTTGCCTTGGCACACACAAAGACCGCAACATCTTCCTCGGGGTTAGCGCCCATCGGAAGAATGCTTTCGCACAAAAATGCAAAGAAGCGGAGTAATCCTGTGTGAGGTACCGGTTTGTCAGCCAGAAACGTTAAGATATGTTATCCGCCCAAAGTATGGCAGCACACGCTTCTCCCTCGCCGTGCGCACGCCGAACTGCGAACGTCACGCTGTGAATGAAGAAAGCGACGCCTAACGCCAAAAGGTGGGTGTAATCAGATAGTCCCCTGCAGGCGAGAAAAAAAAGACAGGGCTGTGAGCATGAAAGGAGGCGAACGGCCACTGCGATGTCTCGACACCAGAAGTGCCACGCAGATGGCGCGGCGATGCAGTTTTATCTGATTCCGGTCGCCTGTCGCGTGACCCGACTTATTTTGTCGCCGGTTGTACGTGACAAACGGTAGCACAATGCTCCAGTTCCTGCATAACCCAAACGACATAACAATAAATTCAGACAGTCGATTGCGGCGAACAAATGCGGTCTTCTTCCGATCCGATGGATGCATGGGGATCTGCCAATACCCAGCGTGCTGATGAACCGACCAGAAGTACGACACAGACTGAAGACAATCCACGGCATCATTAATACATGGCAGTGGACAGACGTCCTTCTTCGTAACAGTATTTAACTGATTGTAGTCTACACAAAAGCGCAAGGAGTTATTCTTTCTTCGCACCTGTGTAACAGGAGCAGCCCGTAGACTCGACGACTCCCGGATGATGCCTTTCTGTTTATCTTGCACTTGCTCTTTGAACCCAGTCCATTCGGCCTGGGACACGCAACAAAGCTTTTGTCGGATGAGCAGAGTGGTACTACTGTTAATCTGGTGTTGCATGCCTTAAATATGCAGCGGAGAGTAAGTGGTTGGCTGAGCAAGATCAAACGCTGATGCATACTGGCTGAGAACGGTCTTTAATGCGAGCAGTTTGGACGACAAAAGCGACATGTTAATCAGGCGGTCGATATTGACGGCGAAGTCTGTGGCTCGAGAGGAATGCTCGCACTGAGACACGGGTCAGATTGTAAGAGTGTCATGATCATAAAATCAAGCGAGTTTAAGCCCCGACGGGATCAAAACAGGTTCTGATGAGGCATTCACTGTCCACACTTGTGCGCACCGGTCATCCACGGTAAGAACGACCCGGGGCACGAGAACATTATTTCGGAGCGTTGTGCACATCTAGCTGAACAAGCAAGTGGCGGGCGCCCGTGTAAATGTTGGAAGATTGAACAGGAACGAACATTACTGCTATGGCTGGTAAAATCACATAATGGGCGACACCAAGGGTTGCGGCAGCCAGTTGCTGTGGTGGCCTTCTGAAGAATCTGTGTATTGATTGAGTGAAGTGTTTCAGAGATTTCGCATGATAAGTTGCAACTTTCAAATGAAGGAAGCCCACAGTCATCAACACCAAGGCAAGCATAGTGGAATGTTTCTATTTTTCGTGCTGTATGTTGATGCAAAACTATTAGGGCAATTATTTCATGAATCAGAGAGCAGAAGAAAAAAACAACCACGTACTGATGGTGAGTCTGAAGCCTCAACCTCCAAATGTTGCGCCCCATGCTCTACCAACTTAAGCTATAGGTACCAGCTTCCCAATCTTCTGCTATTGGTTGTTTTTATGTTGCATGCAGCCCAGCCTTGAGAATGTTCATCAGTGCCACCCTCATCCATGGCAGTTACAATAAGTGTCACGTAGGAATGTGATATAGTGACGAGGGAAGAAGCTGTTAGAGAACTTCTTATGTTACTTGTGGCATCAAGATTGCTAGGACCTCTTCATAAGCTGCTGAATAAACAAGGAAGGGAAATTAGGGGCTTGTTATGAATTACAAATGAAAGAAGCCAACAGTCATCGAAACCAAGGGAAGCACAGTGCTAAGCAAGCACATTTTTTTGTGCGGTGTTCATCAATGAAAAATTATTAGTTTAAATAAATAATTGTTTGGTTTTGTGATCCTACCTGTTCTGTCACGTTGGTCGGCCCTATGGTTTTCCAGATTTAGAGCTGGTGGGTGGAGCTGAGGAACAGCTGGCAGTTTCAAAGAGGAATGCCTCGCACCCCCCGCACATGCAAGATGCCAGTGTCGAAGTATGTAAGACAGGTTTGCTGTGTGACTGCTGAAGATGCGGATTTTATACACCAAGCTGTGCCACAAACATCCACACATTAGTAGAAGTGATGATGGCTGCAATGAAGTCTATCAACAAATGCTTTTTAATCGAAACAAATTACATATGGCACGCTATAGAACGTTATCACCTAATGCGCTTGGAAAAAAAAAGATAGCAAAAAGGACTGTGCTGGGATGGTGATTGTTCTGGCAGTGAGTAGGGCTAGGTTACTTTGCTATATGAAATTCAATTTTATACAGTGGCCTGCAAAGTAAAGGATTGTTTTTTTTGTACCGATTTTAAAGTATTTCTAACCATCCTTTTCATTGAAATCATCTTCTCTAGTGGCGCACTTGTTGAAGCTGCATAAACAGCCAATAAAACTCAAATTTGTCTGGTCATTATCTATATACTGTACAACCATGTGCATGATCTTCAACCGCACTATCCAAATTCACACATGCCAGAAGACACGTCTTATCTGCCTTTCTCGTTTACTCAGAAATATTTTACCACCTGAGCAGCAAAACATCGTGCTCGTCCACGCGTATGAAAAAGAAAAATAAGACCACCGAGGTCGATCGCACTAACGTGCCGCGATGTGTATACACTCCGTGACACCTTGTGCAAACACAACATCGGCGCTTTTACGCATTTTCCCAGGGCACGATGTGATCCCAGAAGTTATCGCCGAGTTGAAGCCTTTAATGAGCATTGCCTCCCAGTTTGATTACAGCGCTTCGTATGTGAGAAAAGAGCAAAAATTGGCGGTTGCTTCTTCATGCCGCGTCTCCCTTTGAGCATTGTTCTTACCTTGTGTCCTCGACGTCTAGCTCATGATCCAGAATCATTTGCAGTGCCATAATAAGCACCACCCCATCGAGGCACAGGGTATAAAAGTGGGGGTGCTCCGTAATGCACGCGGACGGCTGCTTCAGAGTCGCTGCCGGAATCTCGCGGCAGCAGGTGCTTCCGAGTACAGTGGTCATGGACACACACCGCCCACACGCACACCTATTCGAATGCTTCGGTTAGCGATTGCATCATCCTCCTCATAATCATCAGCCTGACTACACCCACCGCAGGGAAAAGGCCTCTCCTAAGTCCATCCAATTAACCTTGGCCTTTGCCACTGTGATTGCACTCTCTCGCAAAGTGCTCAACGTAAGCAACAAGACTCGGACATACCAGTGCGCATTCCCGACACGACCGGGTTCGGGAGGCTCACGGTCGGGGCTTCCGCAAGTAGAGGTTGTGCAGCGGGTTACGACCGCTATTGGCCGGGCGCACGCTACGTCTTCGCAGTCATTGTCACTGCCGCCGCTATCGTCCTCTCTGTCGTCCTCTGAATAAGGCCGATCTTGCACCCGCAAAGGTGTGTTGCCGTACGGCCCAAATCCCTACAGCCGACTGCTTTCCAGCAAGTGACGCTGTAGCTCGGGAAGATCAGCCATTTTAATATTACCTGGCTTGTGTGCATCACGTACCGTGACGTCATTTTGACGCCATATCTCAGTACATATGGTGCTCGACGTCGGTCAACCATGGGTCAACAGGCCTCGCTAAGCCGCCATGTTGTGTCGGCGACAGAAGAGTCTGATTGGCTTCTTAAGATGATGTTTGCTGTAGAGTTGAGGAGAACGCATGCCGGGAAACCGAAATTTACCTTTTTTTCGCTATTTGATCAACCCGGACGATAAAACAAATCACTGTACGATATAGTATCAAGGGTCAGAATTCCAGTTACACACGTTCGAAATTTTCTGAAAACGCTTCACGACCGCTTTAAAGGGGCTGTGATAGAGGTCTCAACAAAGCTGCGGTGCGCCTAGGATGCTGAAGGACGCCGCTTCACAAATATCCTCTAGCAAGAAATTTTTAGATGCGTTTTTCGGAAGCTGACTTATCTGTAGTCAAAATTTGAATTTCCGCGTCTTCGCGCCATTCCCTTTCCTCTCGTCACCTTTGCCATGCTAAAATGTCAGCGCTCCTCCGCCGGCCCCTTGCACTCGCCATCTCCGCCGGCTGCCGACGCGCGCGGACCAATGCTAGCAGTCCACTGCTGACGTAACGAGCTATACATGTCGTAACAAGCGCCGATGCTGACGTAACGAGCGCGGATTCGGGAGAAAGCCCAGCACCGCAGTACGCCATTAGGTGCGGAAGCGAGAGTTTTTAAAATTGTGTAGTAAATTATCGACTCACTTTTGAGGTCTTGCGCGCGGCATGATCGCTCGTTGGCCTGTACTCTACATGATGCGAGCATTTTATAGACAACCTCAAACACCCTTTTCAGGGACACTTTAAGGCAGGTAGGGACCACTGATCCCGATCATGAGGGGAAAATAACAAGTAGAATAAGAATGTAGTGAAGTGCATATGGCAGGTTCTCTCAGATCATGAATGGCAGTTTACCATTATCCCTTAAGAGAAAAGCTTGCAACAGCTGTACCTTACCGGTAATCACCTACGGGGCAGAAGCGTGGAGGCTAACGAAAAGGGTTAAGCTTAAGGTAACGACAACGCAGCAAGCCATGAAAAAAATATGATAGGTGTAACGTTAAGAGACCGCAAGCGGGCAGAGTGGGTGTGGGACCAAACGCGAACAGACATCCTAGTCGAAATCAAGAGGAACAAATGGGCTTGGGCAGGGCATGTGATGCGAAGGCAAGATAACCGCTGGCCCTTAAGGGAGTCGGAGTGGATTCCAAGACAAGGCAAGCGTACCAGGGGGTGGCAGAAATTTAGGTTAGTGCATGAGATTAAGAAGTTTGCGGGAACACGGTGGCCGCTCCTGGAAAAGGACAGGGTTAATTTGAGATAGTTGGGAGAGGCCTTAGCCCTGCAGTGGGCATAATCAGGCCAATGCTGATGCTGATCTGGACATCAATGTGAAGTTTGACGAATATATAATCAATAAAAAAATAGGTATGGTGTGATAATTTTTATTAAAGCCCGTTCTTACTTTTCAACAGCACATGAGTATCCTTGTATTTTGGATTTATACGCTCGCACATCAATTACTTTACAGTGTGCTAGGGAACCAGATACGAGTATACTACTCCTCTTTGATGACTGCCGAAAATAAAAAATCAAGCCAGTCGAATACTTACCTACAGCTCTTTTTAAACCAATGCTGCATATATTCTTTTCCTTTCAGTGTCATAGCTTGTTAGGCATTCTCTTGTTCTTCTCATGTAAAAAACTGTCGAAAATCCGATCTTATCCCGCAGTGTCCTCTTGTAAATGACAATACAACTCTATTCGCCTAAACTACGAACTAATTACGATAAACAGTTAATTAATTTCTCAATAGTGAATGCGTATAGCACCTTACCAACAGAACTAAAAATTGTTAACACACTGTGTATCTTCAGAGCACACTTTAAGCGAATAATTCTTAGCGAAGAACCCTGAGTTCAATTTTTTTGTTTTCGTTCTTCTCTTCCTTCCCCTTTATCTTATGTACAGCCTTCTAATTTAGGCACACCTTTTCAAACTTCATTATGATGCTATTTCGACTAGTTCTCTTTAATGGTACCTGAAATATGCTTTTCGTTTTATTAACGTTTATTTTCTTTCCATTGCTGCATAATAATGTATACTGTGTGTACGGTCAGTTTTGATATATTCATTGAATGCCGCTTAAGCTTCCGCTTGGTCTCATCTGATGCATTAGGAGGCCCCAATACAGTCACCTAATTTGGGACCTCCGTCTTTATGCTATGCTGTACACATCAATTTCATATGCAAATATATTTCGGTTCTGAACACCCGGCCTGGTGGCTCAGTGGTTACGACGCTCGAGTACAGAGCCGGAGGACCGCGGTTCAATACCGACTGTGGAAGCCGTGTTTCATTGGAGGAGAAATGCAAAAGGTGCCCAAGTACTGTGTGGTACCAGCGCCCGTTAAAGAACTCCAGGTTGCATAACTTAATCCGGGGCCCTTCATTACGGTAGCTGCTGTGGCCTTTGCGCACTGTTGTCATGGTCCTTGAAGTAGTCGTTCACCCAGCTGCAAGCTTGGCCTAAAAAAATAACATTTAGAAAACTTTCTGAACCAGAATATTGTCTATAGGGTTTAACGCTTCAAAACGACTCATGATATGCGGGACGATGTAGGGAAAGGCTCCGGAAATATCGACCACCTGGGGTTTTTTTAACGTGCACTGCCATCGCGCTGTACACATGCCTCTGAAATTTCGCCTCCATTGAAATGAGACCGCTGCGGCCTGAATCGAACCGGCGTCTTTCGGGTCAGAAACCAAACACTATACATAACCACTGAGCCACTTGGGCGGCAAGTGAACCAAAATAAATTACCCCTCGTGCTCAAAAGAGAGAGAGCTAGCCGCGCTTCTTCGCACAATGCTACTTGTCTTCTGAACCTGCATTTGTAATTTCTGGGCGTAGTGAAAACGGGAGAGGAAGAAGACCGGAAAAGTCGTTTTTGCACGACTGCACCGGTACTCATGAAGACATTTCGCTTTGATTTCACGGCTTGTGCAGAGCGGGAAGCTCCCCCTGCACCTTTGATAGGCGACCGACCACCTTCAAGCAGTAGTGGAAACGTGCACGTCACGAGGCGGCAGACATAGCCGTCAGCGCACCCAACAACACGCCAAGGGGAAAAGAGGAGCTTGCTGTTAGCGATGTATGCTGTGAAAGTGGCTAATCTTTAAGGGACTGACTTTCCGTGACTGGACAACGCTGTGGTCTGTAAAGGCTACGGCGTAATAGCCACCGTCTGCGGTTCTTCACAGGGCACCGCAACCTTAGCACACGGGCTCTTCAGCATTCCGTGTTCATCGAAATGAAACTGCGGCCGGGATCGAACTGGCGACGCTCAGCTCAGCAGCCCACTACTATACGCTCTAAGGGACTGCGAATGGGAAGTGCTAGGACACTGGTTATTTAGTCGGCAACGTTCATAGGACGACTATTTTTGCCATTGCCTCTCGCGACCAGTTGTCTTTCCTATGCCCGTGTTCTCAACTGAAAACAGGAACTGAGAAAAAGACGCAGAAAGACGAAGAATTGCACCGCTCCGGTACCAAAAATCTTGTCAAGAGAGCTCCTGATAATGATCACTTATTCTTTGCAGACCAAGTCTTACCAATCACAAATGTGGCATAGCAATAATGCAATAATAGAAAAGACAAACACGCTGGTCATGAACCTGTTCATGGAGAGCCATGAACTTGTTAATGGAGAGAGAGGAGGCGTAAACACCAACTGAAAGTGAAATCGCAACGAAAGAGGAAACCTCGAACTATGCACAGTGTGGCACATAAATGATGCCGTAGGCTTTAAAAAAGCGGTACCCCAAAGATGGGTGAAATCAACGACCTATTGATTGACACGTGGATTGGTTACAGCACAGGCAGCAGGCGTGGATGGCAGAAAAAATATTGGGATGAAACTCAAACTGTTCTTTGGTCTAACTCCTGCCCGAACAGAATAAAACAGCTCGGTGGTGGCGATAGCAGCAGATCTGCTCTACTTTCGTCGAAGATCGAAGTTTCCGTCGCTTTCAGCATGCTAGTGTCCGTCGCTATCAGATACGGGCCTGAAGCCCCGTAAACATCCTCGAGTGTGGTAGGAACGGCTGCGCGCTGTCATAAAAAGAGGAATGTGACCGCGTCCCGCATCGCAAGCAGAATTAAAGGGCCGCATGTCAGCAACAATGAATAGAGGAAATGTCAGAACAGTGCATATTTCGCTGTAGTAGTGTTTGCCGCCGTGTCGCGAAAGTTACAAATCTCTGTGCACAGGAGCTATCAGTGGACAAAGACGTTCAGGCTCTCAAAATACTTAATGGTTCTATAGAGGCCAGTAGAAACATCATCGATGATGAAGTATACCCTTCACAGCAGCCAGTACGTTGGATCATAGGGTTGGGCTTCGATACGAAACAGCAATCCCGCTGGGCCATGCGAGTACTGACCGAGCATTCGCAGTGAGTTGGACACGAAGCCCCGTGTGAAGAAGCACAGTCCACCCAAGAGATTGCAATGTCGCCAGTGCACTTTCGTCTTCCACCAGACCACTACTCCGACAAGTACAGATGAAAACCATGGACTCAGGCAGCATACAGCGGATAGTTGTCTAGAGGGCCATCCCCGAACATGCACAATTTGAAATGAGCTAGCCGCCTCCTCCTCCTCACATAAGTTATTGGGTTCAGTCAGTTCAGAAAATTAGGGACAGCAAACCACTCCCTGCCTTCGGATCTGTGTCGCTGACTCAAGGGACAAATACAGCGGGCAGTTTTACTAAAACGTATAAAAACTCTATAGAAATTTACCAAGCATATCAATCGTCGGCCTCAGCCATTACACATAGGCGCTCTGAAAACGTGATCTATTAACTGAAGTTTTGTTCCTCTTTCAATGTGTGCTTTTTGTTAATGGTTTAAAGTCAGCGCTTGTCTTGTTCGAAACGGGACTTTCTTCGAGAACCTTGAGAGCACCGCTGTGCGGGACGGACCAAACGACAGCGGCCAGTGGCACCTTCGCGCCAGCCGCCAACTCAGTGTCGCCTGCTTGCTACCGTTTCGTCATGAATGGCTAGACGCAGTTCATCGGCACCGGAAAGCCGCTGGAGCGATGAGCCGATCAAAAGCGGTTGCTTCGCGTCATTGTTTCTTCCTCATGTGCTCGAATGGAGCGCATATTCGTGGTACGCTTATTGGTGAGGCCGTACCCGCTATGCTAACGCAGGCCTAAATCTAAGGGTACCTGCATGACTTACAGAAGAAGAAACACACACAAACGCACACGCACACGCACAAACACACAAACACGCGCGCGCGCACACACGCACACACGCACGCAAACACAGAAAAACCTTTGATTTGGTAGATGCCGAAGGAAAGACGTGGTGTATTATGTGAACTATGGTATGGTACAGCCTCTGTCAAAAATATACAGCCGAAGGAGAAGACACGAAGCTGAGCTCTGTCGGCACTCCTAGAAGTGCTAAGCACCGGAACGGTGGAGCCGAGTTTTTCTCGCTATCCAGGGATGCCGAACCAGCCGCGAAATAAGGCAGCAACAAACGCGGTGGGGCTGCGTATTTTTGAAATAGGCTGCGCATCGTAACACGCGACGCTTGTCCCCAAAGTACGGCCGCTCGATATCCGACACGGCAGCGCCGATGGGCGCTAGTTGCGCAATCAGTCGTGGAGTAAATGTTGACAGCGCCTCGCCCACTGACGGGGGAATCGATGACGTGGGCATTTCGCGGGGAAATTTACCAAGATGGGGGACCGAAGTGCCAGAGGGCAGCAAGCAACACATCGCCATTGGCTCCTATTTCACGTCACGGTACCTGCCGCTTTGCTCGCTTGGCATGGCAGCAGAGCGCGACAGCTCTCCCTGTCGCGTCGCTAGTATGGGGCAGTCCAGTTGGAAGAAGAACACGCGTGAATACTACCCCTTCGGGTCTGAACCCTTGCCTCTAGCGGCCGTAAAGTCTTCCCTGGGCGGACTCACGTGCCACACCAACCGCCGCGCGGATGATCACGCGGCTAGGTTGGTCGGACTAAAGGGCACGACGCACTAGCGGTGTTTGCGGTGGCTGTGAAAAACGCAAGCTGTTTCTCGATGCCGTTGTGTGCCCCTGCTTTACTGCAGCTCCAACGGTGAGGAACCTTTTCGTCGTTTGAGAACACAGCGTGATGAAGATGACCGACGAATTACTTTTCCTAAAACTGCAGGCTTACGTTCGCGTGGCGTGAGAGATTATTTTCAGACGGGCGCAACGTATCCTGTAACATCTTGAACTTAGGAGACTCATAAGCCTTTGATAAGCAATCGTTGTAGACGGATGCAGTTAGCTTAAGTCAAGAGCAATGTTTGATCTTCGTGGGCAACGGGTCTGTAATATTCAAAGCGATGTGCGGTGGGAATGCGCGTGTCGTGTAGACAATTATTTTTTCTCTGCATGCCACTGCAACGCGTGCAGCCTGCCTGTTCCAGGCGACTTTCATCTGATACGTCCACGCTGAACAAGTCAGCAACTGTCCAAGTGATATCGAAGCGTAGTAGCCTATACGCACGTGGTGAACGTCCATGTGATAGTGAGTCATACATTACGAAATAGAACTAAGTATATAAATGTGTTCGACAGAAAAAATCAGGTGTGTCAGCGATAGCATTTGTAATGTCGCTAAAGAATTTTTGCCGCTAGAAGACGCCGCAGAGAGCGCCAGATTGGTTTATAAAGTGCAGAACATGAGCAACTTCAGGTGTAGTTGCATGGTTGAGTGTCAGTTTCGCTATACGCTCCCGCGCGCGCGCGCGCGCGCGCACGCACGCACACACACACACACACACACACACACACACACACACACACACACACACACACACACACACACACACACACACACACACACACACACACACACACACACACACACACACACACACACACACACACACACACACACACACGCACGCACACGCACACACACACACACACACACGCACGCGCACACACACACACACACACACACACACACACACACAAACACACACACACACACACACACACACACACACGTGCTGCTTCGGTGGCTCAGTGGTTATGGCACTCGGTTGCTGACCCTAAAGACGCCGTTTGGATCCCGGCCGCGGCGGTCGAATTTCGATGGAGGCGAAATTCTAGAGGCCCGTGTACTGTGCGATGTCACTGCACGTTAAAGAGCCACAGGGGGTCGAAATTTCCGAAGCCCTTTGCTACTACGTCCCTAGTGGCCTGAGTCGCTTTGGGACGTTAAACCCCTATAAACCATAAACCGACACACACACAGGCGCCTGAGTGGCTGCCCTAAATAGTGAAGGACATTCAGTCACACCAGTGAAACCAGAACCACATGTGGAGTGAACGTACAGAGGTAAACATGCTTGTCGCCCGAAAGTTGCGCTGCAGAGCCGGTGAAGTGGAATTGTAACGCAGCTGCTTCTCTTGGGGCAAGGTGCTTGCGCATGCACGGTTTGTATGTCTACCCGACTGCGCTAGATCGCAAGTGCTATTTCTGAAAGTGGGTACCTGCTTTAAAATTTCACTTCCTTTGCTCAGGACAACGGCTTTCACCTCTGTACGTAGTTGGTATAGCGCATGAAATCGTGGGGCATGAGACTTTCGACCTTGAGTCTGTGCTTTGTCACTGACGCTCACTCGCATCTTGTACTTGAGGTGGGACAACATTTATTCAGGTCCATCCTGATCGAACGCGCTGCTCTTCTCACGCCTGTTTTTGGCTTCATCCAAATCATTTACCCTTGTTCTTTCCATGAAGCTGCCGCGGAAAATTGCTTCCCCGAAAGGGCGAAACCCAGTGGATTCTGTTTACATTCAGGAATGACATGTCAAGAGCAGAGCTTGCAGATGTCAATTTTAAATCTTGTTACCCCTAACACCGCCCCTTCCATCTCAATCTTGGTACATGGCAGCTATGAGTTTACCGCTGATATATTTGCATCTTTTTACAGGCGCCGGTGCAACCTGTGGATTGTTTTCCAGCTGCCTGTCATTCGTTTCAGGGTTCAGCCTCTTTCACCGCCTTGCAAATTACTTACCGCTCTTGGTCTTCACATGCACTTTCTTAGTTCATTGCTCTCGAGGCTGTAAAGCTTGTTGTGTAACATGTCAGCGTGCGATGATCTGCTGACATGGCTGACGGCTCGGCCTGACACTACGCTGAGACAGTCTCGTGGAGGAGACGCCTATCGACCCGAGCCGGTCAAAAATAGGACGCCGAACGGGTGAAAAACGTACGGCCTGCATTGATTTTAGGGCTGTAATAGGGGAAGCCCAACAAGGCGAAACGAAGTGCGTAAACGCGGCAGTAGCGAGAATGGTTTCACGTCGGGGCCCGAAAACAGGCACTAAACGCTGATGGTAGCGCTCCACGAAAAGCTTGAGGGTCCTCCACAAACTGTGCCGCGGGCTAACTGCCGCAGAACACGCGGTTGGGGCGTCGTCAGAGCAGCCGGCAGGTGGCGTCGGCTCCGGCTGGTGGAGCGCCTCAAAGTGCGGTCGGCCAACTCTGGCTCGTGAAGAAACTGCTGGAGACTCCAGAATGAGCGGCGGTGGTTCGCTAGTGAACGAAAGCAGTCGGTTGCGATACGTACGACCCTAGTCAGAACATGAGCGAACGCTTATATTGAGCTGTTTTTGGGGTAGGTTATGTTTACTTCCGAGGACCCACAACAGTAGATATTTACTGCAGCCGGCATTTGGAAGAAATCGCAAATACGCTCTTTCTGAAACATAAAGGTTTTTCCTAAGGACTGATCATCTGATGAATTTTCCGGTGCCAGCAGAACACCGCGGGGAAAGGGGAGTGTTAGGGATTGAGTCAGACCACCAGGAATTCATTACGGTGCACCAAAAATATCATTACATGACCCAACCTCGAAAAGCATTCTGCGTTCTAGGCACAGGATCGATTACTCTTTCCAGTACTCTCGCGCCGTCTGGAAGTGCTGCGCATGACGACTTTGCTGATACTGTCTTTTCTGTGGGCAATGGTTTCCTGCAGACAACCGTTGCCATATGAGTCGAAACATTCAAGCGGGCTCGTTTCCGCCAAGCAGCAAAAAGGATGTCTCACTATTTCTGGACAATTTTATTAGCGTCAACCTTTTTTTAAGCGATTGGTGTGGCTGTTTACCACACCATGTTTTTACGATGTAGCCGGAGGAGCGTGAAGGGGGGTGCGGACTGAAAAATGAAAACGGGTTTTTGAGGAAGAGAAATAGCGCAGTAATTGTCTCACATATCTCGGTAGACACCTGAACCGCGTCGTAAGGAAGGGATAAAGGAGGGAGTGAAAGAAGAAAAGAAGAAACAGGCGCTGTTGTGCAGGGCTCCGGAATAGCTCGACCCCTTGGGGATCTTTGAAGTGCACTTACACCGCACAGCACACGGGTGCCTTTTGCGTTTCGCCTCCATCGAAACGCAGCCGCCGCGGCCGGGTTCGAAACCGGGTACTACGGATAAATATCCGATCACCCTAACCACTGAGCCACCGCGGCACACCGTGTGCAGCTTTGAGAGGGTGATAACGATGCCAATGCTTGACATTGAAGAATGCGTCGCAATGTAGGGTTTGTTTGTTTACATGCCGCGGTGAGCCACCGAGCCGGGTGGCGTATTGCCAAACCATATCCCTTAGGCGTACTTGAGCAAAAGACGCCCAGTAGTGCGATCACGTGACGTGACATCATTTCCGTCCACAGGGAAAATGGCTGCTCTACGTGCGCCGCGGCATGGGGGATTGATGGAAGGAGGGAGGAAGGTAGGGAGGGAGCGATGGAGGCAGAGAGGGAGGAAGAGAGGTGGGTGGAAGGAAGTTTTCCTTTCTCTATCAGTCACGGTATATCACGCCGTTGTAAACGGTTGCAAACAAGTGGAAGTGGTTCCAGGTTAGAGCAGGTAGTGACAGCTGATCCGGATTACGAGAGGGAAATAACTAGAAGGGTAAGAATAGGGTGGAGCGTATATGGCTGGTTCTCTCAGATCATGAATGGCAGGTTACCAAAATCCCGCCAGAGAAAAGTGTACAGCAACTGTATCTTACCGGCACTCACGTACGGGGCAAAAACGTGGAGGCTAATCAAAAGGGTCCAGCTTAAGTTAAGGACAACGTAGCGAGCCATGGAAAGAAAAATGATAGGTGTAACATTAAGAGATCGGAAGCGGGCAGAGTAGGTGAGAGAGGAAATGCGGGTCAATGACATCCTAGTCAAAATCAAGAGGAAGAAATGGGCTTGGGCAGGACATGTAATGCGAAGGTCAGATAACCGCTGGTCCTTAAGGGTAACGCAGTGGATTACTAGAGAAGACAAGCGTAGCAGAGGCCGGCAGAAGGTTAGGTGTGAAGAAGAGATTAAAAATTTTGCAAGCGTGTGTGCGCAGCGGGCAAAGTGCAGGGTTAATTGGGGGAGACATGGGAGAGGCCTTTGCCCTGCAGTGGATGCAGTCAGGTTGATGATGATGATGATGATGCAAATGGTTCCAAAAGTCTATGCAAGCCACCTCGTTGGATCCTGGACACTTGCCTCAGAATGCTTAAAGTGCGTCAATTTCAAGGACGTATGCAAGCAGCGCCGTGGGATGGCCCATATGCGTCGTCCAACAATCTTCAAGCCGACGCAAGATTTACACGGGGGCGATGGCACGAAGCGTTTATATGGAGCACATTGTGCTTCCGGCGAGAGTTCCTATTCGTAATTATTGCGAGGACCACCACGGACAGGGGCGAGTAACAGCTGCCCACGGCGAATTTCCAAGGCGAGCATATTCTGCATAGCACAGTGAAAAGGAGTGTCCGCGTAGAGAAAGTGAAGGCGATTGGAGCGAGTGCTTTTCCGTCAAGGCAGGGAAATGTGCAGCTGCTCACAACGCATGCCGTGTTTCCCGAACGCTGAAATCAACTTGGCGTTGTGCAGCGAGTCGCATTCGTTGCGATGGTTGCAGTGATTGCGACCGAAGCGTTCACACGACGTTGTTTCTGCTACGTATCCGTCAGCGATTTTGATCGCGGTTCGTGTGGGTATGTGCTTGAAAACTGACTGAAAGTTACGCTGCCCCCAAGCGGGTGCCATCGATTTCAGAACAAAGGTGGGATTTTTATTGCGAATTCTTCAACGGGCCAAGCACATTCACTATAACAAGCCAGGCCGCAGTACAGGATGCGAACAACCGTCTGTAGTTATAACCAGGGAAATCACGTTTTTCAAGTTGCTAAGATTACATACTTTAAACGATTAAATTCGTTATTCAATATAGCACACTGCCGTGGTTTTACATTGCTGAGAGAGAAAAAAGTGCGTCTACAGCCTTAGCCAAGTCATACACACTGGTTGTGACTGCAATATGGAAACGCCTCCTCCCTGGCTCCGCACTGACAGTTATTTCTAAACAGATACCTTATCTATTCATTTTATAAGGTGCGTGTATGTCTAAATTGTGCACGCATTAACAATTCACATTTTTTCACACTGCTGTCAAATAAACATACAAGTGCACATGTGAAAATTTGGATGTTTCCAACAATTTGAACATGCAGAATCAGAGGTAACTAAGACAGTTCTGCGTTTTACAAAACAGTGGCAATGCAATGACACTATTTATGTCTCTTCTTTCAGGCAATTGTCAAAGCCAAAATATAAACAGCACTGTGTGGCTGCAAAGCAGCTGGGACGTGCATCACTCGGCTAATGTGCACGGCTTTGTTCTCCACAGTGACAGCGGGCTATCAGTGGTCCTTTACCCGTCTTTCCTGACCTGACATTGCAGTTGCACAAACCAACATTGCAGTTGCACAAACCAGAATACAGGATTGAAAACATGTGTGGGAAGTTCTGAGGAAGGCTAGTCATTGTTGACATGTACGCACCAAACTGGGACGTAATCCCTGCAGTCCAAAGCATTCTCAAATGTCCCTCTGAATGAGAAACAAAGTGAGAGCCAAGTATTGCATAAACGTCTACACTTGCTGTCCTCATTAGTAAGATTTGGAAGCCAATAAGATTTGGCTCCAAAATAATTAAGATTTAGGAGCCAGTAAACTGGATTACAGGTACAGGAAACGTAAGAACAGATTTGAGGGCTCACATCGCTAAGGATTATGGCTTAACCTGGGAAAGAGTATTTCGTATAGTCAGGCACGCACGATATAATGACCATATCTTCTGGTTATCTCTAGCAAACGCATTCATGTCGAGTACAAATTCTAATATTAAATTTCTATTATGAGTGCTATGATGTCGCAGAATAAAATAAAAAATCTAACACTGCGTGAATCATATGCCTTTGTTGCACACTGGAATTGCTATCATGCTGCTTGTCACACTGTGCACAGAGTTTTACGTTAACACGAGAGCTGAAGGCACACAGATTCCTCCTGCTTACACACTTTCTGGTTACCACAGCACTTCTCTTTCTGGTGTTAAAACAATTGTCAGGGCTCGGCCACTCAGATCCTTGCTCAGACTGCTCAATACGCAAAATCAATTACGCTTCTTAAAAATAAAAGAACAATCCGCTTGCTTTCATTACAACCTTACATAGGCCTTTCCATAGCCAACAGTGCCGAATTAAACTTTTTAAACAGAGAACAGAGTACAGCCTGCCTCAGCCTTTTGTAGAGTGCTCGAAGAGCGCGCACCGGGCAACCAAAGCTGGAATTCTGCAGTTGCCTGACGGTCCGCGGGCAAAGTTCTCTTCCTACAGCGCTTGAAAATCTATGTGGTTCAACATTTTGCCAAGAGTGGTTGTCGGGCGCGACCGTTGGCTCGCCCCGGACGCGAGTGAAACGAGCGGTATGTTTTTTGAAGGTTGGTGCGGCTCAGGCGAAGATTAATGGGAGACCCATCCCTCTAGCGGTCTGAAGGGGGGCCGGCAGCCGGCGTCTGGAAGCCGGCGAAGGGCCGAGGTGAGATGCTGGTCATGCGAAGTACGCCACAGAGGGGTGTCACCTGAGAGGACCACGGTCTGCGCTCGGGAGCGGCGATGCCTCCCTAACGACCGCCGGGTTCTAGGAACCAGTCGAGATGTTGCCTTCACAAGGAGCCGACCAAAGAGAACAACGGAGAAGCGAGGGCGAACCAGAGAATGCCGTAATGGAGGACCCTGAACCGAGGAGAGAGGAATGCAGAAGAACGGGCAGAGAGAATGTAGACGCCGAGGCCAGAGGCCGCACCCTGACGGCAGCACAGTTGTCTCAATTTTGTTCATAATGTAAACAAATTCTGCTGTTATCATCATTCCGAGGTGGTCGGGCTTCGTCTGGAGGAGCATGGAAGAGTAAGAAAGAACGTGCCTGTATGTGGTATTTGTAACCTATCAAATGCGGCGGGGTTTTGTATTGTTTGCAGGGCAGTGCAACATCCGAGCATTCTTGACAAGGGTGGCGCAGTCTGTACAAAGCAGAAGGAAGGAAAATGCTATGCTCTAATTTCCTGCATGTATGGCGGGCTGGAACAGAACTGGGCGCCAGTGCAAATCGGGGAATCCGCTTTATGCCAGGAGCCACAATCATTTCATTCAATCGAAACAGTAAGGAAAATGGTTCAAATTAAATGTGGTTGCTGCCTCTGAACAGGTCAACAGTTCCACTGATACTGCGTGACATTCAGAAATGGGTCAACGTCAGCTTTGCAGGCCCAACCACCTTGCAACTGTGCTTTGCACATTTCAAAGAATTGAATTAAGCCTTGTTAATGTAGTTTGGGAATGTCTGCAGGAATGATGGTATTGTGAATGTTAATGGATAAGTGCCCCAGGAAACCCAGCTGATCACTGTGGAAGGTGCAAATATGCATCTGCGTGTGAGCAAATAAATTCAGGCACGTGGAAAACGCATGGAAGATTAAGGAAATCTGGGAAGTGCTCTATACTGCTGACATACAGGTTATTGTCCGGTCACCATCGCAGTAACTCAGCAGGCAAGTAATTATGTCGGCAGTCACAGGCAAATGAAGGTAGCAGATGGACGTGCGCATATGGATCAATGTCATCTCATTCTCTAGGCTTCAAGAATGTCTCCTTACACAAAGCGATGCAGCTGACGCTGCTGAAGAACTGCTGAACGCGAATCAAGTCGAGATGGCGAGCAGCTCTGCAATAATATTGCCACGCTGCTGACTTTCTGCCGGCGCCACCTGGAGGTAGAACTGTGTTCCCGAGCGCGTGGCCGAACGTCTTCTTTGTCCAGAACGAGCGCGGCGGTGTTGGCAAACCTCGCCCGAGTGAACAGCTTTGTTCTCTGTATTTTCGCCGGTGACATTTTTGGTGGAGCCGTGCTGGGTATCATCCCATGTACGCTTCTCCCCGACGAGCAGACGCCACACCTGTCCACAAAGCGAGCCGTCGCCTGCGAGGCCTGCAACCCGAATTTGAGCCACTCACGATTCCTGCTCGGGCCATGACTTCCGCCACTGGCGGCCAGACAGGTCAGTCCTTCGGCAGTGCCCCGCCGTTCGTCTTTCTTGCACCTCGGTCGCCACCATCCTTCCACGGCAACCGGTTCGAGGATGTAGAAGATTGGTTGGCCGGTTTTGACCGTGTGGCCGCGTTCAACCAATGGGACGACGAGCGAAAGCTGCTGAACGTGTACTTCGCACTGCAAGACTCGGCGAAAACGTGGTTCGAGAACCACGAGGCGTCCTTCTCTAACTGGGCAGCTTTTCGCCGCGAGGTGCTCGCCACGTTCAGTTCGAGCGAGCGAAAGGAGAATGCCGAACTTGCCCTTCGCTCCAGGTCACATCAGTCCAACGAGAGCGTGGCCATGTTTAGTGAGGACATGACCCGCCTCTTCAATCGGGCCGACCCAGCCATGCCCGAAGCTACAAAGGTAAGGCACCTTATGCGTGGGGTAAAGGAGCAGCTGTTCGCTGGCCTCATGCGCGACCCTCCGAGAACTGTCGCCGCCTTTGCCAAGGAAGCGACGACCATAGAACGTTCCTTGCAGGAACGGAGTGCCCAATACGGCCGTCAGGCAAATGTAGCGGCCGCTCAGTACTGCACGTCCTTGCCAGGCCCCGGGGATGAGGCGCTGCGAGCGCTTGTGCGGAGCATTGTCCGCGAAGAACTGCGACACCTCCACTTGAGTGCTCCGTCAGAAAGCGTACCTTCGACAGGCGATGTTCTCCGTGACGAAATCCGGCGAGCGGTGCAGCCACCCCCAGCACCCCTTTCGGAGCCGCACGTAATGTCCTACAGCGATGCCCTGCGCCGACCTGCCTCGGCGCCGCAAGCGTTTCGCCCCGTTGCCGAACAACCACCACCCCATCGTTACGTGCGTCCCATCGAGCAGCAGCAGGACCCGTGCCCTCCATTCCGCAAAGCGTACGTGTGGCGAACGTCCAACGATCGTCCGCTCTGCTACCACTGCGGGGAGCCCGGCCATGTTCTGCGGAATTGCCCGTAGCGGCGGATGGGTCTGAGAGGATTCCCACCGGACGCGCCTCGACCGCGCTATGGTGAAAGACCGCGGGACATAGAGGAGTACCTGAACTCTCAAGTGCCGGCCCCGACCTCACAGCGGCGACAGTCGCGATCGCCATCCCCGAGGCGCTTTGCTACGCCCAGTCAGCCCTCAACCTCCGGTCAGTTCGGAGGCACGTCCCCTCGGCGGGAAAACTGAAGACGGCGTCCTCCGGGGGTAGGGCCGCCGCCGCTGCACGAAGTCAACAGCCTCCACCCGACGATTGGACGCGACGGCCCGAGCGTCAACGACCCGATCCGACGACCTCACCGATGTGCTGCGAACGATTAGTTTCCGCTGAAATTTTAGTAACCGTCGACAGTTATGAACTGACCGCACTCGTCGATACCGGCGCTGATTTTTCTGTGATAAGCAGGGAGCTAGCCATGACACTCCGTAAGGTTCTGACGCCTTGGTGTGGACCCGTGATCCGCACTGCCGGTGGCCATGTCGTGACACCAATCGGCGTCTGCACTTGCCGCATCCAAATCCGTGGTCTTACTTTCACCGGCTCCTTTGCCGTGTTAGCTGACTGTTCAAAGGACCTCATACTGGGCATGGATTTCCTTCACGAGTATGGTGCGATCATAAACCTTCAGGAACTCATGGTATCTTTTACCGCCCAGCGAGCCGTTAACACAACCACCGAGCCCTGTAAAGTAATGTTGCGCATATGTGACGACCACATAACAATCCCTCCGCGAGCCAGCAAGTTCGTCACAGTCGAGTGTACTGACAGCACCGGCGCTCTTGGCATTGCTGAAGCGAACATGTCCCTGCTACTCGCTCGGCAAGTTTGTGTCGCCCGAGGCCTAGTAGACCTTGCCAATGGTCGTACCGAAATCTTTGTCACGAACTTTACTCGTGAACCGCAACATTTGACGAAGTCAGAAGTCGTCGCTTATTTTGACGAGCTTGGAGAGTGTACGAGGCAGTGCTCTTTATCCACCACGTCAGACCTCGCCGACGCGACGGCTACAGTTATTCCGACTGACGTGAACCCGCACCTCTCGGCCAGTCAGAAAAACTGCGTGCAAAGCCTAATCTATTCCTTCCGCGACTGTTTTGCGGAAACTTCCAAGGTCCGACAGACGCCGCTTACCAAGCATCGAATTGTCGTTGCTGACGACCAAAGACCAATTTGCCAGCGCCCTTATCGCGTGTCTTCCAAAGAACGCGATGCCATCCGCCGCCAAGTTACACAGATGCTCCAGGACGACGTCATCCAACCTTCCACGAGCCCCTGGGCATCGCCTGTTGTTCTCGTCACGAAGAAAAATGGCACCCTCAGGTTCTGCGTCGATTACAGGCGCCTGAATACCGTCACGAAAAAAGATGTGTACCCTCTGCCTCGCATTGATGATTCCCTAGACCGCCTGCGCCATGCCACCTTCTTTTCATCCCTTGACCTCCGCAGTGGTTATTGGCAAATAGAGGTCGACGAACGCGACCGAGAGAAGACCGCCTTTATTACGCCTGACGGTTTATACGAGTTTAAGGTACTCCCTTTTGGCTTGTGCTCGGCCCCTGCCACGTTCCAACGAATGATGGACACCGTGCTGTCCGGTCTGAAGTGGCAGACATGCCTCGTATATCTTGACGATGTCGTGATCTTCTCTGACACGTTTGATGAGCACCTGAAACGCTTGCGTGCTGTTTTCGAGGCCATACGTTCCGCTGGTCTCTCTCTCAAGCCAGAGAAATGTCACTTTGCATTTCAAGAGCTGAAGTTTCTTGGTCACATTGTCAGCGCACGAGGTGTTAGTCCAGATCCCGAAAAGACGACCGCCGTAGCTGCCTTCCCTAAGCCAACAGACAAACGGAGCCTGCGTCGTTTCTTGGGCCTCTGCGCGTACTATCGCCGGTTTGTTCCCAATTTCTCCCGGCTAGCAGAGCCTTTGACCCGCCTGACGAAGGATTCTGAACCCTTCATCTGGGGCCAAGACCAGGACAGCGCCTTCACAGAACTCAAGTCCCGTCTGCAGTGTACGCCTGTGCTTGGCCACTTCGACGAAGAGGCCGACACTGAACTGCACACTGATGCTGGTAACGTTGGCCTCGGCGCGGTCCTTGTTCAGCGGCAGGATGGTCTAGAACGCGTGATTGCTTACGCCAGTCGCACTTTGTCCCGTTCAGAAGTAAATTATTCCACAACGGAAAAGGAATGTCTAGCTGTGCTGTGGGCCGTTACGAAATTTCGTCCGTACTTGTATGGCCGCCCGTTTCGGGTCGTGAGCGACCACCATTCACTCTGTTGGTTGGCGAATCTGAAGGATCCCTCGGGGCGGCTTGCTCGATGGAGTCTTCGGTTACAAGAATTTGATGTCACCATCGTGCACAAGTCTGGCCAGAAATACAGCGATGCTGACTGTCTATCCCGCGCCCCAATCCTGTGCCCCACTGACGAGTCCGACGACGATTCCGCTTTTCTTGGTGCTCTCACCACGTCCACCCTTGCCCAACAACAAAGGGCCGATTATGACCTGCTGCCCCTCATAGAATACCTTGAAGGAATCGCCCCATCTCCACCTCGGCTCTTCAAGCGCGGACTGTCATCGTTTTGCTTGCGCGATGGGGTACTCTACAAAAAGAACTACGGCCCAACGGACACTGTCTATCTGCTTGCAGTGCCAGCTGCGCTTCGTGACGAAGTTCTGCGCGCGTGCCACGACGACCTTTCTTCGGGCCATCTCGGGTTTTCCCGCACGTTGGTGCGCATACGCACCAAGTACTACTGGCCCAAGCTTGCTGCGGTTGTCCGCCGTTACGTCCGAACCTGCCGAGAATGTCAGCGCCGGAAGACGCCACCGACTAAACCAGCCGGGCTCCTGCAGCCTATCGATCCCCCGCGTCTCCCATTTCAACAGGTCGGCATGGACTTACTCGGTCCGTTTCCGGCGTCTTCCATGGGTAACCGGTACATTGCTGTTGCCACTGACTATCTCAGCCGCTACTGTGAGACCAAGGCTCTTCCCCGTGGTACCGCCGCCGAAGTCGCAAGTTTTTTCATTCATAACATTGTGCTTCGTCACGGAGCTCCAACGGTCGTATTAACTGACAGGGGAACCCCGTTTACGTCGGCACTTACGAACGAGGTACTTCGACTCAGTGGCACCAGCCATCGAAAGACAACAGCTTACCATCAGCAAACCAACGGGCTGACTGAGCGGCTTAACAAGACAATTGCCGATATGCTTTCTATGTATGTCGACGATGACCACGCGAACTGGGACCGGATACTTCCTTACATAACGTTCGCGTACAACACTGCGCTTCACGAAACGACGCGCTTCACTCCTTTCCATTTGGTGCACGGTCGCGAAGCCTTGACCATGCTGGACGCCATGCTTCTTCCGGATCCTACTCCCTCTTCTGTCGTGGATGCCGACCAATTTGTCCGTGACGCCGAAGTTGCTCGCCAAGTTGCCCGACAGCGAATCCGGTGGCAACAACAACGCGACGCCGAGCGTTACAACCTCCGCCGCAGGGAGGTGATTTACACACCCGGTGACCAAGTCTGCGTGTGGAGCCCCATCCGTTTGCGAGGGCGCTCCGAGAAGCTTCTTCGCCGTTACTTTGGTCCGTACCAGGTGTTACGCCGCCTCACCGCGGTGACCTACGAGGTGCTCCCTCAAGGAACTGTCCGGTCCTCTCGACACCCGACGTGCGAGGTCGTCCACGTGGCGCGAATGAAGCCGTTTTATTCCCGTTAGCCCCGGACCCAACCCCGCCATTACCTTTCGCCTTATTTTTTTTTTCTTCCCCTCGCGTGCGGCATCGAGTCGATGCCTCTTAGATGGGAGGGGCAATGCCACGCTGCTGACTTTCTGCCGGCGCCACCTGGAGGTCGAACTGTGTTCCCGAGCGCGTGGCCGAACGTCTTCTTTGTCCAGAACGAGCGCGGCGGTGTTGGCAAACCTCGCCCGAGTGAACAGCTTTGTTCTCTGTATTTTCGCCGGTGACAATATCATATCGCAAATTTGATCCAGTTTCGTGCTGTTGATCTCTCAATCCAAAAGAGACCCCAGAAAAACATCAAAAAACACCGGATCATTAAATTGGTGCAGTTTCATAACCAGGAGTTAGATCGGCACAAAGAATATCATGTCCCACGAGGCTCTTCAAGATAACTGCATTTTTTTTATTACAATGAAAAAACAAGGTTCCAATTCATATTTATAGTAGGAAGCATTTCACTAATATTGATCTAACACAGCTATGCAAAAAAAGGAAAAAAGGAATCAGAAATTTTCTAAACAGTTTTTTGCGACACTTGTTATGCACAACTTGCTCTGCGGAAAGTTTTCATGGTGTAACCAAAGTATGCAGATTGAAGTGCCACGACCCTATATGGGTTGCTCGCATCGAGAAGCATCAGATGCAGCCATGCATTTTTTTCTTGGCATAACATCAAGTGAAATGCTTTTGAAAGAGAGAAGCATGAGTTCGCACGTAATAAAAATTTGCACACAGCGAAGCAGCGGTCATTCAATTTCGGCAAAGATTCTTGTTTGTAATCTCCTGATAGCATGTTGTTGCAACCTAAACCGATAAGGAATTCTGTGGCGCAGCCCACAAACATCACCACCACCACCATCACCATCAGCCCACGCAAATATTTTTTGCAGAGATAGGTTTGCATAGCCACCAAGAAATAAAAAAATTACGCTCCGGAAGAGACATTTGCAGTTCACACAGTTGTTTTCAGAGGTTACACAGTGACCCCGGCTAGTCGTCACTCGAGCACCTATCACCACAAAATGTACTGTACGGAGTACCAAGCCGTAGAAGGATGGGGACGCTGCTGTTGTCGCGGCTGAGAACAATCCGACGGTCCTGCTGCAGAGACCGTGTCACGTCGCCCACACGGCAATTTTCAAGCACATACCCACATGAACCGCGATCAAAATCGGTGATGGTTACACAGCAGAAACAACGTCGTGTGCTCGCTTCGGTCGCTTCGGTCGCGATGGAACACTACAGAAGGCTGCCGATACAACGGTACAAGGAATGAAGACGTTATGAGAACCTGTGTCATCAGCCTTCTGGAGAGGCTATACAGGCAATCCAAAGGAAGAGAAAAGTTTCAAATGAAGGTGTCAGCATCTTGCTTATGAAATCCCTACAGATACCCCACACAAGCCTATCCAGTGGGTACGAAAAGCGAAGGAAAATGCGCACTGAGGTGCCTAATAAGTATTGCAACTAAACAAGAGCGGCATACCGGCAAAAAAAGTCCCAGTCCCAGCTTATGCCACCAAAATAACTTGGCCACGTGCACTGGTGACAGGACCGAAATACTTTCGACTTATATAGTAAAAGGACACTCACCTCACCGCGACGCTACCAAATTTTTTTTTGTTTGTAAAATCCGATAGTTCCACATTTTGTGCCTTTGTTGCCGCTTGCCCGGCAGCGAAGGGTGCAATTATTACTATGAAATTTGGATTAGAACTTGAAAAACTTTTTTCCCGCCACTACGATTCAAAATCCGGGCTCTCTGATGGTGTAGTAGGACCAGAGTGACTTAAAGTGGCAGAAACTGAAACGAGAAATCCGTGATTGCAGACGGCGAACGCTGCGCTCCCGCCTAGCAGCAGCCGAAATGAAAACTACTGCCGGCTGGACGTTGAAGGCCTCTGTCTGCCGTCGTCGCTTTGTTTACGCTTGCACCAACGTTCCAATGGATCGCGTTTCCTATTCCAACAACGACGTTACCGCAAAGATCTGCGGCCTGCATTCAGCGAGCTCAACGCCACACAGCATTCGATGCTTTTGAGGGCTGAGACGGGGGTCTCTCAAGAAAGTCGAGCGCTGAGGACTCGGCACCAGCAAGTGAGCATCTGCTTGGGCGTTCGCCAGGCCCAACCGACCGACGCTAATCCTTCGAACTGCGATGATGGTTCCTCACCCGAAGTTAAGTAACACCGAAAGTTGGGCGAGTTGGTTGAAGCTCATATTTGAAAAAAAGCGCTAACAGCAGATGGATCTTCGTTTCTTCCTGTGTTTCCCCGTTAGCTGTTCGCGCTTTTTTCAAATACGAATGTCACCAGAAGGCCGTATTTGCATCACTAAGAACTGTGGAAACTGCAACAGCCTTGGCTTTACTAGAATTTAAGGAGGGTGCACATGGCGTCAAGAGAGTGTTTGACAAGCTGGAACTAGAACATAAAGTCCACACTATGAAGCGCGTCCAGCAAGCAACCCATCAATGTATTCCACGAGCGAAGGCAAGGGCGATGGACCGCTCTAAAGCTAAAAAAAGAAGGCTTCAAGCATTTTCCACAGAGCAGCGTCGTCTTGAAGAGGAGGGCCCGACGTGTGGATCAGGGCACTTTCGTTATTTTTTTACTCTAAAATGAAATAGCATGTTCTGTGGCCTTCCAACACATTTTTTTTCAGTCTGCACTATTTAGGAAAAGAAAACAATTAGGTAAACTATCATTTCGAAACTGCATGGCCAAAAGCTGCTTTCAAGGTGGTTTCTGAAATGAAATTTTCTCAGGAAGAAGGTGAGGTATACTTTTCAGGTAGCTAAATATTTTCTAACCCAGAATATTTTGAGATGTATGACGTATGATGACAACAGAAAAATTGAACTTTGTTTTTATAGGAATGACTCTTACAGAAATGGTAAAAAAATAGGCGACGATCTTATCCTGATCTTATAAACCATCTAGAGGGTATCTGGTCACAAACAGTTAGTATATCTCCATGATTTTTGAAATGATAGTTTTCCTAAGCTGACACACCTGACTGCTCAATATCACAGCTGCAAATTTTTATTTTTCTGTTCGAGCTAGGGAGCTGAAATATTGGATATAGTCTAAAGAGAAGAAGATACACTATTCCTGAAAATTTATCACAATTGGTGCTGCAGTTGAAAAGTTTGCTCTTCAGCCTAGTATCCTCCGTTAAACAGCCAGCCTGCTTTTGAAATTGACATCTTCAGCTTTCAACACTACGCGACCGGTTTTGTAAAGCCGCTTACAAATGAAAAAGCGCGCGGACATTTGTGTGTGCGAACCAAAGTACGAACGCGTGGCCGGCTTGAATCCCACGCTTTAAGGCACTTCATCAAACGTTTGATCATATTTGACTCCCGATTTGAACAAATTGGCCAATACCTCTAATGATTTCTAGGAATTGCAAAGCACGTCAAGCAGCCGTCCTATAAGCGTAACTGTTAAGCTTCTAGCCTCCCGCGCTACGGCAATAGTTTGCGCACAGCAGCGCAAACTATTGCCGTAGCGCGGGAAGAAAACTGCGAAAAAACATTGTAGCGAGTCACCTTTGTGCTGCGAAGATTTGCCCTCTGCAGCCTCTGAGTTTAACGCGTGTTTCTTTCAGGTCTGCAGGAAGTTTGCTTTATCCCACTATGATGTTCCACGGTCTTTATATTGCACCGCTTCTACAGCTTTTCTCCCCCTATTGCACCCCAGTATCTTCATAGCATAACCTTTAGCTTCTACGCCAAGAAAGCTACGAATATTGATAATATCAAAATGAGTGACCTCCAATGTAATTTTACGATATTGCAATCAGTACTTCTTTTCATGTTGAGCAGTTTTATTATTCACCGCTTCATTTAACACAATTTCAAAGTTGCCATAGTTAAACCATTGCATAAAAGTGGCTCGTTAAAGGCTATCGAAAATAATAGCCCTATTTCAATTTTGCCTAGCTCTGCGCAGATTATCTAAAAGGACCTATATCGAATTTTGTACATTTTTTTTCACACGAATATTATCCTATCAGAGGAACAGTTTTGTTTCATTGAAGGTAAATGAACGGTTTTGTTATTAGAAACTTTTACTGATATCTTTTACTCATGTTTCGAAAATAATAAATTCGCGTGTGGTATGTTTTTGGCGTTAGCCAGTGTCGAATGTATTCGGCATGACTTACTGCTCAGAAACTTGATGTTATGAGATTTAAGGGTCCTTACTGAAAGGCTATTTTTCTAATCGTGCTGAAGTTGTTGAATTAGGTGGGCATCTAAGTGCAGTCATTTTTGTCGGCAAGTGCCCCACATGGCTCTGTCTTATCGCCGTTGCTTTTCAGTTTATATGTAAATGATTTATCATATGCTGCAGTAAAATTCCTCATTTTTCATTACGCCGATGACACGTTATTGTTGTCAACAAAAGCCATGGATGCTCTTAGAACAGATGTGGTTCATGTTATAGACTGTTTTTAAATAATTATTCTTCATTTCATTAACAAAAACTAAGAACATCTGTTTTCATAATCCACATAAAAAGCTTCCCTTTTTTAAACCACTTTTTTTACTTTCCTCACATTGTCTTAATTTTTGTTGCATTCATATTAATTTTCCAAATAGTGTCAAGTGCCTCGGAATACTTTTTGACAAAGAGATGTCTTAGAATAGTCATCTTACCTTAGTATGTAAAAAGCTTCGTGGTTTATCATACGTACTATACAACGTTCGATATTTGTTACCTTTTCAGTCTCGCGAGCTTATTTCACTTTCGCTTGTTAATGCGGAAGCATTACTTGGCTATGCTCGCGGTTTCGCGCGCGCAGAAAGTGGACGCACAAGGTGCCACCAGCCCTTGCGTCGGTCGAGGAAGAGTTAGGAGTTAGAAAATTGTTGTATGTGACTGAGGATGGTAAAATATCTGTGTGCATCGGATTTGGTTGATGTGGAGTAATTAGTTAATTAGAGCCGAAAAAGTAGATCAGACGTCGAAATGGTCCCAAACGTCGATATAATGGGTGGACGCAAAACTATCGTGGACGACGAAATTGTGGGAAAATGCGCAATCAAGCCGGATGAAGCTCTGAAATAGATTTTAATGTGATTATTAAACTATAAGTAATCAAACAAAAAGCTTTAGTTGATGGGGAGTAATTAGAAGCGAATAAAAACCATGGGCGTCGATGCAGTCGAAGGACATCAAAGCAGCCTCGGACGTCCAAAGAGTAAAAAAAAGGCTGGAAAAGAGTAAATAAAGTTTAAAAAAGTTGAATTGATGTAGAAGTAAAGAAGAACATGATCAGTCATGAAAAAAATGATGAAAAACAGAAACGAATGACAAAGAAAGCGCTTAGACGTCACAACAGTGAAGCGAAAAGAGGGGACGAGCGTGGAAGAGGCGTCAATGCTTTCGCATTTTCTCAATGCGGGTCGGCGCAGTGATCTCTAACTTTATCGTATCCTCAGACATGTAGGCACTGCGCTTTGTCACTGCGCAAAAAAGCGGTTGAAATTAAATCCAATATTGAGGAACATTTTTTGATCCATGGCATACAACATGGACGTGTCACTTGACTGAAATTTATTTTCGTTTTTACAATTGCCCTCTTTTGATGCCCTCTTTCATCATGTAGTTATTCGTGCACACTTTTGGGAAAGTGAATTTTCGGTTCCTTTAATTTCTGCTCGTTCTTTTCAACATCACCTTCGCTTCACGGTACCTCGCTGCTACACATATTTTAGCCAATTAACTCGTAATTCTTAGATACCCAACTTTTAATTTCTGCCTGAATATAACTTTTCAGTTTCTTCGCTCTCATAGTTAAAGCATTTCTTAAAACTTAAAATATTTAAAACGCTAACCTTCACTGTCTCTTTGTTCTAGTTTACTTTTAATATTAAGGTTATTGTTTGTTTCGTCCCGCCTGTTTTGCAATATCTTCGTCATTCACCCGCTGCCGGGTACTGCCCTGCAAGCGATTATGGCTTCGGCATACCTGCCTTAAAATTGTAAACATATTTTTCGGAAAGTAAAGGCGTTTATTAATATTAATATTATGTTGTTTTTGTGTGGTTAATGTACACGGTCAACAAGGATTCCTTTGACATAACGCGGTGGTCTAGATACAAACTGACAGCCAACGAGTATGTAACCACACTTAAACAAGCCAAGTATTACTTTCTTCTTAACACCTTGCCATCCATGCTTAAAACCGACATAAAAAACTTCTGGCGTGTCACTAACCCCAAAGCTGATGACATGATAACCCTGATTGACAGCTCTTCAAATGTTATTCCAATTAACGAATGTGCGTCCGTACTTATCGAAGTTTTCCTGCGCAACTTTTCGTCAACAACCAATATTA
The DNA here is from genome assembly GCF_052857255.1 of Amblyomma americanum. Taxonomy (NCBI): domain Eukaryota; kingdom Metazoa; phylum Arthropoda; class Arachnida; order Ixodida; family Ixodidae; genus Amblyomma; species Amblyomma americanum. Next base: position 187,356,387 of record NC_135498.1, on the reverse strand, counting down.
CTCTCGAATCCACGTACGTCAACGATTACCCAGCAATGTTTCCCATAACCATTCAAGCAGCAGGCGTCGAATCAATAATGTCATCTCTAAAACCATCTTCCACTCCTGGGCATGATTTCATCTATGCGAAATTTTTGAAAAACACGAGCAGTTATTCTTCAATTTTTTAACAATGATTTTCCAGCAATCGCTCGAAAAACGCTCCTTGCCTCTGAATGGAAGGTCGGAAAGGTGATCCCACTCCATAAATCAGGTGACAAGCATTGTCCTTATAATTACCGTCCTATTTCGCTCACTTGCATTCCATGTAAAATTCTAGAACATGTACTTGCCTCAATTCTTGCTAGCTTTGTCGGAACTAATTCATTTTTTTCATCACCGCAACATGGTTTCCGCAAGACATTTTCATGTGAAACACAACTAGTATCATTTACGCATAAAATAAACGTGATCCTTGACCGCTCTTTTTTGAAAGAGTTTGATAAAGTATAACATAATATTCTAATGTTTAAGTTGAATCGACTCAACATCGATCCACAACACCTTGCTCGGCTCGAGTGCTTTCTTTTTAACCGTTCACAATTTGTTTATGCCAATGACTCAACCTCGCAGCCTAGTAGAGCACATTCTGGCGTACCTCAAGGGTCTGTAATTGGTCCTCTTCTTTTTTAATCTTCATTATCTTCCCTATTGCGTTTCCTCTAATATTCACTTATTCGCAGATGATTGCGTGATCTTCAGGGAAATAATAAGTGACAATGACATATCTTATCTTCAAGCAGACCTTAACGCTATCTCTATTCTTTGCCAATCATGGTCAATGGAATTAAACATTAAAAAATGTAAATTTCTGCGTGTGCCAAGAACTTATAGTCGGCTACCTTCCTACCACGTTAATAATGTCCCTCTAGATTCTGTTTCATCTTACAAATATCTTGGTGTTCATATTACTAGCAACCTCACTTGGTCCATTCACATTTATTTCGTAATTAATAATGGTAATCGCATTCTAGAATATCTAAAACGTAGTTTCTTTAAGGCACCTTCTTTATTAAAATTATTGATATACAAGTCACTGATGCGCTCAAAGCCCGAGTATGCTGCAGCAGTTTGGGATCCCTTTCAACAAAACCTAATTCACTCATCAGAAAGGTACAAAACAATTCTGCTCATTTTATTCTTGGCAATTATAACCGAACCGCCAGCATTTCTGCAGTGAAACTAAATCTTAGCTTGCCATCGTTAGAATCTCGCCGTAAAGCCATTAGACTTTCACTTTTTCACAAGAAATTTCATCATCCCTCTCTTCGCGGCGAACTGATCTCCCCTCCCTAATATATTTCATCAAGGTTAGATCGCAGTAACAAAGTCGGAATTTCATCATTCAAAACCAATTGTGCGCAGTCCTGAGAAAGCCTATATACGGTGCTTCCTGTTTCGCCAGAAACTTTTCTGGCCGACAAGTGGACACACGACTTGTCGGCTACGGCATGCAGTTCGTCGCGTGATTACTATTTCTTACGTCATTGCCGAGCATGTGCAAGAGCATGCTCACACGATTGACTGGGACCACGCCATTGTCATCGCGAGGGAAAGGAACGTGTCATCTCGGCGGCTGATGGAATCTCTAATCATCCAAACGACACCAGCTACCATGAACCGGATGCAAGGAAGCATGCCACCCATCTACGCACGCTCTTTGCGCCACGTGTTACGTATATAAGTAGCGACGATTTCTTGTCTCGCTCAGTGATTAAGGAACCCGTAAGAGGTTCCAAAAACTCTTGAACTTCTTGACTCGGTCAGTGGCCGCATTCCTTTTACCTTTGATTTCAATGATAATGGCAAGGCATTCAACATTTTTAACTGCGGCAAAAGTAAAGGTCATTCGTCAGGAATAACCATGGACCTTTGGTAATACAAAATAGTTATTTGTCGCAGAACTAATGGCATTAAGATTATTTAGTAGGTTGTGATGGTAATATCACTGACTAGAAGAAGACGAAGCGGGCAGTGTTGCAGGCAGGCGCGCCCACCCTAGGCCCGCCGCCATTGAATCATGCCGTCACAGTCCGTCATGTCGTTCTCTCTTCATCGGCTTGCCGCCACGTAACTATAAGTAAGTTAGTTGATCGTTGACAAGTTGAAAAAGCAGAACACCAAGATGATGAAGAAATAAATGATGAATAGATAGGGATGTGATTTTCGAGAAGAAAACTGATGTTAGAGCTCAAAGGGAGGTTTGTCGAGTTACGGATAGCTTGATTTCGTATATGCTAGATTGCAGATATGTGACAGTGCTAAGTATTACTTTCTTGAAGGTAACGGCGCAAAAAACGTAGAAAAAAAGAGGGACGAACCCCGGGCGACTCACAACCGAAGTTTATTCACAGAAATCGAGGCGAATATAAAGGAAGCGCAGGCAAACAATCGGAGACCTAAAGATGACATGCGCGTTGCTACGTGGGATCAAGGAACACGACTTCCTTATTAGGTAAACAGATAGAGGGCTTGCTTACGAAGCACCTTGGTTTTTTCCTTCATGTGATAAGCTCTGCTAATTTTTCTTATTAATCGGACAGGGTTTTTGAACAAAATATTAGTATGTTGTAATGAAGGACAGCAAGATTTGCAATCTCGGCAATGGTCAGATAAATTTATGGACTCAGTTGAATCTGATGAATCGAAATGCTATTTAAGACTTATTAATGCACCGCCTTGTTCTACGGCGTCAGGGTTTGCACTTGGCAGCTGAAAAATGTGCTGTGGTCGCATTCACGCGCAAGTCAGTCTGCCACTACCCGGTGTAAGGTTTCTGGCGACAGCCGGTGGTCTGATTCAGCTGCGTATTCGGCCAGGACACCTGCAGCCGGGGTCCCTGCACGGCGATAGGCATCTTGTTTCCCACGGCCGGTCCTCACGTGGTTTATTTGATTCGAGACGGAGGATTCCACTGCCGTTTGTAAACCTTGTTCCCGGAAGATCTACCGTGCGGCACGGAGGCAGTTAGCGACCGCCAGAACCGAGCAGAGGTGACTCACCCCTTCAACTATGCCTGCTCGCCGGCGCCTCGCCCATTCGGACTTCCCGGAAGACGTGTCCGGCTGGAGCGTGAGAACTGTCGTTCGGACGCGAAGACAACGCTCTCTCTGGTGGGGGCGATTGTCCAGCGGCACCCTCTTTCTCCAGCGAGGCATGTGACGGGGGCGTGTCCCTATGTGAAGTTGTGTGTGTGTGTGTGTGTGTGTGTGTGTGTGTGTGTGTGTGTGTGTGTGTGTGTGTGTGTGTGTGTGTGTGTGTGTGTGTGTGTGTGTGTGTGTGTGTGTGTGTGTGTGTGTGTGTGTGTGTGTGTGTGTGTGTGTGTGTGTGTGTGTGTGTGTGTGTGTGTGTGTGTGTGTGTGTGTACGACAACGCAAGTTAGGCCACGCCCAACCTGGCGAAGACTTCCTCAAACCTGGGGAATCCTGGGGACCGGACCCTTTTTAAACCGGACGACGAGTGCCGTGAGAGGGAACCCTCGATCATCCTCAGATCTTCTCAGATTCTCCGACCTTCCCCCATCACCCTCCAATGGGTTCCAAAATCTTGTAAATAATGTAAAATAAACCCCCTGTACAGTTTCCTTCATAACCAAGTCCGACAACGTCATTCGCAGAAGGGACCTGCGGCGCTTAAAGAGTCAGCTCACTCAAGGACCCCTCGTCGCCAACAACTGGTTGGCAGCAGCTGGGATGGACCGTGCGACATCGTGATTTCTCAACCGGCAAGCGTTTCGGCATTTTGCTATAGGATTCGCCAGGCTTCAGATTTTGAGAGAATAATCTAGAGTCACTGGGAAGTGTATGTCAATTGAGAAAGGGTAATCTCATGACATTTTGAAGATAGCATTGCCAAAGCGGAGAAAGCGTTGTCATGGACCTTATGAAATTGTCAAAGTCGGACTTGCTGTTGTTATGCGAGGAACTGTCAATAGAAGTACAGGGAAAAATTACAAAACTTGAAATATGCAAGACAATTGAAAAGCACGTTGATGACGATCAGCTGGTAGATACGTAGAATTTGGTACAGGAAGAAAAAAGAAAAAGGGAAGCGGAATGGGAAAAAGAGAAAGAACGGCAAAAGTGGGAAGCTGAAAAAGAAGAAAGAAATCTAAAGCGATTGCAGCTTGAAAGCGAAAATCGAAAAAAAAGGCGACAGTTCGAGAGCCGGGTCTCCTGGAAGAGCAAGCGATGTACAATCATATAGAATGAACAGATTCATGCAGCCCTATGAAATTGGAAGGGACATAGGATTGTACCTGGGAAACTTTGAGAGAACTTGCGAAAGGGAGAACTTTGCTCGCAGTACATGGCCGCAACGGCTTCTGACACTCTTGCCATGTGAAGTAGCTGAAGTCATAGCGAGACTTAGCACACAAGACGCAGCTGACTACGAAAAAGTCAAAGCCAGCCTGCTAAAAAGGTACCGGCTGTCAGCCGAAGCTTTCCGACAGCGCTTCAGGAACGCAATGAAAAACGATAGCGAGGGCTATCCGGATTTCGCGTATGGACTAAAGACGAATCTGCTAGAGTGGCTAAAAGGAGCTAGCAGAGGAGTACGTTTCGCGCAGAAGGTTGAGCACTGAAGAGGGTGCGTCACACACTCGAAACGCGATGCGAGATAAAGGGCCTAGCAGAAAGACGCGAAGTGCTAGAACTTCGGAGCAATCAGAGCCAACTAAGGTAGCGCCAGAAAAGCGTGAAGAACAGGCGAAGAGACAAAGCCGCGAAAAAAGAGTTTGAGGCTAGTAGGCCATTTCGTTGCTAAAACTGCAATGGTGTCAGGCACTTTGCAGCCAAGTGTACAAAGCAACGTTTGGTGTTCTCGTGCGTCGAGGATAACGACGAGAATCTAGAGCTATTTAAGCCATACCTGTACGAGCTGCACGTTAACGGGAAACCGTGCAGGGTGCTTCGTGATAGCGCCGCGACGATGGACGTTGTCCACCCGTCTTACGTGTCAGTGGACGATTTTACGGGAGAAGTCTCGTGGATAAAACAGGCAGTAGAAGAACACAGTGTATGCCTTCCCATAGCTAGAGTGATAATTTGTGGACCGTCGGAGAGCTAATCACTGAGGCCGCAGTTTCGAAGGCCGTGCCACTTCAATATCCGTACCTCTTCTCGAATCGATCAGACCAAATGCTACGCGAGAGAGGCCAGAAACTCGGAAGCGGGTTGATACAAGCTTTGACAAGATCCAAAACTCGTCAGCTCTCATCTCAACTAAGTCAGATTCCCGAACCTCAGGTAGCCAGAGACGCACCAGCCAGCATTTCGTTGCAATCAAATGAGGAGGGAAGTGAACCAACGAGGAATGAAAGCCAGACAGCTGACCGAGCAAATGAGCGACGAGGGACTTCAACCACTAAGTCGGTAGAGGAATCAGAAAACGCTGAAGGATCCGTTTTATCTCCAACATCGCGCAGTTTTGATCGCCTTCTGCAGGTGAACAGGGAGTCCCTAACAAAAGAACAGAAGCAGGATCCCACTTTGGAAAGACTGCACCTTACAGCTAAGGAGGGCATCGCGAGACGCAACATAACGATGCATGAGAAGGGAGGCTTACTATACCGACACTACCAGGACAGAAAAGGCAAAACATTTGATCAGCTGGTCGTGCCCGAAAAATACAGAGCGGACATTCTGAGTCTCTGCCACGGAAATGGCTGGGCAGGACATCTGGGAATCAATAAAACAAAGAGCGCCTATTAATGGAATATTATTGGCCGGGTTGTTTCAAAGATGCTAAACGCTACGTAAAATCATGCGATGCGTGCCAGCACGTGGGCAAGCCGGAAGAGACATGGAAGGCTCCACTAAAAATTGTTCCATTGATCTCGGAACCTTTCCGCCGGCTTGTAATAGACACAATAGGCCCTTTGCCTAACACGAAATCAGGCTATAAGTACTTGCTTACTATGCTATGTCCCGCCACAAAATTTCCCGAAGCCATTCCGTTGAAGGACTTGAGCTCCACAGACATAGTTGATGCCCTTTTGTTAGTGTTCGCGAGAATAGGATTTCCGGCCGAAATCCAAGCCGATCAGGCGACGGTCTTTACAAGCGCATTGACGACCACATTCCTAGAAAGATGCGGAATAAAACTGTTGCACAGCTCGGTGTATCATCCGCAGTTCAACAGTGTAGAGAAATGGCATTCGGTGCTGAAGCGGGTGCTACGCGCTCTTTGTTATGAGCATAAAGCAGACTGGGAGGATTGTCTGCCGGCCACACTTTTCGCTTTACAAACAGTCCCCCACGAAGCTACGGGGTTTACGCCAGCAGAACTCGTGTACGGAAGAGCCCTCCGCTCTCCCTTCCGAATGCTGAGAGAAATGTGGGAAGGGACAGGAGAGAACCAGAGAGTGGTTGAGTACGTGCGTAAGCTACTGGACCGCCTTAACAACACGAGGGAATTAGTAAATCGAAATATGAAAGCTGCCCAGGAGGCCGCCAAGGTCTATTATGACAGAAACGCTCGCCTTCGAGGTTTCACCGCGGGCGATCGCGTGATGATCCTCCGGCCATCGAGAAAAAACAAGCTGGAAGTTCACTGGGATGGTGCAGCAGAAGTGTTGCAAAAACTTTCGGAGACGAATTATGCGCTAAGGGTTCCAGGCAGGGGAAAGCAGGTGAGAATATATTATTGCAATCTGATGAAGCCGTTCGTGGTAAGCAGCGGGATCGTCAATCTGACTCTAAATGAACCAGAAGAGCTGGACAGCGAGAGTCAGGGTTGGAAGGGAGGTGCGGACGCTAGTGACAACGTGGAAAACATTCTGGCTCACTCCGTGAATGCAGATTTCCTAAGCGGGACACAGCTCGACACGCTAAAGCAGTTGTTGAGCGAATTCGCTGACCTATTTAGCAGTCGCCCGGGAAAGACACACCTCCTGACACAAGAAATCGAGCTCACCTCTGATGAGCCGGTACGGTCGAAACCCTACAGGGTATCACCGCGGCAAAAAGAAATAATGGGCGCGGAAATTCAGCGCATGTTGGAGTTAGGGGTTGTAGAGCCAGCGGAAAGTGACTATACCTCACCGCTAATTCTTGTTGAGGCCCCAGGGAAAGATCCTCGTTCCTGCGTGGATTATAGAAAGCTTAATGCAATTACCAGGGATCAGCTATACCCGATTCCCAACATAGAGGAAAGGATAGAAAGGATGAGCGGCGCGAAATTCATTTCCACCCTCGATCTCGTGCGGGGATATTGGCAAGTTCCCCTCTCAGAAAGCGCGAGCAGGTATGCCGCTTTCATCTCCCCAGCGAGCACATTTCGACCCTTAATGCTTAGTTTTGGGTTGAAGAATGCCCCCTACAGCTTCTCGAAACTCATGGACATCGTACTGAAGGACATGCAGTGCTTTGCACTCCCTTTTTAGACGATGTGACAATTTTTTCGGAAACCTGGCAAGAGCATCTAGAACACCTAAAGACCGTGTTTTCCAGTTTAAGACAGGCTGGACTGACACTGAAGGCAGAAAAGTGTAGATTTGGTTGCGCACAGGTGACGTACTTGAGCCACGTTGTAGGCCAGGGAACTAGGAGCCCATCCGAGTTAAAGATTGCCCCGATCGCAGCATTTCCGCAACCACGGACGAAAACGGCCATTCGCTCATTTTTGGGATTAGTTGGGTACTACCAGCGATATATTCCTAACTACTCACAGCGGGCTAGTCCCTTAACTGACGCCTTGCGAAAGGGAGCACCTACTAACGTAAGTTGGGATAACCAAAAAGAAAACGCCTTCAAAAGCCCGAAGAAAGCACTCGTGTCCCGACCCTTGCTCAGGACCCCTGACTATGGGAAAGAGTTCATAGTCCAGTGTGATGCCAGTGATAGAGGGCTGGGTGCTGTCTTAAGCCAAGTTGGCTACGACCATGAAGAACACCCAGTTCTGTACATCAGCCGCAAACTGACCAGTAGAGAGGAAGCGTACAGCGCTTCCGAAAAAGAGTGCGCGTGTTTAGTTTGGGCAGCGCAGAAGTTGTCGTGTTACCTGTACGGAGCAAAGTTTGTGTTTGAGACTGAGCATTGGCCTTTAACGTGGCTGCGACAGATGTCCCCCAAAAATGGTCGCTTGCTCAGATGGAGTCTGGCTCTCCAACAGTACCATTTCTCGGTGCGTTATAAGAAGGGGAAACTGCACGGAAATGCTGATGGCTTGAGCAGACTGATGTAAGCGGGAGAAATAAGAGGAATCTCCTCCTGTGTGAGTGTTTTTTTTTTTACTCTGTTCCGAGTAACCCGGCTGTGGCAGTTTCAAAAGGAGATGTTTCGCGCTCAGTCGGCACAACATTAACCCAAATTTGAACACAATTTTTTTAAAGTGTATTGTTGTCAATGGAAGAAGCCTGGTGATTCTTTGGCGAAGTCCGAGCGCTTGCGGGTGGGTTTGGCGAAGTCCGAGCGCTTGCGGGTGGGGCAGTGCTTTGCTGTTTGGAACGTCCCACCTGCGCTTTCCTTTGTTGGTGGTGCTTTGGGTTCTGCCTTGGGGGCGATGATATTGCAATCCAGGGGACCAACACGGACGCCCTCTCATCTTTTCCTGCCCAGCGGTCGTCAACGCTGGACATTCGAGATTTTTCGGGCCGCGGAGGAGCTGTAAGGTTTCTGGCGACAGCCGGTGGTCTGATTCAGCTGCGTATTCGGCCAGGACACCTGCAGCCGGGGTTCCTGCACGGCGATAGGCATCTTGTTTCCCACGGCCGGTCCTCACGTGGTTTATTGGATTCGAGACGGAGGATTCCACTGCCGTTTGTAAACCTTGTTCCCGGAAGATCTACCGTGCGGCACGGAGGCAGTTAGCGACCGCCAGAACCGAGCAGGGGTGACTCACCCCTTCAACTATGCCTGCTCGCCAGCGCCTCGCCCATTCGGACTTCCCGGAAGACGTGTCCGGCTGGAGCGTGAGAACTGTCGTTCGGACGCGAAGACAACGCTCTCTCTGGTGGGGGCGATTGTCCAGCGGCACCCTCTTTCTCCGGCGAGGAATGTGACGGGGGCGTGTCCCTATGTGAAGTGGTGTGTGTGTGTACGACAACGCAAGTTAGGCCACGCCCAACCTGGCGAAGACTTTCTCAAACCTGGGGAATCCTGGGGACCGGACCCTTTTTAAACCGGACGACGAGTGCCGTGAGAGGGAACCCTCGATCATCCTCAGATCTTCTCAGATCCTCCGACCTTCCCCCATCATCCTCCAATGGGTTCCAAAATCTTGTAAATAATGTAAAATAAACCCCCTGTACAGTTTCCTTCATAACCAAGTCCGACAACGTCATTCGGAGAAGGGACCTGCGGCGCTGAAAGAGTCAGCCCACTCAAGGACCCCTCGTCCCCAACACCGGTAACTCTTCAACGGGTTGCAATACCATACGTCTCCCACCGCAGATTTTTGGGCATTATCATTGACCGCGATCTGTCATGGTCGAGGCATATAAACATGCTAAAGAAAGGACTCACTCTTTTTTGCCATGTGCTTCGCTTTGTGGCAGGCATTAAATGGGGCCCAACGGAGCGCTCCTTGCTTCGACTTTACTATACCCTCTTTATTGACTACATTCGTTACAGCCTTGCTGTGGAGTTCGCTGACCGTTCTTCGAACGAAGACTGAGAAAGGCCGCGCCAGTGTCGGCGCCGCGTGACGCATCAAAGGGAGCCGTCTGGTCCCTACTTCCTCCGCCTTGCAGCGGACGTCCTTGTTACCCGCGCCGCCTCGGGCATAATCCGCCTTGAAAAAGCCTAACCAGATACAGCTGTCGACATGTGTGCGTCGTCAAGGGGTGACGAGACTTTGGCGATGCGGGAGAGATACAGCTGGGTGGTGACCGAGTGCTGGGTGACCAGGAAACGGATTATTCCCTTAACGACTGTGTTCTCTTTGTTGCTGTCAACAACCTGATTCATCGCCTCGTCGGCACATGTTTCTAGCATCTGTGGTGCCGTGGGTGGCGTGGGGAACGGAAGTCGCATTTGTGTTGTTTGTGTGGTGATTTGAAACCTCCTTCCCAAACGTTTTAATCAGAACCTTTTCCCCAATCTCTGATCAGTGGGCGGACCTTATTTTCCTTTCCCTAACCACTGATTGGCGAGATGGGTCGTTTGTTATCTTATTGGTTGCTGTCCCCGCTAAGGGCGGAGACAGAGGGTTTAAAACCAAGCGCTCTGGGTTGAACGGGGGCTGAATTCGTCTGATCCACGATTTAGTCATGTAAATAGTTTTCTCCTTGCTTTGCTTCTCGTTTTTTTACCTATGTTGTAAATAAATAGTTAACCTTCTCCTTTCCTTGAGTAATGTGAATGTTTGCGAGTAGAACCACCGGGTCATCAAGAAACCCCGATTTCATCATCAAGTAGTTTCCTCTCATCGCCACCGGAAGGGGAAACTCAACTGGCGCAGTCGACACAGGATCGCAACTTCTTTCTACTCAAGGCATTGGACGGAAGGTGAGAAGAACAAGTCGGTTGACAAGCTGTTTGTCCTAAAGGAGAAAACGTGAAGCTGCGTCGAAAGACGACGTCGAGAGCTTCTGGTCACGGGTCGAGTTCAAGAGGACGTCGGAGGCTCAAGTCAGCGAGGAGCTGAAGGAGCCGAGCAACGACAAGCCATCGGGGGTCGAGTCAGCGAGCAGCAGAAAAGAACCCAGCATCCACATCGAAAAGGTTGAGAACCAAGCGACCAAGTCAAGCGAGGTCCGAGGCAGTGAGCTGCTGAGGGACCAGGATAAACTCGTGGACGTCTATACCTTCCCGGGAGCCCGCTGTCATCACGCTGAGATTGACAGCGCTGCGGTCGTCGGAGCATCGAAAGAGGTAGGACACCTGTTTGCTTTCTCCGAAACTGCCATGTCTGTGTAGTAGTCGTTCGCTATAGGGTAGCACTATAATGTCTGATGCAGAGATGGATGCTGCAGGGGGGAATAATCTAGAGCCTGTTGAGCAACTCGTGTCATCAGAGTCGGTGCTAACGACAGAGCGGGCACTGGGAAATATGACGCAAGCTTTGCTAATGGAAAAAGAGCAGAAGGTTCAAATGTTCGAAATTGAAAAATTTAAGCTCCAAGTTGAACTGGAAAAAATAAAATTGACGCAAAGGCAACTTCCACCGCAACTGGATGCGCAGCATGGACAGCGGTCAGGTCCAAAGTTGGGCGAGTACGCAAAAGAACTGAGAGCGGTGCTCGCTCCTATGCCAGAAAAGGACCCATTAGTGCCCGCATGGTTCTGAAGTGTAGACACAATGATAGAGACCCTTAAGATTCCTAAAGAAAGTTGCGGGGCTATCCTATTGCCATTTTTGACTGAGAAAATGAGGGCATTTGTAGCTAGCGAGTCCAACGGAACGGTAATGCCATACGAGTAGCTTAAGGAAAGGGTTCTAAAAGAGCGCAAAATGACTCCGAATGAGTACAAACGGTTGTTCATGGCGGTACGTAAGGAGAAAGGTGACTCGTGGCATCAGGTAGCGACCAAGCTCGAGACAATGTTCATGTACTATGTGAATAGCCGAGAGGTTGAAAGTCTGGAGGATTTGAAAGACTTAATGATAGCAGATCGTTTCAAACAAGTGCTGCCAGACGAAGTGAGGACATATGTCATGCAAAATGAGAACCGGAACTGGCTTACGGCCGATGAGATTGCCGGATTAGCGGAGACGTTCGAGGAAAGTCGACGGGTAGGCAAACCGAGGGAGCGGTTCGAAGGTGTTAAACCACCACATCAAGGTGGGGAGAAACGGGAAAAACAGACGCCAATCCTAAGCCCTAACTCCGGTGGTAAAAATCGACACGCAGGGGCGAAGTGCTTTCGCTGCAAGAAATATGGGCACATCTCTATTCACTGCCCAAGTGCACAGCAAAGACAGGACGCAACAGAGTCTAAGAAGGACGCGAGCAAGCTAGTAGCACGAGCTCAAATGTTGGTTCCTGATAAGCTAAAATCCGAACTGGAAAGGACGGCTAAACTTGAGCAATTGAGTAAATCTCACTCTCTTACCAGGGTAAGGTTACAAATCGGAGATAACCAGGCAGAGGCTTGCGTAGATTCAGGGGCGGAGATTACAGTGTTAAGGGCAGAGGCGGTGCCTCTATCGTGTCGAAGTGACTGTTCCGGTAAAATAAAACTGAGGGGTGCTTTTGGACAGATCGTGGAGGCAGACTTAATATATGTGCCTATGTCTTTAGTACCGAAAGGAGAAACAGTCAATCAGCAGTTGCCAATACTATGTGCAGTCACCGCAGAACTAGCCGAAGGTGTATGTGCGTTGCTCACACCCGAAACGCATGCAATGCTAGAAGGGATGGAAAAGCAGCAGGTGGCAGTGGCTGAAGAGAGAGCTGTTCTTGAACGAGAGGTAAACACGGCACATGGATTGGAAGAGGACAAAACAGAGATTACACTCGAGTTCGAGGAAAACGAGAATGCGGAGCCAATAGTTTTGCCAGCTTTTGCAGTAGGTCAGGAAGAAGTAGTGGCAGAAACTACGTCGAGGGTTCGAGACTTCAAACTGGAGCAGCGAGACGATCTATCGTTGAGAGAAGCGTGGAGACAGGCAAGATAAGGTAGTCATGGGATAGTAGTGCAGGAGGAGATGCTTTTCCATGAAGAAAAGATTGATGGAAGGTTATACAAACAGCTAGTGCTGCCAGAACCGCGAAGGCGTGAAGTGCTCGAACTGGCGCACGACAGACCAAGTGGAGGGCATTTTTCAGAAAAGAAAACCAAGCAGAGGCTTAGAAGTGCGTTCTTTTGGCCAACGATGGTAATTGACGTGAAGGAGCACTGCCGCAGCTGTCATACGTGCCAAGTGTTTTCACGTACGACTGTTCGAGATCGAGTGCCGATAACTCCGCTAACAAGACCAGAGACACCTTTTCAGGTAGTGTTCCTCGATTGTACAAGACCACTTGAGCCCGGGTCAGCACGGGGACACCGCTATGCGCTGAGCGTCGTTGATTTGTGTACGAGATGGGCAGAAGTGATACCACTCAAAAATCTCACAGCCAAGGCTACATGCCAGGCACTAATAGAGGTTTTCACTAGGTATGGGACTCCTGAACGTATTTGCTGTGACCAAGGAACCAACTTTGTGTCCAAATCAACTCAAGAATTCATGCAGAGGCTGGAGTGCAGATGCGGTTTTCCCTCCGGAACACCCTCAGAGTAACGGGATTGTGGAAAGGTGGAACGGAACGTTTAAGGCGATGCTTCGACATGTCGTACATGATCATCGGAGAGAATGGGACCGGCACATTCCATGCATGCTTTGGGCATACAGGGAGGTACCGCATGACGTAACGGGCAAATCACCATTTGAACTAATGTTCGGGCGGGCGCCACATGGACCACTCAATATCCTCCACAAAACGTGGACTGGTGAGTGGACTCCGCCGACGGGACTGAATAAACCATTCGCTCAATATCTGCTCGAGCTGAGGGAACGGATGAATGACGCCGCGAAAAGGGTTGACAAAAGGGCAGAGGCCATACAGAGGTCGTATGCAGCCAAATACAACTGTGACGTTCCTTGTGTGTGCTACGAGGTTCCGCGTTCGACGGCGCGGCGTAGACGGAGACCCAGATGACAGCGGCATCATCAATTACCCAGCCATGCTCTTTGAGAGTGACGACCAGAACGAAGGGGTTTAAGCCCAACCGGACCCAACCGGACCCGCCGCCGCCGCCGCGGGGAAACGGGCTTTATCCTCCCCAATTGCCGTGGCGGTTCCAGGGGAGGCCTCCCGAGCACATCCCAGGACAAGGGACCACTTTCCCGGCCGATGACCCGCGGGAACTGTCAGCGGGCCAGAGCGCGCCTTACCTTGAGGAGCGAGTGTCAGTTGATTGATGGAGAATGGAGGCCGGTGACCCGCGGGAACAGTCAGCGGGCCAGAGCGCGCTTTACCACAGCCGACGCTATGCGCTACCTCGAAGACAACCTTCTTTCCCTCGGACTCAACACGTGAGGAGGGCGAGACCATAAGTGCGGTGGTATGTTTGTGCGCCCAAGTGAAAGCCCTAGCCCCCCCTCCTTCCCCTCCGGCGTGGGCGTCCTCACCCTAGGGAGTGTGGAGAAGAGGATATAAAATTCGACAAGCAGTACGGAAGCAGGACGCTCAGGACGACATCGTTCGCCAAGAGGGCCTTCAGCGCCGAAGCCCGACGGCGTGCAGCTTCTGCCAGCAACCGCTCGAGCCCAACTCCGGAGCCACTCCATCGCCCCCATGAAGTCGTCGGCACGTAAACTCGGACGCCCCAGCCTCTGAATCTTAATCATGTATAATTATTGAATATATCTGTTTGCTTAAACTGAGCCATACGGTGTCTCTTTGCCTCTCCGTCCCGTGTGGACCTGCACATTATGGGGGTCATCACACTGGTGTCAGAAGTGGGGTCTCAAAAGCAAATGTCCTCTGAATGCTGTGACATTCATGACTTCAAAATTGTAATCAAAAGGGAATCACGGGACTGATTGTGGGACTTTTACCCCCATTTGAGAGGCTTGAGGCACTGGAGGGCTTGAGAAAAAAAAATGTCTGTATCTGAGGGAGCTCCCACTCCACAGCCGTCGCTCGGAGCAAGCATGCTGGCATTAGGACTCGTCATTCCGACGTTTACGGGAGATAAGACAGGGGTTCCAATCTGCGATTTCTTTTCCATGCTAGAAGAGATTGGGAAAATGGGGGGATGGTCCGATGCTCAAATGCTGGGAATGGCGAGGTGTAAGATGGCAGGGGCTGCTCATGATTTTGCATGGCGAGACGAAAAAGTAAAATCCACAAAATCATTTGCGGAATTTAAGAAGCTCGCGTTTGAGCATTTCGACACTGAACCACGTCACGTGCGGGTACAGAGGTTCCGTGACGCCGGACAGATGGTAGGGGAGGACGTGCGAACGTTTGCGTCGCGGCTTCAGCGCTTAGCGCGCGATACGTTAAGCAGGGAGGAGGAAGGAGACCAGCTAAAGAAGAAATACGCGGAGGATATACTTAAAGAGGAAATGACCGCTTTGTTCGTGGCTGGTCTGCAAGACCCCGTGCGCCGGTTCGTGCTCTCGCGCAAGCCGAGCAATTTCGACCAAGCCGTGGAGGCCGCATTGGATGAGGAACGAAATGAGGCGTTAACGACAGCCGCAGCGAGAGTACGCGTCATAGAGAGAGCGGTGCTCAACCCTGAGGTTGCTCTCTTGACAGAGCGGTTAGATCGCTTAGAACAGCTGCTATCTCAGCAGGTGGAACGCCAGGTTGAAGCGCGCGCTCAACAGCGCCCATTCGCTGGAAACCGGAGACCGCCACAAAGCTAGAGGCGCGGTATGCGAGATTTTGAAGAAATCGTATGCTTCGCTTGCCAGGGTCGCGGACACATCGCCAGGTTCTGCCAAAACGTGCGCCGTGGGGAGCCACAAAGAGAAGCAGGCGAGACACGCCCTAAGCAAGCCTACAGCGGGGCTCCAGATACCGAGACAAAAAACTAGTTAGTCCTCCCCAGCCTGAGGAGCGTGGGGAGGGAGCAGTGGATGATGAGGTGGTGGTAGTTTGTGTGGCCGACGAGGCATGCCCTGTTGTGCGTTGCAAGTTAAATGGTTGTTGCATGGAATTGTTGATAGATACGGGGTCAAAGGTGACATTGCTTAAGGAGAGCAGTTTTAACACGCTTCGAAGGAAGGGGGACCGCGAGGTGTTGGAAGCGTCTGGTGGTATGGCAACCAAATTTGTAGGCATAACGGGGGATCCTCTTGGCATAAGTGGACT
The DNA here is from genome assembly GCF_052857255.1 of Amblyomma americanum. Classification (NCBI taxonomy): domain Eukaryota; kingdom Metazoa; phylum Arthropoda; class Arachnida; order Ixodida; family Ixodidae; genus Amblyomma; species Amblyomma americanum. The sequence continues at coordinate 187,340,594 of NC_135498.1, read as the reverse complement.
CTACCGGTGACACTTCTCTCTCGGCGGAATTGCATTGGAGCACCCCTGCTACGTATGCCCGGACACGGTGTCTCTGCCAAACGGAGTGTCAGGTATATTAGGGCAGGATTTTTTGAGAAAAGGGAAGGTAGTAGTCTCATTCTCTGAGGAAGAGGTTAATGCGGGCGGCTCAAAAGTTCCGTTTTTGAACAGGAGCGGGGCTGAGATTCGCATTACCGATATTGACACCCGTCAAACAGTGGGATCATTGGAGAAGGTATATTCGCGGGTTGCCGTCAGGCTGGTCGAGGAGGCGGTCGTCCTTCCTTGGTCGGAGCACATTTTGTACGCGTTTGTGCCTTCAGATGTAGAGAGCGGCGCCGTGGGAGTGCTTGAGCCGGTCGACTCTCTCAGCAATGGCCTGAAGGCAGCCGCGTGCCTCGTGACAGTTAATGACGCCCACAGAGTGCCCCTACGGGTGGTTAACTGTAGCCAGCAGCCACTGAGCCTTCTCAAGAACAAAACATTGGCTTTCTTCACCTCTGCGATAGAGAAACGTGAGCCCACCGATACGGTACTCGCAACTGTAGAGCATGCTAGTCCTTCGGCTGCTCCAAAGGTGTCATTCGATCTTTCTCACGTAAAATCCAGAGAGAGGGAGGCTCTGGCTGGTTTGCTGAACGACTACTCGGAGGTATTCGCCGCGTCCAACCTGGATTTGGGCTGCTGTGGCGTTATAAAGCACAGGATAGAAACCGGCCCTTCATCGCCCGTTTACCAGCGTGCGTACAGGATTCCTTACTCCCAACGTGAGGAGATGGAGCGGCAGGTGCAGGACCTGATTGATCGCGGCATTGTCGAACACTCAAAGTCACCATGGGGAGCACCAGCACTATTGGTGGAAAAGCCAGATGGCTCGTATCGATTGGTAGTGGACTACCGCAAACTAAATGCCGTAACTCGCATCGATCCATACCCCATCCCCAATATACAGGAGACGCTTTCTCAGCTGGGCTCTGCCAGGTACTTCACGGTAGTGGACATGGCGGCGGGATTCTGGCAGATAGCAATGGATCCGGCAGATGCCGAGAAAACGGCATTCAACACGCCCTCAGGGCACTATGAATGGAAAAGAATGCCGATGGGTCTGGCCAACAGCCCTGCTGTCTGGCAGAGAACCGCTGATGTTATCCTGGCAGGTCTTCTGGGGAGGCTGTGCTTCGTGTATATGGATGACATAATCATATACAGTGACAGTTTTGAGAACCATTTGCGCGATATTGAGCAGGTTTTGGTGCGACTAAGAGGAGCGGGTCTCAAGCTGAAGCCCTCTAAGTGCCAATTCCTCAAAAACGAGGTGAAATACCTCGGGCACGTTGTTTCAGCTGACGGCGTGTGACCGGACCCTGAGAAACTAAGGTGTGTCTCGGATTTTCCATCCCCGACTAGCGTCCGCCAGGTCCGGCAGTTTCTCGGCCTGATCGGTTACTACCGAAGGCACATAGAGGAGTTCGCCAAGCTCGCTAAGCCGCTCACTGCCTTAACAGCCAAAAATGTCGCCTTTCGCTGGGACGAAAACGCGGAAGATGCTTTTGGGGCCCTGAAAAGGAAGCTAATGAGTGCACCGCTGTTGCGCCACCCGGAGTTTAATTTGCCCTTCGTTATGGCCACAGATGCGTCAAAGTTCGCAGTTGGTGCCGTGCTATCTCAGGTTATCGAGGGCAAAGAACATCCCGTTGCTTTTGCTAGCCGACAGCTGAGCCCCACTGAGCAAGAGTACGGAGCTACGGAAAGGGAGTGCCTCGCCGTTGTCTGGGCAGTAAAGCAATTCAGATGCTACCTTTACGGCCGCAAATTCAAGCTAGTCACAGACTGCCATCCTCTGAAATGGGTGATGAGTGTCAGGGACCCTAGCTCGCGACTCGCTAGATGGAATCTACACCTGCAGGATTACTGCTTTGAAGTTGAGCACAAGTCAGGAAAGACACATCTGAATGCTGATGCACTCAGCCGCACAGCTGCCGTGGCAACTATAGATGAGTTTGTCCCCGTAGTCGACCCCGCCGAATTACGCACAGAGCAGTGCAAACATCCTGACCTGAAGCGAATAATCGAAAGCTTAGAGGGCGCACCGTCTCACCCCGAACAGCTAGGTTATTTGATTGACAAAGACGGCACCCTGTGTCGGCGCACGAGGCCAACCAGGAAAGGGAGACCAGAGAAAACCGCTTGGGAGAGAGTCGTCATACCTCGGTCGTGGACAGAAAGGGTTCTTCGCGCGTTTCACGATGCGCCATGCGCCGGTCATTTTGGCGTAGCGAAGACACGCAGGCGTGTGGAGCGTTTGTACTTTTGGAGTGGCATGCGACAGGATGTTAGAGACTACTGTGCGAAGTGTCATTCCTGTCTCGAAAGAAAAACGCCCAAGGGATGAAGACCAGCTCCAATTCAGCCGTTCCCTGAGGTTTCGGCTCCCTTCGAGCGGACAGGTATGGACATAATGGGCCCATTGCCCACGACCACTTCCGGAAACAAGTACATTTTAGTATTTGTCGATCCCCTTTCAAAATACGCGGAAGCGGTAGCACTCCCAGATCAGAAGGCAGACACGGTTGCAAGAGCATTTGTCGAACAGATCGTGCCCCGACATGGACCCCCGAGGCAACTCTTGACAGATCGGGGAACGAACTTCGTGTCGCAGCTAATGAGGAGAGTTTGCGAGCTGCTTAATATCGCTAAGAAGCAGACAACACCGTACCATCCGGGTTGCAACGGCGCGGTGGAGCGACTGAACCAAACCGTGGCCGGGTTCCTGTCGCATTTTGTTTCGGGCGACCAGCGGGACTGGGACTTGTGGCTCCCGTATGCAATGTTTGCCTACAATTCCGCAGCACACGAGAGCACGGGCGAATCGCCATTCTTTCTTCTCTACGGCCAAGACCCGGACCAGCCTAGTGAAGTGCCAGAGGGCCCCCGTCGTGTCGCATACGCTTCACTGGACGACTATAAGGTTTGGCTAGAATCGCGCTTGCAAGTGGCGAGGGACATCGCAAAGGAGGCCTTAAAGAAAGCGGCGAAGCGCAGGAAGGAGGTGCACGATCGCAGTGCTAGAGACGCGCCGTTTAATGTGGGGGACAGCGTGTACATTGAGAACTGCCAAAGGCAGATTGGGCTAGCTCGTAAGTTCCAGACGAAGTGGAGAGGACCGTGCGAGGTTGTCGAGAAGCTTTCTCCGGTAAACTTCAGAGTCCGAGACGTGAACCGGCGCTTGATAAGGATACACGCAAATCGCCTCAAGTCGGCACCGGTTCAGTATTCACGAAATGAGGAAAGGGAAAGCGCGGATTTTGATGGGGACAGAAGTGAAGCGGAGCGCGCAGATAGTTCGCAAGAAACGCCCTCTCCTGCATCTGTTCGGCAGGCGCCAGAGGTGACAGCCGGAATGCCACCGGATTTACTTCATGCATTGCTAGAAGAAGAAGCGCGCGAGGTTGCCGCGCAGATAACGCCAGGAGAGGCTCCTGCCACGAGCCCTCGCGAGTCCCAAAGCAGACAAAGGGTCACAGACTTAGGGTCTCACCCCGAACAGCTAGGTTATTTGATTGGCAAAGACGGCACCCTGTGTCGGCGCACGAGGCCAACCAGGAAAGGGAGACCAGAGAAAACCGCTTGGGAGAGAGTCGTCATACCTCGGTCGTGGACAGAAAGGGTTCTTCGCGCGTTTCACGATGCGCCATGCGCCGGTCATTTTGGCGTAGCGAAGACACGCAGGCGTGTGGAGCGTTTGTACTTTTGGAGTGGCATGCGACAGGAAGTTAGAGACTACTGTGCGAAGTGTCATTCCTGTCTCGAAAGACTCATGAAGACGTATGACTCATGAAGGCCGATATCCGCTGCGTAATCGGAAAGCTAAGTCGGACTAATGGCGTAAACAGAGCGGAGTTGTGAACTGGTTAGAATTGTGTAATGCCGCAGCTCATAACATTGCTATGTGCTTATGTGTTAAGTTATCGGAGTTGGTAGTTAAACCTTTCTGTCATTAAGTAACACTTTCACAGGAGAGCATGCGGAGCGCATGCAGAACCTGCCCTACTTCCTTTCGTTATCTATATTTTTGTCTGTGCCGTGATCGTGCTAGAAGTGGGAGCTCCTTTGTAACTGTGGTAAATTTATTTCGTCCAGTTTGGACTAGAAAGGAGAGGCTTGGGTGCTGAGTTTCATGTTTATCTGTAAAAGATCAGTGCTGCCCCTGGAGACGCCAGTTATGACAGCGGAGGCATATGGTGTTGTGCAGTGGTGTTGAGTGCAGCGAAAAGTGTTTTGTCGGACGCACTGTGCGAGGCGATTCAGAAAGACAAGGGGAGCTGCATGGACTCAAATGTTCGGAGAACATTCTTCTGGAGGGTGAGCGAGTGTGACGTTCCTTGTGTGTGCTACGAGGTTCCGCGTTCGACGGCGCGGCGTAGACGGAGACCCAGATGACAGCGGCATCATCAATTACCCAGCCATGCTCTTTGAGAGTGACGACCAGAACGAAGGGGTTTAAGCCCAACCGGACCCAACCGGACCCGCCGCCGCCGCCGCGGGGAAACGGGCTTTATCCTCCCCAATTGCCGTGGCGGTTCCAGGGGAGGCCTCCCGAGCACATCCCAGGACAAGGGACCACTTTCCCGGCCGATGACCCGCGGGAACTGTCAGCGGGCCGGAGCGCGCCTTACCTTGAGGAGCGAGTGTCAGTTGATTGATGGAGAATGGAGGCCGGTGACCCGCGGGAACTGTCAGCGGGCCAGAGCACGCCTTACCACAGCCGACGCTATGCGCTACCTCGAAGACAACCTTCTTTTCCTCGGACTCAACACGTGAGGGGGGCGAGACCATAAGTGTGGTGGTATGTTTGTGCGCCCAAGTGAAAGCCCTAGCCCCCCCTCCTTCCCCTCCGGCGTGGGCGTCCTCACCCTAGGGAGTGTGGAGAAGAGGATATAAAAATCGACAAGCAGTACGGAAGCAGGACGCTCAGGACGACATCGTTCGCCAAGAGGGCCTTCAGCGCCGAAGCCCGACGGCGTGCAGCTTCTGCCAGCAACCGCTCGAGCCCAACTCCGGAGCCACTCCATAGCCCCCATGAAGTCGTCGGCACGTAAGCTCGGACGCCCCAGCCTCTGAATCTTAATCATGTATAATTATTGAATATATCTGTTTAAACTGAGCCATACGGTGTCTCTTTGCCTCTCCGTCCCGTGTGGACCTGCGCATTAAGGGGGTCATCACACAACCTTAGGGCCAGACCAAAAGAGTTCAGAGAAGGGGATAATGTCATCATACTAGAAAGCGGCCAGGTGGGTAAACTACAGCCGGAGTGGCGCGGACCAGCTGTTATAAAGGAAAGGAAGAGAGATAACAGCTATATTCTTGACACTGACGAGGGAAACAGATGGGTGCATGCAAATAGGCTGCGACCCTACGTAGCACGAACCCAGAATGTGGGAGTTGTCTTAGACTCGGACAGCGAGCTTGGTGAGGTGTATGAGACTCCACATCGCGGAATGCTGAACCAATCCCTAATGTTCGAGATTTCAGATAAAGCGTTGACGCAGCAACAAAGACTTGAGATTTGAGAAGTCATAACGGGGGCATCTGAAGTTTTTTCTGAGCGCCCAGGTCGATGCAAAGTGGGCAGCCACAAAATAACGCTGCTTCCCAACACCAAGCAAGAAAGGTCACACCTGTATAAGGTACCTTTCGCATTCAGAAAGGAGATAGAGCGTCAGGTAGCACAACTACTAGAATGGGACTTCGTCTATCCAGTTGACAGCTCGTACGCACATCCAGTTGTATGCGTAGCCAAAAAGGATGGGTCAGTAAGGATGTGTATTGATTTCCGAAAATTGAATGCAGTTACCGAATCAGACAGCTTCCCTATGGCTAATATGACTGAGATGCTCTACGAAGTGACAAGTGCCAGCTACATATCGGTATTGGACATGACTCGCAGATACTGGCAGATCGCCTTAGACAAACAGTCGCAGCTTCTTACCGCGTTTGCAACACCTCAAGGACTCTATGCATGGAAGGTAATGCCGTACGGGTTGCAAAACTCGGCAGCAACTTTTCAGAGGATTATGAACGAAATCCTACAAGAACATTCCTCCTATGCAATGGCATACATTGACGACATCACCATCTTTTCGGCAACCTGGGAGGAGCACATCAAACACCTACAGGCAGTACTTGAGACACTGAGAGAAGTAGGCTTAACTGCAAACGCTGCGAAATGCATGTTTGCGCAGAGAACGGTAAAATACCTAGGCCATGTAGTAGGATCAGGCAAGCATGCTCCCGACCCAGAGAGAGTAAGCGCGATCACAAAACTGAAAGCACCCAAAACAAAGAAGGAGCTGCGTAGCGTATAGGGCCTCTTTAACTACTACCGAGAATATGTACCGGAGTATTCAAATGTAGTTCGCCCATTGACGGACCTCACCAACAGGCGGGTCCCGAATGTCATTCCCTGGAACGAGAAGGCCGAGGAAGCGTTTGGTGAGGTGAAAAGGGTACTGGCGTTGTTGCCGGAGCTGGTCGCACCTGATCAACACCAGGAGTTCCTTCTCACAACGGATGCCTCGGAGGTGGCGATAGGAGCATGTCTGTAGCAGTCTGTTGAGGGGGAACAGAAGCCGATTGCATTTCTGAGCAAGAAATTGACCCCTGCTCAGACCAAATGGTTGGATATCGAAAGAGAAGCTTTTGCAGTCGTGTGGGCACTGGGGAAACTGGATACTTGGTTATTTGGGGTTAAAGTGAAGGTCGCAACAGACCACAACCCGCTCACGTACCTGACCCGTTCAGCGCCCACTAGTGCGCGGTTGATGCGTTGGTCGCTTGCATTACAAAAGTATGACCTGGAGGTGGTGCATATTAAAGGGTCACTAAACATGTGCACTGATGCGCTCTCTCGTCTAGAATGCCAGGAACAATGACATTAGGATAATTCTTTGATGTGTGTTTGCGTCAGTTTCCTCTGCTATAGCCGCAAACGAGTGATTAAATAATAGGTGTAATTTTTTTTAGGGTAACTAGTTAGCTTACTGCGGTAGTCACGGGGGGAAGTGAAGGCTAGTTTGGCAGTTAGCCTTCAGAGAACGAATATGGCAAGTTCTGGAATGTGCAGACTGGTGTTCTACCCCTGTGTGCGGATTGAATTAACCACAATATGCGTGTGTGTGTGCACGGTTGTGTGATTTTTTTGTGTTCCGGCAAATTGTGACTGAACTTTTATGTCACACTGACAGCAAGTGTCCGCGTGACATTCTTGGTTGGGAGGTGTGGAGTTCGCTGACCGTTCTTCGAACGAAGACAGAAAGGCCGCGCCAGTGTCGGCGCCGCGTGCCGCATCAAAGGGAGCCGTCTGGTCCCTACTTCCTCCGTCTTGCAGCGGACGTCCTTGTTTACCCGCGCCGCCTCGGGCATAATCCGCCTTGAAAAAGCCTAACCAGATACAGCTGTCGACATGTGTGCGTCGTCAAGGGGTGAAGAGACTTCGGCGATGCGGGAGAGATACAGCTGGGTGGGGACCGAGTGCTGGGTGACCAGAAAACGGATTATTCCCTTAACGACTGTGTTCTCTTTGTTGCTGTCAACAACCTGAGTCATCGCCTCGTCGGCACATGTTTCTAGCATCTGTGGTGCCGTGGGTGGCGTGGCGAACGGAAGTCGCATTTGTGTTGTTTGTGTGGTTATTTGAAACCTCCTCCCCAATTGTTTTAATCAGAACTTTTTCCCCAATCTCTGATAAGTGGGCGGACCTTATTTTCCTTTCCCTAACCACTGATTGGCCCCGCCGCGGTGGCTCAGTGGTTAGGGCGCTCGACTACTGATCCGGAGTTCCCGGGTTCGAACCCGACCGCGGCGGCTGCGTTTTTATGGAGGAAAATCGCTAAGGCGCCCGTGCGCTGTGCGATGTCAGTGCACGTTAAAGATCCCCAGGTGGTCGAAATTTAACCGGAGACCTCCACTACGGCACCTCTTCTTCCTTTCTTTTTTCACTCCCTCCTTTATCCCTTCCCTTACGGTGCGGTTCAGGTGTCCAACGATATATGAGACAGATACTGCGCCATTTCCTTTCCCCCCAAAACCAACCAACCACTGATTGGCGAGATGGGTCGTTTGTTATCTTATTGGTTGCTGTCCCGGCCAAGGGCGGAGACAGACGGTTTAAAACCAAGCGCTCTGGGTTGAGCGGGGGCTGAATTCGTCTGATCCACGATTTAGGCATGTAAATAGTTTTCTCCTTGCTTTGTTTCTTCTCGTTTTTTTACCTATGTTGTAAATGAATAGTTAACCTTCCCCTTTCCTTGAGTAATGTGAATGTTTGCGAGTAGAACCACCGAGTCATCAAGAAACCCCGATTTCATCATCAAGTAGTTTCCTCTCATCGCCACCGGAAGGGGAAACTCAACTCTTCCTGTACTCTCTAACATGAGTATCTCCTGCTTGCGGACATTAGAGAGTGTCCAAGCACAGGCGCTCAAGATATGCCTCGGATTACCACGTTGTGCCTCGAACAAAGGCACGATTGAGGAATCTCGTGCGTGCCCAATATCGGTCTACCTGTCACACGAACCACTTCGTGTATATTTACGTGCGCTTACACGGCTGACGAAGATTTTTGATGAGCGACCGGACCGCAGTTTTGCACGCGCAGTGCGCTTCCATCGCTCCGAATTGCCATCAGACTATGCCCTGCCGCATCATTCCTTGCAGCCCCCATGGGTAATGGCTCAGCCTTCAGTCTGCCTGCATGTCCCTGGCATAATCAAGAAGTCTGCGATGCCGGTTAGCGGACTGAAGAAACTCGCACTTGCCTACATCTGGTCAGAATACCACAAATGTGTGCACGTCTACACGGATGGATCTGCGTCTCCAAATGCATCAACAGCAGCTTTCGCAATCCCCGCACAACAGACGACCCGCAGATTCATTTTGGGGCACAAGTCTACTTCAATCGCTGCAGAGCTTGTGGGCCTTCGGGAATCGATTCGCCACATTTGCGGAGAACCGCCTCAGGAGTGGTGCATTTTCACCGACTGTAAACCTGCGCTACACATTTTAGGATGCTTCCTACGCCACACAGCCTACCAAGCTCTGGCTCTTGATATCATTAGTCTCGTATCATTTGCTCAGGGAAACGGCCACCGTATAGTGTTTCAGAGGATCCCCAGACACTGCGGACTCGACGGAAATGAGACCGCCGACGCTGAAGCAAGGAGCGCCTTCAGCAGTGGCCTGCGTACAGCTGTACCGTTCTCTACAGTGGACACAACTAATTGTCTTCTTTCGGAATTGATGAGGAGGGCGACGGCTGGGTACTGGGCCCTGCCAGACACCCGCCCCATCCGCCTTAAACGGGTAGATCCGACGATGACCTTTTCAGTTCCTCGCGGAATATCTCGCCCTATTGCATGCGTTATCCGTAGACTACGTTTAAACGTGGCATTCACGCGCAAATACTTGCACTTAATAGGAAAAGCGGACTCCCCGGAATGTACCAAATGTGGCGTGCTAGAGACTATAGAACATGTTTTAGTGGCGTGTCCAGCGTATGCACGTGAAAGACTCATACTCGCATCTGCTCTGAAGCCTATGGACACATCGCTCCTCTCTGAGGATTTGATCCTCGGCGCTTGGCCAGATAGTTTTCGAACTGTAAAGGCAACGCGAGCGCTCTCACGCTTTTTGAGCGACACGGACGTTGTCTCGCGTTTGTGATGTCAAAGTGTGCCTTGTGTTTGTTTTTTAAAGTAGTTTTTCATCTGCCTCCTCCCATCATCATCGTCCCCCATCGTGACCTTCTTTTATCTCCTTTTCCCGTCCCCCAGAGCAGAGTAGCAGGCCAGATATTTATTTTTCAGGCCAACGCTCTGCCTTTCTTACCAATAAACCTTCTCTCTTGTCTGGCAAACGTACATTTACCAACAGGATAAAGGAATCCTAAACATGACACTCTCCGAGCACAGCAAAAACATTGTTCTGTGCATCACCCAGCAGGTCACTTGAGGCTCTCCTGAATTCTGAGCTTTTTTTTCCACAAGTGCACAAATACTGTTATTGGTGGTATATTTTCCTTCCTTTTTAATGACACACCTACTCATTAGCATACAGTCGTAAAAAACTGCGTAGAGTAGGTTTACCTTTATTCGTCAAGAAGCAGCGCGGTTTTGTGGCTGACGGATTGCATGCTCGCCTCGTAGTCTCAAGATCCTTGGTTCAATTCCCCGCACCTTCTGAAGAAATTTTAGTGTTTCTTCGCTGTGGACTACACGGCTGCCGGCGGCTGTTGTGCTAATGGGACGTTTTAAAATACTTCGAGGTCGGATCGCAGGTCTATATTCAGTTATCGAGACTTGCCGTCTATTTAAAGCTATAAGTGATATTAACTTTATTACTGTCCCTTCAAAAACGCGGAAAAGGCTCCGGCAGGCAGAGGCAGTTATCTGTGAGGATGTTTTGTGTGCGCGACTACGCGAAAATTAAAGGTTCTCTAAATATCAGTCAGTGTGGACGCCTGAACAGCGCCATGAAGGAAGGGATGAAAGTGTAGCAATTGTAGAGATCCTGATCGACCTTCTTGGGTACTTTAATTAATGTGCACTGATATTGCAGAGCACACGGTCGCTTTTTTCGCTCCGGGTCCACCAAAATGCGGCCGACGCAGTAAATTTTCAATTCCCCAACCTCGTTTTGAGGAACCGAACGTCATGGTCGGTGGACCACCGCGACGAGTAAGCGATTTTTGCCTGGTTCGTGGCTGTGACCCTCCACCGCTGGGATTCACTGCTTGTGACGTCAGCGCTGATAGCTAGCAAGCGATGTACTAGTCAGTCGCTTTTAAGGTGTGCACAGGAGCACGTAATGAACTTGTATCACAACTTCGAAGTGCGTCACATCAGCAGGACGTTTACAGTACTGCGCACTTGCAAGAAGCGTGAAACGATGTCGGCTCCTGGCGCTGTCTGCTCCTGCTCGTTAGTTCGCAAGTGTCCAGCACATAGAGCATAAGTGTTGACTTTAGAATCAGACATTCCTGCGTGCAGCTGGCTTTCGTATCAAAAGCAGCTCTGACTCATCGCACAAATGCGAAAGAATGGTTGCCGAGATGTAGTGGCACAATTTATTGGTGAGACAGACAAGGTTAAAGCATTGTTACAAGCTTGTACAAATACAATGTTCAACGACGCACTGATTTCTCGCAGAATTCTACGTTTCTTTTGACATCTAACAGTTTTGTTAAGGAGACATCAATGCCGAATGTAACATACACCTGCATATTCTACCGGTTAACGTACTGAGTTGTTTTTGAGGAGTTCCGAGTTTTTTTCGTTTGCATTGCCTGAAGCAGCCTGTTAATCGCGGTTGTGTGAATAAGCTTTAAAAAAACGCGACATCTCTTGCATTCTAAGGAGTTTAAACATTCAGGATGATAAGCAGTCTGTCCGCAAAAAAGATGGAAACGAGTCCCGAAAGGCCGTCCGGCAAATTGATTCCGCTCGCAAAACGTCCAGAGTGGACTGCCTGAATAAGTCTCTCTGGTGACATACATTAAGGAAAAATTGGGGCAAGGCGTCTCTGTGAAGTTCTAAAAGAAGGCGCGAAGCCCATTCGAAGTTTGCCAGGTACCCTTGGTCGACCGCAAAACAGCCATCGGTCGTGTTGGCAAGCTTATTTGCTAACTTAACTACTACGGCCTAATAAGTGATAGAAAGATTGAAACGGGCACCCAGATAAGTCGAGATCTGCCCGCATTGCAAGGACAGCGTGCAAACTGTAACAGCCTGTTTGCTCGCAAAGTGGGCACCCGCTCCTTCCTTCACCCTTTGCTTTCTGAATGCTTGCAGAAGGGAATTACATCAAGGGCATGTTTATTGCGAGGGTCATACCTTCACGTTACCTGCATGTTGTTACATATTATTGAGGGATTTGTTCCCAATATCCGAACAGAATTTATTAATTCCAATCAGTTCCAACACGACGAGGAAGAAATATTCTACTGGAATATTTCCCTTTCAGATGGAGGGGGTTGCTTAAAAGGGCACTGAGGACAGATAGAAATTGCCCCGCGTCAAAAGAGGGTATCGCGTCGCAATCACAGAGCGACTACTGTATTTGGGATAGGAGGTTTTATGAGCTAAAAAGGAAACCAGATAGCGAAATACAGGTGTCGCCCTAGCAGTGTGATTTGACAAGTAAATTCACTCATCAAAAGTAATTTTCCCGCGCGGATCTCAGAGGCAACTCTACGCCGCCATTCACTTCAAGGCAATGGCAACACCTCCCCGCCTCCATCGCCTCCATTACAAACGTCGACCTGTTTAAAAAAGCTGTTACTGAACATATACATTGTAGCGCTGCTGCCGTATTTTGTTCGTGTTGTGCTTCATTAATTTCACTCATTCTTCTCGATATTGCTTCCTCCCTGAGAGTAAATAAATAAGAAAAATCTCTCTTTTGACTGGAGACGCTTCACGGAGGTGCATAGTGTTCGGATATGGCTGAAAATGTTTTCACTCTATAGCGCTCTGAATCGGCTGCGTGCTCAGGGAATCCATCCGACGACCGACCGCGTAGTCACCGGGGCGGTAAATATTTTCAATTCTGTGCTAATTCAAGCATGTGGCAATTTCTTCGCTGTCTTCTAGACCCAAGCAACTGGAAAACGGCTTAACAAGGTGATGGTTCGGGCTAGTGGGTATGCGTTATGATCCATAGCGCAGCAACAAAACAGGGGACAAACACAAGCGCTAACTTCCACTACAGCTTTATTTGGTGCACACAGAATTTATACAAGAAGTAAAGAATGATACCAGTCAGATTAGACAAGATACTTTGTGAACAAAGCTTAAAAATCACATGCAATACATTTCATCGGTTGGCATACTGCTCCGAGGCTAAAAATGCCATATCTTTCTTTGTCAGCGACAATGACGGACTGCTGACGCACAACCTTCTCCGTCTTCATCAACGTGAAGACGAAAGTGAGACCCTGTTAGCCGAGCTAAAGCATACATATCTGAGCTGAAATGTCCCGCAGAGCCCGTTCCCTCCATGCAAGGGCACCTCTAGTTTCCACCTGGATGCAAACTTCACACCATCGGAGGTCCGCTTTTCGATCACGCAGCTTCGCGCCCAGTCGGCGTCAGCTCCACACGGCGTCTCCAGCAAGTCTCTAAGGACACACCGTTTAATCTCCAACAGACTTTATTAGCGAGTGCTGGGCATTCCGCGCATTCTTAGGGGAAACCAGGGCGCGTAACATGCATTCCCAAACGGGGAAACGCCTCTCGCTCCAAAATCTCCGACCAATCTCCCTCACCTCATTCGTTGCCAAATTGATGGAGAGAGAACGCATTCATGAATGCTCATCAACTCTTTCCGCGCACCATGACAGGATTTAGACTTCATCTTTCGACACAGGACGTCATGCTTCAATTGTCTCACCATGTCCTAGCTAAACCACTTGGAGCAGCAACGAGGTCATTACTTTTTCTCGATCCAACTGAGACTTTCGATAACGTCATTCACCTAGCAATTTTGGATACTCTAAAATGCATAAACCCTGGAGAACGCCCATACAACTGCATCAAAGTCTTTCTGTCCGACAGCATTGCCGAGCTTTAAATTTATACTCTCATTCTCTGAATTCTGCTCCGCTTTTTGAAGACTTGGGGCCTGCACGATAGGCTCTGAGTTTACTGAGCGCTGTGTCTTTACATAGTGACTAATTTCCTGCAACTGTCTTTTCTCCTTCATCTTTTTCTTCCCTCACCACTTTCCCCCCGTGCAGGGTAGCAAACCGGCTGTTCATCTGGTTAACCTCCCTGCATATCCTCCTCCTCCTCCTCCTCCTCCTCCTCCTCCTCCTCCTCCTCCTCCTCCTCCTCCTCCTATACTCTCATATCTCCTGCCATATCCACGAGGAACGCTGGGACGCCGCATAGCTCCTTGCTTTCGCCCTCACTTTTCAATTTGGCACTGCTGTCACTAAACTAGAACTAGAAAAGAGAAACTAAACTGCATCCCTAACCTACACTACACATTTTATGCAGATGATATCACCCTCTGAACAACAGTAGGTACCGGCGCAGATATCTAAAATGCCCCACCGCAAGCGATAGACATAATTGAGGATCATGTCAACGCCGCAAGTTTATCAAGCTCCCCACAAAATTCGGAATTTCTGGTCATTAGGCGCAACACTCCAAATACTGAACTGCCACCCGACATTCGATTATACGAATGTGGAGAGCTTATCCCTCAAGTTTCTACCATTGGAGTACTAGCTGAGTCAATTGGTTTATGGGGTTTAACGTCCCAAAGCGGCTCAGGCTATGAGGGTCTCTTGATTCAAAGTAATAGAAATAATTACACAACGTTAGCCAAGCACACCAGCACCATCTCACAATTCACCTCATCAAACGTGTCGCCATCCGCCATAAAGGGGTGAAGGAAGCTGATATGATATGCATTGTGCAAGCATTCCATTCCATCGTGCAAATTCCATTCACTTGTCGAACGCGGAAAGAAGGAAAACTTGAACGGATCAATGCGAGAAGAGTAGGGCCTTAGCGAACCGCGATGATGTTGCTGCGTGTGTCGTTCCCTCAAAGGTGATAAATACAGTGCAGGATCAAGCGCAGGTTTACTGTTCACTTATATAGGAAGAAATTCTCGCCGAAGATTTTTCTTCTTGCCTCAACAGGTTGGATTCCATTAGGTTTCATTAGCTCTTTAGTTTCATTAAACCTAGAACAAGTAAATCTTAGTTTTGCTAGGGATTCTTTCAAGCTAATTAACATTCGACAATTGCAGTTGATGGGCGAATTGCTGTTCACGGTGATCCATAAGAGCGCGACAGACGGCAAAGAGAAGAAGGGAAACAACACAGAGCGTTGTGTTGTGTCCCTTCTCTGTCCCGTCTGTCGCGCTGTTAAGAACCACCGTTAATTAACATTGATTTTTTTCATACGGATCTCACACGATTCATGCATAGTTGAGCTTAGGCCGCACTGAAGATCATAAGGGGTTTTTCCAAAGTTTGGTTCTTTAAAAAGCTCAGGTTTCGAAAGGCGGATGACCAGGTATTTTTCATATGCTAATTGAGGAGATATATTGTTAGTAAGCGTAAAGCCTAGATAATGATAGCTAGTGACTCCATGTCATACTGACTCTCCAAGGTGACATGTATGAGCAAACGAACTTTTTACGTGTTACGCGAAGAAAGTGTGTTTTCTCTGTCTAAAGCACTGTACCCCACTTGTCGCCCCATGGAATTATGTTGGCGAGATGTTGAGGTCAGTGTACTAATCAGAACATCCAATATCACGATACAACACACAGTCGTATGCACAAAAACGAATCCGTATGCCAGGATGAAGTGCTTCTCCGCAAATTAGTTAATGCGTAGCAGAAGTAATAACTGTCCGAGCGCACTTCCTTGAGGTACTCCCGAAATGTCTCAAACACTGCCCAATTGCTGCCGCTGAAAAGAAAGACACCGCTTACGGTTAGTTGGGCAGAAATCCAGGGAACCGATATCTCAGAAAGCCGATAGACGTAAGTCTCAGAATTATTTAACATGAAGAACTTTATCAAAAGGTTTGCAAAATACAAAAATAATAAACCAAATTGACCATCACTGTCCAGCGACAATGCAAGAGAATGAATGATTGTTACAGATTGAGTCACTGTTCAAAGGCCTTTACGAAAACGGTGTCGAAGTTTGGAGAGAATACAGTGCTGAATTAGGAATTCATTCATACGATTATCGAAAACGTCGTCTATCAATTTACAACATGACGGTATCTGAGAGACTGGGCGATAAATTTGTTTTTTATCATCGTATAACTGGCACTCACGTGTCACGGGCTATGAGGCCAATAGTTAGGAAGTTAAGCGAAGTGCCGCAGGCTTCCCAGTATGTCGCGCTTGCGATGCCATTTATTTATTTTAGATTATGCTCAGGGCCTGCAGGCATTATAGACGTCGTGAAGAGCAAAACCGCAAAACAGGACGGGACTGAGGCAGGCGACAACACAGGGCGTTACTGACAACTGAGTATTTACTGAAACACAGCAGAGCTTATAAGGATCAGTCGCGCGTGTAATCTGGAAAGCAATCATAAATCATAAAAAGAAGATGACGCATGTAGAAACAATTCAATGGCAACCATGACGAAAACATTCAGTGCGGCGAAAGGAATGAAACCGAGCAAGAATGATACAACTAACCTGCGCAAAACCAAGCAAAAACAACATAGTGAAACGCTGACAAAAAAGCTAACTCTTTCTGAAAAATAGACACAGAAGGCGTGCTGACACACTTATCTGGCTCCGATTCCAGGATGGCACCAGCCTCAACAATTTCCATTTCCAACTGCCCCTTTCTTCTTCCTATTATCTCTGTACAATTAAGCTTAGGATAGCAGCCCTTACAACTGCGACAATGAACGGGCAGGGCATGTCCTCCGGACAAACTGGCAGATGTTTAAACATTCGTCTGCAAGAGCATGCGCGCTCCTTGAGTAGGCCCGGAGGACCTGCCCTGCCCGTTCATTGTCGCAGTTGTAAGGGCTGCTATCCTAAGCTTAATTGTACATAGATAATAGGAAGAAGAAAGGGGCAGTTGGAAAGGAAAATTGTCGAGGCTGTTGCCATCCTGGAATCGGAGCCAGATAAGTGTGTCAGCACGCCTTTTGTGTCTATTTTTCAGAAAGAGTTCGCTTTTTTGTCAGCGTTTCACTAGGTTGTTTTTTGCTTGGTTTTGCGCAGGTTAGTTGTATCATTCTTGCTCAGTTTCATTCCTTTCGCCGCACTGAATGTTTTCGTCATGGTTGCCATTGAATTGTTTTTACATGCTTCATCTTCTTTTTATGATTTATGATTGCTTTCCAGATTACACGCGCGACTGATCCCTATAAGCTCTGCTGTGTTTCAATAAATACTCAGTTGTCAGTACCGCCCTGTGTTTTCGCCTGCCTCAGTCCCGTCCTGTTTTGCGGTTTTGCTCTTCACGATGTCATACCAACTGGCCTACACCAAAGTCCTTCTAAATTACATTTCTTCTAATGTAGGCTCTTTTTTGTGTTCTCTGCCGCTTGAGGATCAGCGTGCTTTGTGTCCTGCGAATATTACCTCCTCGACCTGCAGAGCCAGGGCTTACGCCTTCTGCCTGCGTAACAATGTTTGTCCCCATGACGTATCATCCTTGTTTGGCACGGCTGGGCCTTCTGACGGCCATTGGAAAAGGGTCGTCAAGATCCTCAAAGCTGAGTGCTGGAAACAAGTTGGACTCTTCAATGCTTGGCTTCAAAATTTGTGTGTTCAGCAGTGTGGTCTTGGCTCATCCGGATGGAGGCGTTGGCTCGACTACCAACGGACCACTCAGCAGTCTACTGAATTTTTCTGGGAGCTTTTGCGGCGACAGCTCCCAAAGAAAGAAAAGAGCAAGAGGGGCATTGTTTCGGTTACCTTCTCGACGACGCTTCCGGAAAAACGCTAAGGCGCCTGTGTGCTGTGCGATGTCAGTGCACGTTAAAGATCCCCAGGTGGTCGAAATGATTCCGGAGCCCTCCACTACGGCACCTCCTTCTTCCTTTCCTCTTTCACTCCCTCCCTTATCCCTTCCCTTACGGCGCGGTTCAGGTGCCCAACGATATATGAGACAGATACTGCGCCATTTCCTTTCCCCCCAAAAAACAATTATTATTATTATTATTATTATTATTATTATTATTATTATTATTATTATTATTATTAATATTATTATTATTATTATCCCTGCCAATGTGGAAAGTATTCTTCAACACGGTCCTAAGTACGGCCTTGAACCAATGTTGGATAAGTATGACCTTCTAGCCTCTGTACACAGGATTGCTGACAAGGCACCAGCTGAAGAGAGAGGATGCTGCCTCCTTGAGAGTGTTGGAAGCTTGCAAAAGAATTTTAGCAAGAAGTCTGACAGCTCCAAAGTGCTAGGTGAAGTGGCCGGTTATTTTAGTGAGCACGATATCGCTCTTGTTCAGTCGGACAAGGAGGGGGGTTTACAGTACTGCCGCAGATTCTTTTCGAGAAAAAAGCATCAAACGCAGTGGCCAAGAACTTCCAGGCCATAAATCAGAAGCCATCTAAGTTCAAGAGCAAGGCAATTGCTCTTTTAGATGGACTGAACCTGCAGATGCTGAAAAAGCAGGTCTTGGTTAGCAAGTCTGATGTCCTGAACATCTTTTTTAAAGACCCATAAGAATGCCTGTCCGTTCAGGGCGACTGTTACAGAGAGAGGAATTTGGCAGGGCGAAGTCAGCAGGTTTCTGCAAACCCATCTTAAAAACCTAAAGCCTGAAGACCCTTTCAAGATTGACGGATCTCATCATTTGGTCGAATTGCTAAAAACAGCCGTCCCTGGTGCTAATTGTGCGGTGTCCGTTGATGTCGAAGAGTTATTTTATTCTGTTCCGCATGAAGAACTTTTCAGCGTTGTAAGGGAGCTCATAGAAGCTGGTGACGTGGTTGACTTCCATAACTCCTGTGGTGTGTCTGTGAATTCCTTCTTGGAGCTGCTCAGGTTCTATTTAACTTCAACCATTGTCTCTTTTGATGGTAAACACTATGTTCAAAAGAAAGAAATCTGTATTGGTTCCAGCGTTGCCCCACTGTTGTGCGAAATCTTTCTGGCCAATTTAGATCGAGTGCTGAAACGCAAGTTGACCCATGCCTTCATTTCTAGCGTTTTTAGATACATGGATTATTTTCTTCTCCTTTTAAAGCTTTCACCTAATGATGTACTAGTTGACGTAGCGGATGAGCTTTTGGCTGTGTTCTCTGGATGTTCACATTCTCTAAATTTTACCCTTGAGCTTCCGCAAGATGGATATATCCAGTTTTTAGACTAAAAATTCGATTTTATTCAACATGACCATGTATGCTGGGCTTTTCAGCCGAGATCGAAGAAAGCTTTATTGCCGTTCGACTCATTCAAAGCTCGTTAAACGGGCCTTGGCTTCTTCTTGTTTTAGGTCTGCACTTTTGAAATCATGCCATCACAAAGTGCAGCTCAGTTTTCTTCTTCAACTTGAGCGACTCGAAAAGGCCGGTTTTCCAAGCTCCCTTTTAAGATCCGTGGCCGAATCGCTGCTCAAAAAGCTTCGCCAGACGGCAAAAAAAAACATTTCCCACGAGCCACCTAGTCGAAATAAGTGTGTTGCCTTACCATGTCTTCACAGTATTTCCCACAATCTTAAGATCTCAGGCAGATATGGCGTTGACGTGGTCATGTCTGCGCCCTGCAAGCTCTCAAAACGTTTTAATTTGGTAAGGAAGCAGACTTCAACGCATGTAGTTTGCGGCATGAGGCATTCGAAAAAATACGTCTCATGCGCGACGGGGGTGGTTTATAAGATTCCTCTCAGCTGTGGTCGATTTTATATCGGACAAACTGGCAGATGTTTAAACATTCGTCTGCAGGAGCATGCGCGCTCCTTGAGTAGGCCCGGAGGACCTGCCTTGCCCGTTCATTGTCGCAGTTTTAAGGGCTGCTATCCTAAGCTTAATTGTACAGAGATCATAGGAAGAAGAAAGGGGCAGTTGGAAAGGGAAATTGTCGAGGCTGTTGCCATCCTGGAATCGGAGCCAGATAAGTTTGTCAGCACGCCTTCTGTGTCTATTTTTTAGAAAGAGTTAGCTTTTTTGTCAGCGTTTCACTAGGTTGTTTTTTGCTTGGTTTTGCGCAGGTTAGTTGTATCAATTTTGCTCGGTTTCATTCCTTTCGCCGCAGTGAATGTTTTCGTCATGGTTGCCATTGAATTGTTTCTACATGCTTCATCTTCTTTTTATGATTTATGATTGCTTTCCAGATTACACGTGCGACTGATCCTTATAAGCTCTGCTGTGTTTCAATAAATGCTCAGTTGTCAGTATCGCCCTGTGTTGTCGCCTGCCTCAGTCCCGTCCTGTTTTGCGGTTTTGCTCTTCACGATGTCATACCAACTGGCCTACACCAAAGTCCTTCTAAATTATAGACGTTCTGATTGCGAGAAAATATTCAGAATAAAAACAAGAATAAATCGAACAGAAATATAGAGATTTATAAAATATTTATGACAAAATAGAATACGAATAGGTTAATACAATTATGAGATACAATTTCACAGTGTTAGCTAAACCGCGCGTGAACTGGTTGTAATCTTTGATGCTAGTGTTTTATGGGAATGTGACTCCATTGTTGGAATGCTTGACGGCCAAGAAATGCAGTCATGGCTTCCACTTTGCAATTTCCGCGATTGTGTCTGGAATCTGAGCATGCCCATTGCAGCGCACCTCGCGCCATCTACGGTGGTGGCAACTACGCCATATTGCTGTGCAGACGCAGTTCCATGCCGCAGAGGTAATGATGCAGCAGTTTTTAATATGAGCGCCAAGACGCCGTACCACACAGCTGCCAGGAGCCGAGGTCTTAAGATTAAAAAATTAGGTGCGGTTTAACTACTGCTAAACCTGGTTATAAAGAGCGAAAGCTGTAGCGTATCTGGCAAGTAGACGCGATTTGTCGTCTGTAACGTTGAGTGCGTTCCGCACACTGAGGGAATGTTGCCCGCCTTGGTGGCTCAGTGGTTAAGGCATTCGTCTACTGAGCCGAAATACCCCAGTTGGAACCCGACCGCGGTGGCCGCGTTTCGGTGGAGGCGAAACGGAACTGAGGGCACTTAAGTCTGCTTACGTAGAGGAATGCGAAAGCGTGTGTTTTGAAGAAAGAAAACGTTTCGACGAAAGGAAAGGCGCCATAGCTCTCAGATCTCGACATATCGGTGGACAGCTAAACAAGGCGAAAGCATAACCTCTGGCTTTGTAAAGGTCAAATTTAGCGACACGCCAAGAGCGACTTTACCTAGCGTAGTGAAGCTTTCGCTTCAAAATTTAGGACCTCAATGTCAGCTCAGCAGCTATGTGCAGTATATGTCTTCTGCTGGCCATGCCTAGCTACTACTCACGATCAGAAGGCCACCCCGTGCCACGTGCAGAGCTTGTCTCGCCCCTTGTGCAGCCCTCGTTGTCATTGACGCGCGGTCGCAGCACGCCGCCTCTCGGAGGATGTGTACAGGTTTGGCGGGGAATGTAAGCGGCGAAAAGGAAAGGGAAGTCTTACGGAGGGCGGATACCTGGACGGTATAGTGAAGGAGAAATTCGCTTGGGCAATGCGGGCGCGGCGGATCGCGTCAGTCATCGGGCTTTTTAACTCGGGAGTCCACCCATCATGGGCGGCTACAACTAACATTGACTAAATGTTTTTTCCACCACCGCCATGTAATGCGAGGGCAAGATAACCAATGGTGGTATTTTCAATTCAATTCTGTTTTATTTAGTTTGAAACATATATGCAAAAGCGGGTGGCAAAAGCATATGGGCCCTTAACTTGCTAGTTTGGGTAGCGGACCAAGAGAAGGAAAGCGCAGCAAGACCCGGCAGAAAGTTAGGTGGGCGGATGAAATTAAGAAGTTTGCGAGGATAAGGTGCCCGCGGGCTGCTGCACAGGAAAGGGTTAACTGGAGAATTAAGGGAGACGCCTTTTTTCTACAGTGGGCGTAGCCAGGTACATGATGAGGATGAAACTGACGGAGAGTAACAAAAAAAATTGCGATCGATTTGCGTAGTTAGGCCAAACGTGAATCAGTGACGCTAGGACTTCAGTTTTTCACTTCGGTTCCGATGTTAGGATCAATTGTTCGCGGATGGAAGTTGTTCGGATTGAAGGATTAATGCCTATATATGCAGAATTAGTCATTCTCTAGTTAATATTCACAAATTCCTAGGAGTGCTCTTAGCACTCCTTTCGCAGTGGTGCAGCGGTTGAGCGATGCGCACACACGCCCACGCACACGCACACACACGCGCGCGCGCGCACGCACACGCACACAAGCACACGCACACGCACACGCACAAGCGCGCACACCCACGCCTGCCACTAAGCAGGCTTCCGGCAGCGAAACAAACATACACTACGGCTAAATGCGGCAAACCCCACTACAAGTGATATCGTGGAAAAAAAAAACAATCGCATGTAAATTCGCTAACAAATCGCCATACGGAGTTTATGAAAGAGTTGGCTTCAGAGCAATTAATACCGGCTGTATTTTCCCTTTTTCTAGGAAGAACAAATTTCTTTCAGTCACCACGATGTTCAGTAAAAAAACATGTGTCCATAATTTATCTAATATTTATTAATGCAACATATCTTCTTGCGTTGTTAGCTTTAAAACCGGGCTTGTTAACAACCAGCAGTGTTGTGATGGGTTTCCAAGGTTTGTTTTTTTTTCACGAGGCTATTCCTTGCCGGGCAATGTCTGTTGTGGTGGTAGTGGTTTTTTTATTAAAATAATAGCAAAAAGTAAGGAGAAGGCTTTCGCTAGCCCCGGCATCTGCCATCGATACTGAAGCATCTGAGCTGGGGCAGCGGAAATAAAGGATAGCAGGCAGAATGGATAAATGAAATGAAACAGGTGAGGGGACAGGAAGAGAGGATAGGGGGAGAAGTAATATGTGCAAACTGTTTACACAATAAGAAATGTGTCCAGGTTGTGCGCGTGATTAGTTCATTTTAGAGGAATTCAAACACACGCGCACAGCACTGTGTTGGCTACAACTGGAGTGGGGCGTCTACTTATTAATCGTTCAAGGTAGAACTCGGGGAGCGTTCGTTCACTGCGTGTAACTACCTGACGGAGAACAGACGGGACGTCAAGCCCGTGTGTTCGAGGAATGCACAGAGGCTCACCAAAGTTTGCTCGCGATTGCGCGCTCTTCCCTGCACGTTAAGGAGCCCGGACAGCAGCCTACGCCAACGGCTTTCTGGACTGAGAGCCCTAACCGCCGCTCAAACGTCCTAAACAATCTCCTTAAAATATTTTCACCACCACCTACACGTTGAAGTTCCCCAGGTGGTCGAAATTATTCCTTAGCCCTCCACTACAAGACCTCTTTCTTCCTTTCTTCTCTCAGCACCCGTACCGGCGCGGTTCAGATGTCCACCGAGATGTGACAGATACTTCTTCAATTCCTCTCCTTAAAAATCAATATTCAGGGGATTTCTGCAGACCGTATCGCCCAGAACCGCAGAAACACCAACCTGGAAGCTTAAATAATTTTCTTCACTGCGTTATGACACAATCTAAATCATGCCGTTGCCATAGTTCAACTTATAGCTTCTGTGGCCAGCATCAGGCCGCATACTTAACCAGGGGATTCTCCCGAGATGTTCTGTCATTCTTGAAAGTATAGTTTTTTAGTTGCAAAACCACTTTTCTCCGAATAGTTTGTCAGCGGTGTAGCGCAACAGAATACAACTAAGACAAGCTGACCAGCAGGCTGGCTAATAAATACTGAGTAGTAAACTTCTTACTGTTGCGGTCATTCTCATTTTTTATTGAGAGGCGTGCAGCCGACCGTAATTAACATCCATACCGGTTACTAGAATTTCGAAAATGCAGTTATCCTCAGCGCTGTACTCAACTAATATTGGCTGCACCGTGCCCAAATACAAGCGATTTCGAGATTTTTGCGGCCCAGGTTCGAACCCGACCGCGGCGGCTGCGTTTTTATGGAGGAAAAACGCGAAGGCGCTCGTGTACTGTGCGATGTCAGTGCACGTTAAAGATCCCCAGGTGGTCGAAATTATTCCGGAGCCCTCCACTACGGCGCCTCTTCCTTTCTTCTTTCACTCCCTCCTTCATCCCTTCTTTTACGGCGTGGTTCAGGTGTCCAACGATATATGAGACATACTGCGCCATTTCCTTTTGCCAAAAACCAATTATTATTAGTATTATTATTTTTGCGGGGAAAGCAACCTCTCCAGTGCACGTAACTCGTCCAAATAGCCAAAATGTGTTGGGCCGCAGCATCGGGGATAGCTGCGTTTTCGAAATGTATTTAATTGATATGGATATTACCCATATTGCTTACACACCCCTCAAGGAATAGTCTAATCATAATGGTTAAAAAGGTTAGCTACTCATTGGGTTAGTTTACTAGCGAGCTAGTTACCATGCCTTAGCTATATTCTGATGTGCTACAGCGCTGACAATGCTATGTCGAAAAAAGCGCTCTTCTCACTCAAGAAGCCTATTATTAAAAAATTGTGTAAAATCTTAGGTGAAATATCTGGCGTACACTCATCGTTTGGGACCGCTCTTATGCATACAGGCGCTGTACAAGGCGAAATTTTTTATGGCAATGAACGGAAAGAAACAGGGTTGGTGAGTCTGTAAATGTATCACTTCGCCATAGATTTCGGCATCCGCGGGATCAATTTTAGCCCTGAGTGAAAAAAAAGAAATGAAAATTGTGTTTTGAGGAAACGAAAAGACGCAGTAACTCTCTCACATATCTCGGGGGACACCCGAACCGCGCAGCAAGGAAAAAGGATAAAGGAGGGAGTGAAAGAAGAAAAGAAGAAAGAGGTGCCGTAGTGGAGGTCATATAATAGAAATCAAAGGCTATCTTTACCGACAAACTCGTACCCTTTGTACCGTCGAGTCTCACGTGTGCAGTAATTTGTTCACCAAATATAAGAGAGTACATTGTTGGGCAAGTCGTTCGTTCCTTATCATAAAGCCAACTGCGCACAAAGGACGTGAAGGCAACGCATTAAGCGCAGTCTGTGTTCCCTTCACGTCATTGTTTGTGCGTGCGCAGTTGGCTTTGTGATATTGTTCACCAATCTGCGCTGCTCGTTTACTGTACAGCTTGGTCCCCCCTCTGGGCTTCCTTCTCCTTAGTTCTTGCTTTCCAGAGTACACACACGCCATGATTAAAATAAAACCACACGCATGTGCGCAAGCTGCTTTGTTCGTACGGCACGAAGGTCCCCGGACTTCCTCGGGCCGTTTAGTTGTAACTTGAAACCAAACTTCAGTGCAGAGTAAGTGCACCACCGAGATTTGCACTACTCTGGCTTCTCACTGCGAACGCCCCCTTCCCCATGGTCGTAATAAGAGCCTCACACGATAAGAGCGCCACAGAATAAAAGAACGTTTGCTTGCACATTCAGAGGCCGCGACAGCCGATGCGATCAGACACAGGACGTACGGCCTGTCAGACGCCTGTTTCTCGTAATCCCTGCGTACAATTGCGAGCAGAAGTGAGGCCCCTCTCTTGTTCCGAACCTTGGCGCTCTGCATACGGGCGCGACCTGACGAAGCACTTATGGTGTTGAGACGCATCTCACAACGCATGCGCTTGCTTGCGGGGAGTAAGCGTCCGGGACCATTGACCCCGAAACCGCCGGTGAAGCACCGCGGCGGGCACCGTTTGCGACGGGAGCTTCTACTAGTGCGGGATGGATAATGCTGAACCCTTTAAATCGGGCGGTGGCTCAAGCCACCTAGCAATGACTTATGAAATTGTACTCTTGTCTTCATTTTAGCCACCAGTCAGACAACATTCGCTTGGTTACTTCTGCCCGCTTAAAATCTACTTTTTCCTTCACTGTTTTTCAACCCCAATGCTTTGAATAAATCAGCCCCGCTGCTTTCCACTGCAGGGTGAATCCCTTTACAGAAAAGTATCAAGTGTTCAGCCATTTCCTCCTCCTCTCCGCACGCAACGCAAAACGTGTCTTTCGCGTGGTACCTGACTCTATATATCTTAGTCCGAAAAACTCCCGTCCTGGCTTCAAACAACAACGAAATTTCCCTATAATTGTCATAGATATTTTCTTTGCTTCCTGCTTAAAGATCCTGTGTGTTTCCAGTGCTGATTTCGTCAGCATTCCTGTTTTCCTTAGAGCTCTCTGTTTGTTTAAGCTTTTTCATAAGCGATGATTGATGATTGTGCCCCTACTGCTGTCCAGATAACTTCTTGTCAATTTTCTAGTTCGCTTTCTCTATTTCATGTCAACATTCCTTGTGTACAGGTATCTAAAAACGTTTCTTAGTCCCCTGCTTTTCCCCCATTTTTCTCAATCGCTCCTCAAAAGCTATCTTACTGCTAGCTTTTCTGCTCTCGAACGACGCCCATCCCATATCGCCCGGTACCCTCTGATTTGGTGTATTGCCATGTGCTCCCATAGCTAGCCTCCCTAAACCTCGTTGTTTGATTTCTAACCTTGCTTGAACATGTAGCTTTATGCACAGGACCACATTGCCGAAAGTCAGACTAGGAACCGTCCACCCTATCCAGATCCCTCTTACCACTTTATATCTATTGTAATTCCACAGTTCCCTATTTTTCATGATAGCGGCATTCCTAATAGCTTTATTCATTACATATTTTTGATGCTCTGTCAGATACTCAGCACCGTTATATATCCACACCCCAAGATACTTGTACTCATCCATGAATTCTACCGTGAGCTATTGTATTCTATGCTTTCCGCCCTCATCATTAAATATCATGACTGCAGATTTTTCCTTACTAAACTTGAAACCTAATCTATCTCCGTATTTACCACAAATGTCTATCAACGTCTGCAAACCTTCCTTGTTGTCAGCGATTAGCACTATACTATCCGCGTACATTGGGACTAATGATTGCTTGATACATTCACGTTACTTGGTACAACATGAACAAGAAAGGAGACAGAGGACATCCTTGCCTAAGCACCCGCTGTATCTCTCTAGGCCCTGATACATTTTTCCCAATTTTATAAGCACTGTGCTACCTACCTACCTACCTATCTATATATATATATATAAATATATAATATAAAATTGAAAAAGGCTGGTTCTCCAGCCGAAACGTCGTGAATTAAATCCTGTTGTTTCTTTAATTTTTGGTGATTTTATATTATATTGACCAAATCACCTGCCAGAAATCACTTTTGGTATATATATATATATATATATATATATATATATATATATATATATATATATATATATATATATATATATATATATATATATATATATATATCTTTTAAAATATTAATTACTCCATCTTCCACGTCCAATGTGCCCAGTATGTCCCACAAATCATCCAGAAAAACGTTGTTGTAGGCTCCCCTAATATCCAGACATGCTAGCCTTAGAGGCCTGTGTTCCTTTTCAGCAATCACTATACACTGCGTCAATGAAAACAGATTGTCCTCCAACCTCTTTTGTTTCCGGAACCCATTTTGTAGCTCGATTAGCACCTCCTCGTTGTCCACGCAAGCCTGCAATCTTTCCTTTATAATCTGCATCACCACCCTGAATACCACAGATGTCGCTGTTATGGGACGGTAGTTACTTAAGTCAGCTTTGTCCCCCTTTCCCTGATATATCATGTTCATTCTACTTAATCGCCATTCATTGGGGGCTTTGCCATCCATTATCATTTCGTTCACTACCTCTATTAATGTTTGCTAGGGTTTTAGTCCTAGCTTCTTTATTAACATTATCGGAATACCATCTGGTCCTGTCGACGTGCCACTAAGAACCTTCTTCTCAGCCCTTTCCCACTCTCTTTGCTCAAGTGATGCAATTGCAGTAACCGGTCTATCCTCCTTCGATTAATTATGTGCAACATTTCTTTCCTTAAATTTTTCTGTCATCCTTGTTCCTATATGTTTCATTGCTTCATCCCCTTCTAGTCGAATACCCTGATCTGTAACAACAAACCTCTGCTCTCGCCTAGTCTCATTACTCATTGTATTTAGATGTTTCCAGAATTTAAAAGCTGCTTTTCTATCCTTTTTATTTACTTTTGACATCCAATGGGCACCTTTCTTCTAATTTTCTTAATAATCAAATAGGATAAATGACCTCAAATTAATAACGCCAAAACCAAATCCGAGCGCCACCTATCAGATGCTTCATGAAGCTTTCTCCGATGTAGCAGAATTGGTACCCTCGCATCAGTGGAGTCGGCGCTCCTGTCTGCCTTACTCCGTGTCCTCTTCGCAGGTGATTTAGCTGCCCCAGTCGTTATATGCGTGACAGTTCTAGACCGAAACCCGCGATATGGATTGGTAGGTAAACAAACAAGCATGAAGCACGTCCACCCTATTCCCTTCCCCAGAGTTGCTAAACAGTCCGACTGGCATTTAGCTTTTCGCACTACGCCATCTGCCGGTGAAGTACACGCTAGGCGTAAACCTCGAGCCAAATTTTTTGCTTGTCTTCGTCTTTGTTCGTGGCAACTTGCAAGTTTTTTTTCTTATTTCTTTTACACTGCTGTCGCCGAATAGGAGCCAAGGCAGGAGTACAACAGAAGATACGTAACGAGCAGATTGCATCAGTAGTGATTCATATTCATAAAAAAACTCCATAAATATGACGTCCGTAAGAGGGACCACAAGAAAAGCATTTAAAACACGGAATCCCGAAAAAAACTTTTGCAGGATGGTTATCGGCAATATCCAAGCCGAAAACATCCCAACTTTATGTCGTTTATGGCTGCTAGCAATCAGTATTTTGAGAGAAGCGTATCAAGAGAAGCGTATCATCTTGTTCCGAATAATTAAGGCGAAGAACGAAAACTTGGAAAAGAGACTAATAATGAGCGGCATAAGCGGCTCTTCGGCTCCCTCCTCAATTTACAGGGAAACGAGCTAAATTTTGCAGCTAGGCTCCTTGAACATAATACGGTCGAGTATCGATGCTGAGGATTGCTTGCGCAAAGCTGGCAGCGGCCGTTTTCGCATTCCCTCGCCGGCTGGCATTTCGTGCGGAAATTACTGGCAAAGCTTCGTATAAAAGCGACTCGTTCCCGGAGCTGTTTCCATCTTTCATAACCTGCGCACAAAACACCGCCTGCGTGCGATGGTTCGAACCACGAAAAAGGAATGACCAGCGCTGCTTATCATTGCTAAGCAGCTTCCTCTATGGTAGGTTGAACGTTTCCACACATCCCGTTCCACACAGCATCGCTCTTTTGTCCATTCATTTCTTTTTAGCATTCGTGTGTGCGGGCAGACCGGCAGGTGCGCATCTTTTCTGAGCCAACCGCACAGGCTTCCACACAAACTTAGCCTTGCTTAACGAGCAAGGAACGGAAGGTCAGAAGCAGCGACGTTTCCTGATTGGTCATGGATTCTGACGCCTCTCGAAGTTGTGATACCACTTTGGAACAGTAACCCCAGTGAAAACTGCAGTCATTGCAGCGTTTGCTGGTGCTGGTGTTTTATTAATGACTGGGCGATGAGGATATTGAAGCCCTGTACCCCGCAACTTGAAGGGCTCTTTTTGCTGTCACATGGATAAGCCTGTCATACGCAGTGGCACAGGCATGGGCTTAATGGTTTACATTCTTTTTAGGTTGCCCACTATACTTTTTGTCACATGGATGAACTGTCCCATCATGGCATTCATCTTTGGGAGCTGGTGCAAAACCCGCCAGTCTCCGAGCTATGGGGCGCGGCACCCGTGTTCGGTTTGGTTTATTGGTTTATAAGGGTTTAACGTCCCAAAGCAACTCTGGCTATGAGAGACGCCGTAGTGAAGCGCTCCAGCAATTTCGACCGCCTGGGGTTCTTTAACGTGCACTGACATCGCACAGTACACGGACCTCTAGAATTTCGCCTCCATCGAAATTCGACCGCCGCGGCCGGGATTGAACCCGCGTCTTTTGGGCCGGCAGTCGAGCGCCATAACCACTCAGCCACCGCGGCGGCACACCCGTGTTCGATTTCTTAGGCGCGGCTGACTTGGCCGATAGCGGTGAGCAGTTTCCGACTCCTCCTCCTGTAACTTGTAACTGTCCCGTGATCCATGTCATCGAGTATTCAGCGCCTTCATTGCAACAGCGTGCAGAGATACCAGAAACACGTGGAACTCACCACTTTACTCTTCCTTAATAGACACGTTCAGCATACAGTGTGCCGTGTTACCGTGGCCGGAGCACCGGGAACCCGTGCCGTCAGGACGAATGCGCAGATTGCCTTGAGGGCACCAAATGGTGCCATGTACTCGGCAGCTGCGCAGACACCTTCCGCATCGGGTCCAGTCAGCGCATGTGCACCGGCGGTGGGCGGGCTCCCAGTATTCCGGTAACGGTAACAGGTGGCGCGGAATGCTGAAGGTGTCTATTAAAAGAAGCTCGAGTGTTCGTATATGGATGCGCGGAAGCTCATGAATGTATTTTTCTCCGCAATCGCTGCACCAATACAGATCGAACTTGTTGATCCGAAAACGAAAGGATGGAAATGCAGTTCAGGCCCATGAAGAACCGACACAGCAGCAGACTCTCCAGGTTGTAAAAGTAATAAGTATTTGAAAATGAGCCGCTTAATAACGAAAACAAATATCCTGTTTTAGTAAATGGGCTGTCCGAAGCAATGAAAGCTGAAAATATCGGCATTGTAAATTTGAATCGTTGCTATCTTCTTGTTACTTAAAAGTCCCTTTTGAAATTCAAGAAAGCCAGCAGAAAAAGTTCGCTCACAGTACGATTTGAGACATCAGCACCTGCCCGAATAAATGCTGTAGCTTATGCATTTATATAAGTTTCGATGTCGAAGGACCAAGGCAGAAAGGAGAAATTGAAGGTATTGAAAGGACGAAATTTTAAGGATCCTATTATTTAACATCTAAATAGAATTTGCGCTTGTAACTGTCACTAAAATTTAACTTTTCAATTTAAAAGCAGCATATTTAAAACAAACATGTCCCCCTATAGTGCATGATGAGGTGCCAACAGGAATGGCACAGCCTCATTCACGGCGAGGTGGGGTGGAGTAACAAGAGAAAAAGGGGAGAGGCATTAGACACGGTGCTTCCCCGGCACAAAATGCAGCGGTGAGAACTTGATATGCCTGTAAGGGGAACCCATGCGGGCAGCACTTCCTCCGGGCCACTGTCTGTACGAAGTGCTTGGCCTGTTTTTAGGGTGGCGAAGGCCCCCCTGGCCCCCTCCCAACCCCCTTGGCGCCGTCGCTGTTATTGATCCACGCCTGAATGCACCGGAAAAGTAAAGTGGGGCTCGAGCTTCCCTCGCGCTCACACCACTTGCTAGACGTGGGACCAAAGGAATTGAAAAGTATGGGGAAGAGACGAAATACTTCATCTTAGGACTTACTCTATGCGTCATTCTAGTCAAAGCGGCAAAAACACCGACTAAGCAAGCGTCAAGTGATGTAGCTTTTATATATTCGAAAACTGGATACTGAATGCATTATCTAATGCCATCGTTTACTCTTCAAAGAATAACTTCTGCCCTGGTTGCTATATATAGTTTGTTTCTGACTGAAGCCTCTCTGCTTTCAATTTTCTCCTTGAAAAACAGACTACTATTGACGATATCAAGTGCGAAGCACTGGCCGGAATCTGAACCTAGAACCTCAATTCCGTTGCTAAATCTCTGGTAAATCTGCGGTAAATATTTTCGAATCTGTCGTATTTGTTGTTAAAACAACCACTACATAAAGAGAAAACGCGTGGTGATGATGATGTCGAAAAAATAAGCGCTGGGAAGTGAATAAAACTTTTTTTTTCGTGTAGTCGACTCCCGAGTTACCCAGGGCCATAAAGCTGCGCTGCAAAGAGTATCGCAGTACTCCCGCAATGCGCTGGAGATGCCCTGAAGCGCAGTGAGCTGTAAAAGGGCCACGAGCCGAGGCCAGCGAGACAAGGTGGCGGTGAAAAATTGATCTGTTTGGGGCAAAGAAAGGCAGTAGCGTTGAGGCAAGGCTGCAGCAGTCTTACTTCAAGCTAGGCACCTCAACCGCGCATAAAGGCAACTGAAGAAGGAGTGAACGAAAGACGGAAGAGAGGAAGAGCTGTCGTAGAGGAGAATAATTTCGACCAGTAGGGGGCCGGCCTGCTCAACGCAGGTCCGGAGGGCCAGAAATCGCTCGTAAACAGCGCCACCGTAGATTCTTCGTCTCACAGAATACTGAGATAGGGACTGATTTCAAGTACATTTTCAACGACAACAATTTCGACCACTTGCGGTTCTTTACTGGTCCCGCGCCGTAGATCGGCGCCTCGCATTTCGCCCTCATAGAAATGCGGTGAGCAGGATATCTTGTACGTTATATTTGTCTACACGTTCCGGATGTGGAACTCTAAATCAAAACTGCTCATGCCCTGCGGCAAGTTTCCCACTATTTCTAGACAGAGGCGCCGCGTACTCGTGCCTCTTTTTTGCTACTTTCTTTTGATGGTTTAAGCGAGAAACGACAATTTATTACAAAGCCTCAAGTGGCGGGACAGCCGAACAACTCTAAATCGCCTTTATCCAGGAATGCGGCAGAGTCGTCATCACACACCTTCCCAGAGGCTGCCGCCCTTGCCTGCGCTCCATTCGAACTCGTTCGCTGCACCGAAGTGACTCCCCCGTCAAATGTGGTCCAGCTTACTGTAAAGCTTCTTTCAGCAGCCTTCTGTTCCCTTAAAGGGTCCCCTATCCAGCCTGGTGCATTAATCACTACCAGGCCGCGCATGGTCTTCCGTGCCGAATTCTTGGATGCTGTGCGTTGCAGTGCAGCGAAAGTCGCAAGAAACAAAAATGATTTCTATTCTTTTTCATTTTGCAAGAAAAACGGTTTAAAAACGGTTCGTTCACTGAACAGGGAAAACGCACTTGCTTGCAAGGAACTGCTGCTTTCCTTGTATCTAACTGGACTTCGTAAATATTTTAGCAACGTTTAGAAAGCGGAAACTCTTCTTAATGAGCTGCCGTGCTAACTTCTTAACTACAATTATTTTTGTTTAAAGATCCCGTAGCCACGAGGGCTTTAGAGCCATTCTATGAATAGCTTCAATTACGCTCTTGCGGGGGAAAACTTATTGCGATAAATTTCAAGACGGCAGCTGTCAAAAGTCCGTTCGTTGAAACATCGCGAATGTTCACGTAGCAGAATTTTCTGGCGGGCAAGTTGGTGCACGGTTGGTAACTTCGAAACACTCGGCGAGAAAACGGTAGCAGAATACTGAGAAACGAACACTGCACAGAGTGCAGACTTTGTTAGAAAGCGACGCGAGGCAGCCTATTTATGAGCCCAGAAACAACTTATAGGACTTATCGTAGTTATTTAAATTAGAACGCCAGTTACAAAGCGCACTGGTAGTGTCACCCCAGAGCTGGAAAAAAGTGCGCTTCAAAACAAGGAACAAAACTTCAATAAAGTGAAAATGTCGGTAATTAAGGACAAAACTACATAAAACTCGAAAATGCAATCTGTCGAAGAGCTCGAAAAAGCGAGTAATTAGTTAAAATTCTGCTCCAGGCAACAGTCGGTTGCTCATCGTGAAAATTTAAGGCAGCGGTGGAAACCGAGGACGACGAGGACGGGCACAAACGACTGTCCTGGCCTTTTCGCGCTGCCTTAAATTTTCATGGTCAGAAAATCAATTCC
This sequence comes from Amblyomma americanum, assembly GCF_052857255.1. Lineage (NCBI taxonomy): Eukaryota > Metazoa > Arthropoda > Arachnida > Ixodida > Ixodidae > Amblyomma > Amblyomma americanum. The sequence goes on along the minus strand of NC_135498.1, from coordinate 187,307,300 downwards.
AGAACAGAGCATTGTTACCATTTTCATGTTGATTTTTTAGTCCTGATGCGCTCATCCATTTGCTTATCATTTTCAACAATTTGCCTGTTCAAGCATTTTTTGGACATGTGCGTTTCATCCATGGTTCGAGATAGTTTCGCTTTGCATTGGTTTTGTTTTTGTTTGCTTTGAAGGACACTTTTTCCGGCCCTTGTGTTACATTGGCCGTGCGCAGTGTGTGCTGTCTTCCCTATCGTTAGATCATTGCGGAAAGCTAGTTCCCTACGTGGTTGGTTTCCGAGCTTATAATAGGGTGTTCTGTATCATTGTTCGAATAACACTTAAGTCTGCAAAGTGTTTGTGCGTGGTTTTCGTTTATCATCCATCCGTCCGTGTTTTTGACGCGTAAGTATCGAAGCGGGCTTCGGAGAACAAATAGTGGTTTTTAAGGAAAGAAAATCTGCACAGTAACTGTCTCACGTATGGCGCTGTATGCTCCGAGACTGATGGACCTTGTAGTGGACGGCGAGCTCTTTTCTTCAAGATCGAAATTTTATGCTTATGTGTTGGAGTGGCTTTGCATCACACTAAGCGCAATAACGCCGAAAAAAAGCACAATATAACACTGAAGTTTTACAGCTGTTTATGGATAGACAGGCCTACTCAGTTTTGATGAAAAATAGTTCACGTATTCATTCCACGGCTTGTGTTCTAAAAAAAAAAACACGCCAAGTGATCTGACACCTTTTTCGCAGATACAATGTACCACTGGAGACAAAAGTCTCCGGGACGCGAGTTCTATGAAAAACGCTTATTGTAGCCCCACCTCGCCACCCAGTCGCCTGAGATTGTACAGAGATCTCGGAAAGAGCTTTTAGGCCTTTAATGCCTTCACACAATATCAGGCGACTGGGTAGCGAGATGGGGCTACAATAAACGTTTTTCCTAGAGCCGCCTAACTAATGAACCCACTGAGAGACGTGTTATTAATTTGCATGAGTGCCACGAATGGCCGCAGCTATTGAAACGCTGCAGCAGAAGCCACAAAACTTTCCGCCAAGGCTTAGGCGCGAACGTCCGCGCCGATAGAATCCCTGCGTGCGAGGAGCCGAAGCTCAGGCAATACGCCGTAGACGTAAAGAACCACTAAACCAGTTATATCTACCATACGGCTGTAAGAAGAACTGTAAAATCACTAGACCATTGCGACAAGAAAGAGACTAGATCAGATACTCAAAATACTGGAAATAATTGAGGACTGCTAAATGACGCAAGCAATCATGACTAGCTGATAACCAAAGCAGTGAAACCTAGCCAATGATAGGGATAAATAATGTCAATACGTCATTTAAAAAAGCGGTCTGTATTATCTCAGCACTAAATTAAGTTGCCACTTAAATTTGTGTTGCTTCAGACGCAGTGATAATACGTTATTTTATTTTTTCACTACAGTGTGCGTTACTGAAATAATATTCCAGTTGTCCCGTAATATAGTGCCTGCGTTGTCTTTGGTTGATAAGGGTTCAACTGTTTCTGTGCGGAGTCTGGGTTTTAAGCACTTGGTGAGAGGCAAAAGTATATTTCTGTGCGGCCAAGCTTCAACGCTTTTTGGCATGAGCGGCAAATCATTGCTTCCTCTGGCATTATGTAGTGTGGAAGCCTCACTGGGAGCAGCAGTTTCCCGATGACAACCTCAGAGTCGGCGATCATTATACTTGTTAATGAGAAACCGCCGCCCTTTCATCGGCTTCTGTGTACCGAGTCTCGCTTTTTTTATTCTGCACTGTAATCTTACACAAGAGACCACCGCGAGCTGGAATATATAACCGAGGCCGTCAGTTAATCCAGATGTCGTGCAGGCGCTGCTTCGTCTGTGGACAATTTTCCTGCGCCACTCCACGCCTTGTCACAAACGAACGGCTTGACTGAGCCCATCAACAGAACGTGTTCTCGATGTATGTGGCTTCGGGTCAAAGAAACGTGGACACCGTACCGCCTTTTATCATTTGCGCTGTCAACACTGCGAGCCATGAGACGACGGGGTTCAGCCCTTTCTTTCTCCTGTGTGCTCGGCAACCGCGCTCCACCCTGATCCCCATCTTGCCTTTTTCCGCCAATGACGGTCCCCGCACTGCACAGACCGTTTGCTTTGCCGGAGAAACTCGGTGTATCGGCGGGCCTGCGGACCAAAGCTTCGAAAGAACGCCTGAAAGCACGCTACGATGAGCGCCATCGCCACGTTACCGATACGCCTCGATGTGGCGATGTGGTCTGACTTTGGCGACCGCTCGCTCCTCTCGGCCTTCACCAGAAACTGTTGGCACACCACGAAGGCCTTACTTCGTTATTGCTCGCCGCAGCGCGTGACCTTATAGACTGCACGCCTCAACGCAACTGGTCGCCGTTCAGCAAAAACCGAACTTGTCACTTCGCACGGTTGATGATCACCATAAAAAAAGACATTGAATTCATACAAAGGTAGACATGCGTGCTAGTTGGTGGTTTATGCTCCTTAAAATGGCGCAAAAGACGCGGACGCACACAGAAGGTCCACACACAGAGCTTTGTCTCCATGATAAAGCCCTGACAAAGCCCGGGCATTCTCGTGAGACTGCATAACTTGGTCCGTGGGCTTCGGTTACGCTGGCGCAAAATGTAACGGGCGCGAATACGTTACAGATAAAAATGACGGTAATGATAAGATTGGTTAAATATGGCAAACTGGCTACTAACACCATGTACCAAGTACACTGGGGCACTTAAAATTCACGTTTACCTATTAATTAAACTATGCTCTTTGCAAAGCAGAGAAATCAGTCATCATCATCATCACCCTGATTGTGCACACTGCAGGGCAAAGACCTCTCCCATATCTCTCCAATTAACTATGTCCTTTGCCAGCTACGGCCACTGTATCCCCGCAAACTTTTTAATCTCATAATCCGACCACGAAACTTCCTGCCGCCCTCTGATACGCTTGCCTTCTCTTGGAATCCACTCCGTCACAGTTAAGCTCCAAGGGTTATCTTGCCTTCGCATTACATGCCCGGCCAAGCCCATTTCTTCCTCTTCGTTTCGACTAGGATGTCATTAACCCGCGTTTGTTCCCTCACCTACTGTGCCTGCTTCCGGTCTTTTAACGTTACACCTATCATTTTCCTTTCCATAGCTCGCTGCGTTGTCCTTAACTTAAGCTGAAACCTTTTTGTTAGCCTCCACTTTTCTGCCCCGTGGATGAGTATTGGTAAAATACAGCTGTTGTATACTTTTCTCTTGAGGGATATTGGTAAACGGCTATACCTGATTCGAGAGAACCTCCCAAATATGCTCCACCCCATTCTCATTATCACAGTTATTTCCTTCTCATGATCTGGATGAACTGTCATAACCTTTGCCAAGTAGAGGTATTCCTTTAACACTTCAAGCACCTCGCTACCAAATGTGAACTGGTGTTCCCTTGCGAGATAATTTAACATACTTCGGTTTTCTGCATGTTAATATTTATGCCCACTGTTCTGCTTTGCCTGTCCAACTCACTGATCATGATTTGTTGTTAATCTTCTGTGTGACTTAGCAAGGCAAAGTCATCAGCGACTCGCAGATTACTTAGGTGTTCTCAATTAACTCTTATCCCCAACTGGTCCCAGTCCAGGCCTCGGAACACATGCTGTAAACAGCACAGCAAAGAGCACTGTTGATTTTGCTTTGTTCATTGCAGATTCCAGGTCTTCAGAGAAGCTTTCATCGGTTTGGTCATCATGGCTGGATATAGGCGCGCAGGCCTGCACCGACTTAAGCTTATACCTCTTATTGAGCTTAATTTCGATAGCTGCCACCATCTCGTTAATACTACAGAGCTACTCTATGTTGCTATATCTTGACTGATGAGTAATCCCACTCTTACTTCTCGCCTGTTAGCTAATGCACGGTAGCACAGTACGTGCTCGCCCGTTAGTACTGCATACGCCTCATCTGTTCTCCTAACTTCACTAAGCCCTATGCCATCCCATTTAGTGCCCGCTAGTTCCTAGAACAGCACTGCTAGGCTATCCTCACTGGGTAAGGTTCTAGCGTTAAACGTTGCCAGGTTCAGTTTCCAATGGCGATGTCCGGAGCCAGAGAATCTCAGCAACCTCCACTGCGTCACAGGTCTGGCCTTCTCCTGAGTCAGTTGCTCCGCAGCCGCTGGGGACTGACGGCCGAGGATTAATTGTTTTATTCAAATGAGGCTGTGGCCAAGTACTACACCAGTGTGGCCAAATAATGTTCTTGTGAGGGCCGAAGTGCCTTGTCGGTTCTGGCCAATGAGATCTGGCCGCACTCCAGAACCGCTTATGTGCTTCCAGCGGCAAGTAGACTTCCCTTTCTTTATGAACCGCTGTTGAGAATTGCGTGGCACCAAGATTCGAGCCCCAGTCCGCTTGCACGCAAGGTGGATGCTCTACCTCTAAGCCATCGCCGCATTCCGCGATGGCGTATGTATTTCTATTAAAAGAAAAAACCCACAAAAATGTTCAAATACAAAAAAAGAACTCGCTCGGAGTACAGCTAGGGTTTCACAGGGGTGACAGGAGGCAGTAGTAGCCATGAGAACTGCTGCGTCTAGAGCAACATTGCGAAATTGAAACATGTTTCACTCTAGCATAACTTCACGAGATTCGCAGTGCGGTTTTACCGCGGTGCACGATTTCAGCCTTTTCTATGATTCCAGCCGGTGCGTTCAAAACGTGCTTTACAAGCTTCTGCGCTACAAGAAAATGAGGTGCCATTTGGACGGCCTACTGCACATTGTGGCAGCGAGCTATAAAGAACGTCGCCACTTCTGGAGTTCAGAAGAGACCGACCTTCTGGGACATTGATAGAATTAGATTAAATCCCTGTGTTAGCTACAGTGCTGTAATTGTTGTGGTACTCGGCTGGTGGTTGCAGGCCACCTCCGTATGGAAGGTCCACTGAGGAGAAATTGAAGTTGGCTTGTAGCCACAGAATACCAACTCCTATCCACAAAACGAGCACCCGTACTGATAACAAAGCTCCAATTAGGTAGAAAAAGGCAGGAACTACAATACTGGCATCCACGCCACAGGCCAACATCGCAAGTACAAGCGTGAGGATGAAACAGCATGAAACCACCACTGATCTTTGAGGCTGACAAACATGCATGAAGGTTACGCGTTTAATCGGTACAGAAGTATATAGGTTTGGTTTTGAAAGCACCAGTGAACTTTTATCACACGAGTAAAGCAGACAAAAGATAACCTGAATGTTGGAAGTTAAAGGGACTCCTTCTACGTCCGCCTCACATAGGGTGCTGCTAGGCGGGAGCGCAGCGCTCGCCGCAAGCAATCACAATGTCCTTGGTTCCGTTTCCGCCGCTTAACGTCACTATTGTCCTATCATGCCGTCAGAGAGTCTCGAGTTTGAAGCGTAGTGTTATAATTTCGAATCCAAATCTCTAAGGAATAAATGCACCTTTCGCTGCTGGACAAGCACAACGAAGCACGAAATGACGAACTATCAAATTTTACTACGAAAAAAAATGTGATGGCGTTGTCTTGAGTGTCGGTTTAACCATGACAGACTGGATTACAAGGGAAGGCAAGCGCAGTAGGGGCCGACAGAAAGTCAAGTGGCCGGATGGGATTAAGTAGTCTTCGGGGTTAGGGTGGCCGCCGCTGGCACATGATACGGTTAACTGGAGACATGGGAGATGCCTCTGCCCTGCAGTAGGCGTAGTCAGACTGATGATGATGAAATTAATTCACTGAATAAATAAAAGTCGAACGGCTCATGCTGTAAATGTCACGATAATATGCAGGGCTATGCGGCTAAGCCACAGCTGTAACAGGTTTATCTGTAAAAAAGAGGCGGGTACAGCTGTGGGGATGTTTTCACTTGGAGATATACTGAGGTAAAGGATCTGTAAGTTACATGCATATATGTATATGTCGCTTTAGCAATGTCGTTAGATTTCCACACACTCGTTGTACGAAAATTGTGGGGTCCTTAAGCTTCGCCTTTAACGATATGACACGACAGCGGTTCCTTTTGCCGATACAGACACGGACACTGCTTCCTTATTCAAAATCACAATCATTATGAGAAAGACCGCACGGCATATATATAAAGCCCCGCTCTAACCAAGCCGTACGAACGTGTCTACCTGGTACAGCGGCAGCATGTCTGACTTGAAGCACTGGAAGCACACCTAAAATCTTTATGCTTAAGTTTCCTCAACCAGACCAACGACCGGACTGTTGAACTTGTAGAAGTTGGTTCGATGTTATAGACGCTGAAGAGCTGGCTGAATCGAAATAGCGACGCTTCGAGGTTCAGATAAAGAAGCGCGTCTAAGGGCCATTGTAATGGCCACTGATACCATACTGTGAAGTCAACCTGCTCAAGGTATTTGAGGCTAGGGATCACAAATGCAGCAGGGCATTGTTGTTCAGGTTTTCTCAATGAGCAGGTTATCTCCACAGTCATTGCTGAGATGTTCGAGCACTCGTGAAATTGTCTCCGCCGCGGGCGTGAACCTTTGTGAGCGCAGGCCAGGGATGAATGACTAGGTGGCGCTTTATATAATCGTATGCAGTGAGCTGCTCCTATGTCTATTACATCAGCGTGTGTAGTTTGACGACTTACAGCCGCCATGCCCATTGTTTTAAATGTTGTTTTTCCGGCACTGTATATTGGGAAGCTGATTGATAGTAACGCGGGTAACAGCATGACCGAATTTTTTTACGACTCCGTAATTTTGTGATGAGGTTGTTGATTATTCCACAAAGAAGCGCTCCATTGCTAGCCTGCGTATAAATAGCTTCCACCTGATCGTTAGGTGCGTCAGGAACTGCTTATGGTGTCTAAATTTTCCAAGGGAGCGCGATACGGTGATGCTGCTATTCTAGGCTTTTATTTATGCCTCGTGCATTAACTATAATTTGGTATATAAATGAGGCGGTTGTTAAACAGATGCTTTTGAGGAACCATTTCATGAACAGGCGCCCCTGCTCTCCCAATTTAGCTGGTCGAAAATACCAGGTGTTTCTCTTACACAGAAGGACTTGAACTTAAGCTAAAAATTCAACCCTCATTGAATGCTTCTGAAAACCGCACCGAATATCCTTGATACTTCGAACAGAAAATGCTCCTCCGTTTGAAAGGTCGCACAGTGAAGCGATCCTTCGGCCGCGCGAGCAGCTCTGAGTGATTCGAAGAGGCAGCGCATATCCCCAAAGCCGCCTGGCGTGACGCTCGCCTGTAGCCCAATTTTTTTTTGGCTGCGTTGCGAGGTTTCTCTTGCGGCTAGCCGACTGGATGCCAAAAGAAGCAAAACAAGATTAACTATCATGAAAAAATAAAGCGCGCTCAGTAGAACGGACAAGGAAGACCGAGCAGCACAAGCGCTTACTCGCAACTGGGCGTTTATTGAAAAAAACGCAGAAAAAGAGAGAGAAAACCACAAACAAAACAAAAGCCTACACGCCTGCGCGTTTGGATAAATATTCATGCAGGCGCGTCATGGTAAAAAAACTACGTTTCATGCAGAGCCACCATGGGGTCGGCCACACACGTGTGCTTATTCTTACGGATGAGATAGACCTCTTAAACCGCTTTAGTTAGCTGATTAGGATGTCTAAAGAAGATTTTGGTTTGATCAAGCAAAGGCTTACAACAACTGCATTTGGAACAGTGCTTAGCAAGACTAGCTGAAGGCGACTTTTTCAAGGACAAAAAATGCTCTTGCAGGCGCTCATTATGTATCGGATCCTAAGTAGCTTCTGGCCTCAGTGATATCTTCCTATCTCCAGTTGACTCTTTTACTGAAATGAACCTGAGTGGCGTTTAAAAAAAAACCGTATCAGCTATGTTGATGATATTCTGGTGTTTGTTGACAGATATAAATTTACATGGTGGGCGGCGAGCATTAATAAGGTTTTTAAAGAATATTGATGTGGACTGCACTTTACCTTCTAAACGCCAGCAAATGATTGCTTGTAGTTTCTTGACATTAAACTTCGTTTTATGAAGGATCATGTATGCTGGATGTATTCTCCGAAGTCAGTGAAACCTCTCTTAAATTTTAAGTCGAGTCATTCGAAAAATATGAAGTCTGGCATTGCTGTCGCCTGCTTAGGATCGTCGTTGCTCAAGTCGCGCCTTCACACAATGAAAGATAGCTTCTGCGAGCAAGTGAATAGAGTTAGATTGACTGGGTTTCGAGAGGATTTGTTGCCTCCAGCATCTAGCAAGTTGGTCAACAAAGTTAAAGATTTCAATAGGTCACATACGGTTCAGAGGACAAGAAGAACAAGAAAAATGTGGCAGTCCTTCCATAGATTCAACAGTTTTCTCATCAGCTAAAAAATGTGGGTAACAGATATGGTGTTCATGTTCTCTTTTCTTCCCACCAAAAAGTTAGTGGTGTTCGTGCGAAGGCTGCAGCGCGCTCTAGAAGTGGCGTATGTGATGAAAGGAAGCGGTGCGCCGATAACCACGGCAATCGCTATGTCAGATGAGCAATAAAATTGGTGTATTACGTTCCCTTCTCTTGTGGCTTGACCTATATTGGTCAAAGTGGCCGCTGCGTTAATGTGCACCTGCAAGAGCAGATTTTGCCCTTGAAAAACGCGCCTTAATCCAATCTTGAAGCACTGTTCGAAATGTTGTGGTTGCAAGCCTTTGCTTGATCAAACCAAAATCTTGTTTTGTCACCTTAATCAGCTTACTAGAGAGGTTTCTGAGGCCGATCCTATCCGTAAGAATGAGCACACGTGTATTTCCGAGCCCAGGGTGGTTCTGCATGAAAAGGAGTTTTCTTATCTTGACGCGCCTGCATGAATATGCATCCTGATGCTTCTGCGAGTAGGGCTTTGTTGTTTGTGGTTTTTCTCTTTTTCCGCGTTTTTTTAATAAACGTCCACTTGCGAGTAAGCGCCTGTGTTGTTTGGTCTTTCTTCTCCGTTGTCCGGAGTACGCTTTATTTTTTCCATGATGCTATACCAACTAGCTCAAATGCCGATTCTACTTCAAGATTATCTATAACGCGCCTGTGAAAGCTGCAGGCGCGGGACTCCGGCTCTTCGCAACGAAAGAAAGTAATCATACTGAAAAACAGCGCACACAATACAGGGATGAAGAAAAGAAATGACAACACGAGCGCTGTGTTGTCGTTACTTTTTTTCGTCCCTGTATTGTGTGCGCTGTTTTTGTATGAGTACATACCAACTCGCCCAGCTTTCTACTTTGGCAAAGAAAGTAACCGTATTCCCGAACCTCGCGCCAAGACAAACGCGTTAACAGTCGCGCAGCGCATGGCGCCTTGCAGTGCGGGGAGTTATGTTGTTGCCGTGTCTGGAGGAGGAGGAGGAGGAGGAGGAGGAGGAGGAGGAGGAGGAGGAGGAGGAGGAGGAGGAGGAGGGGCTTTAATGGAACAGGAGAGGTCTGATTGGTTGTCGGCCTGGCATGCCACACCAGGTGAGGGTGGAAGAAGAGAAGATTAGAGAAGAGGATGGTGGAAAAAAAAGAGAAAAAAGAAAAGGTAAGGGTGAATGGTGAAATAAGGCACACTCATGCGCGCACAGACACAAACACACACACGCACACACACAGACATACACACGCGCACACACACGCACACACACACGCACACACACACGCACGCACGCACACGCACACACACACACGCACACATAATTGTCAAAGAAAGTCTACCAAACCCGTGTCTCTGGAAAACACTAAAAGTGCTTGTGTCCCGCGCGCACCGGACGCCGCATCCCTCCAGGGTCCAGGGAGATTCCCCATGTGCACGGGGCCGTCCTGTCGGAGTCCTCAAGCACTTAAGAGTGCCTTGCGGTGATTGTTGAGGATTTGGAAGCGGGAGATCAAATAGGTAAGATACTCGGGCACACCACATGGGGGCACAGAGCGCTGCTTGATGCACCAATTTATGTAGATAGGCAGTAGAGTTCATCAGTCAAGAACCTCCACATGACTGGACGGTTTCCACCGACTTTGAAGCAGCCCTTCAAGCCGTACAAGCTGCGCTACGCCGCGGGTTGCAGGAACAACCTGTTGCTGAGATCCGTCTACTGTACCACGGCACCGTATCCAAAGGTCATGACATCATTTTTCAATGGCTGCCAGGACACTGTGGTATTAACGGTAATCACCAGGCCGATGCGGCTGCGCCTTGTGCTCATAACGACGGACTTGCGGTGAGGATCCCAATATCAAGACATGGCGCTGCGTCTGGGCTTCGCCCTTTGGCGCTGGAGCTCACACTTTCAGCGTGGAACACGGGAGAGTTTTACAATCTCCGCCTCAATGCACTAGACACTGGAGTGCGCCTTCGTCTTCCACATAACTTAGCACGTCGCGAAGCAACATTGTTATGCCGTTTATGGATCGGTGTTGCTTTTACAAACCACTATGCTTTCCGGATGGGAATGGTCGACAGCCCTGCCTATGAAAGCTGTGGTTGTGAGGAGACCATCACTCATCTTCTCTGTGAGTGTCCTGCATTTGCGAGTGCAAAACATGCACTGTGTTGAGCCCTGGACCGCCTCGATCCTCGCCCATTAACAGAGCAAAAGATCCTCGGTCCGTGGCCACAGCAGTCGAGTGCCCTCAAGGCATACAAGGCACTCTTTGACTACTTGAGAGCGACTGGACTGAGTGGCAAATTGTGACAGCGTTGTGCGTGTGTGTGTTATGTCTTTTTCCCCTTCTCTCTTCCTCCTTTTAGTCCCCTAATTACTCTTCCCCAGTGCAGGGCCGCCAACCTGAACCCCTTTCTGGTTAACATCCTGCGTTTCCCTCCTCCTCTTTATCTATCTATCTATCTATCTATCTATCTATCTATCTATCTATCTATCTATCTATCTATCTATCTATCTATCTATCTATCTATCTATCTATCTATCTATCTATCTATCTATCTATCTATCTATCTATCTATCTATCTATCTATCTATCTATCTATCTATCTATCTATCTATCTATCTATCTATCTATCTATCTATCTATCTATCTATCTATCTATCTATCTATCTATCTATCTATCTATCTATCTATCTATCTATCTATCTATCTATCTATCTATCTATCTATCTATCTATCTATCTATCTATCTATCTATCTATCTATCTATCTATCTATCTATCTATCTATCTATCTATCTATCTATCTATCTATCTATCTATCTATCTATCTATCTATCTATCTATCTATCTATCTATCTATCTATCTATCTATCTATCTATCTATCTATCTATCTATCTATCTATCTATCTATCTATCTATCTATCTATCTATCTATCTATCTATCTATCTATCTATCTATCTATCTATCTATCTATCTATCTATCTATCTATCTATCTATCTATCTATCTATCTATCTATCTATCTATCTATCTATCTATCTATCTATCTATCTATCTATCTATCTATCTATCTATCTATCTATCTATCTATCTATCTATCTATCTATCTATCTATCTATCTATCTATCTATCTATCTATCTATCTATCTATCTATCTATCTATCTATCTATCTATCTATCTATCTATCTATCTATCTATCTATCTATCTATCTATCTATCTGTCTGTCTATCTATCTATCTATCTATCTATCTATCTATCTATCTATCTATGCAGATAGGATTTAGTGAAGGCAAACTCCTGCCGAATTCGCTCGAGACAAGTTCGATCACGACTATGTATATTGCGCGGCATGCGGAAGTCACAAGTGAGGTCGGTTAGAAGATGGGCTCTATGTTGACGTTGCGCATCAGACCGCAAAGAGCGTTGCGTCTGCCAGGATTTTGTAGTTAGAAGCCAATAGGCAGAAGCAAGGAGGGGTCGCCATGCGCCGACCTCGCTGCAACGTCAGTGTAATCGTTGCCTGCAAGGCCACAGTGAGTGGGTAGCCACTGCAGCACAACATGGTGGCCAAGCTCACAGGCCTCGGAGTAGAATCTGTTTAAGTCATCGACGATCGGCTGCTGAAGGCTTCCTGAGAGTTCATAGATTGTAATGCCCGACGGGAGTGACTGGAAATAACCCACGCTGTTGGCGGTTGTTGGAGAGTGTAAGTAAATGCTGCTTGCAGAGCAGCCAGCTCGGTAGCAGTAGTCGAGGTGCGGTGACTGAGTAACGCCGAAATTGTGGTGCGCGTTGACGGAACGCAGACGCCAATCGCTGATGAGACGGATGTGACAGAGCCATCAGTGTAGATGTGACGGTACGCACAGTCACATCCATAAATGTGTTCAAGAGCAAAATAGTTAAGAGCAGGACCGGAGGTGTTTGTTTTTCTTTTGATGCCAGGAACTGTTGTCTTGATTTTCCATGCTGTGTACCTCCACGGTGGGGAGGAGGTCGTGACAGGGCGCTGGTAGTGTGGTGGGAGTAGGTCAGAAACATCCTCTATGCAGTGCGCTGCGAGTGGATGGTGAGGTACACGAGCCACGAACCGCATCTGGGCACGAAGCAACTCCTGGGTTAACAGTACTGATGCAGAGAGACGTGGGCTCTCTGCTAGAGTACCCACTGTGGAGGTGTTCTCCGCGTCCAGAATGCGGCTATTTTACTGCGAGCTGTGATGAGCGCGCGAATGTGGGACAGCGGAGCACCGCAATTGCTCTTGCATCCCCGACATCACAACAATTGGCAGCACCTTGTGTCACCGTCAGTACTCTTACAAGTGAGGGCCCTTCCACCGGACTGGACGCTGGTGTTGGAAAAACACACGATCATCGCAGGCGAGCGCAACCAAGCACAATGAACCAAACACGCACGGGCGCATGCAAATCGCACACAAAAAGGCTTCCTGGGTTGCTTTTTTACGTGCCTTCTTTTTAGGTGGCGAATCAGCGTCATACTGCATACCTAACATTCTCGGCAGTCATGCCTTTCAGAAGGTGAGAACACTGTACATTGGGCGCAGAGCTGCCTTCTCCGGTACATGCGTAATTAAATGTGCCAGGTAATTAATATATTTAATATAGCATTTATTTTTGCCCATGAAATATGATTACTGTTGCACGATACATTTGCTATCAGCCTTAATTTATACGTTTTCTTACCGAGGCATGTGAATGTATTAATGCTGATATTCGGTGCGGTCACTTCTGCGGGCACCTGGTGATGATTTGAAGCGTAGTAATTTCGTGTTTTTGTGCACTATCAATGCGTGATCATCGCTTTAGAGGTTCGTCCAAAATCAAAGGGAACAAACTTTGAGTATTCAAATAATGATTACTGCATAATTTGACTGTCAAGAAAATTTTTGCCTCGGTTCGAACTTATTTTCCTCTTGGAGCATCATATCGGGAAGTTATTTTCAAATTTACTAGAGAAGTAACCGGAACACTTTTATTTTTTCGCAAACTCGATCTTCCCTTTCATATTCGAGAGACCTGTACTAAATGTTGGCAAACACCTTTTGCGAAACGCGACATTAAAGGGCAATCGCCACAAGCTCGAGGAGTTTGCACGACATCGTCTGACGAGCTTCTACAAGGACGTACGGTAAAGTAAGAGCACGTCGCTACGAACGTCCTGCGACGAACTTCTCGAAGCAGTGGGGAGCACTGACAATAATGCTCTGAGCAAAGGAAACTAAGTAAGAAGTGAAAGAAAGTAAGCGTGATGCAGGCTATAAAAACAGCAGCTGGTTACAGTGCACCCATTATTCCACTAACTATTCACGGGAACAAAAAAATCAACAGTTAAATCTTTCAATGAGTTAAGAAAGTCTAGGCATAAAAATTATCGCGGTTATAATTTCGTTTTGTGATTTGCTATTGTTCAGGTAAAAAAAAAAAACTCCATCAACCGATTGTTTCCTTGACGCCAGGGAAGTGTGTGGAAGACATGGATGTGCGCGGGGCTTCCCCGAAGAATTAAGCTGTTAATTATTTTAAGGTTGCTTATCAACCAGGGGTTTGGAGTGAACTGCGGCGAAGGAAAGAGGTAATAAATCAAGCAATATTATTTCCACCTAGGTAAATGGCCCTTATTTATGCCTGGTACTGGAACACGCGCAAACTAGGGGCTGTTGGGATTGGCTCAAGTAAGCCGTTCTAAGTGCTCCCGGCATCCTCTCGTTCTCACTTACACTTATGTGTAGCGGTTCAGACTGTGAGACTGCCAACTCAAAGCTCACTGCATGCATGTGTTCCGAAATCGGCAAGACGGCGGAGGAAGTAAACGCGGGCGAGCATAAAAATTGCAGAAGGTTGGTGTTCTCGTGAAGCAAAACTCCACAGACGCATTTGCAAAGATTCCAGAGGGCTGTGTTTATTCTGCGGCAGCCTGCTGGAGACCAGTGTGAAACTGTCAGTTCTACATGCCTCGAGTAAATTGCGACGAGAAACACTACTGCGGTAAGAACCCTACTGTGGGTTGCGATGACATGTTTTCAAACCATTCTCATTGCCCACAACCCCGAGTGGAAGATTGTGCTGATAGCAAGAGACGCCGTGTGTAATGAATCATTCAAAGACATCGAAAACACACACAATAAAACAGAACTTAAATGAAACAGAATATCGATGTTATCGCAGTGATGCTGGACAGCAAACAGGACACGTATTATGAGAGGCGAAGTCGCCTGGACGCATGTTTGGCGATCCATGTACACCTCGCCAATTCTTTAACAGTACCGCGCGAGCGTCGACCGAACTGCTTGTCAGCGCCTTATCACGGCACAGAGCGACGAAACCAGCGAGAATAAGCGATTGCGCACAACGTTTCTTCCGTCGCGACGGTCATCGACTAGGCCTGTCCCACTAATGGGACACAAGCCCTCTCACGGTTTGCTGAGTGCGCATATTCTTGACCGAGCCGAAATAGCAGGTGCACGAGTAACTGTATTGCATTTTTTTTGCCAGAATTTATCGCATGATTGCGCCTACCCTGGAAAAACATGAACAAAACTAGCAAAACAGGACAAATGCTTCGTTTTACTATAAAGAATGAAGACACCTCGTTCGATGTTGACGCACAACCACTGTTTATTGAGGCACATCATCATCCATGTGATGGCGGCCGCGTGCGTTCCAGCGCTCATGTGCGCACTCGTGCGTGGTCAGTAAGCCAGGCAAGCTCCATCCGACTGAACAACCCCAGCCATGCGTCGAGGTAGGGACTCATATAGAGCTGGTACGAGGTCCGTGTCGGCTTCAAGCAATTCCCATTCCCCCGTGACGGCTTACCAGAGCTCGTCGGAAGTCGCATGGTGCAGGCCCATTCTTGACAAGTTTCTTTTCATTATTCCCCACACATTCTCAATTATGTTGAGGTCGGCCCCTTGCGGCGGCCATGGCAGTGTCATGACACCAACTTGCTCTAGGTGAGCCTTCAGAGACCGGGAAGTGTGGATAGGAGAAAGGTCTTGTTGAAGGTAAAAACATCCGTCCTTAAAAGGTCCATCAAGCACGTGGGGAAGGAGATTGTTGTCAATAATTTCAATATATGCCTCTGAGCAGAAACGACCGGGAATCCGACAAATGGGCCCGAGTCCGTCCTTGGTAACGACTCCCCAGACGTTGACACTCGTGCGACCGCTGGATTTTACGGCTTGGGTGTAGCACGGGTCATACCTACAAAAACAAAAACAGCCAGTTTTAATATCTCAATGTAATACCATATTGTCGGTGCAATTTCAAGGCATAACGTAGGCTACATCGGAGAAACAAAGCTGCTCAATTCATTTGTGGCAAAGGCAGTGAGCGTTCTTGCGCATTTGACGGTAACATGAAACTGAGTAGAAGGTCCACCATGGGCATCGTTTACAATCACACACAAACTGAGCTCTGCATACCTTGACAGGGCTGGACGGTAGACTCTCTGCTTTTGGTTCCACTGAGTGCAGAACGTCGACTCGTCAGTGAATGCTACTTGACCCCAGTCGTCCACTGTCAACTGCAGATGCTCGTGCGCAAACCGCAGCCTTTCTGCCTTGCTGGTGGCCGAAAGCAATGGTTTTTGGGCCGCACATCTGTTCGTGAGGCCTGCTTCACGTAGCCGTTTTCGCACAAGCTCGTCACTTGTGTCCAAGCCGACAATATCCTTTATCTGGCCCGCCGTCATGAAAGGATCCGCAGCAGCTACAGCAACAATGGCCATATCCTGCTCTCGTGTTGTCTTCCGGTTTAAACATCTGGGTGCGTCTCCAATGCGGCCTTCATCACGGAAGGCCTGAATAATCCTATTAACTGTTGCCTTCCTCGCACCAACTTCCCTAGCTATCTCCCTTTGACATTTTTCCGCTGTCGCCAGTGCAACAATACGCAGCCGCGTTTCTTCCGGGATGCATGGGGGCATTCTTCTTGCTCCTAGACAGCGAGTAAAAAACATTCGACGGGGCGACCACACTTTATGCACAACCGTAGTTGCGTTGTCACCAAGGACGCCTTCGTAGTGCATTTTGCGGCTGAGTAAAAGCTAGCGGCATGCCTAAAACGTTAACAAAGATTTGCCCAGCCTGCCGTTTACTGCTTCATCACGCCGCTGTCATCAAACGGGGGGAGGAGAACAACACGGCCGGGGTTGTGTCACCATCGCGGGAAGAGCCTAGCAGACGACAATCGCTGTGTGGGCAAACTTGTGCGCGCGCGATTATTCTCGCTGGCTTCGCCGCTCCGCGCCGCGATAAGGCGCTGACAAGCAGTTTGGTCGGCACTCGCGCGGTACTGTTAAAGAATTGGCCCACTCTACATAGGTGCGATTTGTTCCGAAGGTCTAATTTAACTAGCGCTTTTTAGCGATGACGAGAACGACTTCAGCTCCACAGGTGTCGTCTCGAGCCACTGGCAGCGAAGAAATCAATCCGCGTCACTTTGTCCTGGCCTCTCTCGTAGATTTTGTTCCCCACAACGCAAGCTGAGATGAACCTTAGGGGATTCAACCGGCGCTGAGGCTACCAGTACGATGCCGTGTCAAGAAACCGAGTTCGCGACTTGCGCGCGGTGCAGTGGCTGCGCCCGTGGCGGAGAAGCGCCGTGCATGTAGAAGAGCCCTACTCACATGCTGTCTCCGGCGGGCATGGCGTGATCCGACTGTGCACCCGCACTCAGAACCCGGTGCTCGCCTGCCCCCGACTCCGCAACGATTTTCTTTCTCGAGAGGGGTGCGCGAGGGGGAGGACGTAAACATCGCGCAGCATGAATGGAGCGGCGCATGCGCGATCGATGGGCGTTCTTTTCCTGCGCACCGCCCGTCGATGAACCCGCGCGCTGCTCTCGAAGGACGCTCCCGGGTTCGACGCTGCGCGTTTCGAGCGGTTTGCTTTCGAGCACGGAGCTGCGCCGGTGGAGGACAGGGGCGGTCGGAAAGGCGGGAAAAATGATAGGCGTCAACTGGTTGACTGCCCCCACTTCGTAGATAAGCGGGCAACAAATGGCAAGCGAAAAGATGTGCCACAGAGATATACGAAAACTTTGACTCGTCAATCGCATAAGAGGAAAGAAACGACAAATTGAAGGGCGCAGTAATTTAGCTAGGTAGATTTCAGGGGCAGGGGCATTTTTAGACAAAAGACGGATGCTTGTGTTACTATGAAACAATTTATGTGTACAAATCGATACTTATATGTGCTGGGTGCCTCGCTTGCGATACCGGATCGGTAGGTACGAATTTCCGGAGTGTGACAAACGAGTGCTAGTGCAGAGTGGTACGCTACTACTTCAGTGCTGCCGTTGCGCAGAGAGCAAGAGATAAAAGGAGAAAAAGAGGGATAAAGAGGGCTCTGAAATGATGCGTGGATAGTTGGTCTTTTGGCTCAAACGACGGGGTCGGCGTAATGCAACACACGCGAAAACAGAGAGCACAGAGCACAGCCCTCCTGTACATTATGAAAAAACCTGGCGCTATCAAACGACGACACAGAGGGGACACAGCGCTACTCGCAACTACAAGAAATTTTATTCAGAGGCTTCTATATATACAACAAAAACCAAAACAACCCAGAGTAATCGCACGCCTCACTCTTCAGCGACTTGGCCTGCGTTGGTTATGTCGTTCCAGAAAAGAGAGTTTTTTGCTCATGATTACACGTTTGCCAGCGAGCAAAAACGGACGATATACTGTTCTGCATAATAGCGGGGATTTATGCAAATGGGCCATTAATAGGAGGGAGGGAAGTTGAAAGGGATGTGTGAAATTGAAACAGCGGTAATCAAGTTTTTTAGCGAACTGCTGGTAAGGAGGCGCAGCAAGGCCAAAATCATCAGAAAATAAAATTGTCACCTTGAATGCTGCAGAACGGACGTGTGAACTATAGACCACTGTTAACGCCAGGGTTGCCAAAAACGCTGACAGGAAGCATAGATGTCTGGTAGCCGCAGAACCCTACTCTAACCTATCACGTTTGCCCAGCTCCTACCTCGGAGGTCACGCTAAACTATCTTTCTGGTACCCGGCCAGGGCTTCAGTTGCCACCCGCCGCCTGGGCTCTGTCACTTTTATTTCAATTAGAATTGTTAGAGGCGAGAAAAAAGCTGCATTTCTCAGCTTTTGCACGTTTCGTCCCTTGAACAAAACCGCGGGTGGCCGACCTGGGCGGACTTTAACAAGTGGTTTAAGCTTTAGCGCCCCGTGTTGTTGCTCAAGCTGACGAGTCTCTCTTTTAGTAACGATTCAGCGTGGTTTAGCGCAATATAAAAAGAAGAATCAAATGCATCAGGCCTAAGACAAAAACGACTAGGCAATTGCAACATACATCGTCGCGGACTAGAAGACGAGGAAGTAAGAAGTGGCGCGGCATGGAGCGCTAGCGCTAGGCCCACTGCCAATAAATAATTTCATCACCTTTTGTCATGTAGTCCTGTCTTCACCGGCTCGCCTTCACGTAACTTTTGGTGTGTGGGTGGTTCATTGATCTCTGGTCCTGGAGCTGCGGCGTCCGGCGTGTGCCGTGGTCGTCGGTCGTGTGTTCTTGTCCGCACCGCCCGGCATTGCCCCAGCCCGCCAGACCTGAACCCACCACGCTTTTCACCCCAGCCCCATCCACCACCCCGACCGGAAGACACGACGACTTGACGACGCCGCCGCAACTCGTACCTATGACCCCATCGACCCTAGAAGCCGCCAGTAGGTTCGAACACAGCCCCTAGCTGCCCGTGCCGCTTGGTGTGTTCATGGGCCTCGGCCGTCGGCCCAAGGTGACCTAGCTACGGCCAGGAAGCTTCCTGGACCAGCGCCCATTCGATCTTCCTCTGCTTATCTCTTTCATCATGACGGCAAGCCCTTCATCTTCTCTTCTGTGTTCATCCATTCTGTGTTCATCCAAGCCCATCATCACGTCCCGCGTTTCGACCTCACTGCCGTTCTACTAGTTACCGCGATCGAGGCGATCGCTCGGTGGCCCCGGGTGGTGTCGCGGAGCAGAAGACGACGACGTGGGCAGTGGCGCGGCTCGGAGCGCTCGCACTAGGCCCACTGCCATTAAATCATTCGATCGCCATTAGTCCTGTAGTCCTCTCTTCACCGGCTTGCCGTCACGTAACAATATAAGTGCGTAGCGACTCCCTCTCAAGACATTTCAAAAGAGCTGCCAAAGCTGCTGTGATTCTGGTTGCAGTCCCAACGCGCCAGTGAGGTCAGAGGGGCCCATATTTGGATGAAACCATGGCTTGCGGTGCATGAGAGCTCGTCGGGAACGCTCTTTACGCGTCGCTGACGGCCATGGAAAGGGTGGGAAGGATGCGAGCGGACTTCACCAAAGTTTCCGCTTTTTGTCTCACGCGCCTGTTAACGCCACCCAACGACTGCACAAAAGATAGATCCTGTCGGTGAGGTTAACGTTCAGAACTTTCTCCGTGTAAGTATCCACTGTCGAATCTGGTCGGTCGCAAGGCGAATCGCCATCGCTCTCCACATGTGTGTCAGGCCATGTAGAGAAAGCGCACTTTTTGAAGTTATTTCAGCGCAGTAGTTTTTCTTTGCTGAAAAGTGAAATCAGTTTATTAAGAAGAGGCGTGACTCTCGTGCATTACCTGCATTCATTAATTGACGACAGAAAGTACGCCGGCATCAGCAGCCTGGCAGCTAATGCAGTTTCAAATATCAAAGAGCCGGTATAGCTCTTCAGGAGAATCTTTCTGGACTAATTACTATGCAAAAACAAGCGCTTAGAATCATTACTTTCTTTTCTTTTATCCAACCATCTGAACCTTTGTTCCAGCCACTGCATATCATGCCTCTTGGACAACTACAGAAGTTTATAAGGTCCTGGTTTTCCTTTTCAATCTCATCAAGGAATATATTTGTGGCAATTTCATCAATGAAATCATGAATACTAAAAATAATACGGGACGTTTTGCTCTGATGGACAAATTCTTATTGCCAAAAACAGTGTAATTGTAGCAAGCGAGTGACATCTTTCTTTGCCATCTCCACTTGGAACAATGTTCAACCTTCTCTGAAAATAACCAATGTCACTGTTCAGGTGAAAAATGCTAAGTCACCACACGTTTAAATCATTAGATATTTAACATGGTCTTGTCCTCGGGTTCTGTGTCACATTCATTTACTGCCGCATGTGTTTGTCTTTTGATGTTTGTTTCTTTTATTCTTTTTCTTTTCCACCTCGAATTCTTGCGGACGCTCTGATATATTACACTTTGTTCATCTAGCTATAGGCGGTCCTAATCCTAGTTTCGACTTTTGGGCACGCTGGTGTATAATACTCGCAACCATGTATTGTACTGTAAAAATGAAATAAAAAAATCTTACGCTAAAAAGAGAGGTGAACTACTTATGAATAAGATTTATTCTTTATTATTGATGCATATGGGTATTAAAAATGCACTGAAAACGCGAGAAAGGCGGAACAACTAATAATGCAATTCAAGGAAGGAAATCCTCGCATTCCTGGTCGGCATATTGGAGAATTAGCCCCCTAGTTAATTAAGAATTTTATAGTTCGCGCAGCCAAGAGCCTTGTTGCAAGGTTGTCCAAGGAATGACGGGGTAAGATAAAGGGTGGTATAATAGTGGTAGAAGTCTAAATTAAAAAAAACACCAAAAACGTTGTGTGGTGCTTGATTTAATCTTTGTGCTTGAATGACATCTACAAAAATTTCACTGGATGAAAACTGCGCCACGGCTGTAGCGCTGGAATGAAACTGAGTTCCAGTAGAGCTGAAACTGAAACCTTACGACTGGATTTCTCAAAACGAAGTAGTTCAAGCGCTTTCAAACGATGCTCGCAAATCATTTAAAATAGGATGAGGCCCGTTTTTACGAAGTCATCACCACCATCATCAGCCTGACTGCACCCACTGTAGAGCAAATGGCTCTCCCATGTCTCTCCAATCAACCCTGTCCTTAGCCAGCTGCATCCACCCTATGCCTGCAAACTTCCTAATCTCATTCGCCCACGTAACCTTCTGCCACCCCCTGCTAGGCTTGCTTGTAATCCACTCCGTTACCCTTAAAAACCAGCGGTTGTCTAGCCTTCGAAGTACTTGCCCTGCCCAACCCATTTATTACTCTTGATTTCAACTCGGATGTCATTAAAACGCATATTGCGAAGTATTTAGGTTGAATTCTGTGGAATAAGGGCTGGTTACTTTCCTGGTATTTTTAGGAGGCATTCGAATAGCTAATGATTAGTAAGGCCGCAGTCAGCCGCAGGGCTCTCTAGTTTGTCTCCTAACACTGCCAGCACTGTGCAGGATGACTTCAGCAGAAATTGCGGCTGTTGGCAGGACTATCACTGTAAAACAACATCACTATTGCCGCTTGCAAAAGCTCCAACAGACATAGCCAGGACGGCAGCGAACAAGAGGCAATGTAATAAGAGGTCACGCTTGGAAAATTAAATCGAAACTTTACGCAGTGGAGGCAGAAGTACTTTATTTGACCATGCTATAGCGTGCCAAAACATATTTGCGGTTATTGGTAATTTCGCAAGGGTCGGATTCGTTTACGTTATTCAGACTATGCAAAATTAAGTCAGCGAATTTTAGCGCCGTCATTCTCCGTTCAGTTCTATAACATAGGGCGACCCTTTGCAGTGATTCGTTTGCAGCTACTGAGCCCAAGGACCAAACCCCGGCCATGATTGAGGCTAAATGCAAAAACTCTTCCGTTCTGCCCGATGTCAGTGCGTGTTGGTGATGCCCTGGTGGTAGAAATTGACCAAAAATCATTATTATATAATCCCTCGCAGTCCAAGTGCGGCTTCGGGACGTTGATAACCACTCGTCATACCATACCTGCAATGTAGGAAAATCCCCGAGCGCCCAGTGCGCAAAGCCACTTTTTTTCCTTCATTCACAGTTCACAGGTTACAAATTTTTGTGTTTAGTCCCCTTCATCGTAACGTCACACATGACCATGTGTGACGTTGTGTTTTTGGCTTTTTACCATTCATAATACATACTTCCCTTTTTTTCCGCCTCTTATTTCGTTGTCTTGTGTATTGCAATGCACCGCATTGGATGTTTTCTTTTTGAACATCGCGGAAAATTGTGCTTCTACCTGCAAAAGAAAAACTTTGTCTTTTTTTGCTTTCTGCTGCTGAACATTCACCGCAGACAGTTACCGCAGCTTACGTATCTTCATAAACTCGTCCTCCTAGGGACCAGGCTGCATATACGGGACGAAAGAAAGCACTGAGCTTAAATGCTGGGATTTTTTAGGCGCTAGAGCAACGCTATAGGCTATGAGTCATGCCGCAATGAACGGTGTTGGGTTAATTTGGAGCGAGAAAAAAAAACGCGCAAAGGGACCAGAGTACTAAGGCATTCAACACCGCCCTGCCTTCGTTAGCAGCGTTTCCATGAACTAGCCAGAGCATAGGCTGAGTCGGGTATTAAAGAGAAGGAGCATGTTTTGAGAAGGGACGGCATGAAACGTACTGTACTCTCTTCCTCGACGTTTTTACACTTTCCTTTAAAAAAGGGGACTGAACACAACTTTTGTCGAGTTCCTGTCAACGCGTTAGTTGTTGTAATTGTACCTCCGGCGGTAATTAGACGCACGCTGCAGCTTCGGTAGTATGGTGCTGGCCCTATATATGCCAAGCATTTAAAAGGCGCTCACGGGAACGCCTGCCGGGATGCAAGTTAATGTAAAAGTGGGAAGAAAATGTTGGAACTTCATATGAAAAAAAATGCGGTAAGACCACTGAAAGCCCAAAGAACAAGGGCTATCGGTGTTCATAGGACGCTGTCATTTAAATATTTTTTTTATTGTGGCGAACATACAAGGAGATGTTGGTGCCTGATAGCGGTGCCAGATACTCCTTTTCGCACAACAGAATGAAACACACTGCAACTGGCGACATATGGCTGAACAAACAATTAAAATACAGACAATACAAGAAAACACAAAAATAAAATGTACCAGAAGCAATTATGTAACCCAATCACATGAAATAGAGCATATACTACGAGGAGTGAGGTTTCCTAACCAGCGTACACGGTATAGAAATTTAAAAAAAAAAACAATAAATGAAAGAGAAACAATGAGCAACAAGAATAACAATAAGGGCATACAGTAAGAGACACATGATAGTAATATATAAAACTGACTGCCAGGCAACCCATGGCAAGCCCTTGCAAGCAATGAGAGGCTTTTCATTCTTAACTCTACGTGCGATTGTGACTTGCATGGCAGTTGATTTACTTCGCGCTTCCTTTTCTACTCTATTCATTTTACTTATGGAGTTTTTCTTGCCCTAACGGCGAATGCCGCGTTTACGTTAGGCATAGGCAGTTATTTCGGCAGTCATTTTCGTCGGTTTTTACCTGAATTCCTTGAATCTACCAAAGATTAGGATGCCGCATTATTTTCCTAGTCTTGTTAACAACTGCCGTATTCGCCATTTATCGATAGCTGACGCAACAGTAATACCCCTACCTAGTAGAAACGGCTCTTTTCCTTAGAAGCAAGCAGCCGTTTCCTGGCGTTTGACTCAGCAGCTGCCGCTGATGGTGAGGGGCATCGGTGAAGAACATCGACAAGAAAACGAAAAAGAAATGAAATCTCTTGTCCAGTCAGCTGCCGAGGGAACACGAACAGGGCACATTTTCATGAAAAGGGCCCCCGGCTGAAACCTTGCCTCATGTGACTCATTGCTCTGTCCATTGAGGCATAAAAGCGGCCGGCAACTAGCCAAATGCCAGTGGCATCAGCTAAAAGATTGGGCGCCGCCTTCATTAGTCAGGGGATCTTTTGTGGCACGTGAACTCTCTACAGCACAGCGAGAGTTAGGCGTATGCGACGATTCGCATAGTGTAGCGTGCTACAAAGTATGCGTTTGTGGCCATCTCTGGAATCATCGCAGGATATACGCGGCTACATTGAAAACAAGGCAAGCTAATTTACTGGATGCAGCACTTCCATGGCATTTATCGAAGACATTGCGTAACAAAATACAGCTTTTGTTTGAGCCTTCGGTCAGTTCTGTAATTCTCTTAATCTATTCTCCATAGCGCCTTCGTGTTCTTCCCTCCACTTCCATACTCAGATAAGGAATGGAGCTTAATATATGTCGTGCGAACAATGATTTCTTGAAAACCAGGGCCTGTGAAATATTACTTCCTTTTTTATATATGAATTTCGCCTCCGCGCTTTGACATTCCGTCCCACTAAAATACTTGTGGAAATCGTTAAGCACGCAAGGGCAGGGAAGTGTTACGTTGCTATTTGTAAAAGAAGCCAACACGCAGTAATGCCAAGGAAGAAATTGGGGTGAAATTGTGTGGAATGGTCGTGTTGAAATTGGTAAATTAGTAGCGTTATAATCTTAGACGGTGGACACTTTCACAGAGTGAAGAAGAAAAGGCTGAAACATTGCGCCGGTGAGATCTAAAGCCACGACCTTCGAAGGTTGACTACGGTGCTCTACCATATGGGCTACGGGGGCGGCTGTCCAATTTTTAAAATTTCGAATGTAATATTTCTGCAAGAGCTATTGTCTGGTTATTTATCACTTTTATACTATTTTACCTACTACATCAATTAATGGTATTGCAGTGGAAGAGGGGGAGTGGGAGGGGGGAGAGGCAAACAATAGAAGGCGATATGGAACAACAGCACCTCTGGCAGCGCCGTCACAGTGGAGACGCCACACGTGCATGGATATCCGACGTCGTCGGCAGTGACGTCATCGACCCTTGGCCCTATGAATTTCCCAACACACCCGTCCGTCTTCAGTGGGCGTGGCGAAAGCGCTGCGAGCAAGGTGCTCAAAATGCTCCGTCTTTTCCTGTTAAAGGTCCTGCTGCTGTCAAGTACGCATGCACCTTCGCAGACTATCACCGAGCTTCATCAAGTCACAACAGAAAAATTGGCCATCAAAGACAGCACATCTGGCAGCGCCGTCACCGTGGAGACGCCACACGTGCATGGATATCCGACGTCGTCGGCCGTGACGTCATCAACCCTTGGCTCTATGAATTTCCCATCACACCCGTCCGTCTTCAGTGGGCGCGCCGAATGCGCTGCGAGCAAGGTGCTCAAAATGCTCCGTCTTTTCCTGTTAAAGGTCCTACTGCTGTCAAGTACGCATGCCCCTTCGCAGACTATCACCAAGCTTCATCAAGTCAGAACAGAAAAATTGGTCATCGAAGACAGCACATCTGGCAGCGCCGTTACCGTGGGGACGCTACAGGTTCACGGATATCGGACGTCGTCGATCGTGACGTAATCGACCCTTGGCCCTATGAATTCGGCACCACACCCGTCCGTCTTCAGTGGGCGCGGCGAAAGCACTGCGAGCAAGGTGCTAAAAAAGCTCCGTTTTTTCCTGGTACAGGTGTTACGTTTGCACCATACGATCTGACGGTAGGTTTCTTGTTCTCTTGCAGTGCCCACGCACATGTCTAAAGTCGGCCTATAACTGCTATTTCTCATGAATGGTGCTTATTTGTGGAGATATAGAGATGAATCCCGGCCCAACAGTTGATGAAATATTTCAGACACTCATTGGGGGGCAGAAAGACATTAGGTTTCGTCTGGAGGCAACAGAAAGGGCACTTGGGAACTTTGGCGATCGCTTAAATAACATGGAGGCAAACCTAAGAGATCTGCGGTGAAAATATGAAATTGAAAACATAAGTATAGCTTTGAATGCTGTGCAGGATGCACTTACACGGCATCAAGCGAGGCTTCAAGATTTAGATGATAGAAGTCGGAGATCAAATTTAATTGTTTTTTGGCCTAAAGGAAGATCCTATTCAATGAGAGTCGCACTTGCCAGAAAAGTTATCGGTGATCTCTTTTCTGCTAAATTGGGAGTGCAATGTTCATCTGTAGCTCTAATTCATAGAATGGGGAAAAGTTCTTATCGCCCTGTCATAATGTACTTCCAGGACTGTAGGGAATAGCAAGCAGTCTGGAGCAATATATCTAAACTAAAGAAAGAAAACATTATAATAGATAATAAATACTGCGCGGAAACGTGCAAACGCAAGCATCTTTGGCTAAGTGCAAAACTTGAAAAAAAGGCTGGAAGTAAGGTTTCCTTGGTTTATGACAAGTTGAAGATTGATGGGCTATGAATGAATGGGATGCTGCTCTAAACTCTGGAAGATTGATCGAACGCCACACCACATCTTTACCTGAAAGTTAATGGCCAGATACGTCCCATGTATGGTTAGTTTCTCTCAATGCAAGAAGCATTGTGAAAAAACAGATAAACCGAAACAATGTTCGCTCTCTTTGGATCCGCACGTGTGGGCCATAACTGAAACCTGGCCACACGAGCAAATCAGTGTCGATGACATAGTTCCGCCAGGTTATCAGTTATATCGGTGGGACTGACGACCTAGAGGGGGTTGTATTGCTGTTGTTAAATCATCTGTCGATATTGACGTTGAAAGCAAGATTGCTGAGCATGAGAGCCTTTTTTATGAAAATCCAAGTGAAGGAAACGGCGTTTCGTTTGCGTGCAGCTTATCGTGCTCGGGGTGCTGATGAAAGCTTGAGTAAATTACATGATCAATTGTTGTTACGAAACAAGAATGTGATTGTAATGGGTGACTTTAGTTTGCCTTTATTAAACTGAAACAATCTGTCTTTTGGATTATCGCATAAGAGCGATATTATCCTTGATGTTATGATTGCTCTTGGTCTTGATCAAATACTTACTGAATGTACTCGCGAAACATAAATTCTTGACCTGCTGTTCATTATTGAAGGATTTAGAGAACAAACTGTTACAATTGAACCCGGCCTATCTGACCATCAGTTAATTTCTTTTTCCTAGAAGTTTGAAAAATCAAAAACACATGCGCTTAACATCGCTACAGTTAAGGAATTTAGCAGAGCTGACGATGTGGCGGTTATTAACTATGTTGAAGAAGATCTAGGGATTACATGTGATGATCTGGAAAGCTCTCGGCAATGGTTCGCTAATGTGCCTAGGCATTGCATTAAAAATTACGTTACAGACAGAAAGATATTTAAAAGGCGGAAACATCTATAGATTACGCGTGAAATTATACACATTAGGCGCAGACTTAAGAGATATCGTAAGAAGCATGGGACGTCAACGCCACTGCTTAAAGAAATCAAACATGACCTATTATCAAAAGTGAGCTGCACCAGGACTAAATATTTTTTACACTTTAACAGAGTTTCCAAAGACTGACCCGCAGAAATTTTGGCGGCACTTGAGTACACCAAAAGATGCACTTAATAAATAAAAGTTACCGACACGACTATCACTGACGTTGCCAAAATAGCTGAGAATTTTAATCAATATTTCTACGAGGTGTTGTCAGAATTAGATGAATATTAGATCAAAGAAGCGGCTGCTCCAGGGGATGACATTGAAGTAACTCGTTAGGGTGTCGTGGCGAAGGTCTTTAAACTGGACTCTAAAAATCCGCCAGACCCGATGGTCTTTCTAATGTATTTTTGAGGCGATACGAGGAACAATTAGCAGGTTGCCTCACAGACATCTTTCAACTGTCAGTTGCAAGTGGAAAATTTCCTTCACATTGGAAATAGCACGTGTGGTTCCCGTCAATAAAAATTGTGGTCGATTGTCAGTTTCAAATTATCGGCCTGTTTCCATAGCATGCAGTTGCTGTAAGATGTTGGAGCATACTGTAGCCGGCTATCTGCGAAAGTTCCTGAGTGATCATAATCTTTTGTCTGGT
Organism: Amblyomma americanum; assembly: GCF_052857255.1. Classification (NCBI taxonomy): domain Eukaryota; kingdom Metazoa; phylum Arthropoda; class Arachnida; order Ixodida; family Ixodidae; genus Amblyomma; species Amblyomma americanum. Next base: position 187,279,192 of record NC_135498.1, on the reverse strand, counting down.
AATCAGCACGGGTTTAGGCAGGGGCTATCCACAGTTACTGAGACTGCTTTGTCTGTACACGAATTTTCGCAGGTGCTTGATATGTTCGGGCAAACGGACGTGGTTTTCTTTGATTTCAGCAAGGCCTTTGATAAGGTGCCACATGGCAAACTTCTCTATAAGATGGAACATATGGGTGTGCCTTTATCATTCGATAAATTCAGGCCTAGCTTACATACAGACAGCAATATGTGAAAATTAATAAAACCGCTTCTTTTTTGATTTTAATATATGTCAATGATTTAGTTACAGTTGTACCTGAAGGTGTCTCTGTTAAGTTATTTACAGACGACTGTGTTGCTTAAACAAATTTCATCCGAACATGACCACAGCTCTGTTCAAAAAGTGGTTTTTGCCATTGAAGAATAGAGTCTTAAATGGGCTATGGAACCTAATAGTGAAAAAAACTGTTCTCTTATGTATAACTAGAAAAAAATCTGCCAGTTTGCTTCCTTACCTTCTTCGCGGCAATATGATTTTAGAAGACGAGAAATAAAAATATTTAAGTGTAGCACCTGGCAATAAGTTAAAATGGTCGGCACACACTGCTAATATTTCTACAGCTGCATGACGAAAGCTATGTGTTTTATGAAGAACGCTAAAAACTGCCCCAGTACACGTAACAAAATTGCCTTACGAAACTTGTGTGTGGTCTTTACTTGAATATGTTTCAGTAGTGTGGGTCCCATACACGAGAAAAGACATAATCATCCTTGAAAAAGTCAGTAGGAAAGCGGTTAGGTTTATATAAGAAAAATACAAAAGGGGAGACCTTCCCTCGCAGTTAATTATCTCAAGTAACATTCATACACTAGAAACCGGCAGAAAGATCAACAGATTGATATCCTTGTTTAATAGTCTAACAGCAAAAAATAAACTCAAGCTTTCAGAGTTCATTAAGCGTCCTCTAGTGTGAAGGACTCGGAGCGTTTATGAAAATTCACTTGCTCCCCTTTCCGTCAAAACTAAGTCTTAAATATAGTTTTTTCCTCAGAATAGTGCAAAATTGGATTTCGTTACCGGCATCTGTTTTTTCCTCACAAAATTTTTCTGATGCGTTACATCGTCTACTGACCTGCTAATATTGTTTATATGTAAGTTTTTTATCCGTGTGCAGAACAAGCAGTGGCCTGCAGTCTTCTGAAATAAATAAAATGAATAAATGAAATATAATCGAGACTCAGCCTATGTAATGCGGGTTTTATAGCTGTTTTGGATTGAAATATGTGCTGGAAGGAATTTAACCAAATGGTTTGTCTCCGTTTCTCAGGTATTGCCTAGCACAGACTGTTATAGGCAGTGGTTACACTGGAATTCCTCGAGTTGTTATTGAAAACAAAACGAGCTGCTAAAATCGTGCTCCTTTCCAATTTACGAATGTCACACATTGCCTGAACATCTTACAAATTGCGCGCATATTCAAGTACAGACGTCAATGAAGTCTTGCACATTAAGGCCTTCGTTTCAGCAGGAAATCGTCTTGTGTTTCTACAGGTTGTGCACCATTCGATAAACTTTCGTTTTTTCAATGCAGTTTTCAGCATAAAATTCGGCATAACTTTCAAAGTGAAAAGAAAAGAAAATCTTCACGAATTTTCAAGAAATAAGAAAAAAAAGGAAAATAAGGAACATTTTTCCCGCTAAGAGAATTTTCGGCTGTAGTTGAGGAAAGCTGCCTTGTCAGGCAGTAAACGGCAGCAGAAAAACTAGGCAGAGATGGCGCAATGGCCACCAGTGCAGAGTCCACCCTTACAGCCGCCTTTGAGCCTCAGAGTATATTCAGGAAAAGTTTGCGCAGATTAAACACAGAATTGTTAAACACGCACATACACATAACTGTACTTTCAGAAACGATGCACCGCCTTAAGAAGCAGAAAGGGCGCAATCGTACAATATTCAGAGGAACACGTGTGGGAGAAACAGCGCTCACAGAGGTGCAGGAAATATTGCATCAATGATAGGCACAAACGAAGTCATATCAGAACTCAGCGGAATTGCCCTAACCAGGAACAAAAAAGGGGGTTATCTACAGATAACCTCTATCTGTAGATAATACATGCGCGCGCGTACACATGCACGCACACGTAGGCACACACACGCACGCACACACACGCACACGCACACACGCGCACACGCACGCACGCACACACGCACACAAATCTTCCAAGATATGGCCGATACAGAGATGAGCACTCAGCTCTACGTGGCCGTCGCCTCACAGATGGCAGTTTCGCAGTATGGTTGCTCAATTTTACGCGATAGCGTAAAGCTTCAATTGTGCACAAAATCTGGCGTGGTCGATAGCGTGAGCGAAAGTCTGGATTCCTCGAAAAAGTTGCCACACCACACGCGCAGGAGCGGGTTTAAGACCTTAGAAAACTGGTGCATAGAAGGCCGCAACTGGACTCAAGTGTCATCAGGACATGTAAGTATTCAAAGTAAATGAATTGCGCTGAAAATGAAGTTGGGGTAATTAGTTGGGAATCAAACTCCTGACCCTTGGGTTGCGAGTCGGATACATTGCCCCCTAAGCCGCGCAGGCACGTTCGTACGGCTTGGATAAAGTGGGGCCTTATGTCTATGTGATGTCTTTCACGTAATGATTGTGGCTGTGAAAGAGGAAGCAGTGTCCGTGTCAGTATACGGGAAAAGGAACTGCAGACGGGACCCATTAACATTCTCGCGTCATCCTTGAAGGCTGAGCTAAAGCGTCACCCAAAGTTTTTTTTTGATAAATTACTGCCGTTAATGCACGACATTTGTTACGCTTGATACGTTGAGGTTATCTGGCCAATATGAACAGAAAGAAAAAGAAGGTGGCTCAAACAGGCAACATGTCTCGTGCTCTCATGTGAATCGTGTCTTTCGACTCGTTTTTCCGCCGCATGTTAATACGACGCTGTCTCAGGTGGAGTGCTGCCCATGGCGCCGCTGCATGAGCGATATGCCATACGCTTAGCCGGCTACTTAAGTTTTGTGTTGGTGGCTTTCGCTGGCTATTCCTTATGGGAACCTAAACACTACTTCAGTATTATTTTTTTCGTCTTCACGAAGTTAGGGCATGGACCTATATGACGGTTCGACGAATATGGAACTAAATACAGTAGTCAATATGATCCGATTTTATCAAGACTTGCAAAAGTCACGTACGCAATACGAGTTATGCGCGCCATTTCCGTGCTTGCTTATTTGCTTCCGCTAAAAGATGCTTTCGGGCTGAATATGGCTTGAAACTCGATAATTAAAACCATTTCTCGTATCACATATAGCTTTATGAGGGGATAGCTGAAAGCTTTCCTCAAAAGTCACTTGCGCTTAAAATACATGGTGGATTGAGGAAAACAAACACAAACACCCAACGGCTAGTATGCGAAAAATTTCTACATTCTCGCCTTCTTTATACTTACGAACAGAAAGGAATAATAAAATTAAAAGAGTGCATAATAACACAGATCAAATTGTACGAGTTTTCTAAACTACTGAACGAAATAATGAGTAAAATATGAATTTCGCATGTGTAGTAAGAAATATATTGGTCACGCTATGGAACATCACAGGTTTCTGCGGATATAGCCTAAAACTGCGATCGCTTTAGCTGCAAAAAACTAGTATTACTATTCTATAGAAATAATTTTCATGTAAACGTCTATATATTTATGCTTAATCACAGATACTAGTTTCTTTTGTAAATATTACATAGATAATCTTAAAATAATTTTTGCTTGTTAAAGGCATCTAATCTGTTTTTGATTAAATTTATATACATGCCTCAGGTGTGGCAATATCCGGCACACCGGTTAAAGCCTGCTTGTATTTGCGTGCAGTCATTCAGATTACCAATACGCATGTACAACATGTCGTTCGCGAATATTCGCGGGCAAGAAAAAGTGCATCAGGAATATCACACATGTAAAAAAAAAAACAGCAGCGCAGCACACCGCCGTGGAACTGCTGAAGGAACATCTGCACATGTCGACAGCTTTCCGTTTATAATAATTTTTTGTCGTCTTAAATTAAGATACCCTTTAGTAAGTCAAAAAGAGATGCATTTATGTCGTACTGTGACAATTTTTTCAATCAACAGTGGATGGGAAACAGCATGAATAGTTTTTTTTTAATCCAGGAACGCGCAGTCGAGAGAACTCTCCTGATAAAAACCACCTAGTATATCGTGGGTTCCATAAGTAGGAAGATACTCAAAAAATTGCTAGGAAAACCGAGTTGGCGAGGACCTAGCAAAGAGTATTTGCTCAAGTGCTGCTTCCTGTTAGCGTAAAACACTCATTCGGGTACATTATCCGATAATAATTAAAGAGACTGGGCAGTAATTTTTAACAAAATTGCGAGGCCCTGATATTGTGTCTAGGTGCGACATCGGCGTGTTTCCACTCTAGAGTCGAAGTGCTCTCATGTAGGGATTAATGAAAAATTACAGAAGCCTTCCCGCGTGGTTCCACCCATAGCCCGTGACGAGACGGAGTACAGCTGGCATGACGGCATCGCCAAGCGTCGAGATGCAGCAGATGGTGAAGCCAATTAAGGTCGGCTGCAGGTGGCACGACGCGCAACCGGGCGTGCAGCTGCATTTCTGCCAGTACTGTGGCCGATCAGCAGCAGAAGGAAGATGCCAAGGCTCGCTGCCGCCGTCCCCGCCCGGCTTCTTTACCCCATTTAAAGCCTATTAATCAGCTTTCGTTCATATTCTAAGCTGCTCGGCTTAGTTCTACGGATTTTATTCGCATTGAATTCCGAATTCTGGGGTTTAACGTCGCGAAGTGACGCATGGGATATGAGGAGCACCGTAGTACAAGACTCCGGATTTCTTTAGACTACCTAAGGTTCTTTAACGTGCGCTGACACCGCAGAGGACGCGGCCGTTTTTTCATTTCTCCTCTGTCCAAATACGGCCTCCGCAGCCGGGATCGAATCCGCGACCTTGGTAGCAGCAGCCAGGTGCCCAAGCCATTGATCCTCAGCCAGGTTTTTATTTCTATAGCGTGGAGCCTAACGTTTAGAATGTCCACAAGCCCATCCTGTACTATAGCCGTGGACGTGTAGGGTCCTGTGCCACGGAGAGTATGATCGACCGAGCAAGGCGGAAGCTGTGTAAGAAACCATTTAATCTATCTACCACCTCAAGAGTGCGAGAACCGAGACTCTTGTTACGCTGTTGGTAGCTCTGGGCTGTGCTGGTGGCGCTGGTGAATGTTTTGAAAGTTAGGCTCCAGGGAACAGAAATAAACTCGAAAGCAGAAAGTTGGGCAGCCCCTGTCGTCGGTCGGTTTGTAGAGCATCGTATGGGAAATGCGTATGCCGTGAGTTTGGCTTTCAATGACGCCATGTGGATACTTTTATATTGTAACCAATTCCACTACGCGAAATTCCTTTCTATTTCTGGAGTTGCTTATTCTTAATTTCAGGAAAAAAAAGAAGCATTGCTCTTTTGCTGTTTTTTTAAAGAAGGTTGGTACATTTGGAATGGTCAACAAAAAACTTCTTTTCCACAGGGAGACATGATCTGGAAAAGAATGATACGTCAGAGGCAAGTAAATTGTTGTGATTACTAACGGTGGGACACTCATTCTAAAAACCTGGCTGCGCTTCAACGACACCATGCGCTAAGCTGCAGACATGGCCTCTGAGACCATGGCGCGATTGCAAAAAAATTTTGACCATGCATGTCACGACATAACGCTGTGTATAGAGCACAATTGCATCGAGGAATGCAGCTCTCCGGAACGTGGAGAATGACCTCTGTTCGCGCTCCTTCCAGCTATAATACTTTCGCCGAACTGTTTGCTACATGCCTGAAGATTAAGTGAACAATACGCTTTTCGGTGAGTTGTAGGCGAGTAGTGCAATTTAGCGCTTTGTCTTCCATTGTTCACGTTCATCACCTTGTGCTCTCTCCCTCTTTGGTTCACTCACGTGATGCTGCCGTTAGCTTATAATGCATTTGGCGCGTTGCTGTTGTGGGTCTTTGCTGAAGGCGTCGGCAGAAACCCGGTTGTTATCGACACAGCAGTCACGCTATGGTGCCCTACACGGGCTTTGTTCTCTCCGTCTCATCTTTGCCGCCCGTTCCGTGCGTCTGACGGGAACCGTTCGGAAACCGTGCCTCAGTAAACCCGACGCCTTTTTCATTCCGCGTCTTCTTCACATAACAATATATCTTTTGTTGAAACATATTTGTTTTATTGTACTTGTACATTCCAGTGCTGCTCTCGCTAAAACAGAGGCTAACAGCTCACAAATGCGACCATTGCCACTGTTAAAGCACTGAATGCAGGCATAACCTTAACTGCAGTCTTCATCGACACACTTTCCCACAGTCCGCACCTGGGATACCACCGCGAATTCAGGCGTACAGCTCGGCCGTCTTTGGGCGCATTTTTTTGGAGCTCCAGTTGTTGGGCGCCCCAGTGATTGCGCAGTATCTCGTCTTGCCGCTGTGCCGCTCCCAAAGTGGCCGCAAGCGTGAACCTGCAGCTGCACACACACGGGCTCTTCTTCGCCCGAACCCTCTTGGTCGGCTTTCTATATTCGTAGGCGCCCTTCTTGAAGGCGACCGCGGGGGCGTCCATTTATGCTGTCTTCACGGCTTGCACGGATAAGTTATCGTGAAGAGAGATAGGCTCCGCTTTTGAGTACTTGGTGACGAAGAGAACACGTCCTTCGTCCTTGTTCCGGACCAATAGAAGGTTGTCAGTGACTGGTAAAACGCAGCCAAGGACAAAGGCGGTATGCACAATGTGCATCGCTTCGCTAGTCCAACCCGGAAGATCGGTGGTGAAATCTAGCCGGGGCCACTAACTTGGGTTAGCACCGTGCTATCTCCAAACGCCGCAATATCTTCCGCATTTATGCAGGTGATCCGCCGAATACTTCATGTCAAGACATTGCGCTCCTTGGCTCCCCCCACTAAACTCGATATCATTCTCTGCGGGCAAGAGTCGTTGTTTGGCGGCGAAGGCAGCTACAGCCGAATGCAATGGAGGGTTAACGCTTCGCACTTCCGTTTCGCAAAGAGCGCTAAAGCTCTGCCAAGTAAGAGCTTGTAACTTGTCAACTAAGTCCTAAAATGGAGAACCTTTTGCTCGGCATAGAGCACAAGAGCAATCTTTTTACGAACACCTGCGCAGGCTTTAGCTTATTAAGACTTGTAACATCACCCACACGTGTCAGAGATCGGTCGTCATCCTCAGAGATTTAATTTCGGTGTCATCACCGTCGATTATATCAACAGTTACTCATTTGCCTCTTCAGACGAATCACGATGTTTTTCATTATACCACAATGTTTTAGAGTTCTCCTTTAAGTAACTTCTTCAACATAACTAGGAACTGCAGGAAAGACAAGCTTGAGGATATCAACAAAGAATTTGCATAATTAACTCACACTTACATACTAGCATTTTTTGAAGCTAGAAAACTGTATCTTATTTCACCGCAATATATATCACTTGGCGAATAAATATATTCGTGTTCTCCGTGTTTTGAATAAACAAAATGCCCATGTAGTAACAGATACCACAATGGGCTATCAAAATGAAAGAAACGATTCTTTTCGGGCGGCCAAACACAATCTAAACTCTGCCTATTGGTCAGCATACAGTGCAGATTCCACCTGTCACTTATCGGCTCTCAAGACTGCTAATTTACAATTTTTTAACACTACCTTTGCAAACATATTAAAAACTAACCCCCAAATTTCTGGAGCACAGTAAATCAACAAACGACACAAAAGATATTACAAAAATCCAGACCAGGTGATCTGGTATGCGCGTCACTCCTCAGTTGGTTGGTTGGCCTCAAATAGAGACGGCACATATTAAACTCGGGGGAGCTACCAAGACGGGCGGTGGACTGCTGGAAGCAGGAGCGTTTAGAAGGAGAAAAGCAGTAGTAATCGGATATAGGCTGACAGATTGGACGATGCAAAGACAGGGTTCCTGTTAACTGGGAGATCGAAGACGGGACAATGGCTTAATGTGCGTATTAGTCTACAACGCATGTACTGTTTGAATTTCGCACTGACTGAGAGCGCGAAGAGAAAAAGACCGCTCCGTTTCTTGAACAGAATTTTTTCAGAGCAGAGCGCACACGCCTATTGCTTCGTCCAAGCAAAGAAGCGCCAACAGAAAAAACAACCGCAGAGGACACAGGCAGACCCAAATGGTGAAACGGAATTATTAATAGGCGCCTCCTCAAAGCAGAGAAGCAGCGGCAGAACAGCAGTAAGTGATCTAATATCTCTGGTTCGGCGTGAAAACTGCACGCTGGGGAAGCCGCCTGGCCAGATCTGTGAAGGTAGAAATTTAGCAGAGGAACCCGGCAACGCAAACGCGTGAAAGATACCTCTAGTCTGCGCGACCACCAGTCTTTGCTACTCCAAGGATGCAGAAGATGCTGATATTCGGGAGATGATGTAAGAGCCGATGCAGCAAAATCTTGAAATACTATGTAGCTGCGAAATTTCACCGCAGCTGAATATGCACCAGTTGGCAGGACAGCAATAATTGGGCCGCAGAGAGAGGCCCTTGCTAAGGAATCTGCAACCTCATTTAATTGAAACTCCATCTGCCCCGGTACCCAGACGAACCTTACCGAATTTAGATGATGCGGGATCAGGAACTTAAAGAGGCGTTATGCAAGGGACTCAGTGCGGGAGGATAATGAAGAGCAAATGGACAGAGAGCCCGTCATAACTGTGACTTGGGAAATGGAAGTTTCTAATTTACGTAAGCCTAAGATCACTGCTAATAATTCAGCCAGATAAATTGCAGTAAAGTTAGGAAGACGGAAAGAAGATGATCATCTCAGAGAAGGTGAAAAATGCCCACACCTGCCTTTTCACGCTCTTGCGAGGCATCGGTAAGAATAAGAGTATGAGAACAAAGGGACCTTAGATGGTCCTGTAACAAACAGTCAAGGAGAGGAAAGAGCTGCAGCTTTGAATTTAATGAAAAAATGTCATAGAATACAATCTGAATAGAAGGTGAGTTGCTATACATTTTGCGGCCATCTGTGAAATGAATGTTTAAAGGATCAAGAAGAGACTGCACGAAGCATATTTGCTTAGTAGGCAAATGAGACAAGGCGGTGTTAAAAAGGACTACAGGTTGACTAAGAAAGGTTATACTGGAGGCGTGAAGAGGTGAGTCGCCCTATTGTACAAATGTTTGAACTGTTAAAAGCCGAAACCTAGCTGACAAAGAAGGTATACGCACCTCAAGATGCAGAACAGCATTGTGGACATATTTTGAAGCCCCAGACAAAAGCACAACGCCTCAAATTCCAAAAGCACAAGAGGGCAATATTTATAGGCAGGTGCTCCTAAGAATGAAACAAAGCCGAACTATAAAATTGGGCGTGCGCATATTTTATAAATAAGCTGAAGTGTGTGCCGTCTCATGCTTGACCTAGCGCTGCAAAGCCTGCGTAGGATGCCAATGACCGGAACTCCTTTTCCAGAAACTTGCTCACTGTGTGCCCGCGAAAATAGTGGAGTGTCGTATGTTACTCCGAGATACGTCCCCATCTGAACTTGAGGAATAAGGTGATTTCTGTAGACCAGCCAGATATTTACAGGATGAGAAAGCGGAAAGACTAACAAGCAGCATTTCATCACATTGATGGACAGATGCATTGTTCCTAACCAACTGTCAAGAACATTGATTTAATTCTGTTAAGTTTGATAAAGAGTGTGAATATCAGTTCAGTTTATGGGGTTTAACGTCCCAAAGCGACTCAGGCTATGAGAGACGCCGTAGTGAAGAGCTCCGGAAATTTCGACTACCTGGGGTTCTTTAACGTGCGCTGACATCGCACAGTACACGGGCGTCTAGAATTTCGCCTCCACCGAAATACGACCGCCGCGGCTGGGATCAAACCCGCGTCTTTCGGGTCGGCAGCCGAGCGCCGTAACCACTCAGCCACCGTGGCGGCTCTGACTGCGTGAATATCACTTGGTGAGGCACAAAATACGATGTTATAGGCGTTTACATGAGTTTTCACATTCTGAATGCATTTAATTGACTTTAGAAAAATGTTAAAGAGAACAGACAAGAGAACTGACCCTTATTGTACGGATCGTGTCTGTCGAAATCTCTTACAGGAAACACCATTTTGGCAGCAATAAAATTTTCGGTTTTCCAAGAAAGCACAGATCCAGGCTATATAATAGTTATGGAAATTAAGTTCCTGTATAATTTCTTTAACAGCGCGGAGGGCTCAACGCTGTCGTAGGCTTTGCTGACAACCAAAGTGGCAAGCGCAGCATCACTGTTTACTGCTTCGAGCTAATTTGATACGACTCTCGAGGTGAGTATAAGATCACCAGATTGAACAGCCCGTCCGGAAACCAGATTGACACGGATTCGAGAGAGCATTCGCAGAAATGAAATACATGACACGGCTGAGCAGGGCCCTTTACACCAATTTCCCTAGGTTCGTTGTTAATGAAATAGGGCGCATGTTGTCTAGAGTAAAACCTTCCCCTTGCTTTTTAAGCAATGGCTCTACTTCAGCAAGACACCACTCACGGACTATCCAACGACCTTTAATGGAATGGTTAACTAGAGCCAATATATCTTCAGGAGATTTGTTAAACAAAAGTTTTATCATAGGTGAAGAGACCTTATCGGGACGAGGAGCCGCTCGGGATAGGCGCAGAACAATCTTAGATAGCTCAGGCATAGAGACTTCCATATAATCACTTGAGGTGCATGTGAATATAGCTGGAGAAGGTAGAGCAGATGTCAAGCGAAGCTCTAGGCGATGCCCTCTAAGGCCTTGGAAATGTCAGCAGGGGACTGAACAAGGGATTCAATGTTGACAGCCGGTAGAATCACTTTTATATTCCTCATGAAATTAGACAGAGCTCGTTTATTTTCTGATTGTGAAAGGAAATCAATATGATTTGTATTATACGCCTCCTCTGCACGGGAGACAGTGCGTTTAAATGTTGCTGCAACCTACTTATAATACAACCAATTTTTTAGGCATTGATTTATGAGAAGTTTTTTCTAAGCTGCTTTGCGTTCTCTCTATGCACGTGTGCTCTCACCATTCCACCAATTATTGGAGATTGCACCCTTGGATACCTTGACCAAAAATTCAGGCTTTTGCCTTGCAATTTGCAACACTGAGCATAAATGTGTAGCCTTGGTTTCGGCACTTGTCTGAGCGCATGTATCTGTAGTGATTGTGAGAGCTGATTTTAGCGTGTCTTTAAAGCGACCGTATTTAATTTACATGCAAGCTTGGGACTAATTGGTACAAGATATTGTTTGTTGCACAGTCAACAGGCGCCCAAGTTGTAACAGGGACTCCTGTTGAGGAAAAAGTTAAACCTAAGGCAGAGCGGCATTGACACGTACAAATTTTGGGAATCCGGAATTGCTGCAGACAATTTTGTTGTCACAAACCCAACTAAATAGCCTAAAGCCGAAGCTATCTGTTTTAAACCCACACATCACATGGTGCGAAGTCTCCAACTAAAAAAACCTGCGAACGGCTACTAGACATGAGTGAGTCAAGGGGCCGAGTGTCATGCACACCTTATTGGAAATAAGCATTAGGTACCTTAAACGGCTGCTGACCTGGGATACTGAGATCGAACGCAAGGATTTCACATTGACTGTCCGCATATTGAAAATAAATGCAAGCCCTGCGGAAAAATTTTGAACAGATTAGGATTAACAACCCTTCTCTTCGTGATGGCCGGTCATGCCGGAACGAACGGTAATCTTTGAGATGATAATTGAAATTTGTAGTTAGCCATGTTTCCTGTAGTGCAATTAAATCCGGTAGAAGCTGATTGCATAGACCTTTTAAATCTGTTTGCGCTGAGAATATAGAAAGGCAAATCCACTGGAGTACACTTAACGACCCTATCTTTGCAGGAGTTCCGCAGCGGCGACTGCCTTTTCTAGAATTTTGGTCTTGGGATTTAGACTAGCGTTATTTTTCTTTGTCTTCCACTGGGGGCAAGATGGACCTGCAATACTCAAAGGAGAACCACTTCGTTTCTGGGCTCGGATATCCAATTTCATATCCACACAGCTCACAGAGTATGCATCCATAACGCGGATAGGAAGACAGATTTCAACGGTTCTTTGTTGCTCATAATGTGTTTGTACCTATGGAGCGCAATTGTTGACCACAGAAGGATTAGTAGCTTCCGAAGCCAAAGAAGACAAGAGCGGAGCGGTGGGCACCTGCAGCAATTTGGTCATCTGGGTATCTATGACCTGGGAAATGCTAGTGGATACGGTTTTCATACTGCGTTCCATTGCGTTTGCTATTTCCTTCTCAACCTCCGCTGTAATTGCCTGTGACCAACTGGCATCCATTAAGAGTGGACATTTGGCGGCCACACTACAGTAGCCTGAGGCTGTCTCTTTGATTGCGGCAAAAGCTTCTCTCCGCGTGCACCTGCGTTTACCCATAACCTCGAGCACCTGAATTTCTTGTGCTTGTGCAGGACAGTCAGGCGAATAAGCAGTGTGAGCACCGATGCAAAAATACCATTTATCTTGCTGTTCTGGACATTCCTCTCTGCTTTGACCTTCCCCACATGCACAGCAGCGTAAGGCCGATTTTTAGGCTTTGCCGCTCTGCCGAAATCTCCAGCAGTTTTGACACTGAAGATGCCGAGAGTTAAAAGCATCTACTCGAAGTACCAATGGCCACACCTTTATCTCTGACGGGCAGAATATTCCTGCAAATGTGGCAGTGACGGACTCCGTAGGAATTTTTACTCCGACCACCATTCTGCTAGTTCGATGGAAAGCAATCACTCCTGCAGAGGAGAGGTTCTCAAGCGTTTCGTTACGGCTCAATCGACAGTCGACCCCTCGGACTAAGCCCTTGGAACACGCTAGGTGAGGCGGAATGAATGCGCTCACCGGGTGGTTGGCGAAGGAGGTACAGTTGAACAGGATGACCACAAGATACTGCCCCTGCCGAACTGCAGCTCATGAGTGATCCGCATGTATTGCTTCGATATAGATGGAGGAACCGCCTATACTGCATCCGGGTTGTTTAATCGGATCGCGCCTCCATCGGAAGGCACTAAAGCGACACGAATGCTGGAAACGCCACTGCGGAAAAAGACATCAATTAGGAGCTGATCCTGAGGAAGAGAGGCCGACCAAGGGGGAAACCCCTGGCCTAAAGAAAAAGTAGACATTAAGCATTCGCCCCGCGGCCAGTCACCCTCGGATAGGAGCAGGCACAGACAAAAAGGAGAAATTGAGCAAGCTAGCGCAATGCCGTCAGGTAATTAGCTGCTACCCCGCAGCAGAACAGAAGGCCGTAGCTCCGGGTCACGTTCGTGTCGCGACCAGTAAGCATTTACGGAACGCTCCAGTCAAATTATTATAAATAAACTTCGTCGTATCCTGCTGATACCAAATCTACTTTTTCTCAACTAAAACTTAGTTCTTCCAGCGGAGAACATCTAATAATTAGAAAGTTAAAAAAACTAATGAGTAGCATGGTTCATTCTCTAGTAAAAGTTAAAACGGCGCGAATAATGCAGGAGACATAGAAACAAAACCTACACACGGGAACAGTTCTCGTTTTCGTTTCTACGCCTTTTGTGCTGTCTCAATCGCGAAGTTCCACATTGATTTGAAATGAACCAACAAGCCCCCCAAGAAAGTTCTGCTTCCATCCCTAGCGTAGCCGTGTACCCAGCGGTGATGCAATGGGTGGAAGCTTTCCTCTGGCCTCGCGCGCGGCTTGTGTGGGGTGAATTGCTTGGGAAAAGTGTCTTTGACGCAACCTTGAATGGGCGAAATTATATCCAAAGTAAATTCAAGTTTTATAATGCTATCGACCTTATTTCTCAGGCTGTCATGAATCAGGTGTACTGAAGACTTTGCCAAAGTGCCGTGGAAAAAAAAAATTAAAATTAGGGCACTGCACAGGGCGCATTGTGAGGCTCGAGGATCAAAGCCCGAGCCCGGAGCAATTCCCGCGTTTCAATGCATTATCACTCTACTGAGCCTGGGCACGCGGCCTGCTATGCTCGGCGTGAGGCCGGACTCTGGCTCGGGCCCGTTCAAGCAGCCGCTCAAGAGGTTTTGCTCACTCTGCGCAAGTAAGCTCCTTCTACACAAGTGAAAAATTGGCCGGAAAAGGCGCTCAAATCTCAATAGCACTTGAAGAAATTAGGTTGGCAGACACAAAACAACGACAAGCTAAGACACTCTCGACCGCCTGGCTTTATGAACAGTGATCTTTTCAGTGCATAGCCCTGAAATTCCGAGAGCCGAATGAGATCGGTAGCATACATGAGCAATAAACATTGAGGGGCCTCTAGGTTTTAAATTAATCATCTTTTACTGTCCGCGATGTATAAATATGAAAGCGCCCTCGAAGCCGTCGCGATTGTACTTTTTTAATGATCACGATTTAGCGCATTGGATTCTTAATCACACTGGCCGCGTTTCTGTGGAGACGAAAGGCAAGAGCGCGTTTTTGTTGCGCAGTGTTAGTTCGAAGACCCGAAGTGTCCTAAATTAATATGTTGTCCTGCAGTGATGGTGCTTCTATAACGTAAGAGACGTTTTTAACAGTCGAAGGCAGACAGTCAAAGGCTATCTTAAAACAGATGGCTGCCCATCGAGCATTGCAAAGAATGTTCTTCAGTGGTTTTTATGAGATTTCAAAAGGCCTGCCGCGAGCGGCAACAGAAACCCGAGCAGATGCGAAGCGCCGTCTGGTACAACCGACGGCCTTTTCTCGCTGGCAGTTGGAACAGCCAAGGCCAGCGGTGCTGTGTAGTTTAGTAGGTGAACGAACTCGGGCAAATTATCCGTGTGTGAGGCGTTACAACACTCCACCAAGAGCGCCCGGACAGTGCAGCCCGCTGCTGGTTTTTGCTTTTTCTTAGTGCGCCACTAAGACCCCCCCCTCTCACCGATTTCGCCGTCGTGTGTCTGGCCAATTCTGACCTGAAATAAACTAAACTAAACCACTTTATGTCCGCGAGTGGATTTCGAATCCGCAGCGGCGCGATCATATTGGCTTCGTTGGACACAGCATTAGACCCCTGCGGCATCGCCGCAGCCGAGCATCCCGTGTGTTTAACTGCCAACCTCTGAAGCTGTGCTTTGGATTTCGTCATCCTCGTCGACTTCCTTTCGTGCGCAACGGACCCAAACACCAAACCGAAGTGAGGAGGGAAGGGCTAAAGCATCGAATTAGCACTCGGCTTAACGACGATAAATCTTTCGCCAAATTTTTTAACTGTTCTCACGTCGTTCAACGTGGTCAGGCGTGCACATCCGAATGACTTCGACATAGCAGTGTGGATGACACTGGTTAAACTCAATCTACAAGTGGGCTTCCTCTCACTTCGTGCCAACAAAAAGATACTAGTAGTGGCTTATTATTATACCGTACAAGAGATTTGAGCGGCGGCATTCCTTCATTTCCGGGACGTTACGAGCGACAGACCGCGAAAGAAGTATTGTTTCGGAATTGTTCTCGCGGGCGGAAAATGCAACCATAGCAGATATAAAAAATAAGTAAATAAGCGCTGAATAATTCTTTCTCAGGAGATATCACGACCCAGTTTGATCGGTGTCGCTGCTAGAACGTCGCAACTGTTGTTCACCCTATAAGAGAGAGAGAGAAATGAATTTAATGAAATGAAAGGTGGAGACGACAGCCGGCGGCAAGACCGCAGTGGACGGCTTAGGATAATTTCGACCACCTGGGGTTCTTTAACGTGCTCTGACATCGGACAGTACATGGGCCTCTAGAATTTCGCATCCATCGAAATGCGACCCGCGGCTAGGATCGAACCCAGTTCTTTAGGGTCAGAAGCTAAGCAGCATAACCACTGAGCCACCGCGGCGGAATTCACTCTGCAAAAATGAATCAAAAGTCGTACACAGCCTCGTTATTATTTACGGGCACGATCCCGGTCTGGGCTCTCAACTTCAAGCCTGGGCCCAAACCCGGCCCAAGCCCGGCGAAATAGCAAACTTTACGACCTGGACTTGTCCGAGCCTGTGCAGTGCTCTAGAACAACCTGTGGTTCGTCGCTCCGTCTAAGAATTTGCCGACTCAAATGGCAACAAGTCTTTTCGGGCTCCTGGCCAATATATCCAGCGTACGCGACCTGGTGTCAGAGTTAGGATAATATCTGTAAATTGAAACTTTTAATGGCGTAGAATATCTTCGGATAAAGGTTAGAACCCTGCCGTATCGTTTACGGATCAATAGAATCACTTCCACAGACACCATGTATGCCAGAGGAGGTTGGTATTTTATAATAAAAAAAAACACGCTCCGCGTATTTTAAAACATTGAGCGTTGTGTAGTCGTACGTAAAGCGCACCATATCTCGAGCAGTACTGCCCAGGGGATATCAACATTGTACATTTGCCACGCCCGAACCAATGCAAATACTCTTGAGCTTAACATGATTGTGGTCATCAAACGATACAAAAGTTTAGCCAATATAAAATTCGAGCAATTTCAGACTATCATGAGGTATGGAAAATAACAGGTTTAGTATGTAATTTGAGAATGCAAGCCCAACACGTGAAGCTCCGCGAAGCTACGGGACTAAATTTTCCACTTTCCTTGTTATGAATGGGCCCACTGTCATCAATTAATAACCCATATAACTTACATGAGTACCCTGAATTTACCTACCCTGTGAACTTTACAGAAGATGAAATTTTTTCTCAATTTCCACATGAATTTCGCAAATCGTTCTCATGTGACGCGCAACTCTTTGCATTTACCCACGTCGTGCAGGTGCTTCTGGATTCCGGTTTTATAACTAATTGCATTTTTCAGGACTTCAGCAAAGCATTTGACAAAATTAACCACCCTCTTCTGCGTTAGCTGCTTTTTGTAAACATTGACTAAATTGATTGTGACTGGAATAACGCTTTCCATTCTAACTGTGTACAGTTTGTCACTGCTAACGGCACTCGTTGACCCTTAGCGTCCGTGAAATCAGGAGTCCCTCATTAATCAGTTCGCGGCATCTATAGTCTCTAATTTACACAAAGGCCTCACTAAATGCAGTTGAGTAATAATAATAGTAACATTCTGTAAAATAATAACAAGCATAGCAGCAACAGTAATGATAATAATGATTACTGCGAATTGACGATAGCAACACAGAATATTGCGGGCAAGTCGAAGACTGCAATGGCTTGCGCGAATAGGCCCGGCAACGCCAGAAACTCACTAGCAGGTTGGCTATGCGGTTGCAATGGCATGGAGCCACTTACTGTAAAATTTCTTGCAAAGTCAGAACAGTGTATCACACATTTTTAGACCTTACGAAATTATAGATCATAACATGTCAGTGTCAACTTAGCAGGGAAGTAAGAAGAAGCTAATTTATTAACATGATGCTTTTAACAGATGCTTTGATGCACTCAATGATCTACGCGCTTCCACATGGTCTTTAAGTCTATTATAAATTTCAGGAGCATAAGCACATTGTCTTGCTTTTCAGAATCTGGTATTGAATTTGTAGACTTCAAACCCGCGCTGGGTATGCAAACTCCGAGTTCCGATATTGTCATATGAGAGCCGTTCGGAAGAATAGTGAGACAAACGAGGGAAGTTTTACCGTCCTCGTGAGAGGTCACCCGATGACGGGACAGAGAAGCTGTAAGTGATAGTGAGCAGCAATTCGCTCAGCAGATTATCAGTGAGTTCCTTTATCTTCAACGCCCGAGCTGAGGCGCGCGCCACAAGGTAACGTGATTTGATAGACGTCACTGAGCGCTCACCGCGGATGCGGGATTTTCTGAATGTGCGATAAAGGGCAAAAGTTTGTAGAACTGTAGCGGATGTTACCAATAGTCAGCTACAAATTTATAATAACAATGGGAAACCCAGCTCCAATGAAATGAAAGTTAAAGGAAATTAAGTTAGCCACTTTATTAATCAAATCGATTCACTATACTGGAAGCGCCATACTGTTACTAAAAAAGCCTATTAAAAATAGTGGCAGGCCTCTCTGCAACACCTGGTGTATGGCATTGCCTCAGAAAAGCGAAAAAAAACGAAAGTGTAAATTTCGAAGCTACAGGTAATATATAACAGTGCTACTGCAATACGCATAAACTACAGAATGAGTCACATGACGGTTCAGAGGAAAGACAGGAGTAGTAAGACTTTTTTAAAATTTATTAATATATCATTGTCTTTGGGGACGTGCATAAAGGCAGGAGACTGCCTGACGCGATCACCCTACCCTGTGGCAAGCAGCGGTTGACACTCATGTACAGATAAAGAAGAAAAAAAATAGACACTGTTTGGAAACGGATGAGAAACAAAACAAAAATCTTTTACAGAGCACTCCCGACGGAAACGAAAATATAAACTCACTTTTTTTTCATATATCTAAAGTCTCTGCAGGCGTAAAATACGAACAAGGTTAATTGTACAGTTCTACTAGCAACGCATGGCTGAAAAAAAAGTCCAAAATACACAACACATAAACATAAACCACCCAAAATACATAAATATGACTGAAACTGTCGACTTGAAAAAAATTGTTAAAAAGACTTAGAGCGCTACTCTTCCTTCAGAAAGATATTCTTCAGTATTCTTCAGGACCAGCATTTGTAAACACATCTTTAATCATTGGATAGTGGTTTATCAAATCTGGTAACTGATAGCTTAACTTTTGGTACCCGTAGTTCGTTTGCGTTCGGAGCTTCATTATAATATTCTTCCTTAAGTCATATGAACTCCTTTTTTCATGATATTTTGATTCAAAAGTCTTTTCAATGGACCGGTATTGATCATAAACTTAAAGTGAAAATTTATATTTGTAGAGCCTACGTATTTCAGGAAACCCGTACGGTTTGAAGTAAGACGCGCAACTATCGGTCACCTCTAAGTTACCGATAGCTTGTATTGTTCCTTTTTGAATTGATAGTAGGAAATCTAAATTTGTTTTATTGTCATTTGCCACAGGAGTGAGCAATAGCAGAGCCCTGAGTGGATAAGAGAATAGTATATCTGTCGTTTGATACTAACTGGAAGATAACACCTTACTCTACTTATGATTCCTAGAGCGTGAGAGGTATCAATTCTGAGTGCGTCAATATGCGCATTCCACAAGCCATTTTCGTGGAAAGTAACACCTAGGCATCTGGTAGTCGAAGACTGATTTATGTCTATACCTTTAAACTTTAAAGATGCAAGTGTATGAATTGAAGTGCCTTTAGAGCGGAATAGTATATATTGATACGGGAATAAAAGAAGAGGCGGAGAGCGAGCGCGAGCGGCGAGCGCGCGGCTCTAGCAAGAGGGAGATAGAACGAGAAAGCTTGGCCGCCGCCGGTCGTGCTTCGCCGGCTCTCCTCCGTACTGCTGCTATATTTCTCTGGGCGGGCCCGTGGCCACCCCGTGGCATCCCACACCGTAACATTTTGGTGGCAGCGGTGGGATCATGCCGATCACCCGCTCCCAGAATCAAGCACCCGACGTGCCAGACGACAGGAGTCCACCACCAGCCGATAGCGCCGACGACGCGGCGGCCGGCGCCGCTAGACCTAGGCGCTCGGAGGGGCTCGGCTCTTCGCAGCAGCCGGACGCCGGTGTTGAGCGCCTCCTGGATACAGTCACCCAACGGATGGACGCATGGGAGGCCCGTCTGACTGCCCAGGCTGTGGAGATGGAAGCTCTCCGGCGCGAACTCCGTCGCCTGGTGCCAGCCGAGCCGAGCACAGGTCAGGTGCCTTTGGGCGTCCGCGCCGCCGCTGTTTACGGCTCTGCCGTCGCTGGGCCTGCGGTCGTGGCCGCCAATGGCGTGCTCGGCGCGGGTGCGTCCTCGCCGCAGTGTTCGTTGGACGTTGTGGAATTGCCCACATTTGACGGCACCATCTCGTGGGATGCTTACCGCATCCAGCTGGACGGTATTGCGGCGGCGAGAGGCTAGGACGAGCAAATGAAGGCATGGATGCTCGTTGCAAAACTGAGGGGCCGCGCCACCGAGCTGCTGCAGAACGTGCCGCCCGACCAGCTGGGCTCTTACACTGTTCAGGCGGGCCTCCTCGCCGACCACTACGGTGCCTCAGGTCAACCCCGTGTGCAGTACCACCGCCTGCGAGCCCGCCGTCAAGAGCCCGGGGAGACGTACCAGGACCTCGCCGCCGCCATTGAGCGCCTGGCTCTGCAGTCGCTGCCGGGAGCGCCTCAGAACGCCGTGGCCCTGGTCGGCACTGAGGCGTTTGTCGACGCCATCCGACTCCCCGAGGTGCAGCGCTTGGTCCGCTCTGGCCGTCCTGATTCCGTCCGCGCCGCCATGGCGCTCGCTATCGAGGCGGAATTGACTTTGCTGGCCACGCGGGGGTCGCCACCGTCTGCCGAGCGCAGCGTCCGGGTGCAGGCTCCTCGGTCCGCAGCCCCAACTGCGGCCTCTATCCGACGCCTGCGTAACGACGTCCGCATGACCTGCTTCCGCTGCGGCCTGCGGGGACACTACGCGAGGGACTGTGCCGGCCCTCCAACGTCGGGAAACGATTTGGCGGAACTCCGGGGGCACCGTTCCGCCGAATAAAGTCCGTCCCCACACTCCTTCGTTCTCCGCGTCCCCTCCTTTCGTCGACACTGGAGCGGCTGTCAATGTACTGCACAAATCGTTTGTTGCTAACGCGCCCCACCTGCTTCTGCCAGCAGCCAAAACCCGGCTCTTAGCTTTTAACGGCACCCCTGTGGAGCATGTCGGACGTGTCGTCGTCAACCTGACAGCACTCGCAAAATACCATCTCCACCGAGTTTGTTGTCGCAGACAGCCCTATTTGGCCAGTGGTCCTCGGGTGCGGGTGTTGCCAGCAAGCCGGAGTCGTCCTTAATTTTACTAGAACCAAACCACGGGCGAGCCGAACTCTCTGTGGGCCGGGCTGGCTTAGCCGGGTTTCCAGCCTCGGTGTCGCCCTGTGGCAGTCCCTGGTGTCGGCGACCAAGCGTGCCTCAGCATCTCTGCGTGACCTCGCGACGAAGTGGCCGTGTCGAGTCAAGCCGTTCGACGTCACTACCGTGACTGTGGCGTCCGCCGTGACCCTGCCACCGGGTGCGGCAACGTGGGTGTATGCCAAGCTTGACAGTCCGGTCACAGCAGACGTGCTGTTCGAACCCATCCGGTGTTCAGCTCCAGCCCGTCAGATGACCTCCCCTCGAAGCCTTCTGCCTGTGCTCAAAGGAGAGGCCCACGTATTTATACTCAACATCAGCAGCGTACCTCTCGCGCTGACTCCCGGCACGCAATTGGGTACAGCCTCAGTTTTGGACCCCGGGTCACCAGTGGCGTCTCTGCAACCTGAAGCCCCGCCTCGCCACCCTCCAGCGCCGGCGATCCTATCATGGGAAGAATTTAACTTTGGACCCAGCCTGACCTGCGCGGAGCTCGCCTCTCTGAAGACCTTGCTGCTCGAGCATCGCAGTTGCCTTGCTCTCAGCGCCGGTGAACTTGGGTGCACTTCCTGGGCTCAACACCGGATCAGCACCGAAAACCGCGGGCCCGTTCATCACCAACCTCGCCGTGTAGCGCCAGCCGAACGGAGAGTCATCCAGCAGCACGTGTGCGACATGCTTCACCAGGGAATCATTGCCCCTTCTTGTAGCCCTTGGTCCTCCCCTGTCGTCCTTGTGCGCAAGAAGGATGGAACACTCCGCTTCTGCGTTGACTATCGGAAGCTAAATGCTATTACTAATTGCGACGTGTACCCGCTGCCTCGCCTCGACGATGCGCTTGACCGCCTGAAGGGGGCCCGTTATTTTTCCACGCTAGATCTGCTCTCGGGCTACTGGCAGGTGCCTGTTCACCCCGATGATGCGGAAAAGACGGCTTTCGTGACTCCCGACGGCCTTTACCAGTTCAACCGTATGCCCTTCGGTCTCTCGAACGCTCCAGCCACCTTCCAGCGTCTCATGGACCGAGTCTTAGGCCATTTTAAGTGGACTATGGCGTTGGTCTACCTGGATGACGTAATTGTCTACGCGGCTACATTTGAAGAACTCCAGAGACGCCTCAAACTCGTCCTCGAAGCCCTTACCTCTGCTGGGCTTCGCTTAAAACCAAAAAAATGTTTCTTCGGTTTCGCGGAGGTGACGTACTTGGGTCACGTTGTGAGCCGGCATGGCATCCGTCCCGACCCTGAAAAGCTAAAAGCGCTTACAGCTTACGAAGCTCCCACCACCGCCAAGGAGCTCAAAAGTTTCCTTGGATTTGCTTCGTATTTCCGTTGTTTCATTCCGGACTTTGCCAAGCGCAGCGCTCCATTGACCGCCCTGCTGAAGAAGAATGCACCGTGGAGTTGGACGCAGGCCCAACAGCTCGCGTTTCTTGACGTCAAGCACGCCCTCCTCGAGCCTCCTACATTGGCCCATTACGACGAATCGGCCCCCATCGTCCTCCACACGGATGCCAGCCAAGATGGGCTCGGCGCTGTCCTCCTGCAAGAAGACGACTCTGGTGACCACAAAGTCCTAGCTTATGCCAGCCGCCAGCTTTCCGACGTTGAGCGCCGCCGCCACTCTTCAGAACTCGAGTGCCTCGCCGTTGTCTGGGCCGTCGAGAAGTTCCGTCCCTACCTGTACGGCCGTCACTTCACCATAGTCACGGACAATAGCGCTCTCACTTGGCTGCAGTCCGCCAAACATTTGAATGCCAAGATTGCACGCTGGTCCCTGCAACTTCAAGAGTACAATTTCACAATAGTGCATCGGCGCGGCTCTGCCCATCAAGATGCCGATTTCCTTTCTCGCCACCCTTGTTCCGTGACGGCTTTGACGGACCTGAGGACTGCACAAACGCAAGATCCCGCCATTGCTGCCATAATCCACTCCCTTGGCACCACCGCCGGCGCAGGCCTCCGCCAACTACGCCGGGTCTATCGAATGAAGGACGACCTCTTGTGTCATGTGAAGTTGCTCCGTGGTCGACCACCCGTCTGGTTGCCAGTTGTGCCGGCAACACTGCGGTCGCAAATCTTGCGCGGCTTACACGACGCTCCCACGGCTGGTCACCTTGGTCGCGGCAAGACCTACGCAAGAGTGTCGGAGCGGTTTTGGTGGCCTAATATGTCCAGAGATGTCAAGGAACACGTGGCGTCCTGCCAGACATGCCAGTACAGAAAACCGTCCACAGGTGTAACCAAGCCACCCCCGCAGGCTTTTTCGCCACCAAGTTCACCTTTCGAGCTGGTTGGACTGGATCATTTGGGCCCGTTTCCGAAGACGCGTGCCGGCAACCGGTATGTTCTGGTTGCGATCGACTACTTCTCCAAGTGGGTCGAAGCACTGCCCGTTCCAGACACGTCGTCCGCTCATGCCGTCGCGTTTGTGGAACAGCATCTCGTTCTTCGGCACGGTTTTCCCCGGCGCCTCATCACGGACCGTGGGAGCTGCTTTATGTCCCATGAATTCGAGCGAGCCCTCCGCTCCTTCGGCATTGCGCATTCCACTACATCCGTCAATCATCCGCAGTGCAATGGCCTCGTGGAGCGTGTTAACCGTACCCTCACGGATATACTCGCATCCTATGTCGCTCCGTCCCACACAAACTGGGATCGTTTTGTTTCTGCTGCAGCTTTTGCAGTCAACACTGCAGCGCAAGAAACAACGCATGTGACGCCGTTCTCAGTCGTCTATGGCAGAACGCCCTCCATCCCTCTCGACGCGCAGTTGGGCCTTCCCCATCCTACTGCGTCACCAACTGAATCTGCTCAACGACTTCATTCCGCCCGCCTCGACGCCCAGCGCAACCTCCTCACGGCTCACGCGCGTGTGCAAGCGGCCAACGCGGCAGCACCACCACATCCCCCCTTCCGGCCCGGTGACTTGGTCCTCGTTCGCCGCACCATCCGTGCGACTGGCCGTGCCGCAAAGCTCTTGCCCCGATACCGCGGCCCTTACCGTGTCGTTGCCCGACTCGGCCTTGTGACATACCGCCTCGAAGACCTGCCAGAGCATCGACCATGCGGTGTGCACCACATTTTCCCAGAGCATGTTTCAAACATGAAGCGATATGTCTACGGCGCCTGCGGTGACTCCGACTTAGCTACCGGGTCCTCATCAGTGCCGTTGTCGCCTGCTGGCTCCATGCCTTCCCCACGCAATGCAGTCCCATAAACGGATCGCCGCTCAATATGCATAAAACTCCCTGCAGTTAGCCTAACCGGTGTGGGACCTTCTTCGGCGACTGCAGACACCTTCGCCCAGCTCACACACTTCGAATTCAACGAAGAGTGTGACCGTTTCCTATCTGCGAGCCCACATTGCATCGCCCCAGGAAACCCTGCAAAGGTGATACGGGAATAAAAGAAGAGGCGGAGAGCGAGCGCGAGCGGCGAGCGCGCGGCTCTAGCACGAGGGAGATAGAACGAGAAAGCTTGGCCGCCGCCGGTCGTGCTTCGCCGGCTCTCCTCCGTACTGCTGCTATATTTCTCTGGGCGGGCCCGTGGCCACCCCGTGGCATCCCACACCGTAACAATATTTTGTCTTGTTTATGATCGGTGCGAGGTGATTACATCTGAGTCATGAGGTTAAGCTCGACAAATAATTGTTCACCTCCATAAATAATGCCTCTAAATCAATTCCAGAGAAGAACACATTCGTGCCGTCAGCATATAGCGCCAGATTTGAAGCGCCTGGTAATTAACAAGATCATTGATCTACAGAAGAAATAAGACTGGCCCTATAGGATGGACCCTTGTGGTATTCCGTTGACACGCTGTTTGTCAGGGAGCGTGCGCCATTGATCACAGTATACTGCGCGTGGGATGATAACTCCGAAAAAGGGTCAAAGCTGTACCCCTGATACCATAATACGGAAGTTGTTTTCAGGAGTATATCATGCTGGACGCTATTGAACGTCTTCTTAAAATAGAGGAATATACCGAGAGTTAAAACTGTGTTCGATATTGTGGAGCATTTCTTCTTTTATTCCAAGTAGTGCTGCTTCCGGTGACATATTTTTCTGAAAACCAAATTGCTGCCTTATTATAATATTTTGCGAGGCGAGAAATCCAACGAGCTTTTTGTTTATAATGTGTTCGGCTATTTTAATCACGAAGATTGGCCTATAATTGTTCAAGTAATCAAATGAGCCTGCCTTATGTATAGCTCTCACACGAGCAAGTTTCATTTTGGATGGAAAAACTCACGTTGAGATTTTTAGATTACAAATGTGTGCAACAGGGGTGCTCACTGTTTGACTCTCTGCCTTCAGTGGTTTCGATATGATGTCATCACTTCCAGATGCGCACCCCTCTTTTGCATACATGATTACATCATGCACCTTGCTGGGGTCCGTGGTGGATAAGAATAGAGTATTCGGGTTGTTTGAAGTAATGAAACGCTCACACGACATGCAAGAAATTACCTCGGTACCATCGCTGGACGGAGCACCAAGAGCAAGAAAATGTTCGTTAAACATGTTTGCTAACTCTACCTCAGATAGATCGCCATTCTGAAATTTCACTTTGTTGCTTTCTGCGTTTTTATAGATTATTTCTCTCACGGTTTGCCATAGCAACCGAGAATAACCGTTCGCCTGCAAAAATATATGCGAATAGTATTCAAACTTTGCTTTCTTGAAGTCAGAATTTAGCAGGTTTCGTTTCATCTTTCAGTTTCATCTTTGGTTTGCAGGAATGTCTGGAGGTGTCCGTTTTTCTGTTTGATTCTTTTAAATAGTTGACGAGATATCCAGGGCTTGCGTACTTTTTTGCGCCTTTTACGAGGCCTAAGAGGAAAACATGAGGCATAAGCAGATACAAAACATGAAAAGAAAGCATCGTAAGCGGCATCGGGGTCCGAGAACACTAACAAACTGTTCCAGTTAACCTAGCAGAGCATATCTTTAAACTTGTTAACATTGGGCTCGGAAACGTCACCAATATGTGCTTCATGTTCGGGGGCGACTGGGTGTTCGTAGGTAAGACAGAATACATTGGCAAATGGTCACTTAAATAACTCACCAAAGTGCCTGATTTTATATTTGCACGAAGAAGACTTGTAATACATAGGTCAAGAATACTTTGGGAGGTTGATCTAATTCTAGATGGCACTGCGATCATGTTTGTGCAACCAAAAGACTCGTATAATTCTTGGAATGGTAAAAAGACTTGATTAACAGGGGAAGCATTTGGATTGAAATCCGCCACGATGGCCAGGCCAGGGGAAAGATTGTACCCATTGTATCACCGGTCGGTGTCCGGCGGCACTGGGGATCGAACCCCACCCCTCCCGCATGAAAGGCGGTTGCTCAACCACTTGGCCACCGCGGCAGTCTTTACGTCGCTTGTAAAGTGCCGAGTCATGATACAATGCAGAATGACTATGACTACAATCATGACTTTCATAGGTCATAGTACGCTTCGTTTCAAATTTGACCAAAACGTGCATTTCATCGCGAAGTATTTATGCACAAATCCAGGTGCAAGTTTCCCCGGGAGAGTGTAAGCCCGTAAAAAAAAATTCAACGGGCTTTGTATTAACACACTTCAAACGCGCGCACTCGAAAGGTCAGTAAACTGCAACATTTAAAACAGTAATCGAAGTTATCACGAGCGTGCGACTGCCTCCCGCTCTGCCCCTTTGTTGCCGTGACAACTGCGTGCATGCAGGCAATAGTATCGACTTCCTTTCTTACCTGAATTAGAGTCGAAGACTAGACTCTCCACTTCTTCCTCGAAGTTGTGTTCTTCCACACGGTGTGCTCTTGTGTTGTGTTCTTCCACGCAGGTCACGAAGAATTACAAGATGCTTCGCACACAAGTCGCACGAGAACGACCGTACCTTCCTCGTCAGCGCTTCCTCGTCTCTTACATGCTGGAAAGCTCCTACCCTGTGAACGTTCTTGACGTGCTTTCTTACGATACTAGTGTTGGAGAACGCCTTGTCGCAAAACTTGCACCACTTCCGTTCGGAATTTTTGCCGGTGGTCGCTGAAGCAGGGCCAGTGCTCATGTCCTTCTCCATGTTTAAGGCGAAAGAAAAAGGCGGGAGAGAGAGGGATGCACCTTGGGATAAGGGAACTTATCGTATCAAGGAACGCCGCGCAAGCAAGGATTTTCGCAGAGTTGAAATTTCCCCTGCCGGTTGAAGCACCATGTTCCCCAAAAGTCCCCACAGAGTGACGTAACGCAGAGCAGTGACGTCGGTTCTCAGTCGGCCAATTGCAACAAAAATCATCTTCTTCTGATTACGCGCTCCGCTTCTTTGAGCAAAGTTGAAGAGTTCCCAGCTTCCTGGGGCCGAACTGCGGCTGAAGAATAAGCCCGGAAATGTGCCAGCCTGAGCTATAGCGGAAAGCGATTTTTTTTTTACCTCGAGCCTTTTTTTGAAGCAAAACTGCACATGAACTAAGATAGGTGGAACCGTATTCACCTTGGCAGGCAAACAGAGGGCAGTAGAGATTTCAGTGTCATTGAAATATGAAAGCACCAGTTTGATAGACAGTTCATCAAGCATATTCAAAGCTATTGTGTTAAAGTAATTTAAGAATCGACGTCAAGTTTTCACCTGTGATTACAAGACGGCCGTTAAATTCAAAGTTGCGCTTCCCGCTGTATTGTTCCAAAGTCATTCAGTTCTCCTTGTATTGTTTCGACTAATGAGGTTTTAGCTAGTGAATGTGGCGCGCAAAATCCTTTTCTTGCCGTTTAGAAGTTGTGGTAGCAAATACCGAATCGTATTTTGCCGAATGAAACTCATGTGACTCGGAAAGGTTTCAGCAAAGTCTCTAAAGGTAGGCACCTCCTCTAAATTTGGCATGTTGGACGTTACCAGGTCGCGTTAAAGTATCTCATCTTCTGCCAGCCGGATATATCCGCTGTGCCAGCGAGCCGTCTTTCGATTCGCCGGTTGTCACGGGTCGCTTTGCCAAGTCAGCTTTGCGCGCCTGATGAATCCATGTATCGCGCTTCAGTTGTGAGACCTTAGTGCAGCTATCGTCAGCAGAACCGAACAGTTCTTTTCAACATCACAGCCCTCTTTGCCCGTCGAACAAGGAAGAATTTTAAAGCGAAAGACTCGGCGCTCACATTGTGTCGCGGAAATCCAGATTGTTCGAAGAGGTTTGGCGTCAAACGTGGAGGGATGGAATCGAAAAACACTAGAAACAAGGTGGCATGGTGACTTAAACGACATTACGACATGTAAGTACGTAGGTAAAGCAGATTAAGTGCGCTGAAAGGAAATGAGGGTAACAAGTCTGGAATCGAGCCCCTGTTCCTCCAGGATAGCGAGTCAGACGCGATGATACCCTTGGGCCACGCAGGCATGTTCGAGCAGAGAGGTTAAAGCAGCAGTGTTTTCTGTATACGCCGTGTGGTCTTTCTCGTAATGTGGTAGCTTACGACTTCATGCTAATGATTATGCGTGATTAAAGAAGCATTTATTGAGGCAGTAGTGGTTACAAGAGTAGAGAAGTACATGTCGGGGAGAGGCGAGTGTACACGAGCGAATTTATGATTGTGCCACGTGACAATAGCGTGTCATGTGATCTGGTAAAATTATTAGAGCACGTGATCGGGTAATGTGTCAATGAAGTCAAGCGGAGTCTCTGACAGAACTCACTAAGGCCATTGCGTCTTACCCTTAAAAGTGGAACTTAAGTGTCCCAAAATGTTTCGATCTTGGGACAATTATTTGGGCACACGGCAGAGTATGAGACAGCGCTCAAAGTGAGGAATTTTGTACAAAATGGCGACCAGCACCGACCTAACGAGTTTACAGAGAACTTTAGCTCCTCATACCACGTTGACGCTGGCTGCTTGGCAGGCACAGGTCTTGAATGCATGCGATAGGCATCACGTGCGCTGGGATGGAGCGTGTTGAAGATGGAAGTGAGATTAACACCTTAAACCAGCCAGGCTAGAGGACGCATGCCCCACAAAATTTTCATGAAGTTCTTTGCGGCGGTTAAGATGATCGATGAACAAGCCAATTTGACAAGGGATACAGTCCACCGCCTGGAGAGCGTGTCGAGTTTAAAGAGAACGTTGAGCACCACGTAAACGCTTTGGTCTGAGACCCTTTTCCCAAGAATTTCACCCCACAAAAGCCAAGCAGCACCAGGCCGGGGGAAATATTGTACCTGTATCGTATGCGCGACGGGAAGGCTGCGCAGCGCGCGCACAAAATGTATCTGATACGCACGCAAGGACTTGCCCTTGCCCTCCTTTGCTGCTTACAGTATCAATACGCGCTTCTTAATAAAGCTGGGCCTTTTTCCCCTCTTTGGCTTCGGCGTACCTGCATTTCGATGCAGCACCCACTAAAAACCGGTGAGTACTTGGCGACACTGGGTACTGTGGACCGAGTGCGGATGCTGCGGGTACTGCGGATACTAAAATCTGTCAACACCAAAGCTCCTCTCCTTCCGGCCGACAAGAATAATGTGGATGACTGGAGCCGTAACAGAAGATGGAAATTAGCATTAAAAATGTAAATCAGTGCTCATTGCCCGCTCTTCCAATGTGCCCTACATAGCAACTAAACGGCCTTCTTTTAAAATCCATAACTTTATATCGCTACCTTGGTGTTCGGATTACTAGTACAATGTCTTGCAAATGGAACATAGAATTCATAACATCCAAGCCAACAGAACTCTGGCATAACTTAAACATAATTTTAGTCATGCACCATATAAACTTAAAATGCGACTGTATACAATTTTTGTTCGACCAAGGTTAGAATATTTCTCGTAAATAAGGGATCATCACACAAATTTAACTCAAGCACTATAAGCAGCATAGAATCGATTAGTCTGTTTTATATTAGCTAACTATAACAACGCTGCCAGTGTCACACAAACGAAAGCAGCTCTAAGCATTCAACAAGTCGATAGCTGCGGGAAGATATCACGCCTCTCTGCATCATTCCGGTGACTTTTCATTCACCCAGCCCAGTTTTTCTCTGCTTAATATAACCACCGACACGAAGTTCACATATCGCATTGTAAAACTGCGACCATCGGTGACTCCTTTCTTCTGAAATCTTCACCTGTAAAGAATAAATTGCCTTCATCATTATTAAAGAATAAATAACCCGTCCTCATCAATAGCACCTGGAATTATTTGTAATGCTGCTCTTGAATAACGCAATTTTCAATCGTTTTCCTTTTTTGTATTACACCACACTTCTCGACAGTTTTAGCATTTTGTGTGTGTCATTGCTATCGTGCATTTAAGTCGCGTTTTTGTTCGGTCAACGACTATTCAACGCGCCTTCTTGCTCTTGTTTTGATGCATTTTCCAAGCAACTTAGCACGTTCTATATATGATATTAATTCTTTTTGCCTTTATAATATCGTTTGTTTATTACTTATATTCCCCTCCCCTGTATAATGCATTTGATTCTGAGGTTTTGTGAATGAATAAATAAATAAATTCGGAATAAAAAAGCGTCGGTCGCTGCTTACTTTTTGTGCTTTTTTATGGTGAGCGACTGTTGCACGTACATTCAGCATTGAACCTGAGAAATTTGGAAGACGAAGAAGACGAAGACCTATTGGGTGGCTACGTGTCTGCTTCTAGGTCTGTGTTTTCGCTTTTCGCTGTCTTCTCGCGTGTGGCGTGGGTCGGACAGTGCCCTCCGTGAGACCGAATGCTGACGACGCCCCTGCGGAGAAATTCCTGGCACGGCGGGCGCATTATCAAGTAAGAAAACCCAACCGGAACCCTCAGGGGCAAGCTAGGCTTAGCTCGGCGCTGCCGAGCGAGGCCGCGCTACGCGTCTGCATGGATTCTGCGTTGTCGACGACGGCTACGCGGATGCCCGCTGTGTTGCCACCTGACGCAGCCTCCACGTCCACGCAATCGTCAGCGCCTCTGGGCCTCCAGCCTGCGCCGTCTTCCGATGCTACGACTTTGGCCTGTGACATGGACTGCTCTACCGCCTCCGTGCCCGTGGCACTCCCTCAAGACACTGTGCCCGTCGCGCCAGTTCAGTATTCCCACCAAGGGCCGTCACCAGCGTCTGAGCCTCCTCCACAGATGCCTCCCGTGAGTCAAGGCTCTCTTCCGCCTGCTGCGAACTCGTTCCGCGTTACCATCAAGCCTACATTGCGCTTTGATATGACTGCCATCCCTGCCCGGAATGTTCAAGCCACAATTGACCATGCCCTTGGCTCTTCGAACTACTGCGGGTTTGTCGTCCATCGCCCATCGAACACCATCACGGCAAACTTGTCATCCATGATGGACGCCCAGAAACTTTGCGCAGTTACGCGGATCCCCCTGGACGACAGCAAGCATGTCCCGGTGCAAATATATTTTGCATCTGGTCCTGACACACTCCGCTGCATGGTTTATCATGTCGACAGCACGAGCCCTCCCGAAGAGGTGCGCGCAAATATTCGCTGCTCAACTCATGTTGTACTGCAAGCACGGCCTATGGGTCGCCGGGGCTCATACCTGCTCATCCTGCAAGGCCCGTTGACTCTCCCGAAGTGCCTTACCTACTACGGTGCGATCGTCAAACCACAGCCCTTCCGACCTCGTCGTATTTTTTGCTATCACTGCCACAAAGAAGGACATATGCAAAATACCTGCCCTAATCCAGCAGCTGTGGCCGACATGAAGGAACCAACAGCTCATTGTGCCCTGTGCAAATCGCCGGACCATGACATTCGCTCCCCCGCTTGTCCAAAGAAGAAGCAAGCGAAGAAGTTTCACAAGTCGCCTGCAAAAATGGATGTTCCTACAAGTAATCGCTTTGCAGCTCTCGCGTGTGATGACAACGACTTCCCTGAACCTCCTTGATCTGATCCCGCTGCTCACCATACGTCTCCTCGCCAGCGTACATATGCACAAGCGGCTCGCCTTCCCGGATCAAATGGTACGCCAAAGCGTCCAGTGCATCCATCACATGTGGATACCACAGATGAAGACACAGCTTTAGACAATGCAATCGCGGAGGCTCGCCGCCGACTAGACGAATTCACCCAGCGCCGGGAACAGCGTCGTTCTCAATCCTCTCGAAGAATTCTCATAACTCGGGAGCAATCATCAGAGGAATCACCCAGGGCAAGCACTGGTCCACAATCAGGTGCCGACCACCTGTTAGTCGTGACTACCCCGACAGTGGACAAGATATTAGCGCTGATGAAGCAGGTGACATCCCTCATCGTGGAAGCTCTTCGGCCTCGTCATGGATAGCGCATCATCATCGGTGGTGGTGCAGTGGAACTGTCGAGGATTCGCTAATAAGGCCTCTGAAGTGAACATCCGCCTTCGCGACGGAAAGCTGAGGGCATGGGCGTTCCTACTGCAAGAGCATAATGCACTTCCACGCCTTTCAGGTTTCTGCGCATACCATTCACCATCTATCCCTGATCGCCGTTGCAGCGCCTCCTCCCTCAGCCCATGTAAATCTGCAATTTATATTCACAGTTCAGTTCCGCACACACCGCTCGACCTTTCACGGTGGTGCAACACACGTCAAGAGGTTGTCGCCCTTCTCGTAAAACCTGCACGCACACCCCTTATTCTAGTTTCTTTGTATAGTCGTCCTGGCTCCGCATCTCCCAATCTGGGAGGGGTTCGTTTTCTACGTTCTACCAACTCGGGTATCCCTATTCTAGTTGGTGGTGACTTCAACGGCGCACACACTGCGTGGGGTTACCCATCGGAATCCTCAAGGGGTGCACACATCCAAGGGAGCTTTTCGGATCATTCCTTTCAACTTTTAAACCACCCGAATACTTCTACCCGCCCACGAGGTGGCCCGTATTCACCTGATTTGACTTGGTGGTTAGGCCCCGGTAACCCTCGTTGGGCTGTTGATTCTGATACTTGGGGTAGCGATCACAGCCCTATTTTTATCTCCCTCACGCCTACGCGTCTACGGAAAATACGCCGCACTGTACAAATAACATCATGGGACTCTGTACGCGCAGACAGTCATTTATCTACATTCAACCCCTCTTCAGCATTGTCTACTCTATCTGCTGTTCTCCTACTCACACTATTACCACTACTGTAAATGAAGATGACCCAAATCCGGACTTACATCTCTTGAATCTGTGGGCTCTTCGTCGCCAGGCGGATCTTTACGCTACTCGTCACCCCGATGACCCTTCGGCTCTTCCTACTCTTCACCGCGCTACCGCACGGGCGCGGCGCTATGAAAAGCAGCTAGGCAGGCAACGCTGGGCTGCATGGTGTGCCCACCTGTCCTCTACGCAGGGCAATCGACATCTTTGGAGAGTGTTTCACGCCATGGAGCGCCCTTCTCAGGTTGCAGATTACACAGAGAGCATTCGCCTCGCGCTAAATGTGGATGAGGACACATTTGCACAACAAGCGGCCCGTCAATTTTTTCCAAACCATGACTGCACCGCTACGTCTCCACCTGACTTATCGGTAACAGAGCCCCTCGATGGCATTACTTCTGACCTCACCATGGCAGAGCTGCTGGCCTCCATTGACCATTTAAAAACTACTACTACTCCCGGGCACGACGGCATACCTAACTCCTTATTCCGTAACTTGGAAGGGAGGGCTTTGGAAACCCTACTTGATACTTTTAACGAAGTGTGGCTTTCTGGCGTCATGCCGGGAGACTGGAAGCATTCTATTGTGGTTCCAATACCCAAGTCAGGTCAGCCTCCAGTATCTCTCTCGGCCCTTCGTCCAATTTCCCTTACCCCTACCATCTGCAAGCTTTATGAAAACATTCTAGCCGCATGCTTATCATGGTGGCTGGAATCCCATGATTGTTACCCAGATTCCCAAATTGGTTTCCGCCCCAAAAAATTGGAACGGAGGACGGCCTTGCTACTTTGGCTGCTGACGTGCTTGACCACTCTCCACAGAGTCACCTTGTACAAACCGTAATCGCTACAGACATAACAAAGGCATATGATAACATCCTTCACTCTGCCATTCTTGCCTCCCTTCAAACTCTTGGTCTCCCTCACCGGTTCCTCCTCTCCATTCACGCCTTTTTAGCAAATCGAACCTTCAGCGTGCGTGTCCACGGAAAGCCCTTTGGTAATTTCACTTCCAATAGAGGAGTGCCGCAGGGCTCCGTTCTCGCCCCCACATTATTTAATGTGGCTTTAATTTCTCTTGTTCGAGCCCTAGCGACCATCCCTTCTATCCGCGTGCTTGCATATGCCGATGATATCACCTTGTGGTGCTGTCATCCAGATGCGTCTATTCATCAGTCGGTCCTTCAACACGCGCTGGATGTATTGATATCTCGCCTCCCACCTCTGGGTCTAACACTCTCTCCTACTAAATCATGTTTCATTCGAATTGGAAATAAAGCCGCCTTGCGGAAAGCTCCCCCTTTAAATTTTACGGTACATAATTCTCTGATTCCTCAGGTAGAAACTGTTCGTATTCTTGGTCTTCTCCTCCATACATCTGGGACTGGCACCCCGTGGCTGACAGCCACCCGTAAATCGGCTCACGCTACTCTAGGTCTGATTCGTCGCATAGCTATGCGCTCTGGTGGCGCACGTGCTCATACGGCCCGCCTATCCTTCCCGCCTATCCTATCCGTCTATCCCTCAGCCACGGATAGTATACCAGGCTCAATTTCAACGTCTCACCCGCAGACAGTGGGACTCCCTTGAAGCTATCAATCGTGAGGCTATGCGCGTCATAACATATCTGCCTCGTTTAACACCCATACCTGTGCTACAGGAGTTCGCCCAACTTAATACACTCAGTGAAATCATCGGCCAACGGGTGGCAAATAGAGCTCGAAAACAGTCTCTCAAACTTCATCGTTTAAAGACACTTCCACCGTGGTCCTATGCCAGCTCACTGACAATCGCCCCACTGTTTCCCCGTCGGTATCAGCAGCGTATCTGCCTGAAGGGTGCATATTATACACGGATGCATCTCATTCTGCAGAGAGGGGAGTTACTGCTGTGTATAGTCCATCTCATCCACATCTCAACTCTCGCGAGACGTATACTGCGGATACGTGCACTCCCCTGGCATTGGAACTTCAAGCCATTTACAATGCCATTGCTTCCCTTCCGCTCGTTCCAACATTCAACACAGTTCACATTTACACAGACTCCCGCGCCGCCCTGAAACAGCTTAAGGCTGTTCGACGAACGTTCCAGATTTCACAATCTATTCATGTGCTCTGCGCAAAGTATCCATGTCCTGTGCGCATACACTGGATTCGCGGCCATGCCCAGCATCCACATAACATTCAAGCGGATGCTATGACTCATCTTCATACATTAGACGATCCGCCACCTTCCCCTCTTCCCCCAGATCCGTTCCTGTCCCACGTTTCCGATTCCGAAGTTCTGCGCCAGCGAACACGCGCTCTAATTCCTCCGTGTTCGCACCCTCTCCCCCGTAGTCTTACTCGGCAGGAGGAGGTATCCGTGCGCCGGATTCGGGCAGGGGCGGCTCTGACACCATCTGTCCGTCATCGGTGGCGTGCCAAAGGTCTGCCACTACCTGACAGGTGCCCTCACTGTAGCGCTGCACCGGACATATGTGATGTGCGGCACTTGTTGTGGACGTGCCCAGCGACGGCTGCTATCAGAACACGGCTCCTCAGGGAGGTGGGCCTGCGGTGGAGCCGCGAAAGTGACTTCGTGAAGTGGACAATGGACAACCGCTTCATTAACAACCTGTGCGCCTACCTCAGCGCAACGGTTCTTCACTCCTTCTTTTAACTTTCAATCCCGTGCATTCCTTCCCCCCCTTTCCTTTTTTCAACTTATGCCTCATGGCACACTTCTCGAATAAAAAAAAACAGATAAATTTGGTTGTGGGAGAATTTTCGACTAGTAGCGCCGCACGTAGGGCTCGTCGATATAGGTCATCACGACAAAGGCACACGGGCAACACGGCAGAGTGCGTCCGAAACGACTGGACAAAGACTAACGCTGCTAATTGATGAAAATGAGAAAACTGCCCTTCCGATCAGCACGCCCGCTGTACTTTCAGGATGTACGTAAAAAGCACGAAAACAAAAAAACACACGAGTAAATCCCTAAAATAAAGGTGAAATTTCATAGTCGCTTTAATCTTAGATGTCCATTCATGTTTTATTTTTACACTTGCTTAAGCGCACATCCCAAAATAAAAGTGCAGAGACGTAGCTAGAGAGGTTTACTTAGATAAAAGTAATATTTCAAATTCACTTTCATCATGGGCATCAACTCCCATCACGCCTTTTTTTGCGCTTTTTACGTGGCGTTCTTAGAAAAGAGCGCGCATGCTCCCACTAAGCAGGGCTTTCCAATTCACAACAGCTGCTAGCCGCGCTCGAGTTCTTCCAGTCTGGATGTTCTCTCCGTCTCGTTTTGCCGTGCGTCATGTTTGATGATGGATTTTTCATCAGACGTTTAGAAAACAAACAGGCACTCACTGCGAAAGAAGGCTACGCCAGCCAACGATCCGTGGCGATTTTTTTTTCACTTTTAGACTCCTGGAGCGGATCGCAAACAAACATGCGGGCATTAAAGAAGCTAACAGCCTTAGGCTAGTCCAATCTTTGATAATCAGCATGATAGTCTACGTGGCGCCGTATTTGCTGCTTCACAAGGCGGTAAAGGACAAACTCGACGTACTCATTCGTAAAGAGACCAAAACGTCCAAAGGTTTACCACTTAATACATCGACGAACGGGATTTTGAGACTAGGGGTTTCCAACGCGCTCGAAGAGCCCATTGAGGCTGTAACGACCTCGCGATACCAGAGAATGTTGCGCAGTCGTACTGGTCGCAGCATTCTGGAAAAGCTGGAGCATAAGCCTCGAGCATTCTCCAGACGTACTTACAAGGCTCCTATACAGAATAGGGACAAATTCAAGATACCTCCACTCCCCAAAAAAATGCAACCCATCTACCATGAGAGCCGGAGGAGGGACAGAGCAGCAGCGTTGCAAGCCCGTTTTGAGGGCATACAGGACGTCTTCTATACAGATGCCGCAGAATGCGCGGACAGTATGGGGTGCGTTTCCGTAGCAACTAGGAAAAACAGGGCTCCGGCAGCGTGCTGCAGCACTCGACACTCGACCGCAACGAAGGCGGAAGAGTTCGCCATTGCGCGGGCTCGAACTCGACAACAGGCCAAAATTTTTGTGAGTGACACAAAGGCAGCAATTCGAAACTTAGACGTGGGCCGCATTTCAGCCATAGCAGCACGAGTGTTAGCCAGGGGCCCACCACTGTCACAACAGGTCGCGCTCATTTGAACACCGGCGCACCAAGGGTTGATAGGGAACGAGAAAGCGCACATACTGGCCCGAGGATTTTCTACCTACCGGGATCCCAGTGGCGTCTCAAACGCAAAAACCGTTCTCTTCGCGTGATGAGGAGCCCCTAGAATTTCATCAAGGTCTTAGTACGTATCAATAAATGCTAAATAATTACTAATTAGGCAGAGCGGTACTTCC
This sequence comes from Amblyomma americanum, assembly GCF_052857255.1. NCBI lineage: Eukaryota > Metazoa > Arthropoda > Arachnida > Ixodida > Ixodidae > Amblyomma > Amblyomma americanum. The sequence continues at coordinate 187,241,759 of NC_135498.1, read as the reverse complement.
AAAAGCGTGTAAGCAGCTCACGAAAAGTGAAGAGGTTGCGTGGCGTAAGCTACAAACGATGTATTTCCAAACCCCCCGGTTCATAGCAAGTGGCATCCGGAGATGTTGAGCCCCAGGTGCAAATGTTGCGAGGCCATACCGGACGTGATCCACATGATATGCGCGTGTTATAGGTTTTAGTACCTGACAGAAAAAACAAATGCTGGAAGGTACTGCTTCTCAAACAGGAAGAAAAGGGAAAACCTGAAGTCTTCCGTCTCACCCTGGCGTCTGCTGAGATCTAGGAGATCCCGGTCGACAGCTCAGGTGGAGGACACGGCTGGGACATTCCCGTCAAACTTTTGACGGGTGCTTATAAATGTTATTTCTCTCTATATATTCGGCCGTTTTATAGCAGCTTGAGACAAACAGAAATGCGAGCAGGGACGTTAAGCCAAAATCCAACACAGATTTGTTTCATCATTCAAGGCAGCACTATGTTCCAGAAGCGCACTTTCTCACAGCGCTTTAGTTCATGGCCTCCGGATTATCGCTCTGACGTTTGGCAGCGGCAGGCCATGATATGCAGAGGTCGCTTTCAGGAACCTTTCGTTTCCAGTTCCCGCATTTCGAGTCTCCGCTAATGCTTTGACATAAATTAAAAAGCTTTCGCTAAATAAAGCGCTCTTTCAAAGAGGAGTCTAGTCCTTTTACTCTATAGTGAATAGTGATAGATAGATAAAGAGGAGGAGGGAAAGACAGGGATGTTAACCAGAAAGGGGTTCCGGTTGGCTACCCTGCACTGGGGAAGAGGGATTAAGGGGCTAAAAGGAGGAAGAGAGAAGGGGAAAAAGGCATAACACACACACACACACGCACAACGCTGTCACAATTTGTCACTCAATCCAGTCGCTCTCAAGTAGGCAAAGTGTGCCTTCTATGCCTTGGGGGCAGTCGACTGCTCTGGACACGGACCGAGGATCTTTTGCTCTGTTAATGAGCGAGGATCGAGGCGGTCCAGGGCACAACACAGTGTATGTCTTGCACTCGCAAATGAAGGGCACTTAGTGAATAGTGCTTCATGAAAACACTGCCCACATCCCGTTCTCCCGTTCGGAATGCGTAGAGAAGCAAAGAGTATGGTGGAGCTGCCATAAAAAAACGTAAACCAATTAGCTCCTGCCTGTACCACTAAAGTATCACAGGCTTAACCCAATCGTAATATAAATGAAAAGGCCCGAAGGCAATGTTGTGCTTTTGCCACCCACAGGTGGGAAAATAAAAAAAATGGGGTAATGCTACTAAGCGACCCACAGCCGGGGGAGCGGGCCCGCGGAGACTCCCCTGATCTCCCCTGGGACGTAGCGGAGGGGGTGGGGCATAGGTTGTGGGAATGGGACTGAGAGAAGGGTTATGGGTAATGTGATGGGAATGGGGACAGCGAGATATTGACCCTCATTTTATCATCGCTCGACTCCTGTCTGGCCAGGACAGGGAGGGCGTCGATGTTGTCCAATGGTGCCGCTCCACTCACGGGATGCCCGACCACCCAACAACGCAATAGCTCCGACTCGGAGACAGGGAATGCTAACCCGGGGCAGCTGCCTCGGGCTCCTCCACGACTTTCAGGGGTCCGGTTCGAATTGGCGTCCCGCTCCCAGCTACTAACCGTCAAGTGTTTTTCGCGGCTTTTCAGACTCCGGAAGTATGTGTGGTGGATCCAGCCAATGGAATTAGACTCCCAGGGAACCACCTGTGCTTCCAACCAACCAACCTTGCACTTATTTCCTCCCCTGGCTTGTGCGTCGAGAAGCAGCCAGCACTATGAATTTAGGCTCCTGTAGGGGACAGAGGCTTGCAGCACTTAGCCTGAAAGAATTAATAAATGTTTTGACCACCGCCGAGAGAAAATTAAACACTAAAATCACTGAGCTCCCCGTGTACTGCAGTTCTGAGTTACGATGCATATGCGGCTGAATCAAACGGCATATGTCATATAGCCTCACTGGATGGATGGATGGATGGATGGATGGACGGACGGACGGACGGACGGACGGACGGACGGACGGACGGACGGACGGACGGACGGACGGACGGATGGATGGATGGATGGATGGATGGATGGATGGATGGGTGGGTGCGTGGGTGGATGGATAGATGGACGGACGGGCGGACGGATGGACGGACGGATGGACAGATGGACGGATGGATGGACGGATGGATGGATGGATGGATGGACGGACGGACGGACGGACGGGTGGGTGGGTGGGCGGGTGGGTGGGTAGGTGGGTGGATGGATCGATGGATGGACGGACGGATGGATGGACGGATGGTTGGCTGGATGGTTGGTTGGCTGGTTGGCTGGTTGACTGGTTGGCTGGTTGGTTGGTTGGTTGGTTGGTTGGTTGGTTCGATGGATGGATGGATGGATGGATGGATGGATGGATGGATGGATGTTGTCACGGATCTCTCCGGATAACACTCGGACCGAAAGAATGGACTAGACAACGGGTGTACCCACACAAACGCACATTTAATACACACTACGTGGCACACACACTAGAACACAAAACTAACAAAACTAACACAAAGCACAGAATATAAATGCACACTACTACCAGCGTCTACTACTAGCGTTCTACTATCCGTGGTCGGCGTTCATGCTCACGGTTGGTTCGGTGCGGCTGCGGCGTTGTATGGATCCCGTAGGCGGCGTCGAGGCGGCGTTCGCCGTGCTTGGGCTGGCGTCGCTGGCGGTGTTCGACGTGCTTGGGCTGGCGTCGCTGGCTGCGTCGTACAAGCTCCAGGTCCAAGCGCCCGTGGAGATGATACCTGTGTTGGCTTTGGTGGCGGCGTCGCTGGCTGCGTCGTATAAGCTCCAGGTCCAAGCGCCCGTGGAGATGATGCCGGTGTTGTTGGCGTTGGGGGCACCACCCGGATGGGTTGCAACCGCGTTGGAGACACCCCTGGCCGTAGCAGGTGGTAGCGTCCTCTGTTGGCTCTCGGGAACGGGCTCAGGCACGGCAGGAGGTCCACGATGCGGAGTCGTAGAACGCGAGCTCACCGGACCAGTAGCCGGCGCCGCTCTCTTCCAGCCGATGTGTCCCTGACCCGCCGGAGCCTCCGCTTCTCTGCTGTTCCCCCGGGCCTCACTTGCACTCGCCCTTTTATAGCATCGGTGTTAGTCCACGTATGCCTTGTCGTCGTCTTCTTCTCTTCACCAAACATCTCTCTTCACCTCACCGAATGCTTCTCCACCTATCATATCCCTCCACCTCACCGAATGCTTCTTCTTCCTCTTCTTTATTCTTCGGTTAATTCGCGTCGTCTTCTTCACACATTTCTCAATTAAAATTTAATTTAGGCTCCTTAATATATGTGACAAGCGACCCCTCTCTCAAGAGTTTTTCCATGAAATACTGTCACGTCATCCTCATCTTCAAGCCATCGAGCCAGCCGACTATCTTCTGTGGCGATTCTGGACTCAGCACACACCACACCGCAGATATCCATCACACACAAAAAGCACTCGACTAACACAGCACACCGGGTTCGAACCCGACCACGGCGGCTGCGTTTTTATGGAGGAAAAACGCTAGTGCGCCCGTGTGCTGTGCGATGTCAGTGCACGTTAAAGATCCCCAGGTGGTCGACATTATTCCGAAGCCCTTCACTACGGCACCTCTCTCTTCCTTTCTTCTTTCACACCCTCCTTTACCCTTCTCTTACGGCGCGGATCAGGTGTCCAACGATATATGAGACAGATACTGCGCCATTTCCTTTCCCCGCAAAAACCAATTATAATTATATATACACAGAACACCAAATTGCGTTTTCAGAACACCAACACACCACTGCCATTGTCTGTACAGAGTCCTTAATAAACACGTTCATGTCCACAACACGCTCCCTTGTATGATCACATAACAGCAACAATAGGAACAACAAGGTAAATCCCAGACGCATTAACACAGCAACAACATGATATATCCCAGAGACACCCAGAGCTGACCAGTTAGCTCTATCTCTATACAAGTCTAATTTGTGACATATGACCTCAATTTGGCTTGGCCCATCCCAAAACGTCTCCCCCTTGATTTGGAGTAGAGCTGTAATCCTCTGTCTGCATTCAAATTGGGCTTCTCAAGTACCTCAAGTGCACCTCGGCAGTATCACCTGTCTCCTCGGCCACTACCGAAAAAGTTGCCCTGGGGGCTACCGCCGTACGGGACCTCGTTCTTCATATCTCTTCAACATATTAACACGGAAAACCCTCTTAATGCCATCTATCAGTACCTCATAATCGATATCCTTTTTCTTCCGCGTCACGAGGTACGGGCCCTTCCATTGCGTCATTAACTTATCATGATCCATGGGTAGCGACACAAGAACCCTGTCGCCCGGATTCCGATTTCTGTTAATGGCTTTCTTTTCATAACATCCCTTGTGGCGTTCACGTGCCGTTTCCATCCTTTGGTGTGCAAGCCTGCATGTTTCCTTCAACCTATCCCGCAACTCAAACACATATGTGTATGTTGTCTTAAGATCTGATGCATTCTCTTTATTAGCCCACAGCTCCTTGAGTATTGCAAGTGGACTTCTAACGGTTCTCCCATATAGCATCTCGAAAGGCGAGAAACCAAGACTCGTTTGTTGTACTTCGCGGTAAGCGAACAAAAGAGCTGGGAGATATCTATCCCAATCAGTAGGTCTCTCCTGGCACATTTTCTTGATCATGTTTTTGAGGGTGCCGTTGAACCGCTCTACAAGCCCATTACACATGGGATTGTAAGGCGTCGTCAGTAACTGCCTCACTGACAAAAGGCGGTTAACCTCCTTGATTAGCTCCGATGTGAAGTTCGAGCCCCGGTCACTCAAAACGTCCCTCGGGAACCCATAACGTGAAAACATTTCCACAAGACCGTCCGCCACTTGGATACTGTCAATAGTTCTCAGTGGAATAGCGTCAGGATAACGAGTGGCCACGTCAACTAGAGTAAGCATATATCTATTGCATTTGGCGGATACTCGAGAGATTGGCCCCACAATGTCAATTGCAACTCGCTGAAACGGTAGGTCGATGGCTGGCATCTTTCCCAGAGGTACGGGACCAACCCTTCCCTTCGGAACTGTGCGCTGGCACACAACACATGAGCGAACAAAGCGCTTCACGTCACTCTGAACACCCGGCCAAAGGAACTCCTCGGTGATCCTATACACCGTTTTTTGAACACCTTGGTGTCCGGCCATAATGGCGTCATGTCCTAAGCGTAGCACTGTCTCTCGCATATCTCTCGGTAACACGAGCTGTTGGACCCGCCTTCCTGAACTAAATATGCACTCCCTATGCAGAAGACCATTTATCAATTGATATTCGAATGACGAACGACACTTCGTTCTTTTCACTCTTTCCCCGACTCTTTCGAAGCAGGTCTTCAGGCTCGGGTCTTCTTTTTGCCTAATTGCAATTTCGCCCGGTGTTACGCTCAGGCACACCGTAATAGGAGCAGAGAGCGGACGCTGCGTTGCTCGGGCTGTCGCTTGAGCTCTTGTCTCCACTGCCGACGAGAAGCTGACTGCACCCGTCTGAGCTGTCGCGGGCTTTTCCTCCTTTGGATTTTCTTCAACGTCGAGCATCCTCCACTCGGGATCGGGGTCTTCGACACCTCTTGCACCCGTAATGTTCACCAAGATGAGATCGTAGTTGGGTTCATCTACGCATTTTGCCACTACCTGCCCCGTAAAATATTGCGTGGACACTAGAATCCTTGCTTCAGGAAGGTACCTTACTGTGCTATCTACAAGAGTGACGGCCGACGCTTTTCCTGTAAGATCCTCGTCTTTCTCCAGGCTTCTACGAACCAACACTGTGTTAGCTCAGCTGTCTCTAAGCACCAATATAGGACGGTCCCCTATTTGCCCAACCACCACTGGCATTGCTGCTTTCGACTTGGGTGTTCCACTCACTGCCTCATTTTCCAGCTGCGTTTGCTCTCCTTTCAGCTGTGGAACTTCGGGTGGCGTGACAAGTTTTACCCTTAAGTCGACAACGCATGCAGCTCGGTCCTGCGTTCTGTATCGGCACTCATCCAGAGTATGACCCCTCCTCTTACAACCTTGACACACAACCTGTGTTTTCTGGGCAGCGCTACTAGTCCGACAGTCAGCTGCACGGTGTCCCACCTTGCAGCAGAGAGAACGCCTTACTGGCGCCTTAGACGCACCGCCATAAGCTCTTGGTTTTGCCGCATCTGTCTCTAGGACATTTTGGGTTTCCTCCTTTGCCTTACTCAAATTTCTTAGCCCTTGAGCCTCGAGGAATTGGTCTGCAGTGTCTGCGAACTCTTCCAATGAACACAACTTTCTTTCAGGAATAGCGTTAGCTTTGAGCTGCAGCACGCTAAAAATTGCTCTGTGACCAGCTTGTCACGCACCCCTTGAAAACTCTTTTCTGTGTTTGGCATATCAAGCCACCTATCAAAATAGTTGGATAGCCTGCAGGAAAACTGCTTAGCGGATTCTGAATCCTCAGGTTTCGCGGTGCGAAATCTCTCACGAAAACCCTCTGCCGCAAGCCTGAATCTTTGGAGGAGTGCCTTTTTGACTTTCTCGTAGTCCATGGAATCAGCAGCAGGCATCCTTCCAAAAACATTCAACGCCTCCGACTAAACACATGCTCAATGCCGTGGCCCATTCAGAGCGCTCCCAGCCTTGCCCCAAAGCTGTCCGCTCGAATCGTTGCAGATATGCATCCAAATGATCTCTCTTGTCATCAAAAGGAGCCATCAGCTTCCTTGCGCAAACTCTGGCTGGTCTAGGAGATTCTGTACCCGCTAAGGAACGCTGATCATTGTCCGTGATCTCCTCATATCCTCCCCCGACATGCGCCTGTTTCCACAAAATAAACTCCTTCTCCCGTTTTATCCTTCGTTTCTCCTGTTCTTCTGCCTTGCGAGCTCTTCTCTCTGCCTCGCGAGCTCTTTTCTCTTCTCGCTCTTCCGCCTCGCGAGCTCTTTTCGCCTCGCGTTCTTCTGCTTCACGAGCGTCTCCGCGTGCTTGCGCCCTTTCCTCTCTCTGCCTATCTGCCTCCTCTTTCTGCATCTTTGCCTCCTCTTCCTCTTTCCCTCCACGTCATAGAGACGCATCGCCTCTTCCTTGCTTAACGCTAGCTTGAGCGCCAGTTCTAACGTTTTTGCCAAGTCCATACTTTCTGCCGTCGAGAGATCGGAAAAATCCGTGACAGAGCAACAAAGAAAAAGGAAATGTATCCTGGCAGGCTCGCCACTTTGTCACGTATCTCTCCGGATAACACTCGGACCGAAAGAATGGACTAGACGACGGGTGTACCCACACAAACGCACATTTAATACACCCTACGTGGCACACACACTAGAACACTAAACTAACAAAACTAACACAAAGCACAAAGACTATATATGCAAGCTACTACCAGCGTCTACTACTAGCGTTCTACTATTCGTGGTCGGCGTTAATGCTCACGGTTGGTTCGGTGCGGCTGCGGCGTTGTATGGATCTTGTAGGCGGCTTCGAGGCGGCGTTCGCCGTGCTTGGGCTGGAGTCGCTGGCGGTGTTCGACGTGCTCGGGCTGGCGTCGCTGGCTGCGTCGTACAAGCTCCAGGTCCAAGCTCCCGTGGAGATGATGCCGGTGTTGGCTTTGGTGGCGGCGTCGCTGGATGCGTCGTATAAGCTCCAGGTCCAAGCGCCCGTGGAGATGATGCCGGTGTTGTTGGCGTTGTGGGCACCACCCGGATGGGTTGCAACAGCGCTGGAGACACCCCTGGCCGTAGCAGGTGGTAGCGTCCTCTGTTGACTCTCCGGAACGGGCTCAGGCATGGCAGGAAGTCCACGATGCGGAGTCGTAGAACGCGATCTCACCGGAGGAGTAGCCGGCGTCGCTCTCTTCCAGCCGATGTGTCCCTGACCCGCCGGAGCCACCGCTTCTCTGTTCTCTCTCCACCCCCCCCCCTTGCCTCGCTCTCCCTCGCCCTTTTATAGCCTTGGCTTTAGTCCACGTAAGCCTTGTCGTCATCTTGTCTTCTTCTTCTATTCCCCACCAGTCATCTCTCTCTACCTTACCGAATTCTTCCTCTTCTTTAGTCTTCGGTTAATCCATGTAATCCTTATCGCCAACCTCTTCGTCTTCTTCGCACCTCTTGACTCCATAATTTTAGTTTAGACTCCCTTCTATATATGACAAGGGCCCCCTCTCTCAAGAGTTTTTCTATGAAAACTGCTCACGTCATCCTCATATTCAAGCCATCCAGCCAACCGACTATCTTGTATGGCGATTCTGGAAACAGCACACAACACACCGCAGATGTCCAGCACACACCAAAACTACACCACTAACACAGCACACCAAACTGCATTTTCGGAGCATTAACACACCACTGCCGCTGTCCGTACGATGTCCTCAATAACCATGTTGATGTCCACAACACACTCCCTTGTATAATCACATCACACCACAGCAACACTAACAACAAGATAAATTCCAGAGATACATTAGCACAGCAACAACAAGATACATCCCATAGATACCTACAGCTGTTTAGTTGGCTCTGTCTGTAGAGAGGTCTAATTTGCAACATATGACCTCCGTTTTGCCTCGCACATCTGAAAACACCTTCCCCTTGATTTGGAGTAGAGCTCTGATTGCCTTCTCTGCTGTTTCCCTCGGGCCTCGCTCTCACTCGCCCTTTTATAGCCTCGGTGTTAGTCCATGTATGCCTTGTCGTCGTCTTCTTCTCTTCTCCACCAATCATCTCTCTCCACCTCACCGAATGCTTCTCCACCAATCATCTTCCTCCACCTCACCGAATGCTTCTTCTTCCTCTTCTGTACTCTTCGGTTAATTCGCGTCGTCTTCTTCACATCTTTTTCATTTAAAATTTAATTTAGGCTCCTTAATATATCTGAAAGATGTGTGTGTGTGTGTGTGTGTGTGTATGTATGTATGTATGTATGTATGTATGTATGTATGTATGTATGTATGTATGTATGTATGTATGTATGTATGTATGTATGTATGTATGTATGTATGTATGTATGTATGTATGTATGTATGTATGTATGTAAGGATGGATGGATGGACTGACGGACGGACGGACGGACGGACGGACGAATGGATGGATGAATGGATTGATGGATGGATACCTCTGAACCCTTTATATCGGGCGGTGGCTCAAGCCACCTAGCCATGACATGAACTTTTGCTCATGCCTCAATTTTAGCGACCACTCACATAACCTTCGCTTGGATACTTCTACCCGCTTAAAATCCACTTTTCCTTCACTGTCCTTAAACCCCAATGCATTGGATAAATCGGCCCCGCTGCTTTCCACTGTAGGGTGAAGCCCTTAAATTTACAGAGAAGTATCAAGTGTTCTGCCGTTTTCTCCTCCGCTCCGCACGCAACGCACAACGTGTCTATCTCGTGGTACCTGGCTCTATATGTCTTAGTCCGCAAAACTCCCGTTTTAGCCTCAAACAACAAAGAGCTTCCCCTACAATTGTTATTTATTTATTCAATACTTCTAGCCTTGGTAGGCCCGGGCAGGAGGGGCAATACAACGAGATACAATGCATGGTAACATATAGCACAAAAATTGAAAGATAAACTAACCAAGACAACACACTCATGATTCGGACAAAAAACAAGTCACTTGAACAGAATTTTTATCATAGATATTTTCTTTGGAAATTTCCTGCTTAAAAATCTTGTATGATCCCAGTGCTTATTTCGTCAGCATCCCTGTTTTCCACGGAGCTCTCTCTGTGTCTTTAACGTTTTTCTTAACCGATAATTGCTGATTTGCCCACCTACTGCTGTCCAGATATCTGCTTGTCAATTTTCTAGTTCGCTTTCTCTATTTCGTGTCAACATTGCTTATATCCAGGTATCTGAAAACTTTCCTAGCCCACTGCTTTTCTCCCATTTTCCTCAATCGCTCCTCAAATGCTATCTTACTGCTAGCTTCTCTGCTCTCGAACGCGCCCATCGCATATCATTCTGTACCCCCTGATTTGGTGTATTGCCATGTGCTCCGAAAGCTAGCCTCCCTACACCACGTTGTTTAATTTCTAACCTTGCTTGAACATCTGGTCTCATGTACAGGACCGCATTACCGAAAGACAGGCTAGCAACCATCACCCCTTTCCAGATCCCATTTACCACTTCATACCTATTGTAATTCTACAGTGCCCTATTTTTCATGACAGCTGCATTCCTACTAGTTTTATTGATTGCATATTTTTCATGCTCTGCCAGCAGCACCGTTATTTATCCACAGCCAAAGATACTTGTACTCATCCACTACTTCTAGCGTGAACTCCTGTATTCTACGCTCGTCGCCCTCATCATTAAATATCATGACTGCAGATTTTTCCTCACTAAGCTTGAAACATAACCTATGTCCCTCTGAACCACATATGTCTATCAACTTCTGTAAATTTTCCTTGTTGTCAGCCATTAGCACTATATCATCGGCGTTTATTAGTCCCGGTAATGACTGTTTAATTCATTCTCCTTGCTTGAAAAAAGAAAGGTTGAAGCCTAGTCCGCTCCTCTCTAGCATGGTCTCCAACCCTTGCAGGTACAACATGAACAACAAAGGAGACATAGGACATCCTTGCCTAAGCCGCCGCTGTATCTCTACAGGCTGATACATTTTTTTTCCCATTTTATAAGCACTCTGTTACCTTGATATATATCTTTTACAAGATTAATTACTCCATCTTCCACAGCCAATCTGCCCAGTATGACCCACAGATACTCTTAAATAACGTTGTCGTAGGTTCCCTTAATATCCAGAAATGCTAGCCATAGGGGCCTGTGTTCCTTTTCAGAAATCTATACACTGCGTCAATGAAAAGAGATTGTCCTCCAACCTCTTTTGTTTCCGGAACCCATTTTCTAGCGGGCTTAGCACCCCCTCGTTGTCCATGCAAGCTTGCAATCTTTCCTTTATAATTTGCATCACCACCTTGTAAACCACAGATGTCCCTGTTATGGGACGGTAGTTACGTCAGTTTGTTCCCCTGTCTCTTATATATCATCTTCATTCTACTTAATCGCCATTCGTCAGGAACTTTCCCATCCACTATCATTTTATTCACTACCTCTATTATTGTTTGCTTGGATTTTCGTCCTAGCTTCTTTATTAACATAATCAGAATACCATCTGGTCCTGTTGATGTGCCACTAGGAACCTCCTTCTCTGCCCTTTCCCACTCTCTTTGCTTGAGTGAAGCTATTGCAGTAACCGGTCTATCCTCCTCCGATAAATTATGTGCAACATTTTTTCTTGAAATTTTTCTGTCATCCTCGTTCTTATGTGATATATTGCTTGACCACCTTCTAGTCGAATACCCTGATGTGTAACGATAAACCTTTGCTCTAGCCTAGTCTTATTACTCATTGCATTTAGATGCTTCAAGAATTCTTGAGCTGCTTTTCTATCCCTTTTATTTACTTTTGACATCCATTGGGCAACCTTTCTTCTAATTTTCTCATTAATCAAATAGGATGCTCCCTTCTACATTTTATGAAGGTATTCCATTTTCTGTCTACTTTAACTTCTGCTTCTCCTCTCTTCTTGGAACATCTTTGTTCCCTGGACGCTTCCTGACGTTTCTCTATCGCCCTCTTGACCTCCTCATCCCACCAACTTTTGGTTTTGCGTCTTTGCCCTTTTAGCTTTACTCGCACCTTAGCTAGCTCTTGCTCCAGTAATTGAGTTAATTTCGCATAAGTCCATCCTGTTTCATTATCCTCAAAAATTACTTTACTGCTGACAAAAATTACTGCTGACCCTCTGCCGGCGCCGCCTTGTTCCCGTGGCGCGAGGCCGAGCGTCTTCTTCCGTGTCCAATGAGTGCGGCTGTGGGGTGACGCTCGTCCCAGTAGACGACTGTGCTCTCCTGCTTCTTGCCACATTTGGTCGGTGAGAATGTTGTAGACCGAATCTGGTTTCTAAAACCAAGAAACTTGAGGGACTGTTTGTAGGCCTGATGAGGCGGCCAAGTCTTTTGACAAAGAAGGAAACGTACAGGTATCAAGTGGAGCCGCTGTTTGTCATGTTCTCGGTATGTCCTTACTAATTCAGTTCGCTATTGATAGCCTAGGGTGGCACGCCACGCTGTTCGTGGGCACCTAATGAACTCTTTTTGTGGACGCTGCCTGAACTGAGTGAAGCGTTTCGGTGCGTCTCGGTGAAAGGCGTGTTGCTTAATACCGTCGCAGCACAATACAGCTGGAGGAACAATAAGCGACGGAAAAACACTGCGACGTCGATGAGCCTGTTTATTGTTGTAGCGGTTGCCGTACTTAGAACAGACACGATCGATGGGGCACAAAGACGTTATTGGGACCTTCTGTTGCTCGGTGAAAACTTAAAAGGGAGGAGACGGTGGTCTCACCGCCGAGTGTTTGCGGCAGAAGACAGCCGGGGATTAAGAGCTGCTTAGTACATGAAGCGATTACAAGCCGTCGAATTGAAGCAGATAGAGTTGTCAGTAGAGGCCTGATGGCGCGCGCAACGAAAAAGCGCCGCATGGTTGTCCTCGTGCCTTTTAAGTTTTTAACTTGACACTTTAAAATGAATGAAAAGAGGCAATGCAATGGTGTGGCAGCAAGAGGTGGACTTTAAGCCGCAAGTTTTTCCCCCACATTCTTCAGGATCAGATGGACATTGAAATTAGCATTACACCACCACCTTGGCGTTGCACTTGACACTTTTGAGGCGCCACTTCGCCATTCCTCTTCAGAAAAATTTTTCCGCTTGAATAGTGTATGAAAGTTTCACGAAAGTCGATTAGTGCGGTTTTCAATGCGAAATACCGACGCCATTTATTTAAAGAAATGTACAAATCTCCGTCCAAAGTGTCACACTGGTAAAAAAAGTAACAATGAAACTCCGGGGTCTGTTAAATGAGTACTCAAGGGCTGAGGAGATTGCTTACAGTGTGCTGCTGTTGCTGCCCTCGAAACATAATGGAGTACTGCAGTTATGCTGATAGCGATTCGAAAGCGCCAGCGCAGGCAACCAATGCATGCTTCGGTGTCCAATTCCTCTGTCGAGTGTACTCTATGCGACGTGCATAGGCTAGAAGTGAAACCTCAGATAAAGAGCACGCACGTATCAAAGTGAGAAACAGTGAAGAAGCTAATCGCAAGTTTACTCATGCTATGTGTCGCGATTGGGCCTCATCCGAACCCAATGCACGATTTAGGGCGGTTGGATCGATGTGACGAGCGATCTGGGGCTGCGAGAGCAATTCAGTACAGCCACCCTTAGAATGACGGAAAGCGTGGCTTTGACTGACGCCAGCGCCACCAAAGCCGCCGCGCGCGAGGTCATGCTCTCAGTATGTTTGCGGAGGCTGACGATAGCTGATGCGCAGTTCGATTTGACAGCTTTCTCGCATGTGCCCGATCGCTGCAAAGAGCGTTCGTGAAGGAGGCGTTTTTCGCGATTCGCGCGCCCAAGCAACACGTCGCAGTTTTCTTATCTCGAGAACCGAACATTGCACACGCAGTTCCCTTAGCTCGCGCACCATTCTAGTTTGGTCCCAATGTGGTCGCAGGGCTGCAGTCGAAGCAAATAAACGTTAACAGTAGTGTGCACCGTGCGTGATAAGATAAACAAACAAACAGCAGTTCTTACACGAGTTCGTGCAGCTGGTGAGTTTAGGTAGTAAAAAATCTTCCGTAGGAAATCGTGACCAGGCTGCTGCTCATTTCTTCATTCCGTGACAGCACTCATCGGTTTGTTTTTGCAGACACGTATCTCGACTTCCCGCATCGACTGCGCTGCTCTGAAGATAGCAAATTCTGATGCGACATGGCAGAAGATTTGCGCGTTCTCTGAGCAACAATAGCGTTAGGGTGCGATTGATTCCAGAGAGAGATACTCTTTAATGAAGAAACAGAGAATTTAGCCGGCGTTTCAATATCGCTGGCATGCTACTCTGCGTAGGGAGGGAAATTTGGGAGATAAAGACTGAAGGAGAGCAGCGTTGAAGAGGTGGAAAAAAAAAACGAAGATAAAATGCAGCCATGAAATGGGTACTAAGGATGCAGTGGCGAGTATTGATGTAACCTATGGAATGATGGAGTGCATAGTCCGACGAATGGGCTGACGAAGTTCACTGCAAGAAGAATGCATGAAGGTAACCTGCAAGTGAATTTAGAGCTTATCGAGGTGTCCAATGTCTTTTAAATATGTAAAAAGAAAGTTAATTGCAAGTCTCTGTTGCCTGAAGCAGGCTAAGGGGCCTAAAACTTTGTCCATTGTTAGGGACACTGGGCAGAGCTTCTGCATGCAATTTTCATAGTACGCACGCTCGTTAGCATACGCAGGGCACTCAAGCAGGATATGTTCCACAGTTTCTATCGAAGCACAGTTGTCACAATGCGGTCTGTTCATTTGTCCAAAACCGTATCGCAGGCCATTTGTATATATGCAGCATTCAGACGAAGTCGGTGATAAAGTGTTTCGAGTTGTCGAGGAATTCTGGGTGAGAGTCTTGATCTAAGATGTGGGTCGATTGAGTGAAGAAATTGGTACTGATGTGTCGGCAAACTCCAAAGCCGATACGTTTCTTCGTACGCAAGACTTTTAGCCATTTGGGACGCATCAGATTTCGTGAGAAAACTTCGAATGTATCTCTGATGTTGATGGCCCTTACGGGCCGCTTCATCTGCTTTTTCATTAGCCATAATGCCACAGTGAGCAGGTACCCACTGAAATGTTATGCAGTGGCCTGCGGCAATAGCTAAATGATGGATATACCCAATGTCCAGGGAAACTGGCTGGTTATTCGTTTTCTTCAGCAGGTTGGCCAGGATCTGCAGAGATGCTTTTGAATCGGTGAAGATAACCCAACGGCCGGCGGTTCGGCGCAGGATGTAAGAAACAGCTTCCTTAATGCCGTGAAGCTCAGCTGTTGTAGAGGAGGCCCTCCGCTGCAGCCGGTAAGAAAGGGCATGGCCTGTTGAGGGCACATAAAGGCCACAAGAAGTTTCTTTAGTAGTTGAACCATCGGTGAAGATATGGGTGTGCTGCGTATATTCTTCGATTAAGTAGGCGAGAGTAGCTTGCAGAAGTGCTGCCTGTGGCATGCGGCTCTTTGCATTCACACCTGGAACAGACGTCTTCACCTTTAGAGGAGAGAGTGTCCATGGAGGAAAGGCCAGAGGTAGTAGTTTCTGAGGCTGATTAATAGTAGGAAGGGGCAGGAGCTGCACTGCCTGGCCAAAGCTAGAGTTGCTGTGAGTTAGGTGGACACGGTGTAGGAAGTGCTTCTTCCCTTGCAGGACATGGCGGAGATGGGTACGCATAGTTTCCTGGGCGGCCATTACCTCTAGTGGGAGACATCCTGCCTCCGCTACTGTTCCTGATGCAGAGGAACCCTTTGGGAGGCCAAGACATATTCGCAGGCAGTTGTTCCGTGCGGCATTGAGAGTCTTAATGCTTGATGTAGATAATCTTTGAAGCACTGGTAGACAGTAGCACAAGGTTCCTTCAACGTAGGCTTTTTCAAGCAGAAGCATTGATCGGCAGTTGCTACCCCTCCTTGTTCCCGCCATGAACCTGAACACTTGCGATGCTGCAGTAATCCTCGCACTAAGCTTGTGATGTTAAGGTAACAGCGAAAAGCGCGAACTTATGAACAGAAAAAACAGAACAAACACGCTGTTACTCCAACACTGCAGACTACTGACATGGGTGCAACTTGTCGAAAGGTTGGTAAAGATGAGCGGCCAACTCGACGCGTCATTCACAGCTTGATTATGTTATCATCTCGTTCCCGTCTCATTCTGCAATGCTACATTTGATTAGCGGAGAGCAGCTACACTCAAAAAGTGCCAACGAGTCTAACTGAAGGTGGCATTCGTCGCCCACTGGACCCTACCAATTGAGCCTTGTTGGTATTTGGGATTGAAAAGAACCGGTCAGCCAACTGGACCAAATAGCGAATAAATAAAACAAAAATCATACACCCTTTATTTCAAAATGCTTAAATTAACGGCATGTTTATATTTTGCAGTTCACCGAGATAGCGTTCTTCAATACTATCTGGACATCAGAAACTTATTTGGAATGAACCGCACTACAGTGTTCTTTCTTGCTTATGAAACTCGCAAGTGTTTTTCTACGCCTCGTCGGAAGGTTCGATATCCAGAGCAGAGCAGACAAAACGTGAAGCCATGATACTTATCTGCAAAACAGAAGCTGTCAGAGACTAAAGAAATGAGGAAGAAGGGGTCGAAATTTCATGTGGATGACTTATTTACTGTCAAACCTTACCAACTGCACGAGGTCGTGGTAGCCCTGCTGTTTGCTGATGTGTTGCCTTAATTACTAAGAAGAAGCCCACCAGTTGTACGCATTTCGGTGGACGTTGCATACTTTAGACATGCAGTGCAGCATACCACGCAGCGCTGCGTTAAAGCTGTTGAAGAACGCATAGAAGAATTTGGAAGCGTCAGGTTTTAGAACCAGTGTCGAATAACTGTTAGAGGGCTCCAGGAATTGATTGAAGGCTACCTGAGCTCACTGTACGTGGAAGTTGATGGTAATTGGTTTTTGAAGAAACGCGGCATCAGCCTGCGCTTCTATCTGGCCCCGGTATTGTCCCACATTTTTTTTTGGTAATGGGCAATCACGGACTTTTGGATGCCCTCAAAGCGCATAAAATACTAGCCCGCTTTTGATCGCTGATGATTACTTAATATGGCTACGGAAATGGCTGGCCGAATCCCAGAACACTGAAGGGATTGCTAATGAATGGAAAACAGTACTTCCTGGGCTTGAGTTCACTTGCCAAAGCCCAAAAGACAGCCAAGTCTAATTTTCAGACTTGCTCATAAACTACAGTGATATTCACAACTTCTCTGCTTACAAACCCAGAGTTTAAAAGCCGTTGTTGCGTACCGATCCAGTCATGCAAAAATCGTCAAACAAGGTGTTGCATTGTCGCGCTTAAAGCAAGCGATCGAAAAATCGTTCCAGCACTCGATAATGCACTATCGTGATCAGCAGGTCAACCAACTTAAGACGAGTGGCTATCCTGGACAGTTTTTCGGCCGCTGAAACCTGGCTGAATGAATCCATACGTAACAACGAAGTGCAGGCCATATTTTCTAACTACGATGTTTTTCGCCGCGACCGCATAGGCAAACCAGGGGGCGGAGTCTCGATAGCCACTCATCGCAACCTTCAATACCACAGATTAAAAGTGGCGTCACCTTTAGAAATATTATTCATCTGCTCTAACGCATCACGTCCTCCCGCAGTAATATGTGCTTACCGTCCTCCCGATAGCGACGTTTCCTTCATCCCTCTATTTCACAGCGCCCTTCACACGGTAGCCACGAAGCTTCCACATGCTACTATTTTCGTACTAGATGACTTTAACTTCCCCGCAATAGATTCGTCCAATCCGTTTGAGACGTCATCAAATTCCCCTGAGTGCGATTTTATCAACGCGTGTCGAACCTTCGCTTTAATGGGACTGCGCAATGAATTAAAAGTCGCTTGTAAATGTTTTCAATGCTTATAAATGATGCTAAGAAGCATTCACACCAAGTATGAGTCTTCGGAACTGAGCCGGCAATTTATTATGAATTTTTTAAAAACCGTGTTTTTTTTTTAGAAATAGCGCGCAGATTGGTGTTCTCGTCGTGACGGATTTTGCAACTAAAATCGTGAAAATAGACGTCACTAGTTCCGTGACGTCGGCAGGCCCCCACACGCTGTCATTCGCTTGAGCCACGGCAGCCTAGACGTCACGGGCACACTTCCGGTAGCCGTGAATGTCGTCTGCTCGGGCCGCCGCGCGAGCCCCTCGGGCAAGCGCGAGCGAGGTCACTACCTTCGCGCTTATGGTTTCAATTTACCTCTGC
This sequence comes from Amblyomma americanum, assembly GCF_052857255.1. Taxonomy (NCBI): domain Eukaryota; kingdom Metazoa; phylum Arthropoda; class Arachnida; order Ixodida; family Ixodidae; genus Amblyomma; species Amblyomma americanum. The sequence goes on along the minus strand of NC_135498.1, from coordinate 187,223,848 downwards.
CACCTCTTTCTGTCGGAATTGCGAAGCCATCCGCAGTGTCTTTTTCGCCCGCAACGACAGACGACAAGCAAAAGAATCCGACGCGCGCCGCAATCCAAAAAGGCGAAGAGAGACCGCGGAGACGTTGCCGATGCTGCTGCTGGGGCGCTGGGTGCGACAACCGGAAGTTGCAAACCGAACGTCAGCGGATGACGTGTTCATAGGCGGGGCTCAGTCTCAAACCTGTTTTCGTTATTTTTTCTGGTGCCCCGCGTTCACGGTTTGGGGGGAGAGGAGGAGCGTAATGTTTATTCGTCTATATCTTGGTTGTTATTGATGCTAGCTCGAAAATTCTTGCACTGGGGTGACGAGTGAATGAATGCGAATCTCTCATTTGCTTTATGTAACCTCAATTTTTTATTGCATAGTCCCTTTAACCCAACTGATATCCTCTCCAACAAGGCACAATGTTCAATCATCTAGCATACTTGATCTAATTCTAACGTCGCACCCGGAAGCCCTATCTTCACTTTCTTATTTGCGAGGACTTGGTGATATTTCAGTAATCCACGCCGCATTTTTCAGCGATCTGCCCAAAGCAAAGAAAGTAACCAAAACAATCACAATTTACGATAGAGGTGATTACACTAGCATTAACCAAAAACTGGAAGCTTTCTGTAGTTGGTATCGAATCCACGTTGAAGAAGGCGCTCCCTAGATAAGTGGGCACTCTTCAAAAACTAAATGCACTGCCTCATTAAAAGATACATTCCTTCAAATACCGTAACCGAGCGCCTTACATCGCCGTTGTTCAATAATACAGTGAAGCGCCTTAACAACAAGAAATGAAGCCTTTTTCGATCCGCCACACGATATAAGAACCCAAATACATGGCGGCCGATGGAGGTGAGGCCGCCGGCGAGTCGATGACGTCCAATCTACCTCTGCCCGTGTTTATGTTGAAGAACAAACTGGAAGTGTTTATTGATGGTGTGAAAACAATGGCTCTTGTGGACACTGGTGCTACCGTATCCGTTATGAGTTTGAGGGTTAAGAATCGTTTGGGTAGGAAAGTGATGTTTAGTGGTGACCGTGCAGCGTTATTCCGTGGTGTCGGTGGTGAACCTTTGGTTCCACTTGGTGTGTGTGCTTCGGATGTTGTTATTGGTGGTCTAACGTTTAGAACAGAATTCGCAGTGCTACCACGGTCAACGCATGATGTGATTCTTGGGATTGATTTTCTGCAAGAGTGTGGTGCAACTTTAGATTGTCGTACAGGAGAAGTTGCTTTGAATTCTTCGTTACTTTCAGCTCTTGTGGATAACTCGACACCGGATTTTGGAGCATTTGCGGTGGAAGAAGATACTATTGTACCAGCTTTCTCTGCAGCATTCGTGCGGGTTTCCTCTATTCACAATCAGTGCGAATCTTTTGAAGCTGTGGTAGAGCCTACGACACTCGCCTGCTCTAAGAAGAGTATCGTCGTGCCTCGTTGCGTCGTTCCCGTGGTGAGAGGCCGTACCGAGCTGTGGACAGTGAACCACTCTGAAGAGCCAGCTGTGTTGCCCCGGGGCCTCAAACTCGCCCGTTTCGAGGAAGGTGTGTCAGGTTTCGTCGCGGCGTTAACCAACTCTGTCAGTGAGCAGCACGTGAAAAGAGATATGGAGACCCAAGTTAAGGCTATGATTAATCAGGCTCTTTCCCCAACCGAGCGTCGCACTCTAGTGGAACTCCTTCTGAAACACGTGTTCGTGTTCGACTTTGCCAAAGACGATTCAACACCACCGCCTACCAGTCGTATTCATCACACGATCAACACCGGCTCCGCACCTCCTATACGCCAGAAGCCCTATCGAGTCTCAGCCACTGAACGTAAGTTAATAGATGACCAAGTTCAAGAGATGCTAAAGCGAGGCATAATTCGAGAATCCTCCAGTCCTTGGGCGGCTCCAGTTATCCTTGTTAAGAAAAAAGATGGCACATGGAGGTTCTGTGTTGACTACCGTCGCTTAAATACGGCCACGAAGAAGGACGTCTACCCGCTTCCACGTATAGATGACGCAATTGATTGTCTGCACTCCGCTTCATACTTTTCTTCTATTGATTTGAGATCCGGCTACTGGCAAATCCCCGTGCACGCTGCAGATAGGGAAAAAACGGCATTCATTACACCAGACGGACTTTACGAGTTCAACGTTATGCCTTTCGGATTATGTAATGCACCTGCAACATTCGAGCGGTTCATGGATACAATCCTGCGTGGCCTCAAGTGGCAAATTTGTTTATGTTATCTGGACGACGTTGTAATTTTTGGCAAAACGTTTAGTGAGCACAACCGCCGTCTGGATATTGTGCTTGATTGCATGGAACGAGCTGGCCTTATCCTCAATTCCAAGAAATGTCATTTTGGGAACCGTGAAACAATTGTTCTTGGTCATTTAGTAGATAAAGAAGGTGTTCGACCAGATCCAAAGAAAATTGAAGCTGTCAAAAGTTTTCCGGTGCCTCAATCAGTGAAAGAGCTGCAGAGTTTTTTAGGGCTCTGCTCGTACTTTCGACGCTTTATAGCTAGGTTTGCGGACATCGCTTACCCACTCACGTGTTTGCTGCATAAAGATGCACCGTTCAATTGGACCAGCGAATGTGACGCAGCTTTCCGGCATCTGAAATTTCTTTTGACCTCGGGCCCCATCCTACGCCACTTCTGCCCATCTGCACCAATTGAAGTGCACACTGATGCAAGTGGTATCGGTATCGGCGCTGTACTTATACAACGCCATGGTCACGATCAGCACGTGGTAGCATATGCCAGCCGTTCGTTGAGTAAGAGCGAAAGAAATTACACGGTTACTGAGCAAGAATGTCTCGCCGTTGTTTTCGCTGTACAGCGCTTCCGCTCCTATCTGTACGGGAACGCTTTCACCGTCGTGACCGACCACCACTCGCTTTGCTGGCTAGTGAGTCTTCGTGACCCCTGTGGCCGGCTTGCTCGATGGGCTTTGCGCCTACAAGAATTTAATTTCACTGTTGTGCATAAAAGCGGCCGTAAACACTCAGATGCCGATTGTCTTTCCCGTTTGCCGCTTCTAACGACTGAGGACGACGCAGACAACTTTGATGAATACTTGTCGTCACTTTCACAAGCCTTCCCCGATCTTCAAGTTTTTCGAACTGAGCAACGCAAGGACCAAACATTAACCTCTTTGTTTGATGCCGCTCAAGATTCTGTAAAGAATACTTTTTGCATTCGCGACGGTTTGCTTTATAAGAAGAATTTCGCTTCTGGAGGAGCACGCATGCTTCTTGTCGTACCCGAAAGCCTACGCATCACAGTTCTTGAAATGATGCACGACGACGCCACGTCTGGGCACTTGGGAGTGACACGCACACTCCACCGCACACAACAACGATTTTACTGGCCTAACATGCGTTCAACCATCCAGCACTATGTAGCCAGCTGTGTGCAATGCCAGCGCTTTAAGCTGCCGACTTCAAGTCCACCGGGCAAATTGCGGCCAATCACACCTCCAACAGCCCCGTTTGAGCAAGTTGGCATTGACCTCCTTGGACCTTTCCCACGATCCTCTAAAGGAAATCGATGGATTCTTGTGTGCGTAGACCACTTAACCCGTTATTGTGAGACAGCCGCGATACCAGTTGCTACTGCGTCTGAAGTATCTAACTTCTTACTTCGATTCGTCATTCTTCGGCACGGCCCTCCTGCAGTTCTCATTAGCGACCGTGGACGTCAATTTACAGCGGACGTTGTTGAAGAACTTCTCCGCCTCAGCAGCTGCAGTTTTCGCCACTCCACGCCATATCATCCCCAAACGAACGGTGTGGTAGAACGCACTAATCGTACGCTCACCACCATGCTTGCCATGTACGTCGCTGCAGATCATAAGGACTGGGATGGCGTACTCCCGTTCATCACTCATGCGTACAACACCGCGCAACATGAGACAACTGGCTACAGCCCCTTTTACCTGCTCTATGCTCGCTCGCCTCGCTGCGGCCTTGACACCATGCTACCATTTTTCATCCACGATGAACCTTCTCTTGCGACCACACTCTGCAGAGCTGAAGAAGCTCGCCAGCTTGCCCGCGTTCGAATTTTATCTTCGCAAGAGCGTTCCAAGAACCGCTACGATGTCCAACACCAAGAAGTTTCTTATGTTCCTGGTGACATTGTGTGGTTGTGGACCCCTCTACGCAAGCGTGGTCTGTGTCAGAAACTGCTATCCCACTACACTGGACCATTTGTTGTGTTGGAGTGCATAAGTGACGTTAATTACGTTATAGCACGACTAACTGCTAGTGGTCGACGGTCACGCCAATCTCAGGTGGTGCATGTAGCCCGCCTCAAGCGATTCCATCCCAGACGGTCTGTTTAACTCGCCCGACGGGCATCGTCTGCGAGGAGGGAAATGTAACGTGCTTCCACAGAACCTCGACGGAAGAAGCAGAAGATGAAGGACTGACCCGCGGAGTAAGAGGAAGAAAAAGAGAGAGCTGAAGGACGCTGCTAGGCTTCCTGCTTCCATCCTGCTTCGACCGGTCCCCTCTTTGAATAAACCCCCGTGCGTGCAAAGCACGTAACAATATTATGAAGCTGAAAATCGTAAAGCCAAGCATTAATTTTTTTCATCTACATTGCCCAATATGCTCCGCACGAAACCCCGGTCAAATCTGAAAATACATCAATCATAAGTCGAACAATACGCTAACACTTTGCGACGCTGATAACAATCCGATCGCGGAGCAAGACATTGCAGAGATCATAAATTTAAATTTTAGCTCTGTTATCACTCGCTAACCAGATTGTGACCTTCCTCATTTCGCTTCCTTTGATTTCCCGTCCATGCCTGATATTACTTTTGACAGCGATCATACTGCAGCAGCTGCGAGTGCCGCCAACTTTCAGTGGATTCCTAGGCGAAAGAGGTGCGGAAAAAAAGAGCAGAACGACTCCTGGAGTCCATAATCTAGCTTCCGAATGAGCCCGTCTGCGGTTACGTGGAAGAGATGAAGCGCCTCTTTCGCCGCGCCGACCCCCGGTGACCGAGGAAAAGGAAGGTCAGTTTTTAATGCCCGGCGTAAAGGAACAACTTTTTGGCAACCTCGTCCACCAACCGCCAAAAACAGTTCACGAATTCATGCAAGAAGCCTCCACGTCTCGGCTCTGCAGTGCAACCGCCCTTCCTCTGCCTGCGCAATGTGTCCGGACACAGCGACCGCCACAAGCGACAAGTTGCGGGAAGTGACTCGCGAAATCATCCGCGAGGACCTACGTCGATTACTGCCATTCTACCTACAGCAGCAGGCAGCGACTCTCATGGACGTAGTACGGGAAGAAGTGCGACAAGCACTTGGCACCCCGAAGGCCACAGAACCGCAGGCCATGACCTACGCCGCTGCAGAACGAACTCCTCAGCCTCAACGACGAAACTTACATCCTGTCCGACATGAACAAATTGTGCCTGAACGCCGCCTCACTGCCCCCGCCCGCCGAGCCTACGAGCGACGCTCAAGCCCCAGGAAATGCGACGCCTGCAGGACTTCCGACAACCGGCCGTTGTGCTTCCATTGCAGTGAGGCCGGCCATATTCTTCGTCACTGCCCATACCGACGTATCGGTCTACGAGGATTTGCCTTTAACGCCCCACGACCACGCTTCGGCCAACATCGGCAGGAAATCGACGATTACCTGCGTCGAGAGGAGTACATAATAATAATAATAATAATAATAATAATAATAATAATAATGATAATAATAATAATAATAATAATAATAATAATAATAATAATAATAATAATAATAATAATAATAATTGTTTTTTAGAGAATGGAAATGGCGCAGTATTTGTCTCATATATCGTTGGACACCTGAACCACGCCGTAAGAAAGGGATAATGGAGGGAGTGAAATAAGAAAGGAAGAGAGGGGTGCCGTAGTGGAGGGCTCCGGAATAATTTCTACCACATGGGGACCTTTAACGTGCACTGATATCGCACAGCACATGGGCGCCTTAGCGTTTTGCCTCCATAAAAACGCACCTGCTGCAGTCCGGCTCGAGCCCGGGAACTCCGGATCAGTAGCCTAGCGCCCTAACCACTGAGCCACCGCGGCGGGTAGAGAAGTACACGTCGAACCGCTTTTCGCGCTCACCATCGCCGTCAACTTCGCGCTTTGCGTCACCACGCCGCAGCTGCGCAGCCGCGGTACGAGGAAGGTCTCCCAGCCCCGTAGGGAAAACTAAAGACAGCAACCTCTGGAGGTGAGGTTGCTCAAGAGCGAAACGCCGAAGATCCTCCACCGACCACGCCCCATGAAGACTCTGCACCCGCTACGCCTCATGAAGACGCTACACTCGCTGCACCGAGGCCGTACAAAATGACAACCCCGACCACGACGCGAACTGCCTTCAAAACGACGCCGCCACACGGAAAAGCTTCGGCGACGCGCCCCACCCACGATTCGCATACGCGACGAAGCCGTGACAAGACGCCGAGGCCGAATTGCAATGCAAAAGGTCAGACACCCGACTTAGAAGTTACTATCGACGGCCGGAAAGTTACCGCTCTTGTCGACAAAGGAGCCGATTACTTGGTGATGAATGGAACATTCGCTGCGCAGCTGAGAAGAGTCACAACGGCTCGGGACGGCCCACAAATTCGCACCGCAGGAGGCCACCTCATTATGCCCTCCGGACGATGCACAGCGCAAGTGACGATCAAAAGGCATACCTATCCTGCGTTCTTTGTTGTGGTTCCGCAATGCTCCCGCGAAGTGATCTTGGGCATGGATTTCCTTAATGAGCATCAGGCGATCATAGACCTGCGATCCAAGCTGATCACGCTTTCGATGGACGAGGCCATCCCTTCGATGAAATCTCTGGAAAATCACGTTGCCCTGTGTGTACTGGAGGAAGAAGTAAGCGTCCCCCCCTCGTTCAAGCGTTATAGTGACTGTAGGCGCCAGGAAAGCCATTTACGCTGAAACAATCACAAAGGGGAACATGCAGTTGCTCCTAGACCGAGGAATCATCATCGCAAGAGGCATCGCACATTTTCGCAATCGCCAGGCCGAAGTACTGCTGACTAACTTCAGCAAAGAATACCGGCACATTAACAGAGAAACGACGATTGCTTTCTTCGACGAAATATCCGACGTACGAGACTCCTTCGCCCTCTCCGACCCCTCCGCAGAAAGTTCGCCTGACCAAGAGAACTCCCCCACTTTCGACCTCAACCCAGCCCTGAACCGGAACAGACAAGACCAGATCCGCAATCTGCTTCGAAGCTACAGCGAGTTCTTTTCGTCATCGCCGAAGGTCCGACAAACGCCGATTTCCAACCATTGCATTATAACCGTCCAGCACGCCCGAGCTCTCCGTCAAAGCCCCTACCATGTGTCGATGCCAGAAAGACAATCCATCCGGGATACAATGAAAGAAATGCTTCTCGACGACATGATCCAGCCATCAAACAGCCCATGGGCGGCACCGGTTGTTCTAGTGAGAAAGACGGCGCACGTCGGTTCTGCGTTCATTACCGCCGCCTGAACAACATAACAAAGAAGGACGTCTACCCCCTCCCCCGCATCGACGACACACTGGACCGGCTCTGCAAAGCCAAGTATTTCTCTTCGATGGATCTCAAGAGCGGCTACTGGCAAATTGAGGTCGAAGAAATAGACCGCGAGAAGACGGCATTGATCACTCCGGATGGGCTCTTCGAGTTCATGGTGATGCAATTTGGTCTCAGTTCCGCACCAGTGACGTTTCACGACTAATGGATACAGTACCGGCAGGCCGGAAGTGGCAAATTTGTCTGCTTTATTTAGACGACGTCGTTGTCTTCACCTCGAACTTCGAAGAGCACCTAAAATGACTTCGAACAGTATTAGACGCCACAAAGCTGTCTGGCCTAACCTTGAAAGCAGAGAAGTGCCACTTTGCCTATAAAGAGCTGCTGTTTCTAGGCCACATTGTTAGCAAGGAAGCAGTACGCCGAGACCCGCAGAATATAGCTGCTATTGAACAGTTTCCACCGCCGGCCGGTAAGAAAGTAGTGCGCAGAGTCCTCGGACGGTGGGCATATTACCGACGATTTGTGAAAAACTTGTCACGCTTCGCGGAGCCCTGGAAAAACTGACGAAGGCAGACGTGCCATTTAAATTGGAAGCCCCGCAAGCAGAAGCCTTCAAAGAACTTCAGCGTCGTTTACAGTCCCCACAGATCTTCGCACATTTTGCTGAAACCGCTGATACTGAAGTTCAATACCGACACAAGCAGCGTAGGCCTAGGCGCCGTCGTCGTTCAAAGAAGTGACGGGCTGGAGAAAGTCATCGCATACGCTAGCCGTTCCTTTTCCAAGGCCGAGGCTAACTATTCGACGACTGAGAAGGAGTGCCTTGCCGTAATCTGGGCTACGTCGAAATGCCGCTCCTACCTGTACGTAATACCGTTCAAGCTAGTCAGCGATCGCCACGCGCAGTGCTGGCTTGCGAATTTGAAGGACCCCTCTGGCCGCCTCGCTCGATGGAGTCTGCGCCTCCAGGAGTTTGACGCCACTGTCGTTTACAAGTCCGGACGCAAACACTTTGACGCCGATTGCCTCTCACGAGCCTCTGTAGATGCACCGCCGTGGGACGACAGAGGAAAACGCCTTCCTGAGACCCATCAGCTCCAGCTCTTTTGTCCAGCAGCAACGCTCGGACCCCGACCTAAATTCCTCATCGAGTACTTGGAAGGCAAAGTTGCTTCACCCCGCGCCTCATTCAAGCTAGGACTTTCTTCCTTCTGTGCACAGATTGATGTCCTCATGAACGAGAACTTCGCAGCGATCAAAATAGCGATAACACCAAGAGAGGAACACTTCTACATCGGTGCTTTGGTGGAGTGAGCGAGCACATGCAATGTTTTCGGTTGCGCAAGACTGCAGCTCAGACGCCATCGTGGCATTTATACGTTTCTTTTTCTCTCTGCGCTCAATGTTAAACGCGTTCAAGTTGCATACGACCTACCGCAGGTGCGTGCTGTATACGTTTTCGGTCAGCTATTGACATGCTTCTCAGCCAAAATCGTTGTTTAGTAAGCGCGGAGGCGAGTTTCGAGGCGCAACTGAAAGTTGTTATGCCTTTGAGAAGACGAACGGTGTTCAAGGACTCGGTGAACGCATGACTGTCACCTTCACTTCCATCGCCATTTTTAGGAGTATATGACATCATAAACCGACTCAAACCTTAAACGAGTGGAGACACCTAGTTTTAAAGGTACCAAAAGCTTACCGGAAACCTTCTGTGTGTGAAGCGAGGCGTACAGTAAACTACAATAGGCACGCATTGCGTTAAACGTATTCAACTTCGATTTTAAAGTACGCATAACCGAGAGGCTTTCGCGAGTGGCATCATCATGACCTATGTAATAGCGTTCAGAAGCGTACTATCGATCGACAGCAGAAGTTTACGGCATGCGAGTATGTGAGAAAAACTCACTTCAACCGACCGTCTGAAATGCCTGAAGATACGAGAGAAAGTACAGTCGCGAGCAATTATAGACGTAACAAACCTTTTATACAGAATAATAAATTTTCGTGTTATTTCTCAAATAAATTTGAAATTGACTTTTGGATAATATACGGGAATAACTAGTTAGAGAACAAAAAAAAACTGGGCTTGCAAAACATAAAACATGGAGGAATCATAAAATGAATGTCGAATTTCGTTCCCTCTTATATTTCTCACGACTGTATGTACATGCTTCATCCGCTGGTCGCGAAGCAGCACTGAAATAATTTTTTTTTTCAGATAGCAGGCAGCCTGTAAACTTTTGTTTCAGATAGTGCCTCTCCGGTATTATCTGCATAATAGAGAACAGATTCCGCTGCTGACAGCGAGGTGCAGCACGTGCAGTGGAAAGTCGTAACATTTTCGTGCTTATATTTAGTTTTTTTTTCTTTATTGCCTGTACCTTTCTATTTATTTGCGACGTGCTACAAGACTCTGATTCGCAGAAATCTAAATGAATAATGCTAGACGAAGTTACCTGTTATTAAACTGTCCAATATGTACTGGCGAATAAAACTAGGAGTTCCACGATTACTAATACAACAGAGACAAAAAATAAATTCATTCCATATATTTGATGATTGTTCTCCTTTAGTGCTCAGAGTGGTGTAAAGAATATTTACAAAGGAAAAGTGCGTAGCGCATTCTTCTCTTTAATTGCCTGACAGAGGAGTTCGTTATTTGGACGGGCACCTGTAGAGCGGTTCGTAGTTGTTATCAGTGCGATAGGATTAGGGTGTCGCCTCATAAAAAAAAATTGGCTTCTCTGTCGCAAAATCCCTGATTGGTCGATTGGCTCGTGACGTCATCAACACTGCCAAATTTGAAAATCTGGTGAGTAGATTTTAATTCGACCCCAGAATACACCACTAATCACCAAGAATCACCTTAATTCATCACAAATTCTCACTAATCCAACTTATTCCATTTTCTGGGTGGCTCTGTTTCCAATATTTTTGGGGTCTTGGAATTTTCTGTGGAGGGCCAACGTCCTAATCCGATTGAATTTTCTTCTTTAAGAATGTGGCTATGAAAGCCCGCAAGTTTTTTTTGCTAGCTATGTTTCACCAGCGGTTCCACCGTGCGACTCAAGCAAACACAAAACGTGACGCAATGCGAACCATGTGACGTCATCACAACCTGACCACTGGATATTGAGCAAGCTGGCCACCATGGCAGGTGGTAGTTAAATTAATGGTTGGTTGCGAGAGGTTGTTCGGGAAGAGCAAACTGGCTCTCACAGCTCGGCCCCACCGGCGGCTACGTGGCGCATCGCTTAACCTTAGCGCCACTCCCACCGAGCAATGAATGTAAACTAGAGAATGACCGGTTCTACACATATGGGCATTACCTACAACAGAATCACCAACGAACATTCCCCGGTCGGATATTGTCACTCTTGCAAACAGTCGTGCCTCACGAAAGGGAGGCACACATCATTTGCTTGGGTACTGTTTGCAGGATCAGCCGGGTGGCCTAGAACCGTTGCGGATCCCACTTCGAAGCGATGTTCTATTCGAAACTTGTAAAGAGAGCAATCGCTAAGCAATGTCTAAGTAATGCATTAAAAAAGTCGTGTTGCCATTCACTGAGCCATAGTTTTCAAAACCAAGTGACGCGCTTCGAGTCAGCTGGTTATTTGATCAGCCTCATTGTTTCTGTATCAGAAGGCATGTTGAAAACGCCAAAGAAAAAGGACAAGAACCAGAACGAAGCTAATGGAAATAAGATAGTAGTCGTTCCTTATTTGCACAACACCTCGCATCGCCTAAAGAAGATTGCAAAACGCAGTGGCGTCAGAGTAGTGCTGTCGGCGCCCGAGAAGCTGGAAAAACTAATGAAAATGACCAATCCTTTCCAAAATCCAAAAGAATCATGCGCTATCAAGCACCGAGATCCTTTTGGAGCGTGTGCTTGTGAAGTAGTACATAAAATTCCTCTATCGTGTGGTTCTAGGTACATCGGTCAAACTGGCCGATGGCTGAATGAAAGATTGCTGGAGCACAGGATGAAGGTAGGCAATTATAGGGATGGTCATCTTTCTGAACATTGTCATGACTGCGCGGAAAGAATAAGAAACGTTGTAAACCTTTCTTCAGCGCATGCAAGATAGTGGCCAAGCATAGGGGCCAGGATGTTAAATAATAGAAGCAGAATTGATTAGAAAAGCGGGTCCATCCTGCGTCAGCGCGCCATCTGTATCGCTCACTAAAAAGGAAAAAAATGGCTTTGGGTGCGGCATCTTGATGTCGGCAGTGCTGTCAGTTTGACGTCATGCAGCAAGGTTGTATGTAATGTGCTTGTTTGTCAGTAAATATTTAGTTGGAGGTAAGCGCTCGTGCTGTCCCATCTTTCTTTGTCCCTGTTTGTTCTGCACTTGTACATGACTGCAATTCACCAACTAGCCCAAAGGTCTGTGCTCTTGATGTTCTATCAGCTGCTCATTAAGGCCGGTTCCAATTATCAATAAATTTCTCCTTAACAGGCGTTTTTCTGCTTTTCATTTTGCTTGTTAATTTTATATATTAAGGTCCAGCTTGCTAAAACGCATTTAGGCTGGCCCGGGGTAGTTTCTTTTAAATTTTCTCTGTCCATGTCTACGCCTCAAGTTGTATGAGTAAGATTGCTACACAATCCCTTGCGCCCAGCTTACGCGATGTCTTCCTACGAACTTGCACGAGGCCGAGAGAATAAGCTTTGTTGCTTGTCGGCGCCTGCTGATGTCGTTTGCCTTCGTCGTAGCTTTTTACATTTTGTGCCACGAATTAAAAATGGAGGAGTGGGGGAGTGGGGGAGCTTTGTAGGCAAGGCGACGCTTCTCGAGGAGTTAATTGAGGGTAAACAGAAGAGCCAGCTGAAGCCAACCGAAACGAAAAAAAACATCATGATTTTTGCCGAGTGTTTGTCTCCTCTAGTGTTGAACGTTTAGGAAAGACTATTTCAGAACGACACTGGCCGCAAACCGCCCTGCTGTCTTCAATTTTCGTGCTCGACCTATAGACCGTTTCAATATTCTTTAATCGCGTCGAATACACAACGCCACGTGCTGGCGACAGGGCACCAAACTGCGGACCTCTGGCGTTCACAAAACCCAAGGGCAACTCGAAGATTAACTAACGTTCTCTCCATAGCCTTTCCACATGAACTAAACACCGTCATCTGTTCAGGTGAACTTAGGCAGGGCCTGTTTCGATTCTTCGATTTTCATGAAGACTGAAAAATGGAAGAGCGCATAGGAACGCGAAGGGTTTTATCGCCCAGCCAAACCGAAAATTGCCGTCGCACCGTCTACGCTCGTCTGTCGTGCTCATTGCTGCGGAAAGCCAGGACGTACAGAACCACTGGCTGCTCCTATAGCTGGTGCTGCATTTTCAGTGTACAGTGACGTAAAAACCCACAATATACAGAGTTGTCGACACGCTTGTCCGCCGATCGGAAAACCTCTGCTCTACGCAGGAAGAGAAAGCGACAGATCTGGATACCGTTCGCCGCGACCTGAAGTCTTCGGGCTATCACAGTTCCTTCATACAAAAATCTAAAAATCGCCTAGCTCAGCCGCCGCCCCCGCAACCCCAGCGAGAGAATAAATATAGGATTCCGATAACCCACGTCCCCGGAGTAAGTGAAATCTGGCCAAACCCCACCGTGGCTATGTGCCATCGTATTTGAGGCCAGAACAACAAGTGAAAGCTTATCCCGCATATTCCAATCGTACGAAGTCGACGTTGCACATGTACCCACGCGGAAGATCCGGCACGCTTTGGTTACAGTCAGACAAGAAAAAGAAGTCTCGGGCATCGTGTATAGGATTCCCTGCGCTGATTGTGAGCATGTCTATATTGGTGAAAGAGGTGATTTTCGGAAAAGAATGCAGCAGCACCATAATGATGTCAAGAACAAACGCGTGCAACCAACGCACTGGCTGATCATGCTGTCTCCGAAGGCCATGACATCGACTGGGACGGCACGAAGATATTTGGAAAAGAAAAGAGCAAGATGACAAGGAATGTTTTTATACTGGAATCTTTTTACCTGGAATCTTTTTATATTCAGACGATGGCAAACACGCTTAATTGCAACGAAGGCAATATAACCACGATATACACCCGCTGCTTACGTCATATCATGAAAGCTATATAATCTACCTTCATTCTTATCTTTCATTGTGAACAAGACCCCCGAAAGCCGAGCCGAAACGTCCTTTTTTAATCGATTGGTCGGTGTTTGAAGAACTTCTGCCAGAAACAAACAAGACGCTGCGAGCTAGAACTTCTGATCTTTCTATTTAGTGAAATTAGGTACATTTGAGCACATTACTTCATAACATCAAGTGCCATGCTGACATATGGTGGCCGTGCTTAGAAGCCTTTCTTTGCAGAAGGGTTGATATGCGGGCCAGTTGGTTCATAGTAACTTGAGAAAAACCAGTCACAAAAGACAAGGGACAAGAGAAGGAGTGTACACGCCACAACGACTGGACTGTCAACTGAGATTTATTAGACAAAAACATAGTCCCAGCAAGGCCAGCAGAGCATGCGCAACAGCCGTATCACAACTAAAAGCGCATAGGGCACACAAGATACACCTCTACCGTGACCGGCCTAAAAAAGCAAATTCCTTTTCGAGTAAGCGCACCGAAGTTGTGCTAATGCAATCTTGGCCTGACAAACTGATATGGTAAGCCTCCAAGATTTCTCGCTCTTGCTTACCCCTGCTTCTACCAAGAATCGTTACGTTGCTGAACAGTGGATAACACCCACATTCATTGCAAAGGCGAGGCAAGTTGGCCCCGTCATCGGACCCCAGTGAGGAGTGGTGCTCACGCAACCGGTCATTAATACATCGACCTGTTTGGCCTATGTATACTCTTTCGCATGTGAGGGGGAACTGGATGGAAGGATGGATACGGCTGAACCCTTTACATCGGCGGTGGCTCAAGCCACCTAGCCATGTCTTGTGAAATTTTACTCCTGTCTTACTTTTAGCCAACAATCAGATAACCTTCGCTTGGTTACTTCTAACCTCTTAAAATCCACTTTCCCTTCACTATCCCTAAACCCCAATGCCTTAAGTAAGTCAGCCCCGCTGCCTTCCACTGTAGGGTGAAGCCCTTTACAGAAAAGTATCAAGTGTTCAGCTGTTTCCTCCTCCTCTCCGCACTCAATGCACAAAGTGACTATCTCTTGTACACTTGTACACGACCTGAGCGACACACGAAGTGAAGCGGTTCTCGTGCTGCGTTGTACAAACGTAGTTCCTTTCCCTGCCTCGAGAAATGTGCGAGCACAGACCCGAAAGCTTGCAAGGGGCAGAAAACACCACACTCACACCCTGCCTGGCCGCCGCTTTTTTGATGCCGTAGCTCACTTTATGCACGTACGGCATGGCCTCGAACTTTTGGCGTTCAGTTGCTCCACCATCAGCCGGCTTCGTCCGTTCTTTCTTGAGCCTCTGAAGCAGCGATTCAGCCACTGCTTTCAAAAGATTATTAGGGAACCCTGTGGCTTTCAAACGTTGGAAGTGGTTATCGAGGCTCTTTTTGATAGCGTGGTGACAGCTTTATTCTAGTGCATTGCGGAAACAATTCATCACAATGCCTCTGTTTACAATCTTAGAGTGCGCAGAACCGAACGGTAACAGAGCGGTCTTGCTTCTAGGTAAAAACATCCAGCATTAATGGCCATCGTCAAAGAAGGTTATTTGCAGTTCTAGGAACCTGATGGAATGATTGTTAGGGAGTTCATGGGTGAAATTAAAAGCGCGTAAAGAAGCTTTAAAAGCACTCAAAACATCATCTACTGCTGCAGGCAGAGTGTCATTAGGTAAAAGCTCCAAGAGTACTCAAAAATCGTCCACGTACCGAAAAACTTTGCACACACACTTGTCCTGAAGATATTCCTGAAGTGTTCTGTCAAATGTTACTAAAAATATCTGAGTAAGCACTGGAGCGACGCTAGAGCCAATACATATTCCACTTTTCTGAAGGAACAAGGAGCCTTTGAATTCAACAACGGTTGATGACAGGTAAAAGGATAACAACTCCAAAAAGGTATCAACCGACATGCCACATGCGTTTACAAAGTTCACCGTACTGCAAAGATCAATAAGTTCACGCACAGCAACAAAGAGTTCATCGTGGGGAATGCTGTAAAAAAGGTCCTCAATGTCAACTGAAAAGGCCATGTTGGCACCAGGAATGCCAATATTAAGAGCGACAACAACCGCTGCCGAGCTGGCCACGCTGAAAGGGTCCTGCACATTGAGGGCCGTCAACTGTTGCTGAAGGAATTGGCTTACTTCTGCAATGAGCCAGTCTCCGTGATGATGGCTCTCAGAGGGCAACCCACCTTATGTGTTTTTGCTGAAAAAAACACTCGCAGGCGGTCTCCCTTGCATTTTTTGACACTATTCGAAAGTTTCTCCAAGTTGCTTTCCTTCAGTAGCTTCATGGCTTCAGTCTTTAACCTTGAGGGCTTCCGAATGGCAGGCACAAAGTTTTTCGCTACAACAGCCATTGCCTTCTCTACAAAAGAACTTGTCGGAAGTACCACGAAGCCACCTTCTTTGTCCACTTGGAGTAGGGTGAGGTCATTTTCGATGAAGTGGTCAACAACACGGTGAAGTGCGCGATGGCTGCATACTGACAGCTTGCAATCAACCTTCAAAAGAACGTCAACCCCTTCAGACAAACAGCGCTGTTTTTCATCCTTGTGCGCTTTATCAGCCAGCCGGTGTACGGTGGCGAGCATCTCATGGCCCCTTAAGCTTGGTGTAAGGCTGTACTTAGGGCCATTTTTCAGCAGGTCATCAACAACTTTTGGCACTGTCGCACCTTCCAAGTATGTCACTGTGCCTTTGTTCACCTTCACCCTTTCTTTTTTTGGCA
Organism: Amblyomma americanum; assembly: GCF_052857255.1. Taxonomy (NCBI): domain Eukaryota; kingdom Metazoa; phylum Arthropoda; class Arachnida; order Ixodida; family Ixodidae; genus Amblyomma; species Amblyomma americanum. Next base: position 187,207,413 of record NC_135498.1, on the reverse strand, counting down.
GATGTGCTCTGAGCTGATTCCAGAATACTTCCGTTGCCTGGCCTGCCGAACGTCGGTGCTCATGGAGGCAGCGAGCTCCTGACATCTCGTCACGTCCCACGAGGCACAACACTCGCAACCAATCGTGCAGAAGCCGCACTTGCCTCCAGCACTCCGGTTTCCAGATCTTAACCATCCTCTTCCAATGACCGGTCGAAGGCTCCAGCAGCCTGAAGAAACCCACCAGCTCTGGCGGAGCAACGTTGACCTTGAGGCAGTGGGACAGCGTGCGTGCCCGGCACGTGATGGAAGCAATTGCGCTAACGCAGAGCGTGGCCTGACTGCTGGGAGTATGAACATTTAGGAAGACGCCCACAGAAGAAGAAATAGTATGCAGAAGGGTTGAAATGCTGGCCAGTGAACTTTCAAAACGCATGTGGCATGTCGGTTGATACCTTTTTGGAGTTGTTATCCTTTTACCTCTCATCAACGGTTGTTGAATTCAAAGGCTCCTTGTTCCTTCAAAAAAGTGGAATATGTATTGGCTCTAGCGTCGCTCCTGTGCTTTCTCAGATATTTTTAGCAAAATTTCACAGAACACTTCAGGAAAATCTTCAGGACAAGCGTGTATGCAATGTTTTTCGGTACGTGGACGATTTTTTAGTACTCTTGGAGCTTTTACCTAATGACACTCTGCCTGCAGCAGTAGACGATGTTTTGAGTGCTTTTAAAGCTTCTTTACGCGCTTTTAATTTCACCAATGAGCTCCCTAACAATCATTCCATCAGGTTCCGAGAACTGCAAATAACCTTCTCTGACGATGGCCATTTATGCTGGATGTTTTTACCTAGGAGCAAGACCGCTCTGTTACTGTTCGGTTCTGCACACTCTAAGATTGTAAAGAGAGGCATTGTGATGACTTATTTCCGCAATGCACTAGAAAAGAGCTGTCACCACGCTATCAAAAAGAGCCTCGATAACCAGTTCCAACGTTTGGAAGCCACAGGGTTCCCTAATAATCTTTTGAAAGCAGTGGCTGAATCGCTGCTTCAGAGGCTCAAGAAAGAACGGACGAAGCCGGCTGATGGTGGAGCAACTGAACGCCAAAAGTTCGAGGTCATGCCGTACGTGCATAAAGTGAGCCACGGCATCAAAAAAGTGGCGGCCAGGCAGGGAGTGAGTGTGGTGTTTTCTGCCCCTTGCAAGCTTTCGGGTCTGTGCTCGCGCATTTCTCAAGGCAGCGAAAGGAACTACGTTTGCACAACGCAGCACGAGAACCGCTTCAATTCGTGTGTCGCTCAGGTCGTGTACAAGTTCCCTCTCACATGCGAAAGAGTCTACATAGGCCAAACAGGTCGATGTGCGTGAGCACCACTCCTCACTGGGGTCCGATGACGGGGCCAACTTGCCTCGCCATTGCAATGAATGTGGGTGTTATCCACTGTTCAGCAACGTAACGATTCTTGGTAGAGGCAGGGGTAAGCAAGAGCGAGAAATCTTGGAGGCTTATCATTTCAGTTTGTCAGGCCAAGATTGCATTAGCACAACTTCGGTGCGCTTACTCGAAAAGGAATTTGCTTTTTTAGGCCAGTCACGGTAGAGGTGTATCTTGTGTGCCCTATGCGCTGTTAGTTGTGATACGGCTGTTGCGCATGCTCTGCTGGCCTTGCTGGGACTATGTTTTTGTCTAATAAATCTCAGTTGACAGTCCAGTCGTTGTGGCGTGTACACTGGTTCTCTTGTCCCTTGTCTTTTGTGTCTGGTTTTTATCAAGTTACTATGAACCAACTGGCCCGCATTTCAACCCTTCTGCATACTATTTATTCTTCTGTGGGCGTCTTTCTAAATGTTCATACTCCCGGTAGTCAGGCCACGCTCTGCTTTAGCGCAATTGCTTCCATCACGTGCCGGGCACGCACGCTGTCCCACTGCCTCAAGGTCAACGTTGCTCCGCCAGAGCTGGTGGGTTTCTTCGGGCTGCTGGAGCCTTCGACCGGCCATTGGAAGAGGATGGTTAAGATCTGGAAATCGGAGTGCTGGAGGCAAGTGCGGCTTCTGCACGATTGGTTGCGAGTGTTGTGCCTCTTGGGACGTGACGAGATGTCAGGAGCTCGCTGCCTCCATGAGCACCGACGTTCGGCAGGCCAGGCAACGGAAGTATTCTGGAATCAGCTCAGAGCACATCTGCCAAAAAAAGAAAGGGTGAAGGTGAACAAATGAACAGTGACATACTTGGAAGGTGCGACAGTGCCAAAAGTTGTTGATGACCTGCTGAAAAATGGCCCTAAGTACAGCCTTACACCAAGCTTAAGGGGCCATGACATGCTCGCCACCGTACACCGGCTGGCTGATAAAGCGCACAAGGATGAAAAACAGCGCTGTTTGTCTGAAGTGGTTGACGTTCTTTTGAAGGTTGATTGCAAGCTGTCAGTATGCAGCCATCGCGCACTTCACCGTGTTGTTGACCACTTCATCGAAAATGACCTCATCCTACTCCAAGCGGACAAAGAAGGTGGCTTCGTGGTACTTCCGACAAGTTCTTTTGGAGAGAAGGCAATGGCTGCTGTAGCGAAAAACTTTGTGCCTGCCATTCGGAAGCCCTCAAGATTAAAGACTGAAACCATGAAGCTACTGAAGGAAAGCAACTTGGAGAAACTTTCGAATAGTGTCAAAAAATGCAAGGGAGACCGCCTGCGAGTGTTTTTTTCAGCAAAAACACATAAGGTGGTTTGCCCTCTGAGAGCCATCATCACGGAGACTGGCTCATGGCAGAAGGTAGTGAGCCAATTCCTTCAGCAGCAGTTGACGGCCCTCAATGCGCAGGACCGTTTCAGCATGGCCAGCTCGGCAGCGCTTGTTGACGCTCTTAATATCGGTATTCCTGGTGCCAACATGGCCTTTTCAGTTGACATTGAGGACCTTTTTTACAGCATTCCCCACGATGAACTCTTTGTTGCTGTGCGTGAACTTATTGATCTTTGCAGTACGGTGAACTTTCAAAACGCATGTGGCATGTCGGTTGATACCTTTTTGGAGTTGTTATCCTTTTATCTGTCATCAACCGTTGTTGAACTCAAAGGCTCCTTGTTCCTTCAGAAAAGTGGAATATGTATTGGCTCTAGCGTCGCTCCAGTGCTTTCTCTGATATTTTAGCAAAACTTGACAGAACACTTCAGGAAAATCTTCAGGACAAGCGTGTGTGCAAAGGTTTTCGGTTCGTGGACGATTTTTTAGTACTCTTGGGGTTTTTGCCTAATGACACTCTGCCTGCAGCAGTAGACGATGTTTTGAGTGCTTTTAAAGCTTCTTCACGCGCTTTTAATTTCACCCATGAACTCCCCAACAATCATTCCATCAGGTTCCTAGAACTGCAAATAACCTTCTTTGACGATGGCCATTAATGCTGGATGTTTTTACCTAGAAGCAAGAACGCTCTGTTACCGTTCGGCTCTGCGCACTCTAAGATTGTAAAGAGAGGCATTGTGATGAATTGTTTCCGCAATGCACAGGAAAAGAGCTGTCACCACGCTATCAAAAAGAGCCTCGATAACCAGTTCCAACGTTTGGAAGCCACAGGGTTCCCTAATAATATTTTGAAAGCAGTGGCTGAATCGCTGCTTCAGAGGCTCAAGAAAGAACGGACGAAGCCGGCTGATGGTGGAGCAACTGAACGTCAAAAGTTCGAGGTCATGCCGTACGTGCATAAAGTGAGCCACGGCATCAAAAAAGTGGCGGCCAGGCAGGGAGTGAGTGTGGTGTTTTCTGCCCCTTGCAAGCTTTCGGGTCTGTGCTCACGCATTTCTCGAGGCAGGGAAAGCACTACGTTTGTACAACGCAGCACGAGTACCGCTTCACTTCGTGTGTCGCTCAGGTCGTGTACAAGTTCCCCCTCACATGCGAAAGAGTCTACATAGGCCAAACAGGTCGATGTATTAATGACCGGTTGCGTGAGCACCACTCCTCACTGGGGTCCGATGACGGGGCCAACTTGCCTCGCCTTTGCAACGAATGTAGGTGTTATCCACTGTTCAGCAACGCAACGATTCTTGGTAGAGGCAGGGGTAAGCAAGAGCGAGAAATCTTGGAGGCTTACCATATCAGTTTGTCAGGCCAAGATTGCATTAGCACAACTTCGGTGCGCTTACTCGAAAAGGAATTTGCTTTTTTAGGCCGGTCACGGTAGAGGTGCATCTTGTGTGCCCTATGCGCTGTTAGTTGTGATACGGCTGTTGCGCACGCTCTGCTGGCCTTGCTGGGACTCTGTTTTTGTCTAATAAATCTCAGTTGACAGTCCAGACGTTGTGGCGTGTACACTCCTTCTCTTGTCCCTTGTCTTTTGTGACTGGTTCTTTTTCAAGCCTTTTCTTTGCCAGTTAGAGGTGTGGTGACAGCATTAACACAATATGCAGCCGCTTTCCTCATCGCATCCGCTAACAGAAGCTCCTCTATAGACCTAGTCGTCAGATTTTTTGAGCATTGGAACTTGTTACAGTATAAAGATAATTTTTCTGCACTAAATTTAAATTCTGCCTCTGGTCCCGTATTCTCTCATTGAGCCACAGGTCAAACCGACGTACCGACGTAGTTGTTACCAACACGGTGGCTAGAAGGAAGCTAGCCACCTTATAACCGCGCAGAATAGAAATGTTTTGCTCAACTGTATGTCGTCGCACTTGCTTAAACAACTTCTGGAAATAAGCACAACATATTCTGAGATAAAATGACGTACGCTAACAAAATAGGTTCGCAAGTATATTTGAGTTTATTTGCCAGGGGAGAAAACTTTGCGGTCACTGCTGCGGGCCGCTCCTCCTGCGCAACAGCGCCGTTGTCAAGGTGCCGCCATCTTTACGCGTTCATAGGAAGGAGCAGTTGCTCCCAAATGGCGTGCCTCCGAGACTGCACATTGCTGTATGCCATTGATGAAAGAACGAATTCAGGAGAGGCCGTTACGTAACATTTTTTGAAGCCTGATCTGAAGTCTCCCCCCTCCAACTTAGCCGCCGTCTCACAGCGCTTGCGCATGCGCACAATACAGAAAACAACACCGCCGTACGCAACGTTATTATTGGCTGTGCCGTCGGCCAAATACTCCCAGTAGTCCTTGCTAAAGCACGTGAGTTCTTGGCCCATTTTGGGGTGTGCAGGTAGTATAGTGAGTGCCTCTCTTGATCTTTTCCTTCCTCCATGCTGCATGCAGTCTGCAGGGTCAGGGGCCAATCGAAAATAATTTTGCGACGCGCCCGAGTCGCCGATTTCAGTGCGCTTCCGATACCTACAAGGGCGGCTCTCGTTGACGACCGGTCCAGGGACGCTTATTGTCGCAAGTGAACGGCACAAGCGTTTCCAATGGTTCAGTCAATCGGTGCGCACTTCCGGAAATAAGGCGCTTCGTAGTCAGTATATGGGCCCAGGGCACGTATTACGTAAAGCTCTCAACCTGCAAGCAGTGTCAAAACAGTCTCGAATCCCCGCTCTTAGTGGTCGGCCCTGACCGGTGGACGTAACGATCAATCGGGGTTTTGAGGCTGTTCTGAGACAGGTTTGATATTGAGAGCGTTACTTAATTCGAATGTTTCTCATTTTCGATGGAGGAAAAGCGCCTGTGGGGTGCGACGTCAGTGCAAGTTAAAGATCCCCATGTGGTCGAAATTATTCCGGAGACCTCCACTACGGCACTTTTCTTCCTTTCTTCTTTCACTCCCTCCTTTACCCCTTCCTTTACGGCGCGGTTTTGGTGCGCACCGAGATATGTGAGAGAGTTACTGCGCTATTTCCTGTCCTCAAAAACCAAAACCAACCAACCAGTTTTCAGTGACCTGCGACTGGTAGTGCGGCTTTGCCAATTTAACGGTCAGCCCGAGGCAAAGCCAGCTTTCGGTAAAAACCACTTTTTTTTTTTTTTTGCAGCGCAATGGCACAGTAACTTGCTGACGAAAAATCACAGTGCAAAGAGAAACGCTTCGTACCACATTTTCAGGGGACAGGCTTAAATTTGCAGCAGTCTGTGAAGGGCTGTCGACTAAGGAGGGAGCAGCACGGCTCACAGTGACCAATAGGCGGTTCGCTCAGTCGAAAACATTGCCAGCTCCCGAAAGCAGCTTGCAGCCGGTTAGCCTTGCATACCGAAGACTGGGAGACGTCATGCCTCGCTATAGGCTGGTGTTTCCTTAGCTCGCAATGTTCTGCGCTTGTCACACGTTGTAATTTGCTTTCTGCGCGAAATGAAGCACGAAAGCCTTGCCAGAGCCGCCGCGGTGGCTCAATGATTATGGTGCTCGGCTGCTGACCCGAAATACGCGCGCTCGATCCCGGCCGCGACGGTCGCATTTCGATAGAGGCAGAATGCTAGATGCCCGTTGTGTGTGCGAGGGCTCAGATTACCGGAGCCCTCCTCTATGACGTCTCTCATAGCGCCAGACGCTTGCGGACGTTAAACCCCGTAACAGAAAGATTAAAGAAAACCTTGCCGCAACGCAAGGCTTAAGAAACTCGCTTGTTTACCTGACTTTCATTTTTACGCGGGCATACAAACTAATTCGATGTATTAACGTTTAGTTCATTGGCTGTGCATTTAGTGTGCATCGTATTTCTTGACATACGCTGCTACGAGTCGATACCGTTTCAAAAGCTTGATATCCACACTTTTACAGTGATCAATTCCCGGCCGCGGCGGCCGCACTTCGATGGAGGCGAAGTAAAAAAACGCTTGAGTGCTGTGCAATGTGAATACAAATTAATGAGCCCCGGGTGTTTGACATCACACAGGTGGCACACCCATGTACCACTCGCGTCACCTGCCAGATGACGGGGGGAAAAGTGGCACCGTCGGTGGGTGTGAGGACACGTCGTTATTATGCTATCGCATAGAATAAAATGCGCCAGTACTCATTCATCCATTTTTTCTGTATCTTTTCACTTTGCTGTTCCCGTCTAAGATGTCTTGTTCGCGCTACTCTTGACGCTGTCAGCACATTTCCCTGGAGTTTGCAGCTGGTGCCGTCGAAGTGGTGCATCACTTTATTCAAGAATACCGTGTTTCACTTACAAATGAGGGTGAAAAACAGAATAAGCTTCCTCGATGTAAAACAATGAACACAGACACCAGCGAAATTCGGCATCTTCATTGTGGCTGGCAATTTGAACAGTCCCAAGTTGTAAAAAGCTCCAGCCTGCGTGAGGGAGAGGCATCACAAATGGGGTCGGCCCTAATTCAACAGCCTCGGGTGCACGAAAGAAACTTTTCGATAAAGTTAAGACAGTAAGCGATAAGTGATGAACAAGCCGAATCCGGAATGAGCACTCTTCTTTGTCAGTTCAGAGGCGCCTCGCGTGACAACAAAAACAAGCTACCAAGGCGAAAGCAAACTCCATGCGAAACAAACTGCATGCTCGGTCCTTGTTGACGCGTATACTGCCTTTTCTTGAATGTACCGGGCGTGCATCTCGAGCCCGTAGAAACTCTACTCGTTTTAATTTGTACGTACACTTGCAGAAAGTCTCAAGTGAGGCGACTGCACCTCTTTTACCGGCTGAGCTAGAGATATCAAAACCAGCTCTGCATGAATCATAAAAGTCTGCTTTCTCCATTTTGTTTCGAACGGATGAAAAAACTGCGAAGAGAATGAAATCGAAATTTCTGGTTAGAACAATAGGAAACCTACAGTTTTATTGGTGCCTACTTTTGAGTTCAGCTCTTCGGCCGCAGCCACTCGCTCTCGGCGCTCGGGTCCTTTGACGCGTCAAGTACTAGAGCCAGGTCGAGGCCTCCACCGGATAGCACTGCATCGAACAACGACAGTGGTGAGAAACACAAAGAGAAACGGCAGGAACGTCTCACAATCGATTAAGAAACAGAGGCGTGTAAAGACATGCGTTGATCTCACTGAGCGTGCGTGGTTCAGCAGTGCCGTGAGGCGAAGCCGCATTTCAAGATCGCCTCTAAGTTCGAGGCTAGGCGCTGCTTGTCTGTTTGCCATGTGCGTTTATATTGCGTAAGACTGTACATAGCTACTCCGGGAATAGTACTGTTGCAGTTCTTCACTTCGCAGAGCACTACTCGAACACCAGACCAGCATGCATAAAGCCGATCAATGAGCAGGTGAATGTGCCCAATTTTTGGCACCGTGCAGAATGCCACCGCTCGATTCATGGCGATAGCCTTGCAGGGTATATATGTGCTATTATCCATTTCAGACCAACAGAAAAAGATGCATGATATGCAGAAATGTATTCTAGGAATGGCGGGTCAAATTTTGATGTGCTAAATTTTGCATCGGGCACTTCGCGACAACTCTCAAGGCCGCTATGCAGAGCTTACAACATAGGATAAGGGTATAAGCTTGCTTGGATGATAAATAGTACCCATGTATTTTTTCTTCGTGTGCACATTGTACTGTAACCGGCCTTGTATAGAGCACACTCTACATGCATGGTTGAGTAGTAGGATGAGAGGTCGTTTGGAACAAGAGTAAGGATAGGTGGAAGAGCTACGAGTGGACGGCCTCGACAAAACACTGTCTTTCGTGGGCAATCGGGGGAATCCCTACATTTCTCTGCGGCAGTTGCACAGAGAGTTTCGAGTGTGAGCCTACATTTCCTGTCTTCATTCAAGAAGTTTAATTCCTTGCCACTAACCCAAGTAGCAAAGCGTTTAGGGCCCATCTGGGCCCCATGTGGGCAACGTAGGCTTGGGAAACCCTTTTTTAACCCAGCTTGGACCCTTGTGGGCATCATGTAAGCAAAGATAATTTGGGCTGGCCCATGACAAGCCAATTACGGCCCCAAATTGGTAAATTTGGGGCAATGTGAGCCCATGATGCCAAGTTCTTCCCGCACAGGTCTCTTGCCGGCAACATTAGGGCAAACTTGAAAACTAGTTGGGCTCAGTGCAGGAAAACTAAGGGCACGCCCAACTTGGACAGCCTGCCTTTCACCCCAATTGGTCCGAAATGGGCTCTAAAGGGGCTAAACTAGTTTGCTTCCCCCCCAAAAAACTAAATGGAGCCTTAGATGTCTGTGATAGTGCTCATTTAATGCAGAACTGGGCTATTCACAGAAACATGACGGGCAGCTTTAATTTGGACAGCCCCTCTTGGGCCCAGCTTGGGCCCTTGTGGGCATCTTGTGGGCAAAGACAATTTCGGCTGGCCCATGACAAGCCAATTAGGGCCTCATATTGGTAATTATGGGCAATGTAAGCCCATGCTGCAAAGTTCAGCCCACAGATGTTCCTTGCCAGCAGCAATTCAAACTTGAAAACGAGTTGGGCACAGTGCAGGAAAACTAGGGGCAAGCCCAACTTGGGGAGCCCACCTGTCATCCCATAGCGCTGATCTGCACCAAGTTAGCCCACGCATATGCCTACCAAAGCGCCATGTATATGTATTACATGGACACATGCACCAGTTTGCCCCTCCGGAACCCATGTGCGTCCCTCTATGTTATTAAATGGGCCATCCAAATTGGGCCTACCCGCGTTCTTTCTGCAGGCAGCCCAGCTACTTCACCGAGACCCGATGCGGGTATTACAGGGCTCCAGCCCAGCTTGTATAGCCCGTGCAGAGCCCATGTGGCATCCGCTGGGGTATTACATGGGCCGCCCAATTTGCGCTTGCCTACGCTTTTTTAGCATGTTAGATTGACTGAAACACCAATTTTGTAGCAAGCCCCTCGCTCGAACGCCAACGTGCAAATTTTGTTAACTGTGCACTGCTTTGTATGGGGCCACGAATTCATTTTGCATGTTATTTGCAGAATCCCGGCAGTTTGCAGGATTATGTAGTAACTCTCCGCAAAAGGTGTTAGACAACGGTCATATTTTCTTCACAAACAGTTCACACGTAAGCCATTAAGTCAATGCACAGAGTAATAATTCAGAAATCTGTAGCATGATCGCAATTCAGCTGTGATTTTTTAGTCTTTAGTAGTTGTCAACAAGAGTGTACTCCACTACTCAGAATTTTAATGAGCAATCATTACTGACAAAATCTGTGAGTTAAAGATGCCACAATGATAGCCCAGCACTGAAAAAAAAACAGCAGATGAACAGAAATGGATAAGATGCCACTTGGGGTGGCGCAGATGATTACTGCTACATTCACTACAGCATGAGGTGCTTAGAAACACTGCGCGGCAGATGCTAATCAGCTTAAAAACATTTTTAGAAAAGAAATAATTTAAGCATACTAGGCATGCAAAAGTTCAGAATGAACAGCTCAGTTTGCAGCACTCAATTGCATGACAGTTAATGTCCTTCGAGGCCAGTTCACACATTATATTAAGAATGTACTCAGTGAAGTTCACTGTATACAAAACCAAAATGTGAATCATACTATGTGTTAAAATTTATCCAAGAGGACCACTGTGACAGGTGTGCTGGAGGGTCCGTCCCTATATAGTTTAGAGCGGTAGAGACTGTAGAGTCCCCTACAAATTAGAAGAGTGCGACGCGGACGAAGAAAACAAGCTAGGAACTTTCCTAGGAAGGAATAATAATAATAATTGCTTTTTTTGGGGGGAAAGGAAATGGCGCAGTATCTATCTCATATATCGTTGGACACCTGAACCGCGCCGTAAGGGAAGGGATAAAGGAGGGAGTGAAAGAAGAAATGAAGAAGAGGTGCCGTAGTGGACGGCTGCGGAAGAATTTCGACCACCTGGGGATCTTTAACGTGCACTGACATCGCACAGCACACGGGCGCCTTAGCGTTTGATACCAAAAGGATCCGTGAATATCCACTTTGCCATGGTATACACTGCAAATTTTCATATTAAAGTGGCAAAAATACATGAAAAAAGATTAGTCCCTTAAAAATTTGTCTATAATTCGATAAATTTGCTGTGCAGTGGAGCCAAACCAGGTCACAGATTAAAAATTAACTCAAGGGTGCATTTGCGATGAACATGTGATGGTCAGTTTGCAAATCATTGATTACAGCCATTTCTTTCATGAGTAAACACTACTCGGAAAGAAAAGATGGATCGAAAGAACGTAGAATGAGCACAGGCTACTTCATATGTGCAGTTGTCTTGCCTAACTACTATCCTCAGCGCTTAATTTTGCCCGTGTATGTCATTTAGTAGAAAAGCTTAAGATCGTGGGATGGAGTCCAGATATGGTAGCAGCATTTTTATAGAGGCAAATTCCAATAACAACCATTTTTCCTGCAATTTTGATGCACGTTATAGGGCTCCAGCTGGTCTTATCTGAAACCCTTTATTACAATATCCTTCATAGACTACGCATCATTTTTGGACTAGCAAAGCTTCCCATATTACATATATCTGAATAGCATGAATATCATTCTATAATGAAAGATTACCACTTCAGATGGGGACGAAGAAATACAGTCAGGAGGTGCAGTAAAAAGATAACTGAATTTATTACGTTGATGAAAGACCCATAAGTAGAATTCAATAGAACATGTGTGCACTGCACTGAAATTAACAGAATAACAGGAAAATACAAAAGATATTGCTTTCTAAACACATAAAGGAGACTGCCACTGACATATATATCCCAGCTCATTTCGTGACTAAGTAATATATCGATTGCTAAACAATTTTCACCTTCCTTCTTATGTGGAAGGTTTTACAGATTACCCATTGTAACTAGGCGCCTTCCATATAAAGCAGATGTGTAGCACCGTTGGTGGGCTCAAACTCATGATGCCTGCGATTTTGGCCAGAAATGCAGACGTTGTTCATGATTCAATGCCTGTGCTGTGCTCTCAGAGTCCATGATTTAAGCTTTGTCCTGAATACGCGTTTTTCAAGCGTTAGGTTTGTACTTCAGTTCATGGTGTTGGCACGTTTGACTTAAGTGCCAGCCACGCGCTCAGTCAATCACCATAAGATCTCCGGTCCAAAAAGCATTTGGTGTTTATTCACTGTAGGCCGCGCATTATTTTTGTCGAAGAAACAAAAAACTTCACGAGTGGCCACCAGTTCGAAGTTTCCGAATGGGTGGTGCGTGGGAGTGGCGGCGGTAGTGGCTCGAAATTTTTGACTGTGATGCCAAGCGAAGAGATTTCCGTGGGACATAATTTGGACGCTGTTTGGAAGGCAGAGAACATACGCCAACAGGGTGCGTGAATACACCCTCTCGGGCGGCTGTGTGCGGGTGGATACTCTGAGCATGGGCGGCTGTTCCACGTGATGTCATGATGCAGTTGTTTGCAACGTTCGGAATTTCCCTAAATGACGAATGTGTTGTGAGCCGCAGTAGTGATGACAACAGCACCACTAGTGAGGACAACGACGCAAGTGGGGAGCTTCTGGATAATAAACTTTCATTGTGAAACTTGTCCTTTTTTTTTTGTTTCGGACATTATATTTCGCGGCGGGGAAGTCGAGTTACATTCAAGATTTCCAACATTCAGCACGGTACGTGACGAAAGATGCAGTGATGATTTGGACATCGTGCGCAGGCAATGGACAAAGAACCCGCACTGAGCACAAAAGCAGCGAGCACTGAGAGCAGGAACATGGACCACTGAAACGCTTCGGTCACTTCGATGTCACTGATTATCCGCAGATGGGCCCTCCGGGCTCAAAACATATTCGCAGTGTAGTAAGATTGGGGCACATCAGGGGACAGCGATTGGTAGGGTCTGAGGTACAAGAGGTGCGCAATAACATGTTGATATGAGTCGAAGGTAGTCTCTATGAAGGCCGGAGTGATCTCATAGGTGCCTGCAGTGACCTAGCACCGCACAGAGAGCCTGATGCAGCGAGATGGTGACCAAAGCAGGACAAGGTAGCTAGGGACGAAAGAAACCTTGTGATGAAAGCGGATGTAATAGTCCTGCTCTGATTTCTGTGAGGCGAGTAGTCAAGAGCATGCTAGATGGTTGGCTTTGTCGGAACAGGCAATCACGTCGGGGGCATATTCAGAAAGTAAAGCAGTAAAGGTAGGAAGCAGTGCCCACAGGTAACGGGGGCTCTTAGCCGAACAAAGCATAGACAAGGGAGCAACCACAGTGCAATGAAGGGAACAGTTCTTTGCAAATGTAACTTAAGGGAAAACAATATCCCCGTCACGAAGATCCAGTGAAATGTAAATTGCGAGCATAACGGTAAGAGTGCTGCTAAGGCGCTAGGTGGGGCTATTTCTGCCTATCATGTGTTCGAAGCTGGCAGGGGAATTGCATGAGCCGGAAGGTATAACCTTAAATTCATACAGCCCAGCAGGCACAACAAATGCCGTCTTCTCACGGTGTTGTTCATCCATGGCAATTTGCCTGCAGCCAGAGCGTAGGCCAGTGGAGGAAAAAAATTTGGCACCTTTGAGACAATCAAGGGTGTTTAATTGATTCGTGGCAATGGCTAGACGTCTTTTTTGGTTAATCTTATTGAGGTGTCGGTAATCTAAGCAGAACTACCAAGAGCCATATTTTTTCAGATGATGATTGGTTAGTCCCAAGGGGTGCGGGAAGGCTCACTAATGTTCATGGCGAGCATTTTTACTACCTCGTTTCAGATAACCTGGCGCTTGGGGTGGGACATACGTTAGGAGTGCCAGCAGTTAGGAGGGGCACCACCAGTTCCTAGGTGATGTGTGACAGCTTGACCGAGGGCAGCTTTATACAGTTTAAAAATGTCTGAAAAAGACGAGAAAAGTGTGAAAAGCTGGGCAGATTAGGCAAGTGAGGGGTCAGTGTCTTACATGGTAGTGAACATGTCTTTTGAGAAAGAAAAATGCTGGCGGGTGGCATCGGGGCCGCGAACTAGGGTAGCATCTAATGCAGCGAGTTGGCAACAAGGAAGGCCAGAAAGCATGGCCACACAGATTCCGGGTGGAACTACTAAAGGGCAGAAGCTGAAATTCAGAACTGGTAGGAACAGTGTGTTCGCCTTGAAAGCAGCAAATGTAATGGACAACGCAACGCTGCAGATGAGCAGTATATCGAGAATAGGTGCAACCATATAGTCACCATCACGGACAGGCAGCAATTGGTACAGGGCAACAAAGGATGCAGTTTAAGATGGCAGGAAAAAATTATCTTCAGAGAACAATAGAGGCGGGAAACCCATATGCCAGTTATCGAACAATGAGACCTCAAGATGGTCGCCATATGAGCAGCAAATGAGGAGTGAATGTTCCGACAGGAAATCTAAACCGAGAATCAGATCATGGGGGCACATGTGTCAAACGGCCAAACAAGCTGGGGTGACGTGGCCAGCAGTTGCAACACGAGCGCTTCATTGGCCGTCAGCAACAAGAATGCCAGTATCGACAACACACAGACAAGACGTCGCCGAAATAAGGACATTGCCATGGCAGGGGTGAAGGTTGGAGCTCATCACGGACTCATGCATGCCAGTGTCGATGAAAGCATATATGCAGCGTCACCTCTGGGGGCTGTGCATCAGCTAGTTTTCCAGATCGGAGCGAGATCAGGCGACTGTGGGGATTCAGAGCAACAGCCTAGAAGCGACAACAATAGGAAAAATTGGCGAGAAGCATGCCTCTGAGGTCTGTGGTGGAGCTTGTGATTATAAACGGCAGGAAAAGTCTGGGCGGGAGCTAGAGATGAAGGCACTGTAGGGAGGTGAAAAGCATGGAGAGCGACTAGTGAAGTTGTGCAGATGCGACTAGGGGCTGCAGCAGTGGCGAGCAATGTAGCCTATGTGAGAGTAGTGAAAGCGGTTTGGTCGGTTGTCTGCGGGATTCCGGAGAAACAGTGGGGGTAGATACTGGTGGTTGGAACCTCAGTGCCAGCTGAGCTACCAAGAGCACACACATTGCCGGATTGAGGTTTCAGTTGGCAACTTCTTGCTACACGAATGCCTGGATGAGCAACACGATATACAGAGGCATACGACTGGGATAGGCACAAAAGCCTCTAGTTCACGTCACACAATCCTTGCGACTGCATCTGCGAGGGCAGGCATTTCAGAGAGTGGACGTGGTGATAGCTGCTGGTCCTCAGAGGAAGAGGTTGCTGCTGTGTTAGGAAGCCGAGAAAACAGCTGCGGAATAGAGCAGCTTTCAGTATGCTCAAAGCGATGTCACTCCTTGATGGTGTCAATGATAGTGCAGTCCTTGCAGACAAGCAAATGCAAAGCATCATCCACAATGCCATTGAAGCCCACGTTGTCTGATTGAGTCAAAGCAACGTCCACTTTGTGGCGAAGCGCCAGGACATCCAGAATATACGTATGAAGCCCTCTGTGGAGGACTGGGCGCGCGACGAAAGCTGTTGTTTCGAGGTTACCTTCCAAGCATCAGGTCTTGCAAATAATATGCGTAGTTTTTCCTCACAGGTGTCCCGGCTCATGAGCACATTCTAGTGTGTTTCATATTACACCGTGGCGGTGCCGGTAAGGTAAAAGATGACATTCGCCGGCATCAGATTAGGCTCCCATATGTTATAGATGGTGACTGGCACGTATGAGCAGAGCGAGTCATCAACATCCGTGTCATCAGTTCCAAATATGCCGGGGTATCAGGGTGACACCATGACTAAGAAAGGAGCGCTAGCCATCCTACATGACTCTGTGTTGGTCTGACTGGTTCAAGCTTCATGGCACCATCGTACACTCAGCTCCTCCACCAACAATGTTAAGTGGCGAATGACACAGTGACGACCCTGACACAGTGCACCGGCAAAGAACACAAAGCCTGCAATACGCACAAAACCACCGAGTACCAAAAGCGGCAACGCGCACCACCAAAACACTTCATTCACTTCATTCACGCAGCACATAAAGTAAACGAGGGGAAATCATGCAGCATCACTTGTACTAGATAAGAAGGCACTATCACAGTAAAGAAGTAACACAAGGGGCACTGGCAACCCAGACAAGGGGTATTGAACACTGATTTTGTGCAAACTGATGCTGTAAAATATTATCAGAAGCAAGGCATATTAGGGCTGTGCTAACTGAAGCTCTTGAAATAGAGAAAACAGCCCTAAGAGAGGAGGGCTTTTATTTCTTGCACGAGAATTCTTCATAGATAGTCCCAACTACACCAACAATGCATCGGCTGTGCTGCAATTCGAGCGAAGCAACGGGCCATGCGCATCGGCCTGCAACCACGGTTAACACTAAGCAGGCAACCGACATTACACAGCGTGTCGCCTCTCAGTTTGCTATGCAGCTGACCCATGCTTAACAAGGGGAAGTTTTGGGCCACTTGGTCAGACATGATGTAGAAAAAAAAAGAAACCAACTTCAAACAGGACGCAAGACTGAGAAGTGGTCTTACGTCCTGTCTGAAGTTGTGCTTTTTCCTCTAAAACCCATCAGTGTGTTCACATCAACCACACATATGTAGGCCAGACCGAGATAGCATATCTGTGAACACTAACCAGAAGTCCTCCGTTCAGTAGACATTAGGAAGACATGAAGCACGTGTCTGCAACCGAAAGAGCATAGGTAACATGCGTACTCTATCCTTATCACTAAACTCATAAAGAAGATACACAAAAGCAGCTATTTTTTTGAACAGAACAATAAATGCTATTTTTACTGCCTGCAACCCCCAACACTCAGATAATACAGCTATACTATAACAACGCATCAAAGTACACACCTACTACCTATGATACACTAAGCCGAGATACACTTCTGCTAAATATGATAATGGAGCGAAAAACTACACTGAGAGTACACTTCTACCATGATAGACTTCTGCTGGCTATGAAGAAGGAACCCAATGCTCAAGATAAACTGTAATGTAGTCTTAGCTATTAATTATGATGGAGAGGAGAAAAATAAACCCAGTCTTCTACACAACTTTCACACATTTCAAGCGGAATGAACAGACAGGCCACATCCTCATCTCATGTGAAGCATTCTCTGTGCGGAAAGTCTTGAGCTGTTCTGATGGAAGCGGAGCAGAGAAGTTCACTGCATGAAGAAACTCATGGCCAAGAAGAAACTTCGGAGTCACCTCTGTCACACTGACAATGCTGCCATTGCTTAGTAAGCAACATGAGTCCTTCTCTACACCTCTTTTCAAGGACGATACATCTGTCAAGCGCACAGTCGGTGGGAGTTCTCTCGGTGAATAAGCCAACTCGGACAATCTGCGGCTCACCTGCTCAAGTGGCTTTCTGCTGGTGCACAACAACCGTTTAACTCACCCCAAACAGTTCTCAAATCTGAAGGCACTAACATTGTCCTGCGGACCATAAATTAAGGCGTCATCGGCAATGTGACAGAGCATGTGCACATTGTAGATCAAAAACTCAGGTCCATAATGAACCCTACACTGCTGTGAGAAATACTTCAGGAGATCTTGTTCATCTCTGTCGCAAGAACAACACTGAACAGAATGAACATCGTCACATGAAGGCACAGGAAGTGTTTGTATTGGTTGTCGGCCAGCAAACCGCGTTGCATCTCAGGGCCAGTGTAGAGAAGAAAGGACCTAA
This sequence comes from Amblyomma americanum, assembly GCF_052857255.1. Classification (NCBI taxonomy): domain Eukaryota; kingdom Metazoa; phylum Arthropoda; class Arachnida; order Ixodida; family Ixodidae; genus Amblyomma; species Amblyomma americanum. The sequence goes on along the minus strand of NC_135498.1, from coordinate 187,190,047 downwards.
ACTCCACTGCCTTCCATCGGACCAATTCATCAAGGCCTCTGGGCTGCCAATCAAATCCTGACGGCAGACTTGTTTGCTGCAGTCCTGCACTCATAATGCTCTGCTGCTGTGCGCCGAGACGATGCGGCAATGGTCCAATGTTCACGTCTGCAGCAACTTACGCACCACCTCCAAGCACACCGTGTGCATGTAATCTACCAGAAAGTGTTTCACCACGTCCACATGCAACTCCAAAAGTGGACTTGCAGCATGCTGGTGGCCAGCGTCGGCCATTGTGCGGAAAGAGTCATCTCTGCGATTCGATTCCTGAAAGCAGCACACATGAGGAATGTTTGCCTGTGCTCAAATCTTTCTCCTTTCTGTGTGCAGCGGTCACAACCATAAAAACCAGTACCAGTTGGTTCATTTGACATAAGAACTGGCTGGCGCATCACAGATTACTGCAGCAAGTGAAACACTGTGGCATACACCTTTGATGATGACACTAGAAGCTTCGATACTTTTCATTTTTTATAGAGATGGTCGCAAAAACTTCAATATTTGTAGGCTTCTTTTTTGCCGCAATAGATAGAAACAACAAATGGTCGGCTGTCAAGTGCATTCGCCACTGAAAAATGCAAAACCCAGAAGCCCTGCGAAGAGCTCTTGAATATCGGTAATCCGTCGATGTTCACGTGGTGGTCAACCTTATTACCTGCCACATTGCGAAGACCGTTCTTCACTCTTTCAATCAATGTCTGACTTCGTAGGCCAAAATGGCCGTAGTCGTTAAAAATATCAGCTTTTCGCTCAGTCGTTTGTAACGTGCGAGCGTCACGAGGTAGCGGATGGACAAGGCGACGAAAAAGCATACCGAGGTCGTTGACTGCTGAATGGGTGAGTGAATGCTTCCGAGCTATATCCGCTAGCTCTCGTGCAGCATCTCACGTTCAGGGGCTTGCTTCTGTGCTTTCTTGCGCGGTAGACGGATCCTCCTCAGACGTACACAAATATTCGGCACTTTTATCAGAATCGGCTGGCAAGTGAGAGCATTCAGAAATGCCGATTCGTCCTGCGGATGCTTCAGAACATTCTTCGGGCCATTTGCGTGTGTCCACAATGTCGGAATCGATTTCACTGTCTTCGCGTGCCGTCGTGGAAGGCCCAAGGTCGCCCTCGGCGGGGGAGGAAATGTCGCGGTAAAAATTCGCTGACCTCCCGGTTCAGCCGCCGGTATTTCTACCTCTTACTGGCCATTCCAAATGAGAACGAGTGCGATCGAGAAGACTCAACCGGAGCGAACAACGAGCTGGAGCTCTTCGAAGGTAAGATAGTCGATCGGCTCTTCTGCTCAGCCGGCTCAGCGGCCATTGGCTTGCGCGGAAAAAGAATAGTGGTAGAAGCGGAATTGGCGGAAGTACGTGTGGGTGGACTCAGGTATCTGGGAAGCGAAGTTATAGGGGCAAACTTAAAATCAGCTTTTGGAATAATTTCGTCAAGCATGATGACATCTAATAAGAGGACTTGAGTGATCACTTTCATTAAGTTAATGGAGCTACTACTACTAAATTAATTTCTTCCACCATGACTGTTACTGATTACTGTAACTGATTACTAGAAGCTGGCACATATCCACAATGCTGGGATCGAGACGAAACGTGCATTGTTTATGCTCACAATTAATGAGCAAAATTCAGATCACGCTCAATAAGTAAATCGCAAATTGTAGGCTACTTAAAGTTCTTCAGTGATACATGGGCTTAAATCTCCTCCATGACGTATTCTGGCGACCAGGAAATAACCGATGATTACGGTACTCGGCAATGCTAAGTTTGAGCGCAGCTCTACAGGTATTTAAGTTTTGTGTTTGAAGCAAGTTTTCTGTGATTGATTGGGTCAAAAGCGATGTAAATGCGTGAAAAGGCTTATTAAGCATAAAAAAGAAAATGAACATAATAAAAATAAAATAAATCTAAAATGAGGAATGGGGAAAATAATAAAAATAAATAAAATGAAAACCAACAAAATTTATAGTAATAAAGAAAACAAATTAAAAAATGAAAAATTTAGACAGAAAGGAAAAGCAAAGGCCTGCGCATTTACGCTCTTAAACAGACTGAAGTGCATTCCTGTAATTTTTTAAAGGTGAAAGCGTTCAATAGCTCATCGTTGTCCGTCCGTCCCTTCGTACGCGAATTCTGTTACACTAAGACATCATCAATAGCATAATTTCTATAATGCATATACTCTTTGCAATTACTAAGTAATGGCCGGTTAGTAACTAGTCGTCAATTAGTGATCAGCCATTACTCCCTAATTAGGTAATAATTAGTAACTGGTTAAAAATAAAAGTAAAAAACAGACATACATAATGAACTTGAAAAATCAAAAAATCAAAAAGCAAAGTTAAAAGAATTAAAAATAGGAACGAATTAAAAAATTAAAAAAAACGATCGTTAACGTCCCCCTTAGTGTTCCTGAATTTGTAGCAGTGCTGCCCAACAAGCACCCATTAATTAGTAATGAGTCATTAATTAGCCAAAGTGGGTGCAGAATGGCTTTCGCCTCGCGCACTTAAGCTCGCCCTGAAGTTTCGTAGAGGCGCCGCAAAGAAGAGTAAGAGGATCGACATGCAGGAGCGAAGCAAGACGAGGTGACTAAAAAGGGAGCGTTCTGGGGAACGGCTGCATGCCCCTTTGATGCGTCACAATATATATATATATATATATATATATATATATATATATATATATATATATATATATATATATATATATATATATATATATATTGTAACGTGCTTCCACAGAACCTCGACGGAAGAAGCAGAAGATGAAGGACTGACCCGCGGAGGAGGAGGAAGAAAAAGAGAGAGTTGAAGGACGCTGCTAGGCTTCCTGCTTCCATCCTGCTTCGACCGGTCCCCTCTTTGAATAAACCCCCGTGCGTGCAAAGCACGTAACAATATATATATATATATATATATGTTGCTCCGGATAACTTGGAAAGCTTGAATATGAGTGGCCCATCCCCGAAATGAGGTCGGACGAAGATCCTTAAATGTGAATGGAAGTCGATATTTGGACGCTGGAAACCGTCTACTCTCGCTTTTCTACACGGCACTCGGTGATTACTGAACATCTTCTCAAAATTAAAGTATACAGACAATTAACAATCACACAAAAATATTTTTTGCATTTCCACCCTGACTGTTACGAAATTTTTTAACTCACAACAACCAGTAGACGAGTGTTTAAGTACAGGAATTTGTTTTGTGCTTGTCTGTGTTTCTCCCACGTTACGGCAGTTTTGTGCACAATATTCGTTGATGCCAGCAATGCATGCACTCAACCTCGACTGTCATATGTTGTTAACCATTTATAGCACAAGAATGGTTGGCTATATATAGCTAATTACTGTCTTTTTATTCTTCTTTGTAAAGTTTCCGAACACCGAATGCACTATGTGGTCACTTTTGTGCAACTTGCAATATGTGAAACATGGCTAACTCGCGAACTCATAGGGGCATGGTGTCGCCTTTTTATGCATATATGCAGCCGACCACCGTAGACTGTGCTCGGCTGCACGGCCGCGAAGCTAGAACAAAAAATCGCGATTTGAAAAGCAGTACTTATTGTTTGCTTGGAACTAAAGTGCCTTCAGAGCGCAAAAATATACCCACGAAGATATGACTGAACATATATTCTATTGAGACGCTTTGGTTTGTCGATGCCAGTCAGATCAGTATCACAATACGGTCTGGTGTTCGTCGAAACTGAAGGTAACGAAAATGTCCAGGGCAGACGTTCTTAAACAACAATTGATGGAGTGGTGGTTTAAAAGTACGGAAGTACTGTGTTCTTGCGCAGCAAGTTGTCTACTTGCACCGCCGCGGTGGCTGACGCTGGTCTACTGACCAGAGTATCCAGGTTCCAGCCGGACCGCGGCGGTTGTGTTTTGATGAAGGCGAAACGCAAAACGATATCGGTGCATGATGAACGTCCGCAGGTGGTCGAAATTATTCCGGAGCCCTCCACTACAGAGCCTCTTTCACTCACACCTTCATCTCTTCCTTTACATCGCGGTTCAAGTGTCCACGTAGAATTGAGACAGACACTACGCTTTCCTTTCCTGAAAAAGCAATTTTCGTATCACTGGTCTACTTCTCCTTCTTTCTCTGACACTGGTAGTAAGCTATAGGCAGTAGCTCGTGTGTTTATAGGAATATATAGAGAGCTTTTTTCAAAGGCAAGATAAAAAAAATCGCACAGAGAGAGGCGCACAGGACGACCCAGCATCGTGCTGTGTGTCTGTCAACGTCCTTCTGCTGGTTATATTTGTTCAAAGTATGTAAAAATGATAGGTGTAGCGTTAAGAGACCGGAAGCGGCAGGTAAGATGAGGGAACAAAATGCAGGTTAATGATATTCTAGTCGAAATCGAGAGGAAGAAATGGGCTTGGGCAGGGCATGTAATTCGCAGGCAAGATAACCGCTGGTCCTTAAGGGTAACGGAGTGGATTCCAAGAGAAAGTAAGCGTAACCGGGGGCGGCAGAAGGTTAGGTAGGCGGATGAGGTTAGGAAATTTGCAGGAATTGGGTGGGCGCAACCGGCGAAGAACCGGGTTAATTGGTGAGGCATGGGAGAGGCCTTTGCAGTGGGTGTAGTCAGGCTGATGGTGATAATAGATAGATAGCTTTTAATTGCGTGTTTAATTCTTTGAAATGATGCGTAAAGCAAATTACTATACACTGATCACCATTTGGCATTCGCCATTCATTAGTTTCGGTTTCAACAGCGGAGTGATGAAGAAAAACGTACGTCGTCCAATTTCAGTACTGGTGATGCTAGGAATGAAAAGACTACGGTGTAATCACTCCTTCATTGTTGTAATTTACTACATTACTATAATGTCTTGCGCATCACTAACAAGAATAAAATATGCAGCCGAAATTTGGTGTCTGAACTCAATGCTGCAGCCAGCCACATTATTTCGTTCTATTTAGTGTTGCTTTGATAAGCCACCACTACAAGGTCAAGCGTTGGTTTTCAGTAGCCGCTTTGGATGCTAGACGTGGAAATAGGACAACGCGCATGTCTATGTATACAAAGGCTCCAATGGAGCTGCACCGCTGCGCTCGAGTGCTTGGCTCACGTGGTAAAACTATCGGCTTGTGTGCAATTTGTAGTTATACATAAATCTCTCTTGCACTTCTCGGGTGCATTATGACTAGCGTTGTTTGCATGCTGACAATCCTAACATGTGACCACCGCCTTGCTGTCAATCGCGGGCTCTGACAACGTGGTATGTTTCCACCGTAGTGCCGCGTTTTGCTTTGAAGCGGTTGGCCGTTTTCTACATTTGTCGACAGCAACAATAACTGACGTCTGAGCACTTGGAAGTCTTTGGAACGGCATTCACAAGGTTGGTCCAGGATCGCTGTGGGGTCCACGTAAAATGTTAAGCGGGTACTTAGGCGTTTTACATGGTTTGCTAGTAATGCAAGGAATGTTTGCATGTTGGAAGTATGGCTTCCGCGTTTTTTTTTTTTTTTTTGCTGTGAAACCTGCCGCGGAGGCTCAGTGGTCATGGCGCTCGGCTGCTGAACCGAAAGACGTGGGTTCGATCCCGGCCGTGGCGGCTGAATTTCCATGGAGGCGAAATTCTAGAGGCCTGTGTACTGTGCGATGTCATTGCACGTTAAAAAACCCAGGGGGTCTAAATTTCCAGAGCCCTTCACTACGGCGTCCCTCATACCCTGGGTCGCTTTGGGACTTTGAGCCCCCATAACCCGTATTTTTAAGCCTAGTAGTCATGCTGGACCTTAGTATTCCTTTCAGGAACGTAATGTTTTTAGAGAGTGTGAATACGCCTGACGCGTGTTAAAGTTTCGCGAGTGGCCAGAAGAGCAGTGTGGAACGAGTCAAGCATAAGCTTGCTCTACATATTTGTGGCTGTAATAGCTTGCATAATTGCGTTTCAGAAAAATGAAGAGGCCAAAGCCGCAGTACCTTTTCTGCGTGGTAGCGTTCACGAAAGAAAAGGATTCAATCGGTGCAGTGCCGACTAACTGGCTGACGAAGTCAAGACAAAGGTGCTTGTGGCTACCTCAAGGCACTACACAGTCTGTCATTGAGCAGATGGCTAGGAAGAGGGTAGAGCCAATACTGAACTGGCAGCCACGCTTCTGTAGGGTGTTGGGATATGCAGGTAAGAAAAGAGATGTGCTTTCGAGAAACTCAAAACATTCTTTTTCAGCTTTTTTCTGTCCTAGTCACAGTGTTGAAGACAAAAAGTTATGGACTTCAATAATGGTGTCTTCGACTGGTCGCTCCCGCGATCCGGTTAGGATCTGCCAGAGTGGGAGCCACTCTCGTTATGAGCACATAGCGAGACTAGTCAAGCCGAATGGTCAGCGAGTTTTTAGAGCGGAAGCGCAGGAGGCAGAAGGGGGACGTAACTTCCGGAGCCACTACGCGGCACCGCTGCTGATGTCGACAGTAGCCGCACGCAAGGTCCCTTGATTACCTTTATCCACGCGTGGTCGCACACAGTTCGCATCGCGGTCGCCGCTTAGCTTGTATCGATCGCTACCCCGGCTTTCCGTCCCACGGGACGCTCATTTTTCGAACATCGCCTTGTGAATAGCACTGTCGTCCTCGTCGGAGCTGCTGCTGGAATCGCTGTTGTCATGCGACAGCAACACAGACCGCGTTCCTAGCGTAGTTATGCGGTGTCTCTTGGACATTTTGCCTCACACAGCGCGGCACTCGCAAAATACAACACAGCAAGGACGCTGCTACTGCGTTAAAAGCCTACACTTGTTTCTGCCTACGCGCAGGGGACGCCGAGGCCTCGCACCGCTTTTGCGAAATGGCGGAAGTGGCTCTGTCACGTGGACTCATCTCGGAGCCGCTCCGACTTTTTTCTCGGAGCGCGTCAGAGCGCTCTCAGCTGGAGGCGAGCGCTCTGAAAGAACCAGCCGAATATAGTCAGAGCGGCCAGTTTCGACCAGCCGAGTGTGCAGTAGCCTCTCAGAGCGCTCTAGAGCGATCTAAAGCGACCAGTCGAAGGCACCATAAGAGTTGGAAACATCGCAGAGCAGTAGTCACCTGCTTGAAGTGTAAACACGGGCAAACACATGCACATCATGATTGCATGGGGGTAACCAGGAGTGGTTCTGCATTTATCCCAATGGAACTAACAGTGAATGGCAAGCTCTACAACAGGCAACCAGGTGTTTGTCGTGCAAGTGCAACAGGACGTGGAGCATACACTTGAAGCTTGCATACTAAACATCAGTAGCTTCATTCCGGGTAGCAGATAAACATTCTCAAATCAGAGATATAACTGCCGCAATGAAAGAAGCAGTTAGACACTTAGGGTAAAATCGAACAGATGTGCGAGAATTAAATGAACAGGGCATATCTAAGAAGTGGTGCCACCACTCGCGCTACCAAAGCGTATCGACTTCATTTCTTTGCTACAACTCATACTGGATTAGGGATGCTAACGTATCCACTTCACATAGTCAAAATTGCTAGGAATATATTGTGGGATCAATTCTTTCAGAAAACACTGATAGGATCGAATCAGTGTCGCTGTGTCTTGAAGAAAAAAAAATGTACTGGGTACATCCGGCATGCCTTTAGCCTGAGCCTTCAGATCGCTGAGATGTGTCTTAAATATGAATGTGATGGATCTGTACGATTTATTTTTAGCCACAGCCGAAATTAATATCTGAAAAAACAAGATGCTTAGGTCTTACATTTCACGTAAGCAATATTATTGCGTTTGAGCCTTGGAAATTCAACCCATTTAATATTGTTAAGCTGGAACATTAATTGCTTGCTTTTTTTGTGATGAATTTGTAGCTGTTGGTTCATTACAATTAAAAATATGCCACAGAAATGGGATTCGATTAAGTTTATATCCACATCGTGATGTCTTGTACGTGACAAAAAATATGCCACATAAATTGAACTAGATTAAGTTCATATCCACATCAGGATGTCTTGGATATGTAATTTGGAAGCAAGACCGAAGTGAAGTTCAGATGCAGTTCAAAAATGGCACTGTAACCCCTGAGATCATTATAATGTAAGTTAGCTGATTATTAGTTCATTTGTAGGGGTTTTATCACTTGAAGCAAAAAAGAGAGTAGTCGAGGTATCAAAGCTGCTTATGTTCATTTGCACTATTCCCTTTGCATGTACCCATTGCAGATTGCCTGTTACCAACCTTTCTGCCTAGGTTAGAATCGAGGAAACCACCTTTTAATTCATTACAAACCGCAGGCTATTTGCTCAGAAGGATCACCCACAGTGACATATACCCAAATGTTATTTCTTTCGTCCCTTTTGATTGAAATGTTAATAATGCAACAAGTCACCTACTGGGAAGGCATTCTCAATGGAGTCGTAGGCATGGAGAATACTTTACAGAGAGAGATAGAGTCTGCAGTTTTCAAAAACTTTTGTTTCTTGCCTGAGTCCTGAACCCAAATTACTGACAAATTCCGGTTTCTGTAAGTCATGAGTTTCTGCGAGGCAAGCTGTGTTGGAAACCAGCAGTGTTGGTATTAGGTTTAGTGTGCCACAAGTGCTACTTAAGTACACTCCTTGATGCTTTCCATGCCTAATTTTGCTGCCTTGTATCTCCTACAACCTAGTCTCCTATGCGAAAGCCTGCGAAAAACTGGCACTAGCCGAACAGACTTCACACTTGGAGTCTGCAGACTCTAGTGGCAAGGACTGTTATTCGCAAAGAGTGGGTAAGTCTTTTTTTTCTTTTTAAGTTTTGTGCATTAAGCAAAATTTGCTTGAGTGTAGACTCTAGGCGCTATAACGGGGGCTTAGTTCAACACTCAGGTGGCGACCGAGTCTCGTCTGTTCAGGTCAGCATGCGCTCGCTCTGAGCAATGTCAGCGCGGCTAGGATGATGCCCTTCTTCACAATGGCCCCAGGGAGAAAAGGAGCCATCCTGGCGCGACCCATGGTGCCGACAACACAACCGGGTTATAGTATGCTTGAGTCGTTGAACATGCACAGCCTCGCGATCACGTTGGCGGAGACCGGCAGACGGTGTGAGGGGCTCAGTAAGGTCGTTCACGGAGGATGTGCGCTCCAGGACGCGGTAGGGGCCATGGTATTTTGAAAGAAGTTTCTTTGAGATACCGGGAGCAGTGGAAGGGATCCGCAGCCAGACGAGTGAACCGGGTGGGAAATCCCGATCAAGCTGACCGTCGTCATGACGGTGTTTTTGGCACCCCGCACCTCCACCAAATGTAACGGGGGCTTAGGTTAACGCTCAGGCGGCGGGAAAACCACTGCGGCGACCGAGTCTCTCGTCTGTTCAGGTCAGCAGGCGGTCGCTCTGAGCGATGGCAGTGCGGCTAGGATGATGCCCTTCTTCTTCTTCTGCATATAATTAATGCAGTGTAGTTGTATACAACCCAAGAAAAAAGCAGCAGATGCCCTTTAAAGGAGGCCCTTCAGCCATTGGTGTCTTGTGACTTTCGTGATGTTGCGGTTAATCCGAGTAAGCCATGGTGAACCCCCTTTCAGTGGAGAATACCTGAGGAATCTATGATTTTCTAATGTAACGTTAATGTTCAACAGCCTCCGGAAAAAAAACAGCTGTTTACGATAGGTAGCGAGGTAAGGGAAGTGGTAAGGCAATACGTCTACTTAGGGCAGGTAGTGACTGCAGAGCCGGACCATGAAATGGAAATGACTAGACTGATCAGATTGGGATGGAGGGCATTTGGCACATGCTCTAAGATCATGAGTGGCAAGTTATCAGTATCACTTAAGAAAAAAAAGCACATGACAGCTTTATCTTACCGGTACTCGCGTATAGGGCATAAAGTGATGGACAACAAAAAGGATTCAGCTTAAATTGAGATCAACGCCGAAAGGTATGGAACGGGAAATGATAGGTGCAACGTTAAGAGACATCAAACGTGCAGAGTGGGTCAGCGAACAAACGTACGTTTCTGATAATATTTGCACTCGAGAAGAAAAGCGCAGGGCATGTAATGTGAAGGCAAGGGTAACAGACTTAATTCCAAGTGAAGGGAAGTGTAGGAGGTGGCTGCAGAAAGACAGGTGGCAGGATGAGGTTAGGAATTTTGCGGGATTTTGTGGATGCAGCTGGCACAAGGCCGGGTTAATTAAACGGATACGGGAAAAGAAGTGGGTGTAGTCAGGTTGATGTTGATGAACCCTCTTTCATCATCCATACCCTGTGGTGTCAAGCTAGCAGGTCTAACGGGTGTACCATGCGACATAATGAGAATCCGCTAACACCACTGGCTGCAGGGAAGTCCTTTGAGGGGCAAAGCTGCGTTGTTGCTTGAATTGTATCTAACTATAGTATCATATTGTGTTTCCTGTGTACAACCTCTGAGTCTGTATGTTACTGTTTTAATGCAGTGCCATCGCAATAGAGGGGTGAGGGGTGCATGGCTCAAAGAGATACAGCTGCACCACATGAGTGGGGGGAGGATCAGTGATGGTGGTGGTGACACTGCACTTGTCGAATGGTCTTATTTAACTCTGCATGAGCTCATTGCTTCAAGTCCGAAACTCTCATTCTTCTGTTCCATTTGGCATGGAGACACCACAGAGCAGCAGGTAATGGCATTGAAGTGACCAAGCCCATACATAAATCATGCGGATTTTGTTTCACACACATCATTTTCACAACACCTGCAAATGTTCTTGAGGATAATTGCTGTTTCTGGCAAGAGGAGATGGGGCAGTGCGTTCTACTTGGAAACTTGAAAACTATTTGAAATCTACTATGGTTACATGTTGTGGGGATACACGCAAATCCCCTGTCCCATAGTAACGGCCGCTCGTAATTATCACGCGATGTTATGCGCGCGCTGTTCGGAAGGTTTGCGAGGGAGGGCACTCACGCCGCCCTGCATCCTTTCGCACCCCCGCAGAGACGCCGCCGCGGAGACTTTCCCTCTTTCCACTCTTAGCACGGAGAGACCTCCTCTCCACATCCCTGAAGAAGGCGCGGTCGCGCGGTTCTCCTGAGGCCCGCTTGTCTTCTGGCGGGAGCTGCGCACACGCGCGGACGCAGATCTGCCACGGAGACCGCTGCCGTTATCGCCCGGCCACCGCGTGTGAACTGACCGCCGCGGGCCGTGAGCGAGGAGACACGCGAGGTGAGAGGAACCTTCTTCCCCCACCATTTTGTGTGCGTTCCACCCTTTTTGTGCATTTCACCCCCGTGCGCAAGCGGAACACTCCCTCGTTGCGGCGGTTGCTTTGTTGCTTGCTGCTAATTGTATTGCTCGGGAGCAATACCCGCCGTGGTTGCAACTTACCGCACCGCGGATTGGGGGTCACAGCTCTGACTGCTAGGGCTGGCACGCTGGTGCTAGAGAGCGACTACTGCTTCTAGCCCACTGAGCGTTATTACAAGAATAACCCCCATAATGTCTAGGTTCTCAGGCCTTGCAGTTATATCTGTTAGCGAACAGACAAAAAGTATCTGTTTAAAGGACTGTAGACACCTCATTTATGGTTGCTTGTTATATTGTCTTTAATGATGCACAAGACTTCACTATACACAGATCCCCGTGTGGTATTTGCCTAAAATTTCTGTTTAACTTGTAATCGAATTTCACCTCACCTGTTTTGGTTTTGGTTTCAACAGCCCAGCGATGGCTTTTTCGTCTAGGGCACGTGACAAATGAAAAAAATGCAATATTGTCACGAAGTAGTGACTGCAATACAGGGAGTCGAACGACAGCGAAAGTGGCATTTACACAAAGTTCTTTATCTGGGCTGACTTGAGCCCACAATGGGCTGAATCACTCGGCAGCGGCGTAGCAACATGCGTGCTCGACGGTCGTCGAACAACAGATTGCCCGCCGCTCTCGGCCGTGCTCAGTTTAAAGCTGATAGCGAACTTTCGAGATGAAGCGTGCAATGTTACTAGAACATTCCGACAACAACGTAGAATCAGCTCTGCCTGGATGCGATCAATCCAGATAAATCTGGTCGCGTCTTGTATCGCAAACAAAGTGATAAAACGGCGTGCCGGCAGCTTTGAAGAATTAACAAACAAACAAACACTGCAAGGATTCGCCGCAATGTAATCGCTGCTTCGCCGTTTTGATTCACTAAAACGCTAAAGCCAGCCTGCCTCAAAAACAGGAATCGCAAGGAGTGAAGCAGCAGCAATCATATCGCAGTTTTTTATCCGTCACATGACCTAGACTTGGCTTTGATATCATAGCCATCGCTGACATCGAAACCAAAACACCCGAGAAAAAAATTAGGTTATAAACTATTAAGCGGTCATAGGCAAATATGACATGGGGATCCGTGTATAGTAATAGCTTGTGCACCATTAAAAACACTGAAACGTGCAACCAAAATTTGGTGTTTACAGTCTTTTAAGAATCAATCACCAGCTTGAAAGCAAATGGCAGAAAATGTTCTTTTTTTTCTTACTACATACACAATCTGCATTAGTGGAGGCATTCACTGAGTGCATCAACGCGGTTATTTTCTGACCAGGCTAATAAAAAGGGTACTCTGTTAGTTGTCTGCCCAAATATATAAAAAAGTATTCAGGAGAAAATTAAACTTTCTACTTATCAGTGTAACCTTCTTGACATTAGCGCGCTAATCACCTCATATGGTTTTTCTTGCAACAGAACGACATGCGTTGCTGCTGCAGGAGGAAACCTGTTACTGCTTCCTTGACTGCATTATCATCAGGCAATTGTACCTGTGCAGAGCTTTCTTCATGCTACAGAAGAAAAATTAACCACCGAGACACAGGCCTGCACAGCAGGTTCAGTGGTAGAGCTTCATAGTCATATTCCCAGATAGTGCAATTTGGAATACTTGTGAGTTAGGGCATTGTTGTGAAAGACCAGGAAATTTTCTGACAACTTCCCACAATTTCGCTTTGACTGCCCACACAATGCCTAGGTTTATTTATGAAGCTTAGGTGTATCCTGTTATTTGCTTGTGTGGCGTAAACTTTAGTAAAAAAAGACACCTTCCTATTTTCTGGATTGCTGTTTGCATAGTATTTCTAGATGACAATGCCTGATGAAATTTCTTGGAGTTGATGACCCTTTTTGTATAGCCTGCACTCCTGTTTGGACTATGGATCATGGTGTTTGACTCATGTTTCATCTCCCGTGACAATGCGAGATTGGACGCCTCCTGGATTTTTTTTTTGTAAGGTCTGCTCAACCCAAAACTTTACTTGGTTGTAGGAAGGTGCATTATGAACGTTCAAGAATGTTCCTTTCATAGATTTCATTTTTATTCTTTTTTTTTGAAAACAACTTTCTTGCAAAATGGGGTTTCCTTTCTACCTAGCCCATATTTCACTGCACTTGCTGTCCCGTCACTTCCAATATTTTAATTAAACTGTGCCGCTAATCTGTTTATTTTTAGACGTCAAAATCTGCACAAAAAAGCTGAACTATGTAATGCTGACAGAAGGTACTTCAGTAGATGCTTACTGAGCACCCCTTGTATAGGTAACAATCGACATTCTGAAAGTGTTTGTTTTAATAAAGAAATATTTGCTCCGCGTAATTCTTTATGTAATTTAGCTTCTTTCCGCTAGCTGTGTAAATTGCCTGGATTGGTTGATTACGTTTTGATCATTCCTGCCCATATAATACCCCTGTCACACGGGCACCACAAAGGCCTATGAGAATCGGGTCCTACGATCGCAGTGCTATCCAACATGAAAAAGTAGAAGCAATGAAACAAGATAAATGCAGCCAGCAATATTTGAAAACATATTAAAAATTACGAATGGTGCCTCTAGGTTTATTTTCTGTACGCGTGTTTATATTCTATGCCCAGCTTTCAAAACAATCTAGCAGAACTTTTTGCTGGGCTAGTTGGTCCATTCTGACAATAGTGAAAACAGCGCTAAAGAAGAAGCCGGAAGGCGAAACGAGGAAGTGACAGGAAAGAGCGCTCAAAACAATAAAATGATAAAAGTGTTGCAACAACACCAAGAGCCCCTGGTGGCCACGGCAATAGACAAAACCTGATGCTGCTGATGAGAGTAGCTGCAGCAGTTATTTTACGGAAGCAATCATAATAAAAAAGTGTCTGAGCTCGACGAATAAACAGAATTGCCCTCTTCAAATTTTGAACACTCACTTCAGCCGCCTCAAGCACAACAGGGGGCGCTAAGCCTCAACGGCTCTTTCACCTTTGGGCGGCACCGCGTCGCTGCGTCGCTGTTCCTTTGAACTTTCAGTTCTTTGGTGAAAAGAGGTGCCTTTGCTGGAAAGGCCTTCGAGGAATGCAGTTTGACAGGGGTATAAGTTCAGTTTTCTGTATGTCTATGTGGGCCCTTTACTTATCACAACTTTAGTTAGCCCTGATTGTTCATGTAAGCCAGTACACGCATTTACCCTTGCTCGGGCATTGTTCGCATCAGTTGGTTGTTGCTTTCTTTCTAGTAGTGCGTGCTGATGTGAATCCGGTTTTTCAGCACAGTTTCTAACAGTCCTTGGCAGGTTGCCATTTTAACTCTCCCTACCTATTCCTACTCTCATTGCTGCAACTTTTTTAAATACTAAACAGTATTTCCAATTCTTAATCTTTTATTTACTAACTCTTGGCTCTGCTCATTCTCACTCACAGTTGCCTCATTCATCCATGTCACAAACACATGTTTAATTATTAGTGCTCCTTTGTTCCAAAGCAACTTCACATGCTGGCTTTCCTGCTTCTTGTAAAATCTACATGCAGATATTATGGTATTCATAAGGTAGGCTTTCCATGTGATTGTTTACAGAAATATCAGCCCTATGCTATGTAGGGAGCTTCACACTAATGCGATGCATGAGTTGGGTTGGAGCGGGGGGGTGGGGTGGGGCACATGTTGGTGCTGCAGTGGATGCTGCTGGCATGCTGATTGCATATGGGTGATAGCCGCTGGCGTGCAGTCGCAGCGTTGCAGTATGACATCACTGCCTGCCATTTTTGCAGTGCACATAGCAGCAGACAAGAACTTCTGCTCTGCAAGCATGCATTCTTCATCTGTTGTATTCTGATTACCGCTTGGAATCCATGATCACTAGAGATTTGGCTGGTAGTTGCTGCGCACGACAGCCGCCAGATACTATGTCATAAATGTGTTTCTCTTCAGATGGGCAGCTGTGCTGGTTAGCGCTGCTCTAGCGGAGGTAAAGAAACAGGCCCAGCAGAGTCGTGGGCTGAGTTTCACGTCTATTCCGGAATTGAAGAAGTAAGTGAGCGCAGTGCCTCTGTGAACCTGGAGGGCTGGACTTCAGGAGCCTTATTATCACCCCATTGGAGAAGTTTTTCTATACAAATGTGGTCATAGACTGCTATAGTGGCTGCTTATAAGAGGGCACAAAACTGAGCTAAGTGTTATTTTTGCATTGTGCACCGTGAGTATGTGGCAGCTGACGCTTGATAGTCCGGCTGTGCTTTATCCATGTTGTCTCTTTTTCATGTTGGCTTCTGTCAGAACAGTGCAATGTGCAGATATTAGTGGCCGAGCTTAAGTAGGGAGGTTGCTTTGCCACATGGTGATGTTCCATCATTGCCCTGATGCAAGCACAGATTTGCGATCATCCATGACGAAAAAATAACACTGTCCCGGTGACCACGACTCCACCAAAAACAAAGCGAATGCCCCAAGAACATAATTCAAGGTCCAACACGTAATGAGGTCGCATTTCATTTTATATAACCTTTAAGGAAATTATGATGGCCGTCAGGTACTTATTCTAGATGCGCCTTGTCCAGGAAGTTTGCATCTAACCCTCAGATTAAAATCAAAAGAAGCACCCTTCCTAGGTGACATGTAGTAGTGCTGGGAATTATTTTTATTTTTATATGAATTATTTACTATATGAATTATTTTTATGGGAATTAGTACATTGCCTTTTGCATTTTGTTTATTACTTCTAGCCACCCTTGGAGGTCAAGGCTTAAGGAGGCCGTGATACAGTCGTTCTTTATATTGCAGCTTAGTAATTCAGTAGCTATAACAAAAGCCTATTATTAAATTTTCAAAATTATAGCGCCTTAGACGCACTCTCTATTCCCGAAATGTTACCGAAATTGAGACCAGGAAAACGCCTCCCACTGGCAGTAACTGCCATAGTGGATACTTTTGTGACATCATATGGGAACACACGGATCAACATCGTCTGCAAACATCGCTGCAATGCGCAGCTAGGTCTCTTGTCCCCTGTACTTTTTCGGAAATCGATGTAGCGGTCATCCCTCATATATGAGCGACTGTTGCTGCAAAAGCGATAACAGTATAATGTAGTTTTTCTTCGGTATAGGTAGGGTCCAGTCACACTAGGCCGATGCGGCGCCGATCGACAGGCGGCGGACTGGTTGGTATACAGATGCCGTCACTGAGGCGATGGTCTGTCATGCTATACTGACGACGATGCCAGCACGACCAATGACCAAATATAGTAGAGGTGTAAAGAATGAGCTTAGTGGGAACCAGAAGAGAGCGGATGCTATTTGGTATGACATTCCTTGAACTTAAAATTTTAAAACCTTATTGGACCTTATTCTAGCCACGGTGACATACACGACGCGTGTACACCAGCGAAGATGTGCTTTCAGTCGGCGTCTGTACACAAAACCTAGCGGCGAGGCAAGCGACATGGGCAAAACACCGCCCGACAATGCCGCTCGTTGCTTGCCGCCTATGCTTGTGCTTGTGCAGCCGAGGGCAAGCTTCATGCCCTGTGAGGCAACGGTCTGAAAAAACCTGCGCTTGTGTCTACCTTATGCGCATCGAAAATAGCGAAACGGGCGGCTGCGTTTCATATCTTCACACTTTAATGGTAATCAGCAGTGAACTTTTGCCAGATGCTTAAATTTCTGTCGGCGGCTGATACCCGGCCCCTTTTGTTACAAGGCTTAGCGAGTCCGCAGGATTCGTGTGTGCAATTTCGGTCATTGCAGAGAGCGAACTGATAAGCTGATAAGTACATGCAAATAGTCACCGAGTGTAGCTTTGTCTACACTTGCCTTTATTTATGTATTTCGAACAATGTTTGATCTAATAAACTTTGACTTTGAAAAAAGCCACGACTGCTTAGATAGCCGGATGTGCGTACAATACGGGAGAAGTGCGGATGTGAACTGGTGTGCAGAGCATATGCTGAGAGCAGTCGACCTATACTGTGGACAATAAATTTGTCTGTTTTAATTAATGCGAATTCGCTCAATGTTTTTATATATATCTATTAAAATCAAATACTGGTGACATTAAAGGCAGCAGATATAATTAGTGGGAAGCGCTGGTCCTAAGTGAAACATTTCCCAAGCAGGTGGTAACATCATTGTCCCTTATTGCTATGTTATCGTAGTGTGTAAACACGCAAAAATACAATTTATGGGCAAGAGCAAATAATATTTAAGATATGAAGAGCCCACCTTGCCTGTTAAGCCGAGCAAACGAGCAGTACTGTTTGTGCACAGCGATATAAACAACCTCAGCACCGGACCGCATCTATTGTAAGCGTCGCATTCCTAAGGGACTTTGCATGCACGCAGTCAATGCTAAATGATGTACTTTTTATCTTGAAGCACTCATTTAGACGGTGGCGACTATTGATTGGTGCAGGCAGTGAAACATTCGAGTCGCTTTGGCTTTGCCAGCAGCTTGGTTCTGCAATAGGGTTCTAATGGACTAACTCCAAGGGCCCTTCCTGGGCGTAAGCGCTCAGCGTCGGCGCTCTTGGCGTGCGTCAGAACGGATGTCGAAAAGGGGCATGCATCTCCATGTTCCTGGGGATGGCTCGCTTCCCCTCTCGAGCCAAGCCGACGGAGTGAATTTCAAGCAGTGTTGAGAAGGGGTTGGGGGCGATGAAAGGACAACTTAAATCGTGAAGAAAAGTTCGGGGAACCAGAAAGAGCTTCAAGACATGAAGAAAAGAGCCACCGAGAGCCCCGCGATCCTCCCATTGTAATACACCGGACCCCTCTTCCGACGCGTGCGCGAGCGCCCGTGCGCGGACGCCGATATCTAGCACGGACAGATATCGGCGTCTCACCGAGGCTCGCTGGCGTCTCGTGCAGTGCACATGCGCAGACCGGTTTTGGCATACACCAAGAGCGCCGACGCTGAGCGGGTATGCCCAGGAAGGGCCCTTGGAGTTTGTGCTTAGGATTAGAACGTATGTTCGACTTACACATACGTGCAGCAGGGAAGCTGTCCCATGTGGCACTTTTGTCTGCTCCTTACGCCACAAGCTTACTGTAGTGTCACCTTGTTGTAATTTGTTTAATTATGAAGCCAACAAATACCTGTCAAGAATTTGGTAGCAAGAGACAGAATGCCACCACCATGCCCTTCACGGCGTACAGTGGCGAAGGCATGCACGGCACTTGCCGGTTTTCACATATGGGAGCACTTGACTGCTCAAAAAAGACCACACTCATAACATGCGAATAACAGGCTTCCGAGTGCAAATAATAAAGCAGGGGTCCATATTTCTGTTTTTTCAACAATCGGAAAACTGGCGCCACAAGTCCGCTTTCTCACAGACCACTAAGCTCACGTACTAAGCCTTTGTGAAAGAAAACACGGGAAATACATTTTATTTGGTTCAGCTAAAACACTTTTCGAGCGACCGCTATCCACGATGTGCATGCAAGCATGCAGCCAACAGCACGCAGCCGATGACACGTAGTAGGTATGCTCTCGTGATGTGAGCAGTCAATGGTTGTCATACCAGCAATCATTTCGCAATAGTTAAAACTCGATCTAAAGAAAACCCGATTATTGAAGTTTGAATTTTATGAACAAATTTTGATTCCCCGGCATTTACTCACAGGGTTCATTGTTCTCGTGAACCCGAAGTAACCACACACTCAGTAAACCCGATTTAGCAAAGTTTTCCCAGAAGAAATGAGTAGAAAAAAGGAGTGATTTCTCTCTTATTTTGCCCACTATGCCTCGCAGCTTTTTAGTAGCGCACCAGCAGTAACGTCTAGGTGCCCAAGTAATGGCCCTGGTTTTGTTTTGACAGCGAAGTAAGCTGCTCCCGTGCATGGAGCAACGGACGCAGTAATCGGCGGCACTTTCCACCTTGGATTTGAATCCGTTTTAAGAGATGTCGCTTTCATGCACAAGCGATCGGTTGCCTTGGCAGACTTTCCATATGTGAAAAGGCGGGTTGTATGCAAAAGTGATGCGGCAGCGTTCCAGTGCTACTGCGTTACTATTTTAGATTTCGAAGGGCGGAAAGATGCCTTCCTCTATTTTGCAAATTTCTCAATTTCAAATAATTCGTTTGAGTTCTAACTGTATAAAAAAGAAAATTCGTTTTAAAAATATCTAGCACACAGAATCAACTGAAACTTCTGGGAATTTTAATTAAACGTGTTGATAACTAAATGCAATTTGCAGGGTATACACGAAAATATGCTGTCATGGCCCCCTTCAAAGGAATCAATCATAATATAAGAAAAAGCACTTTGTACAGCAGACATAGTGGGAGTAATAAATGAAATTTGAACAAAACAGCTAACACATAGTCACTTAAAATATGGTCTTCATGCCTTAAAGGTGAGTTACCTATGCTGGTATAAAGACTCTCTTGTTAGTCTTCATTTTTCTGCCTATGTTGTAGTTGCTTTTTTTGCATTTAATTTCTTCCTAATAGCACATCATACTGCAATGAGTCAAGAAAAATATGGCAAACTCAAAAGCAACAAGATAATTGCAGAATATCTGGCGTTTAGGTGTAAGTGTTGGTCCTTCATGACAGAGGTTTTAGACACTCAGCTAACCTTGGCAGCGTTATTTTATTGCCAGAATCAGTGTAGACTCTACATTATGATTTATGCGTCACCCTGCCTAATACCACTAGTCGGATATTGTAAATAGTGATTCGAGTCTTGAATTAAAAGCTCTCTGAAGGTTCCGCTATATGCAGTTATTCCTTTGTCCTTGTTTAGTATGCTGCAGTTCTAATAGCAAAATGAAGAATGGCATTTTATTTAAAGATGAGAGAGTAGTGATGGAATAAGATGCTGCAATCGGAGGAGGCCACAGCAGGTAGTAAGTATTAGGAAAAGAGTAGCGTACTATTAAACTGCATGTATATGTATGTTTATGTGGTTAAGCTTACCAAAATTTTCTATACGTATCAAAGGATGTATTGAAGAACGGAGACGAATTTTTATCGTTTATTTTGCGAACTGCTTGCTGTTCTGGCAACCTCTGTTCGCTGACGTCACGAGCGCATGCACGCCACGCGTCGCCTGCTGCGGGCTGTTGAGGTGCTTGCATGCATACCGTAGACAGCAGTCGCTCGAAAAGTTTTTTCTTTATGCCTAGCGAAATAAAATATATTTTCAGTGTTCTCTTTTAAGAAGCCTTCAACTTAGTACGCGAGCCGAGTGATCCTTGGGAAAGCGGACTTCCTTGTGGTGCCCACTTTTCGATTGTTGAGGAAACAGAAATCGATGGACCCCTGCTTTATTATTTACGCTTAGAAGCATGCTGTTCGTATGTTATGAGTGTGGTCTCTTTTGAGCAGTCAAGTGCTCCCGTATGTGAAAAGCGGAACGTGCCGTGCATGCCTTCGCCGATGTCCGCCGTGAAAGCCGCGGCGTTTTGTAGCTAGCTACCACGTTCTTGTCCGCTATTCATCGCTCGATAATTAAACTCAAATTATCAAAAGGTGCACTACAGTAACCTTGAGGCAAGAAAGAAGCAGAGAAAAGTGCCGAGTGCGACGACTTCTACCCTTAATGTAGGCTTTTGTAAGTCGAACATACATTTCCTTCGACTCATAGAACTTTTTAGCAGGAACCAAGCCGCTAGCAAAACCCTACGTGACTCTAATGCTTTCACTGTCTGCACCGATGAATAGTCGCCGCTGTCTAAATGAGTGCTTCGAAATAATAGTACAGCATATTGCTGTCCGTGCGCATTGTGCCCCAGGAATGCGACGAAAAGGACAACTGCAGCCCCGCGTCGAGGTTGTTTACATGGCTGTGCGCAAACAGTGCGCAAACAGTTTGCATGACATAAAACGCCAGGTGGGTTATCATTATCTTTAATATTACATACGCTGACTCAAAAATTGCACTTTTACTCGTTTACACACCATGAAAACACTGCAATAAGCACCGATGATGCTATATCGCCTGCTTGGGAAACTCTTCGCGTAGGATACCGGCGCTTTCCGCTAATTGTATCTGCTTTCTCTTATGTCCCCAAAATTTAATTTTAGATAGGTTTAGCTAAAGATACGTTTGGACATTACTTGAATTAATGAAAAAAAACAAGATTTGTCGTCCACAGTCGACGCCGACGGCTGCTGCCGGCTGCCTTCTGCACATGCTCTGCAGACCGGGTCACATATATCGGCACTTCCCCCTTATTGTACTCGCGTCCTGCGATATAGGCAGTCATTGCATTGAGGGCACTGTAGCCAAAACTACGCTCGACAGCTATTTGCAGGCGCTAAAACTTGCGAATGCTAAAACTTCCGAATTTGCTCTCCGCATTCGCCTAAATTGCACACACGAATACTGCTTACTCGCTAGGCCTCGTCATGAAAGAGGCCGGCGGTCCATCGTCAACCGAAATTCAAGAAATTGCAAAAGTTCCTCACTGATTAGTAACAAAGTGTGAAGATATGATATGTAGTCTCTTGTTTCGCTTTTTTCGATGCGGATAAGGTACACAAGCGAAGTTTTTCCGGCCGTCACCTCACCGGGCGTGAAGCTTTGGCTCGGCCGCAGAAGCCCAGGCGATGGCGGCGAGCGGCACCGTCGTGCGGCGTATTTGCCCTAGTCGCTTGCCTCGCCGATCAGTTCTATATGCAGGCACCGAATGAAAGCGCATCTTCGCTGGTGCCCGCACATCGCGTATGTCGCCGTGGCTAGCATGAGGTCCATTAAGGTTTAAAATTTTTAAGTTTATAGAATGTCATAAGAACTAGTCCCCTACCACTGTCTTCTCGTTCCCACTAAGCTGACTCTAACATTACTACGATACGCGATCTTTGATCGTGCTGGCGTCGTCGTTTGTGTAGCGTGACAGACCAGTGCGTCAGCGGCGGCATTTGCGTACCAATCAGCCCACCGACCGTCGATCGCCGTCGCATCGCCCTATAGTGGGACCGGACCCTACCTATACCGAAGAAAGAATTCGTTATTTTCGCTTTTGCGGTACCAGTCATTCATATATGGGGGACGACTGCTATTTCGATCGCCCGCGAAAGTGCAGGGGGAATGAGTCCTCACTGCGCATATTGCAGCAACGAGAGCAGAGGACGTTGCTCCGTGCACATGCTAGTGGCGTCACGAGAGGTTTCAATATGGCGGTCGCTGCCGGTGGGAGAAGTCTCCCGGTCTCAATTTCGATCGTATTTTTTGGAAATACAGCTCGTCCAGGGAAGCCAAATTTTGAAAATTGAATCATAAGCTCTTGCATTAGTTAATGAAGCAGAAAACTGCAATATGAAGAACGACCATGCCATGGCCCCTTTACGCTACCTATACCTATGGGACCAAGAGGGCCAGAAAATTCGGGGGACACTAAAGCTCTGCCTTTAAGGGTATAACAGACAGCGTTAACGGCTCCCGCCTGTGGCTCTCCTTGCAGATACTTGTGAACATACACGGAGTTCGTGGCTTGTTTAGTCACTAATTCATTTCTTAATTTTTGCCACTATTATCTCACACATACTCATTCACATACTGTAGTAGGCTGCCCTATCATGTGGAATACCACCTGATATATATACCTATAAAACCTCGTTTTAACCAAGCGACACTAACATGCCTGTGTTGACTAGGAGTACCATGTTTTACTTTGGATGAAAAGGTCCCAGTGGGTTTGATTTCCATCTCACTCTCCCATCTCGAAGTTCACCTTGATAATCCCGAGTTGGCAGCTCCTTCCATGTCATGTGGCCTAGTGAGGACACACAAGCTGCCGCAAAATCAGTCCCTGCCATGTCACATGTACACGACCACCTGCCATAGCCATGGCCACAAATTTTCTTTGACAACGCTGACGATACTGTATTTTCTGGAGAATGAAGCTTCTAACACTTTCGCGTTAGTAAAGGCCCTTGTTCTAATAAAGGGCCTCGATTCTGGCAGCCATGCTGCCATGGGTAGTGCAAGAGGGTTATCGCACAACTTCCACTCTCCCGTCGGATCATGTTCCATGTGACACTCGCCACTGAACATGTCTGTCACTATTGGAAAGGTCGATGCTGGTACACATCTCAACGGTAGGTTACATGCAGCAAATACGTACGAAAGAAGATTGAACAGCTGTCGTCTTAGCGGAGTTGATAGAGCACCGAACATGATATTCGGCGCTCCTAGGTTTGCATCCCACCTTCTTTGTAATCATTTATCTCAATGATTACATTATCATTTTACGTTGATCAACATAAAAATATTCCCTATGCTTTCATTGATGTCAATGGCTGTAGGCTCCAATCATAAGTGCAAGATACTGCTGTCTGAGAATGTTGCGATGTTTCACTGCCAGCTTAGATGAACCAGAAATTCATAACTTCTTATCAAAGAGGTTCGAATAGTCAAATCTCGTTACAACTAAGCCTAATTTTGGCCTAAAATTTGTTATACCCAACAATCGTTCTAAAAATCTGCACAAGTCGTCAAGCAAAGAGTACTCTAAGGGGGACAACAGAAAGGTGTAATAACGCACAATTGTTGCATTCAGGGCTTGGTATAAGCATGCGAAATATCGCTCTTTGTTCTGTGTTGGAGAGCAGAAATGAACTCTAGATGGGGATGCTGGCTCCGCCTAGATTTATTTAAGAAACAATGCAATCTTTGCTTGGTGGCGGCACTGAGCATTATGTGAGAGGACAAAAGTCTTCACGAAATAAATTAAATGTTGAGCTTTCTCCACATCAGGCCACAGGTACTTTCTGTAGGTAGCCCTTCAATTTCCTGGCCGTGTCGGCATCCTCTGCGCTTTTTAGAGCTCGCTCTTCACTTTCCGGTTTACTGTCATCATCTCTACTTGCATCATCTGCAAGAATCGGCCTCGTCAGCGATTTCTTCGTCGTTCAGTTCAGGTGCCACTACCAAGTTGTCATGAGCAGAGAGTAAGTTCTCAAACATAATATTCAGAAACAACAGTCGACATGATGACAAGGTGATTATTCTTCATGCCTCCTTTGGAACGGATGTCAACAGATGTCTTCAATCTTCCGTATTGCGTTCACAATTGTCGACTGAGTGCTAGATGCAACACTGAAGTCCTCAGTAATGTCCGCTTTTGCGCTCGCTGTGGACTACCAAAAAATATTGACTCAAATGAAACTACTTTGTGCTTCTGCATTGACATTTTGCTCAACGGAGTTGATTGAGTCATGGAGTGCAGCTCACTTGCACGCTGGTCTGCACATGTTGCAGTGGTGTGCGGCATGATGAGGCGATGGTTCGATCACGTGCCGGCCATGCGTCTGTAAGCTTGATGCTAGTTCGTACTGCCCCTATATAGTGCGGCATGTGAATGCACGGTCGATTCATACACGCTACTTGTGGGGACTATTCAGATGATCAAAATATTGCATTTCTTGAAGTTTTTACGGCTCCTTGTGCATTTTGAGCCATGCGAATACAAAAAACTGCTCAATTATAACCAATAGAGTGTCAGATTTTAATGATAATTCGCTGTATTTACGTTCATTAAAACGAGATTAAACTATAGTGAAAGTGCGAATCGATTAGCAAATGCTGTCTGAAATTTAGTCAGAATTTTGAATTTGAATTTTCATACCTTTAATATTTTTTGCTTGAGTCTTGCTTCTGCCTACGATAACAATGACAGGAAAGTTATATGCTGATTATATAATGAATTTGGCAATATATCATTTATTTGATTTTTCATATCGACGAGATATGGACACCCCACGCTCGCAACGTGAGTGGGCCACATTCAATTTTTTATATTGCTGTTTTATTTGCACACAACTATCAAGATTGTGATGGCTGCAATGAATGGCAGTGTGAGATAGCCTGTTGTTTCCTATAGCATTGCAGTTGCAGAAACATTCCATAAACTGTGGATATGGGCGGGGGGGGGGGGATTTGCCAGTCTCAGAAATTTAATATTATGGTTTTTAAAAACAACTGCTTGGTACATCCGCTGTTAGGACCCGGAACATAAGGCTATAACATGTACCTCTCTCATGACAGTGATCATAATAACTATTGTCCACACCCCACATTATTTCTGAATTTTAATGCGGCAGTGTTATCGATCCTTTGTCACAGAAAACTCTGCAGTGGCTTTGGCCGATGGTGGACAGTCCTAATGGAACAGAGAAATAAAAAAATTCAGGAACAGCTCAGCAATGTTCAAATACACCGTATTTATCTCAGAGGTGGTAGTGGGAATTGAACCCTGTGATACAGGCACGCTACCCACAAGCCACGAAGCTTTCTCTTTTTCTCTGTTGGCTGTTTTGTCAGTTTACTACAGGTCACAAACAGATTATGTTGTGCTGCGCGCTCTCACAATTAGGAGTGGACACGCGTTTCGCTCATATCAGAAACTTCAAAACCTTTTCAGAATACACAGCTGCTCTATCAAGCTGAGAAGCTTGTTGGGTTCAAGCTGGATAATGGTATACCTAATGAACGCGTGATGCGAATGGGACCCAGTAATGCAGTCGTGTTCTACTTTTTCTCTCCAAACACTCGATAACTTGCACTTTGTAGTGCAGCAACTATTGCGTTAATCTCGGGGATACTGACCGTTTTCGAATGGCACCAAATTAAAAAAAATTATTTGTGTTCTGTGCAATCAGTCCTTGGTGTAAACCAAATTGCTATACCTTTAGCCATACCAAAGCACTCAGAGAGATATGTGTACTCTTTCTGTAATCATGGATTTTGAACACTTCAGGCTTCAACAGTCGAACAGTGCAGCTCCTGATGGAGATCAGAGCTGACATCAAAGAGCTCAAAGGGAATCACACAGCTGCTCTGCAGCATTGTCTTGGAGAAGGCTGGTCTCATTGAGTTCCATGGGAGATCTTTAGGAGCTAGAAGAAAGCCTTGGAGACAGAAGGGCTCTCCTGGTAAGCCAGGCTTTTCAGTGGTTGCTGTAAAGAAATGTTTCTCTCATTCCAAGTTTTATAAACTAATTCGTAAACATGGACATTCTGCAATCAGCATTGTATCTGTCAGCACTGTTTTCACTGGCTATTCAAAATTATGTGGTTACTTGGTGCTTGGGTTCACGGGGTGAAAAGATGAGCTCAGAATCACCTTGAGTGCAGCTTTAAGCCAAAGCTAAAGTGGCTAGGGCTTATTTTGTGGTACAGCATGAGTACAGCATTCTGGAAGGCTGAAGTAGAGAAGGTGTAGCTTTTCCTGTGAGCCTTCTGAAGTGGCTGCCATGGCACGGTACTAGCGTAGACAGCAATGTCCCTGCCGTGAAGGACTCGATACAGATTGATGCAGTGCCGCCCCTCCACTCCCTAGATAGCACGAATAACATTTCCTGATTTTTGATACCGCCAGGTTGGCAGTTCTGCAGTATGCTTGCACTTAAGTTTATGGCTGCTCCAAGTAACGAAAATTGAAATTACCTGCCTAGAAAATTGAACCTTTCCGGGAACCTGCGGGCATGAAAATATGTGCTGCAAGACGACTGCATTTGTATTGCTCTCACAGATAGGCATTTTTTGGAAGTTGCAGCATGGTCTTCATTCATTTCATCAGCTGTGCGATTTTTTTACCTTTTTTACTCTTGAATATTGTCTTGCAGTTTGCTTGCATGAAATTTGGTGAAATCGTTCTTGGGTTTCTGGTACAGTTAAGAAATATTCATGGAGAGAAGCGGGGGGTTAATAGGGTATGCTTTGTCGCATCACACTGATAATCTGTCTCTCATGGCTTGAGCATGTTTCGATCAGCTTGGCACCAGCACATTTTTCTAAGCAATGCAGTGAAGACAAGTGTATCGCTGCATTTATTTTGGTTGCACATGCTTTTTTTTCATCATAAGCATGAAATAGCAATTCATTGGTGAAAAATGGGTGTAAATCATTTCTGGGAGCTAAGCATAAATAAAGCTCTTATTTGCTGTGCTTTGTATGCAATAAATATGACAATTTATAAACGCTCATTCATTCTTTAGTTGTGTTCAGCATCTTATCAAAATTTGTGCTGTAATTTTTTTCGTATCAAGCGGCTTACCTTGATCGGAGGCGACACAGTGGACGGGGCTACACACACCTCATCCTGAAAAACTTCGTGAAGACGCCAGTCGCCTTGCAGTTTACGCCAGAAGGTGGAAGGCACAGGCGACCTTTTAGGCAGCTTCGCCTGTATAGAGTTGTTGTTGGCGAGTTTTCGCATGCCATGTTTGTTTGCCCTTGTTTGCACTTTGTGATGTTTCTGGTACCTCGCATTCTCTTGAAGCATTGTGTTTAACTGGTTGCTTGATTCAATGTGGCTTTGTTTTTGTGTGCTAAGTAGTAAATGCAATTGTTTTGAGAAGAAATGATGCCTACAGATACACCCTTTTTTCTTGTATTGCTGGTTCAATTTAACGGGCAGCAAGCATTTGGCTTTCAGAATATTCTGCTTGAAGAGATGATTGACACTTCCTTTAGGGCCACTGTAGTTGCTTTACTGGACAACAAAAAGAAAAGAACTCCTTAATTTGAATTTTGATTTCTCAGAACTATTAATTTGGTTCTGTCAACTAAATCTTAAAACACTAAATCTGTAAAACACTAAATCTTAGCTATCATAGCTTAATGATCTGTTGAATTTATAAGCTCGTTTCGTTATCAGGAAATGATTGTCATGTGAACAAAACCAAGCTACAAATTGTGGCATTCTTGTTCGAGCCTTAAAAAGGCACTGAAAGGGGACGAATGAGGGTAACAAAAACTGATGAAATCGGTAGATATTGAATTGCCTATCAGCATCCTGCAAAAACTTTTAGTATAGCTAATGATAAGCAGAGATATTGGCAATTAAAAACTGGCTCCATGTTTTACCTCTCAATTCATACACCAGCCGCCACAGCTATAGACAGAGAAGGGAATACAAAGAGGGAGGTGCTGCAGGCACCTTTGGGGTCAGGCAAGCACCCATCCTTTTTCTCTGTATTGCTCGCGAACCAGTGATAGCACTCTGCATCATGACATCATTTGCGCTAGCCAGTGCAATGCGCGGTATCTCGGGCGAACGCCGCGAATTTTCGAAAATGTCTTGCAAGTTACCAGCTTGCTCTCGAAGACTTGTACGTGACAAGCACGCTCAGCAGCATTTCCACTACATATTGCACATATTTGATTCCCACTATCTCAGACCTCCTTTTGCGACCCTTTAGCTTAAATTTGGGGTCTTCAATGTCCACCGTTACTCACATCTGGGCCACCTTCGATTCCAAATAGACACCTTAAAGTTAGAGTCCAGAAAAGTAAATTGGCAAAAAACCCTGCAAAATGCAAACAGCAGTTGAGAGAGTCACAAACAAGAATTTTGACACTGAAATTTGTTGGTTAATATTGTCGAGCACATGAGCAGCCCTCTTCTAGTTGGGCCAGTTTTGGGATCAGGCCGTGTATTGGCACAGCTACCTTTTTTTATTGGCTTTGAAAGTTTTTTATAACGTTTCAGTTGTTTGCTCCTTCCTTTTGTGGTCGAGTTAAGCCTGTCAGATGTGTGAAAAACAAAGGTTCCTCTTAACGTTATGACAATAATGAACCTGATTAGGATTAAACCATTGGGCGAAAAAGCATTCTAGATTGTGGTAATCGGTGGCAGGCCACATTATCAATGAAAACCTTGTCAGTTTTACACTACCTCCTAAAATCTTTCAGTGCTGTGGGATGCTGGCGCCACACAAATTGTACAGCGGCACTCAACTGGTCACCTGCATGACTAATGTCGATGTGAAAAGTACCCCTTTCTGTATTTAGTTCCACCTTGGTATCCTGACAATGTACGAATGGGTTGCTAACTTCTTATGCATCAGAGAAAATGTTCTAGACTCACTGATCGCCTGTGCACTGGCACAGTATGGCATTGGTTCTATGAAAACTGCTAATAGCAAAGTACTTATAACATTGTCAAGTTCCAAGATGTCGTATGTTTGAATTGTCTTCTGGATGCATGACGAGCAGCCGCTGGAGAATCTAGAATAGCACATTAATTGAGTCTCATCTTTTATTAGTAATTACTGTAGTATATAATCCTGCATTAAATTGGTGTGCAAAAGTAGACCCATTAAGGACATTGTTCTTTTTTTGTTAACAGTAAATAGTCTACGCGACTCTTTGGTATGTTGATGCCTGCCAGATGGAAAAATACATTTAATGTAGAAAATATCTAATTTAAATTTAAAGTTTTTCCAACTCTTGATCCAAATTTGTGATGTTTACAATAAAAAATATCCCATGAAAACCATCTTGAGGTTGCAGTGTAACATAGCATGTGGAATATCTGTGCTAAAAAATTGGTTAGTGCTGCTTTCAGCGGTGTAATTAGAGAGAAGCAGTGGTACCTGTATTTTTATTTGTGGCTATTTTTAGCTTACAATGACTGTTTTCAGTGGGATAACTTTTTTTGAGGATTAGCATGCATTACCCATTCAAACAGGCTAACAGTAGTTATCTCTAGGTAAAGTGATGCTATCACAGGAAACTGGAATTGCATTCTTTCGCAGGCTTAGTAGAGCAGATACATATAATATACATGATATGCCACTCTAGCTGAATATTCTTGTTTGAAATAAAAGGTATGATACGCAGGTTATAACATAAAAGTACATGTTTGCGAGCAGCAAATTTTATTTACTAATTTCTGCTCATTATTTATCAGCATTTGTTGAAATTTATTATCATGTTTACAAAGATGCGCCAATAATTAGAAAACTACAAATAGCTGGTCAAATGTGTTTTATTCGGTTTACTTACCGAAAAGTGTAGTGCACATTCGAACGGAATATTCCTTTCAAGCTTTCGAGGCAGAATTAATTTGCCGTTATTTTGAATAGAGCATGCTGTAGCTATTTTTTCCTTTTCTTTTGCTTTCTCAGAAAACAGTCCACTTTGTGAGTCGCTAGCAACACTGTGACTTCAATTTGGTTTGTACAGCTTCCACGCCTTTACAGATTTGCACAAATTTCGTGCCTACTTTTGTGGTTAATGTAAATTCACTTAATGATGTTTTTGCTGCAGTCTTCTCTATGTTATTACAAGGTTTGACCACATAGATGAGAATTCATGTTTTGCACATTCATGTTTCGCACAGTTTGTAATTATCTGTCTGATTGCAGCTGCTGTGGACCGGGGGGTTCCTGATGCGGATGTGGCCTGCATCAACTCCCATATTACAAGCTTTTTGTGTGGCGCCAGTGACCGGGATGGTGGCCTGAAGGCCAGGACGAACTCGACGCGGGCACTCCATTCTGACCACTGATGGAGCTTTTGCGAAATAATGGAATAAAACGTGCAACAAAACTATTTTTGAATTTAATACATCACTTGATACTTCAGCTTTGCACTGCCATGCCAGAGTCTGACTCTGGCCATGCTAAGGCAGAGAAGCTTAAGATATTGGTGCATCTGTATAAGATGCCGCTGGGAATACATCGGATTTTCTATAATTTGACCTGTTCATGCATGAATAACGTGTGTGCAGCCAGTATTTTGTAGAGCTGAAGTGAGTTGACCAAACTGTTCTTCGTCAGGGCAGCCCAGTTTGTTTGCCCTTATAAAGGCCAGTCTGGGCCAAATTGGGCTGCCCACTTGTGCCCAGACTGGGATTCATCTGGGCAACCATGGAGGGCTGCCCACTTTGGGGCAAACTGGGCTGCCTAAGGGCATGAGGGTGGGCTGCCCACTCAGGCCCAACAAGGGCCCCACCAGGACAATGATAATAGGCTGACCACTCGGGCCCAACAAGGGCCCCTCCACGGCAGTGAACATGGGCTGCACACTCGGGCCCAACAAGGGCCCCACCAGGGCATTGAAAATGGGCTGCCCACGTTGGGCCAGATCTGGTTTTTTAGGAGAAAGCGAAATGGGTTGCTGAATGGTTCTCTTCTGGCTCCTTTAGGGCAGCCCAAGCGGGCTGCCCATTTGGGCCCCTCCTGGGCACGAGTTGCAAATCCCACATGGGGCCCATATGGGCTACCCGCTTGAAGCCGACAAGGGGCCCCAATTCGGAGCCCACTCTATGCTACTTGAGAAATTCTGCCTTTTTACTTCCTCGGCGGAGGAGTAGAAAAGAAAGAACTGAAGGACAAACTTTTCGCACTGTGTTTTTTTTATTGCGTGTTTCTTATGATAAGCAGCAGCCAATGTTCCTCAAGCACGACCTCGCGCAAAGCGCCGGAAATGAAATATTTCCGAACGTTTGAACTACAATGCGGATAACCACACTTTATACCAAGAAGGCTCCAGCTATTGTTGTGATGTGTACATGTTACACTCTGCATCTAAATTAGACAATGATTGAAAGTACGTAGACGAAACTTCGTAGTATTTGATAGAAACAATTTCCTTTATTTTCTTAAGTCATGCAATAAACTCGAATGCATATATAGTTTTTATATGCTGCTGCATATAAAAATTTATAGCCATTCTTCGTTAAGACGTTTTACATTTCCACCTTCTTTTTCGGACTTTAAAGATATAAGGGCCATTAATTGGACTGACGCAGATTAAATGTGATAGCACTATTCTTTGACTCATCAAATATGAATCTATTTCAATGCTTAGTCCATTGTCTTTCACTACCCAGTCTACTGCACTTTTCATTCTATTCCTATTCCGACTACGCAACTACGCAAAAGTTCTCATATTATTAGATCGCGGCGAGTTCTCGTACCATTACCGGCGCAACGGCGCAATGCCGCCGTGGGGCATGGCACCGTGGCGCAATGGCACAACTGTTAAGTGACGTATCGCTGCACCGGAAGGTGGCTGTTTCAAACCCAGCTACCGGTGGGGCTTGTGAGAGCAAGGTCGCTCTTCCTTAGCGACCGCAAGCCTCATTTTCTCACACAGCTATTTGGGAGGCGGTAGGTTTTTGCACGTAAGTCCGAATTTGTTCGAGTCATTTTCTTCTAAGCCATTTTCGTTTTTCTCAGTCGTTCTTTGCCCGGCGTCTCCTTCCTCTACGCTAGAAGTGGCGAAGAAGGAGGGGACGGTTGACAGCTGGCAGAAGGTGAGAGGCAAATCTACCTACACACCAGTCAGCAGGCGGAGGCTTATGACTAACGCCGACGCCCGACAGGTAACGAAAGCTCCCGTTAGGCAGAAAATGCTTCGTCGTCGTCGGGTTTGAGAGATAAAAAATGGGCCAGTCACGTGACCTTCCGGCGTCATGACAACCTGCCCACTGGATAGCCAGCTTACTGGCCACCGTGGCAGGTGGCAGTTAAGTTAATGATAGGTCGTGACAGGTTGCTCCGGAAGACGATGGATGGATGGATGGACGGATGTGTATATGTATGTGTGTATATGTATATGTATGTGTGTATATGTATATGTATGTGTGTATATGTATATGTATGTGTGTGTGTGTCTGTGTGTGTGTGTGTGTGTGTGCGTGTGTGGATAGATAGATAGATAATAGACAGACAGACAGACAGACAGACAGACAGACAGACAGACAGACAGACAGACAGACAGACAGACAGACAGACAGACAGACAGACAGACAGACAGACAGACAGACAGACAGACAGACAGACAGACAGACAGACAGACAGAGAACTTTATTGATGGTCCTGAAGAACCGCGTTAGGGTACCTCTTCTTTCAGAGAGTCCCCGTAGCCGTCGCGGGCCGCACCCACGTCGGTGTCGGAAGATTGTGGTCTTCCGCCCTGTAGCAGGCCCTCTGGATAGCCCGTAGTCACTCTGAGAGGTCGCCGCTCTTAAGCGCTGCCTCCCAGTCGGATAGAGTGGTTAGTTATGGGCTGCGTAACGCAGGGCATTGCAAGAACATATGAGATAAAGTGCAGTACGCCTCCCCAAGGTCTAGACAGTGGGGTTCTACACTAGGCGCGAAGTGACTGAATCGGCCCCTGGAGGGGCCCGTTTGGAGCATGCGAAAGGCCGACGATTGTGGCCTAGTAAGTGCAGGATGCGGTAGCGGGTACGCCCGCCGAGCAAGTTGATAATGTGTCAAGATTTCATGAAACGTGAAAAGCAAATCCCTGTACAGTCCTAAGTCGCCGCCCGTGAGTCCACCGGAACCGCCGCGGTGTGTAAGACCTCGCGCACAGCCATGGGCCAACTCATTAGCGTTAACAACTTCAGAGTGCACATTGATTCTCATATGGGCTGGGAACCATTTGATGATATCAAAACCAGCGGCCCCCTCGCTGCCGCGGATGGCCGCCGCATCCTTGGAAATCGAGCCGGAGGCGAACGCTCGGGCTGCAGACCTGGAGTGCGCAAAGAAATGGGGACGCAGAGGGTCCTTCCGTGCTAAAGCTATAACAACCAGCTCGGCTACTGTTGCAGAAACCTTCCGCACGGAGGTTGAGTTAATGAGAGTGTCATTGCAGTCAACTGAAACTAGGGCATAGTGATCAGAGCGGCCGTACTGTGCGGCATCAACGAAACATGCAAGACTCGGGGTGGGCTGCAGCCATTTTTATCAGGGAACGAGCCCGGGCTACCCGGCGCCCTACATTGTATTAAGGGTGGACGTTACGCAGCATGTGATCTACATGAAACGTATCTCGGAGCATGAGTGATAGGGTCGCATTGCGCTCCGTGATTTCATGGTGACCACATCCAACGGATTCGAGGATGCGTCTCCCGGCTCGCGAAGATGAGAGTCGTATTATTTGGGCCACTCGTTGGGCCTAGATCACCTCTGACAGGGTGTTGTGCATGGCTAGTTGCATGAGACGCGCGATGCTGCTAGTGAGGGGTAAACCAAGCACGCGTTTGATGCTTTTGCGCATGAGGGCGTCGTTTTTGGCTTCATCCCGTTTAGACCAGCGCAACGCGGAGGCTACATAGTTAACGTGGCTCATAAGAAACGCGTGATAGAGTCTGAGGAGATTGCTCTCACTTAAACACCCCGTGTGTTCGATACCCGAATGATAAGCCGAAGCATATTCTCCGTCTTGGAGGTAATGCGGGCTATAGTCTGCGAGTTGCCCCCGCGAGATTCTAGCAAGTGTCCGAGGACCCTGATGGTATCCAAACTGTGTATTTTTTGTCCGTCAGTCGTATACAGGGCTATGGGAATTTGATTTAAGGATGTGGAATACCGAATTCACCGTCAGGTGGGCCTATTAAATAGTAGTTCGGACTTGGTTGGTGACAGACTCAGGCCCGTGTCTAGCAGAAAGTGTTCTGTGACGTCGAGCGCCTCTTGGAGCGCACTCTCAACTGCAGCGTCAGACCCTCCCATGCACCACACGGTAATCTCATCCGCGTAGAGGGCGTGACCCGTTCCTCTTACTGTGGCCAGTCTGTCCGAGAGGCCCTTCATGGCGATGTTAAACAGTAGGGGAGAGTGGACCGCCCCTTGCGGGGTGCTCTCGCTCCCAATGTAAATTCATGGGATTTGACTTGGGCTATTTTGACAGTGGCCTTGCGATCCCTGAGAAAGGAGCTAACGTAGGCATGGAATCGTGGCCCAAGACCCTGTCCGAGATGGCGGATGGCGTCTAGCACGAACCGGTGCGAGATGTTATCAAACGCCTTGGCCAAGTCTATGGGGAGGATGCCCCGATTATCCCCAGTATCGTCATCGATTATCTGCCTCTTTATAAGTAGCATGATGTTCTGTGGGGAGAGTGCCAGCCGAATGGCAACCATTTTGTGAGGAAATAGCTCATTGCTTTCTATGTGCCTAGATATACGGTTGTGAATGGCATGTTCGGCCACCTTGCCCACGCAGGACGTGAGCGTGATGGGCAGCATTTTTTCCGGTGCTTGGCTTATTGATGAGCACCACTGAGGCTGTCTTCCAGGGGTCGAGGACGGGGCCCGTTTCCCAGATTTTGTTGACTTCCTCAGTGAGCAGCGCAACTGAGTGTGCGTCCAAGTTGCAGAGAAGCTTATTGGAGATGCCATCCGGGCCCGGAGCAGAGCGACCATTGAGCGTCTGGAGCACCTCCCAGATTCCGGATTCCGTTAAGGAGCGTCGAGCTCCCCCACTGCTCCCCCCCCCCCCGGTAACGACGATAATCCCCGTCACCAAAGCCTAGCGGGAGATAGATTACGGCCAACTCATGCAGGAGGACGTGTTCAGATACGCCCGCTACCTTTTGATTATGAACTATGCGATCAATGGCTGGACTCTGATTGCTTTTGCTTTGCGAATCGTCGAGTAAGTGTTTCAGCAGGTTCCATTTGCCCCCCCTCGCTCTCATCTGCCCATCAACCGAGGAACATACTTCGTTCAATTGCTGTTTGGACAGTTCAATGGAATGAGTTTCTATTGCACGATTGAGCTCCGCAAATTTCTTTCGAAGTCGACGGCAGAGTCTGTGCGTTCTCTAGCAGCTCAAGACGGTGTTTTTGGCTTCTAGGAGGTGCGGCAGGCTCGCGTTCATTCGATACTTTTAGGTCGGTTTTAACCACCTTGGTCACAGCTTGTACGTCCTGCTGTAGTCTTGTGAACAGACTATCGAGATTATCGTAATCGGTCTGGTCCGCCTTCCGCATTTTGCGGAAGGCATCCCAGTCCGCCACATTAAATTCCCTGGCTCTGCTAATTGTTAGGGTAATTTCCACAATGAAGTGGTCGCTACCCAGGCTTTCTTGCAAATTTCTCCATCCTGCTCCGGGGGCGTTCTTGACGAACGCCAGGTCCGGAGTGATGTCTCAGACTACCGAGGTGCCGGTTCCTGTGTGGTATTGAGGATCCGTAATCAACTCCAGTGAGCAGTCAGAAACTGCCAGGAGAAGGAGATTGTCCTTGGTGGATAGGCGGGGGTATCCCCAGGCGTCGTGGGGTGCATTGAAGTCACCCGCGATGACTATGGGGGCCCCCTTGGTCAGGGCCACCGCCTTTGTCATGATCGTGGCGAATGCCTGCCATTGATCCGACGGCGAGCTGTACATGTTTAAAAGGAAGACGCTGCTCTTAAGCCAACTGTTAAGGATAATTTCGGCCATAATAATCTCCACCCTGGTTTTACCAAGTGGTAAGTTGTGTGCTTGAAAGGAACACTTCCGTGCGACCAAGGTTGCTAAACCGCGCTTTCCCTCTTCCCGCATCGATACGACCCGGTATCCCAGGAAGGTGGGCGCGTCATCAAGAGTTTCTCGTAACAGAATTATGTTCGGTTTTGACCTCCTGTGCCGAAACGAATTGCTGCAGCAGAGCTTTGCGCCGTTGGAAACTGGCACAGTTCCACTTCGAAACAACCAACTTATTGGGATTGACCGCCATGGTGATCGCCTTGGATCGGTCATTCGACCGTCGCGTTGACGGGGACGGTGCTTGAAGGTAAAGGTGCCCGACAGGGCTCCTGCGAAATCTGTCTTGCCGTAGCTAACTCGGCCTGAGCACTTTCCAGGGAAGCCATGCTTTTTAGAAGGGCAGTCAAGCTTTCAGTGAGCTGCTGAGTTGCCTGCCGCATGCTTTCTGTGTCTTTGTTATTAGACTCGGTCTCCATAGAGTCGGCGTCCCCCTCTGGGGGCGCGGCCCTACGCTTACCCGAACGCGCCTGTGGATCCCCTGATGGAGGCACCTGTTGCTTCTCGGCTTGCGAGGGGTAAGACTTACGGAGCGACTCGAAGTCAGTCCTCATCTACTGCATTTCTGCTTTAAGTCGAGCGTTCTCTTGCATGAGCTGAGCGACTCTGGGATATACTTTATGCTCCGGCAACGATCGGCCCAGATTGGTGTTTCCTGGATCGGAACCCAGGAGGTAGAGCACCCTCTGGAGAGGCTGCGTTGCTCACCTGTAGAGACCCTGCATTGTCGACCAGCTGGCGTGGCGGAACGCCCCCTCCTTGGTGCTCCCGCAGCGCTGGAGTCACTGTCCCGGTTCTCCTTGGCCAGCTGTTGCTGCTGGTGCTTGTTCTTGGCGCGCTTACGATGCCGTCGGCGTCTGCGCACGACGTATGGGACTTGAAAGCGCTGCTTACGCGTTTGTTTTGGCCGCCGTAAGATGCGGTCCGCTGCAGAATGCGCACTTCGGTGAACACTGGTGGTCATCAGGAGGGGAGGTTAGTCCGCAGCCCCGGCAATCCTTATTCGGGGGGGGGGGGGGGGGGGTTGGTGCAGACTTCCGCACGATGGCCCAAACCGCCACACGGATAGCACACCTCAGTTTGGCGTTTGCAGTGCGTGCAGCGCAGCAGGCTGACGCCGCACAAGACAGGCATTGTCATGCCGTCGAAGAGGACGACCACTGTGTGGTCTTCTTAATTCGTTTGGTTTCCAGAGCCGTCGGGATACGATGGTTGACGATCATGCCCTGGAGTTTGGCCTCGCTGATATCGGCATCGATCCCTCGTATGACCGGTCTGGAACCGCGATGTACGCGGCCACCTATAGTTTTTCGCTCACGCGCATTTGCTGGATCCCGGCATAAGCGGAGGTGTCCTTCTCCGGGGTGGAGACGACGAGAACGTTTTGAGTGAAATTAGGGCAGACTATGTCGCCCTAAGTTTCTTTGGGGGCTAATGCAGCCGCCATGGCCAAGGCTAGAGCCAGCCTGATTTGGCTTTTCTTCTTGACATCCAACCCGCCCCTTTGGCTGACGATAATTCGTATGTGCTCCCTCAGTAGTCTGGGGAGCCTCGACGAGGCTGCGAGACATTGCAGCACGCCTTCCGGGGCCGCCCTGCGGTAGCCACTCTTCGAGCCCACGTGGGATTTCGTGGAGAGAAAAATTTTGCCTGCATGCGCAAACCATACTAAAGGTGTCGGCCACCTCCTCACAGAATGAGCAGCGGCCGTCAAAAGATGAATCAACGTGCTTGAGATCCGCCGGACACAGCAGGATGTTTGTAAACAGCCTAAGGAAAGTAAGTTCGCCAGCTTTGCCCCGTTCCTTCATACGAAAACGGGTAGCACTGGCGTTCGGCACGATAGTGCTCAGTATAATGTCTTCAAAGAAGAATAGGGCTGTGATCTGGTTAAAGTATTCCCAGGGAAAGCCTGGTGACCGATAAGTGAGTGCGCGGGCTGCCTCATGGGCTGCTTCGTTACCTGGCATGGCAAGCCTTGGTGGCAAGGGACCCATGTGATTGAGCGATGAACTAGTTGGATCGCAGTCGTGTGTACTGTGGCGAAGAATTTGGTGAGCAAGTGGAGTGATCTAACCGAACTCAAAGTTACGACAGGCTCCTTGAGAATCTCCGCGCGTGTACCATTCCCCCTGAGCGGTAGGGACTCCCCCGGATAATTCCCGCGCTCGTCGGCAGCAGGAGGGGTGCAGAAGGGGGTAGGTCCAGCGGAGGAGCGCCGAGCTTTGAGCGTGTCAAAGATTTCTCTCTCAGAGGACCCCTTCCAGTCAATGGCTTCGGCCGATTCTCAATACACTGCTATAGTGTGAGAAAGCAGGAAGTGGTAGATGAAAGCCACGTCTTTTTTTCTTGTGTTTTTTTGCGCTGTTTTTTCTACAGATAACCCCTTCCCTCCGTGGTATGAGATAACAGACACCTCTATTTTGGCGCCTCTCCGTGCATTGCCACGCTAGCAGGGTCATCAGAATCGGCCGACGCCATTAACTGGAAGGGGGTCCTTTGACGGGGAAAAACAGCTTGGTTCCAGAGTTGTATGTGACTATTAAGTCGTGTTTTTGGTTTGATTTATGGAGGCATAACGTCCGAAAGCAACTCAGGCTATGAGGGAGGCAGTAGTGACAGGCTCCGGAAATTTTGACCACCTGGTGTTCTTGAACATGCACTGACATCGCACAGTACACGGAACTCTAGAATTTCGCCTCCATTGAAATTCGATTGCCGCGGCGTGATCGAACCCCTATATTTAGAGTAAAAGGAGCGAAGACGCTGAAATTGAAATTTGGACTATATATAGCATAGCTTCTACACAACCCATTGAACAAAATTCCTGAAGGATGACAATAATGAAGAGGTGTCCTTTAACATCGTAGGCGTACGGCGCCTGAATTAAGAGCTCCTTTCAGAGCCATTTTAATCTTCTAGTCTTCTAGTAGCTCAACAGAGAGCTGGCTCCCATGCGTCTTTTTTATGTATATATATTTCGCAAGCTTCTTTTATAGCTGCATTTATAGGAAACATAAGTTAATGCGTTTTTTGTAATCTGTTATCAGCATTTTTGACAGGCAGTGCGCTGAATACCCGCCGCGGTGGCTCAGTGGTTAGGGCGCTCGGCTACTGGTCCGGAGTTCCCGAGTTCGAACCCGACCGCGTCGGCTGCGTTTTTATGTTGGCGAAACGCTAAGGCGCCTGTGTGCTGTGCTCTGTCAGCGCACGTTCAACATCCCCAACTGGTCGAAATTAATCCGGAGCCCTTTACTACGACACCTTTTTCTGCCTTTCTTCTTTCACACCCTCCATTACGTTAAGTTTCCGCGTTATCCCTTCCCTTATGGTGCGGTTTGGGCGACCACCGAGGTTGCTGCTGCTGCTACTGATAGGAAGAAAGAAAAGGAAAGTGCACGGGCCTGCCTACTTGCTCAAGCCGAGCCACCACGCA
Organism: Amblyomma americanum; assembly: GCF_052857255.1. NCBI lineage: Eukaryota > Metazoa > Arthropoda > Arachnida > Ixodida > Ixodidae > Amblyomma > Amblyomma americanum. The sequence goes on along the minus strand of NC_135498.1, from coordinate 187,150,393 downwards.
AGACACATCACTTTTAACATCGGCGGATTATGAGCACCTTAAATATTATTGGAACAGGAATATTTGTTGCTCTCGGCAGCTTGAAGTTTCACTGACGAGGCTACGCTGCCGCATCCCCCTCTAAATTTCTATTTACACAAGTCGGGTTTGGCGCTCTCTCCCCTCTGTGCATTTTGCCGTGAGCCAGAATCTATTGAACATATTTGGCTGTATTGTCGCCGATTTAACTCACTGGGAAAAAGGTTGCTGGAGGAGCCCTTGCAGCATCTTGGCCTTAGTTTGAGCAGCCCGCTCTTGCTATCATTTGGCGCCAACACGTTTGGGTTCAGCCACAGATCTGTTTGCACCGCTGTTCAAAATTTCCTGATAGAATCTCACCGACTGCCTTGCTAAGTGTTTCAACCTTTTCTTTTCTATCAATTATTACATTTTGACTAAATCATTACTATTAAATCACTCTCTATATTATTATTCTTAAAATTTTAAAATCAAAACACTCATCCCTTTTCTGTTCATGACGAAAAATTCACCGGTGTTATGCTCCCACGTGCTTTTCCTTTTTGTTAACTGCGTTCAGGTGAATAGCCACCCGATTCTTGGCCGATCCCCCAGTGTGGGTATGTGCCATTTTTTGATAGGCTAACAACAACAACAACAACAGCCGAGCCACGCTGGCTGCCGCGTGCTGTAAGTAGGAGAGTTAAAGAATAGGAGAGCAAAAGATAGGAAGAAAAGGCTAATATGCCCCGCGCCGATCCCGGAGGCAGTGCAATACCGGGCCGACCCGTGCCAGAGTGCTTACAGCCAAGCACTCCGCCATATTGGATTGACCGCTAGGGGGCCGGCGAGTGCGAACGCGCTTCTGCTCGGTACAAGCACGGCGATTTCGTCCGGATTTCAACCCACGCAGTGCCCATATCTTCACTTCACCGTTCGTAAAGGTGAGCGCTACCATCTATTCAAATTTGGTGGCCGTTGGTCCCCCTAAGTGGGCCCACGGGCCGAAAACCGCCCTTTGCAGATCAGCTCGAGCACTAGGCCTCGCGCCACTGTGCGCTAAGCCTAAGCCGCTCGACCTCCCCTACATCAACAGCATGGAGGTCCACGTGATCGGAGAGACAATCAACCCGAAGGACAACGATCCCAGGGACTGGAACCATATCCTGAGCTTACCCGCCCGCCAGAAAGGAGCACCTAAAAACCAGGACCAGGCGAACGCCACCACCGGCTCACTACCTGAAGATTCAGTAGACCAACCGTCCCAGCTTGCGCGACGCGTCTCGCGGCGCAAAGGTCGCAACGCCAGCCGCGGTTGCCTGGGGATGCCTACAAGATAGTGTTTCGGTCACACGGGGCACTTAACTTAAACGACCTTCAACTGCGCCAGCTTCGCCTGGCCCTGATAACTGCAGCCAAGGACCTCCAAGTACCGGACGCCACCAACTTGCGTATCCACCCCCTAAACAACACCTGCACATTGATTACCCCGCATCAAGCCGGCGCGCTACGCCTGGTCGCCATCAAACAAACCTCAACTCAAACCCAAGCCTACACCGTCACCACCTACATCGCCCCCCGGATGGTGCAGTAAGAAGAGTCATCACTAACGCCTACTGGGAAGAAACCCCAGCACAGATTCTTAAAGACCTCATCACGGGCAACCCTGGCGTCCCAATCATTGATGCACGCCGCATGGGAAAGATCCGTTCGATACTCTCACCTTCCGGGCGGGTGCGGTGCCCCGAACCATCTCCTGCAGAGGCGGAATTCACAACTGCGCTTTATATAGAGGACACCTGGATGCTTGCGCAAACTGTAGAAAACCAGGGCATCTCGCTGATGTGTGTACCCTTCAGCGTGCGCACAACTGTTCAAGATGCGGTATCCCGCATCCCCGAGAGGGCACTCCGACATGCACCCCAACCTGAATACTCTGTGGAGGCGCCCACATGACGGGTACTAAAGGTTGCAAAGCGAGGGGACAGCGCTAACCGAAACCGCACACTTCCCGCACACCGGAGCGAGACGCGGACCACACCAGCGTTCGTCGCTCTAGCAAGTCTCGCTCATCGTCTCGTCGCCGCCAGGACCAACAGCCTCCACAACTTTCCTGGGCAGACAGAGTAGCAGGCAACAGGCTCAAAGCTACCAGCAAGCCCTCAACCCCCCGCTCACACAGGTGGACCCCGTGACCGGGAGCTACAGTCCCTGCGAGAGGAGGTGAGTCGTCTTACCTCTCTCATCAAGACACCCACCTTTACCCCTCTACCGCTTCCGCCAATAGTCCCTCCCACGCAACCCACGCTGCTGCCTCAAACACGCACTGAAAACATGGAACAATCGGACTCCCAAACCCCCTCCTCACCCCTACCCAAGAACAAACGCACAACAGAGCAACCACCCGTCCCCCAAACTGACCTTCAATTCCTAGACGCCCGCATGGACGCTAAACGCGCCGAAATGAGCGCGCATCTAGAGGAAAAATTTAATAACCTCGTCGACCACCTGTACCAACTCTTCGAGCAACAAATTGAAGCGGCATTTACGCGCATGTTGTATACACTTGAGATGAGCCTCCCACGGTACGACACCCGCCTCCAAACAATGAGCAGGTCCTTCCCTCGCTGCACCTACCCATCCCCCAATCAATCCCGCCCACCTACCCCAAAGAACCCTCTACCCAACCCACCTTCCCTCACTCCACCCAAGCTACAGTATGGCGGGGCGACCACCTAATTCCTTATCAATTCTGCAATGGAACTGCCGCCGCTTTCGGGGCAAACGCGCACCCCTCCAACTCCTCCTCCCCACAATTCCCACGCCCCACATCCTCCTCCTTCAGGACACACATGGCCCTGCAACACTTCCCAGCTACACATCCGCTCACTCGGACGCAACGAATACACCCAGGGCTTCCACACTCATACATCTCTCCATTACACACCAAACGCATCATATCACCTTTCGAGACGCCCTGCGTGATCACAGAAATCATACCAGATGCACACTACACACCATATATTTTTATTTCAAATATATATCGCACACCGTCTCATCCGATGGCTTCATTAAAAACTCTACTGCGCGATCTCCATCGTATTGCAGGAAACCATCCATTGATTATCGGAGGGGACTTCAACAGTCAGCATACTGACTGGGGCTACCGCGCCACCACGGGACGAGGAAGGCGACTCTGGTCCTTGGTACAACAGCTCCACCTCACAATACGCAGCAACTTTAATACTCCCACGAGAATTGGCAACAGTGTCAGCGAGGACACCAGCCCGGACTTGACACTGAGCCGCAACCTTGCGGGTATTACGTGGAACACAACACATCACACATTAGGGAGCGATCATTACATCATCTTAGTTACAGTACCGTACAAACAAAGAACGACCCTTCACCTAACACACAAACTCACCAACTGGGATGCGGTCCGCGCCGCACGGGCAGCCCTTCCTGACACCCCCATTACAGACATCGACCAGTGGGTGGCATCACTCATGAACGGTGTCTCCGCACATACTCGAACGCTTGACAACACACCAGATACGCCCACCCTCGACACTCGCCTGGCCCACCTATGGGAGGCCCACCATATCATCCTACAGCGCTGGAAAGGGCAAAAGCTCAATCTGACCCTTAAAAAGTGGCTAGCCGCACTGCAAACACAAATTACTGAGCACTCTGAGGAGCTCTGCCGATCCAACTGGGGACAGATTTGCGACAGTATGGCTGCCAAGTTGTCCTCCAAACGCAGTTGACAACTTCTCCGTCACTTAATTGACCCCACGCAATCCAAAACAGCCACAAAACACCACGTCACACGCCTTATACACAGGACCGACCTTTCTCCCGACGCACTCATCGACATACTTAGGAACACACATACAACTCCCGGTACCTCAAACCTCCTGCCCCCCTATGCCGGCACCCCGAATGCGAATCTCGACATAATAATAATAATAACAATAATAATTGGTTGTTTGGGGAAAGGAAATGGCGCAGTATCTGTCTCTTATATCGTTGGACACCTGAACCGCGCCGTAAGGGAAGGGATAAAGGAGGGAGTGAAAGAAGAGAGGAACAATGAGGTCCCGTAGTGGAGGGCTCCGGAATAATTTCGACCACCTGGGGATTTTTAACGTGCACTGACATCGCACAGCACACGGGCGCCTTAGCGTTTTTCCTCCATAAAACGAATCTCGACACGGAGATTACGGAACCAGAAGTCAGAGCGTCCCTCCTGACTCTCCGCTCTAACACCACTCCAGGAGTTGACCGTATCTCACATAGCATGCTTCGCAATTTGGTCGATCAGTCGATTGCCCAGCTCACGGGTACTTCAACACATGCTGGCAGGAGGGCACCCTTCCGCAATCCTGGCGTCCACGAAAAATCTTATTCATACCCAAGCCCCACAATCCCCTTACACCTGCAAATCTTCGTCCCATCTCACTAAAATCATGTATGAGCAAGCTTTTGGAGCATGTCGCACTCGCCCGACTCACCCAACACATGACGAAGCAAGACCTCTATCCGCACAGCATGGTGGGCTTCCGTCCCCACCAGTCGGCTCAGGACGCCATGCTCCAGCTCACACAGGATATTTTTGACCCCTCATACCGGGCCACGCAAAAGCTGTCCTCACCTTCATCTCTCCAAGGCCTTTGATCGCCTAGACCATAAGGCGACCATGGCGGAGCTCTCCCCCTTGAACATAGGTGGACGTATGTACACCTATATTCAAGCATTCCTTACTAACCGCATGGCCGAAATTCACTTCGGTCCCCACACATCCCGCCCATACACCCTTAGTGGGGTTGGCGCCCCCCAGGGATCTGGCCTCTCCCCTTTCCTCTTCAATTTAACACTCATCCCCCTAACCCGCAAACTACTAACTATCCCTCATTTTGACATACACTCTATGCTGATAATATCACTCTTTGGACCACCCATGGCAGTGATGAAGACATAGAGAATACTCTGCAGTCGGCAGCTACCCTCACCCAAACACATGCGCGGAGTATCGGACTCTCATGCGCTCCGGAGAAGTCGGAGCTTCTCATACTCCGCCCCACAACCCGAAACTGCCCCACAGCCACCATAACCGTGAAACTGGAAAACCGGTACATCCCGGAGGTACACACTCTCCGGGTACTGGGCCTCCACACTCAGAGCAACAGGAAAAACACTCTCACCATCCAGAAACTCAAGCAGACGGCGGTGTCGATATCCCGCCTAATCCGCCGAGTTTCTGGACACCACCGGGACATGAAGGAGCATGACCTATGTCGTCTCATTCATGCCTTCGTCCTCAGCCGCTTTCTCTTCCCGCTCCCCTACCTGAAACTCCAGGACACAGAAACCTCCACCCTGGATGCCATGATCCGAACAGCATTTAAGACAGCATTACACCTACCCCTAAATATTTCAACCGAAAAACTCCTCCAGCTAGGCCTGCACAGCACGATAGGTGAGCTTGTTGAGGCCCACCGACAGACACAATACATACGTCTCGCGAGAACCCCCACCGGCAGACACATCCTACACACCATCGGCATAAGGATACCAGCCACGGATCCCACACAGCTACCTGACCCATCACATTCACCGCGAACTACTTATTAAACCTCTCCCTAAAAACATGCACCCCACCTACCACGAACCCCGCTGCAGAGCTCGCGCACGGGCGCTCCACAAACCTATGGCATGGAACCAGATGCCGTTTGGGTGGATGCCGCATGCACAGGCGAGGACGCGGTTGTAGCCATCACGAACCCCTCCCTACAACCGATTGCTACCCTTCACACATCCCCCACTGACACTTCGGAGGAGGCTGAAGAGGCTCTATTGCCCTAGCCATCACCTGCACGGGGGCCCGGTATATACTATCGGACTCTAAATCTGCCATACTAAATTTCGGCCGCGGGAGAGCTTACGTCCCTGCATTTCGCATATTGAACTCCCTCGCTGCACACCCGCCCCGCCACATGGAGCTCAAATGGGTGCCTCCCCACTACGGGAATCCCGGAAACGAGGCTGCCAACGCTTTAGCCCGAGGTTCTCTCAACCGGGCACCGGCGGCCTCCGATCTGGGGTTCTCACGGGAGCGCATGCATTCCTTCAGTGAACTGACGCAGGCCTGCAAAGCCGAGCGTCGGCTGTACCCCCACCCCATCCCTCCCTCGACAATTATCATCAGACACTTTGGAGGCAGCTCCAAACACGCACCTTACCCTCCCCTTATATACACTCGCGCTATCACCAAGTCCACACAAGCCCCTCTTGTGCCCTCTGCCACCACCCTAAAGCCACTCTTGATCATATTCTTTTCCACTGCTCGGCAGATCCTCCCCCGCGGGCCCCGGAGCACCTTACCACTTAGGAGGCTTGGGAGACCTTACTGCGCACCAAGGACACGGCCAAGCAAGCCATCGCGACAGGCCGGGCTGCAAGCGTCATGAGCCTCCGGGACATGAACATTTGACTGCAGTCTGTTTGTCTGTTACTGCCAGGAAAAAAGAAAGGAAAGTGCACAGGCCTACCTCACTGGCTCAAGACGAGCCACAATCGCTACCACGTGCAGATAGAAGGAGAGTTGTAAGAGGGGATAGAAATACAGGATAGCAAAGACGCGCTAAAGACAAGGCCGATCCCGGAGGTAGTGCAATACCGGGCTAACCGGTGGCGGGAGTGAAGCATCCTTCAAACTCTCCGCCACATTTCCAAAAAAAACTCCAACTTGGACCCGTAACAGATTCTCCACGGGTCCGGACAATCCGTGGGGCCGTGCAGGGGCCCAAGGACCTGTTCGTCCTAAACTCCCCTGTATGTAATAGTTTACACCACCACCACCGCCACATTTAAAAAAAATCTGTTTAATATCTTGGCCCAAGGGCCCGCAGCAGTTATTAAATCAGGTATCAGATAAGATGGTGGTGAACACCACCCGGCATGTGGCCACCGAGGTAAATAAGAGAGTTAGTGCGTCATTTCTTGCCCCCTACCCCCTAAAAACACCAAAAAGAAAAAAAAAATGAATTGAAAGCCATGCTTGCGCTCTCAGAGTTCACGAGCGCGTGAGAAAGTTGAGCAATCTCCACTGGTGTTGGCGGCCATTGTCCACTAACAAAACCACGAAAAGAAGCTGGCAACCGAGCTTCAGGGTGCACTTTGTTTAGAAGAAATGCAGTATAGCATGCGCCTTGCTCGAAAATTGAAGCCACCTGAGGATTTGCCAAAACCTGATTTGGCAATTTTACCCATCGCAAGCTTTGCCACTTGCTCTCCTTGCTGGTCCGACTGGGGTGCCGTCCGTCCGCTGGTGGTGGTATCGGTTCATCGCTCAGGCCTCTTCTCACCTCACGTACTAATCTTTCGCCTTTTACTAAAGATTACCGTGGAAGGGGGCACTCCAATCAGCCTATAGACCTCCTGCATGTTTGTAAACAAACGAGGTGGTGCTGCAGTCGCTAGCGAGCTCGTGGTAGGCAAAAGGTGGGGAGTGGCGTCGCGGATAGGTGTTGAGCACGGGTTTTCAAGGCTTGTAGGCGCGTTTCCAGTTTCTGCGAATCGTAGCAATGGTCGATGCTTCCAACTTAGTAATTTGTTGAAGTACACGAGCTCGCGTTGGCCACGTGCGGGCTATAAAGAGAAATAGTTTGCACTGTATTGTATATATGGTTAGTAGTAAACGTGTAGAAAGCGTTCCTGCCGTTTATTTATGCGCTAGGCATTGAATAAAACAAGTTTTGACACTCTGCACTAGCCGGAATGATTTTACTTCGGGACAATAGTGAAAGGAAGTGCAGGCCTTGTTTCGTCGGAGCAGACATGCGCTCATCGTCTGCTGACATATGTACGTGTCGCGCTGTGCGTAAAGTGGGGTCAGCGTCGTGTCCCCATTCTCCTGTCTCGCTTAGCGCGGTTTTTAGCCGCATGACCACGCACCAGCCAGGCCAACTTTCCTCTTGTTAAGCTGGTCGATTTGGTGAAAATTGTTGATTTCTAGAATTATTTTCTTTCCTATATCCCTGAAGTCTAGTTTCGTGACGAAAAATTATAGCAAAATATTGAGTATAAATTTATAAATTACGCTTTTTAGAACTGTGGTCGTCCAAACTTGTGAGGTGATTTCTTTGATTTCAGTGCCGCATTTCTTTGACCACAGCGAAAGCGAAGATGCCATAAACGAGGGAATAAACGTTAAGGTTCGTTTTGCGACCTCTCACATTTTCTGCGACTGGATCACTCACCTTCGTAATTCGCATGAAAATAAAATGATTCCATTTGTCGCAAACTATTCCTGAGACGTTGAGGAGCGTAATAAATCTCTCGATTTTATTCTCTACACGTGCTGAACTGTGTTAGTTATTTCTTGTAAGCAACGTTTTCATGTAACTATGCGTGCATAAATACTTATCATATAGAAAAAGAACTAATCGCGTCATCGTACAGAACAGGACTTTATGTACATGCTGGCATAAAGAAACTGCGCACTATCTACTCAATTATTTAGACCTTGGGGGGACATGACGACGGTGTTAATTATAATTACCCAGAACTGCACCAGGTATAGCTATAAATAAAAGGAATTACTGAAACTAGCGTAGGAATTTCATATTTGCACAAAGTTTAGTTACATATCACATGCATGAATAACGAAAACACTTTTCATTGCCGCGTCCCCTCTCAATCTCGCCACGTGTCTGTTAGTAGCACGCCTGCGGCTGCTTCCTTCCAAACAAGCTTCGCGATCATGTACTACCTCATGAAACATGACACATGCATGATGCAGTGAAAAAGCATATGGCGTTTAGCACTCTTAAGGTACTCTATTCTAAGCACACCAACGTGACCGCGCAAGATTGACACAACTTACCAGACTTCTTTCTACTCGAATGAAATAATTACGTCGTCACATCAAGAAACAGTTTCAAGTAAATATTAAATGTCATAAAACGCGCCATTAAAACATGGTGTGCTATTAACAAAAGAACTCATTCCTTGGGGGCGAGTGAACCTGTCGGCGCCCCGTGCACTCCGGCTCAAGGTGATAAGTACGTGTGCAGCTGCATATGTCTTTTTTTTCCTTGAGCAATTATCAGCCTAGTAACCTGAAGTTCAGGTGAATGAACGCAGTAACTTGCATGCTATTAAGTGCATTGAGTGGCAGTGCCTATCGACACCCAGACTTTGCGCTTTACTACAGTGGCCCAATGCCTGTTAGCCAGTTTCCGAATGCGGCATTTATGCGCGAGAAACCTATCGAGGCTAATTTAATATTTTTATGCTACTACGCGGATCCAGCAGTGACGCAGCTGGTCAATACATGCTGCTTGTGCAGTGCACAGGCTTGAAGCAGCCGCCGGTAGCTGCGGCAGCTGGACAGCTGCGGTAGGCACGGGCAAGCGGAACCTGTTTTGCCTACCATGCGAAAGTCGCTGCTGACATCAGCGCCACCGCATCTTCGTGACGTCGCGGGGTGAAGGAGGTCCATAGACCAATTTTTGGGAGGCTCTGCAGGTTTAGGCGGAGCCTAACTTATCAATCCAAAATGAGACAATTGTATGTGGTGCACAAAGCATGTACAAAGGTGTAACTTCCACACTGACATCGACCGCCGCTGTGGCTGAGTTGTTAAGGCGCTCGTCTGGTTGCCTTAAGACGCAGGTTCGTCCCCGGCCGCTGCGGTCGAGTTTTGACGGAGGCGAAATTCTAGTGGCCCGTGTAAATGCCCATAAACCAACCAAACCAGATTTCCCTCCTAGACATTACAGTCCATTTACCGTAACTGCTACCTAGACGCAGACCACGCGGCGCCCGTGTGAGCGAAAGAGGTACCTTAATAAACTTGGTGTGGCCTAAATTATTACTGTGCCCTCCTCCTCCTCGTAATGTACCCTCCTCCTCGTAATGTACGCCACTGCCCCAAAAGATGGCGTGGCTCCTTCGTTCACTTTCACCACCTGTCCCCCGCGACGCGGCGATCACTTCCCCTCGTTTCACTCCCATTCCCATTCTTACCCGCCGCGGTGACTCAGTGGTTACTGCGCTCGACTACTGATCCAGAGTTCCCTGGTTCGAACCCGACCGCGGCGGCTGCGTTTGTATGGAGGCGAAACGATAAGGCGCCCGTGTGCTGTGCGATGTCAATGCACGTCAAAGATCCCCAAGTGGTCGAAATTTTTCTGGACCCCACCACTACGACACCTCTTTCTTCCTTTCATCGTTCACTCCCTCCTTCATCCTTTCCCTTACGGCGCAGTTCAGGTGGTGGCGGTAGTGGTTTTTTTTATTAAAATAATAGTAAAAAGGAAGGAAAAGATTTTTGCTAGCCCCGGCATCTTCCATCGATACTGCAGTACCTGAGCTGGGGCAGCGGAAATAAAGGATAGCAGGCTGAATAGAGAAATGAAATCAAACAGGTGAGGGGACAGGAAGAGAGGATAGGGGAGAAGTAATAAGTACAAATTATTTACACAACAAGAAATGTGTCCAGGTTGTGCGGTTGATTAGTTCTTTTTAGAGGAATTAAAACAAACGCGCACAGTCCTGTGTTGGCTACAGCTGAAGTGGGGCGTCCAGTTATTAATCGTTTGAGGTAGAACTCGCGGAGCATTCGGTCACTGCTTGTAACTACCTGACGGAGAACCGACGGGACGTCAAGCTCGTGTGTTCCAGGAATGCACAGAGGCTTACTAAAGTTCGCTCACGAGTGCGCGCACTGCTCTCCGGCCACAATAGCGTCTTAATGGAGTCCGGTAGTATGCCTTGCGCCCTAAAGGCCGCGAGCATATCGCGACGAGCATCGGCGAACGCGGCACAGTGAATGAGCAGGTGTTCTAGTGTTTCCATTGCACCGCATCCGTCACACACATCACTCGTCGCGATTCCGTGACGCACCCGTCGTTCCCCGGACCACACGCAGCCAATGCGCGCGCGGAGGATCATTGCACATTGTGACTGTAATTCCGCGACAGCCGGTGATACTGTTGATGCGCTCACCTCCTGCGATGCGTGGGTCCGGGTGCTCCTTTCGGAGATGGTCGTGGATGGCCGCACGCACGTCCTCCAGCGCAAGGGGCAGATCGCGGGCAGGTAGTTGGTGTGCAGCGGTCGCGAGGTCGTCAGCTTCATCGTTGCCAGCGATGCCGCAGTGACCGGGTACCCACTGTGCACGCACGGCACATCCTCTCTGCGCGAGGCGCTCGATGCGCGAGCGAATTTCCCGCACTAGTGGAGTACTGCGGCCGTCAGATTGCAGGCGGCTGAGGGCGGCGCGGGAGTCGCAGAGCAGAGCACTCCTGGGCGGCGGAGGGCCGAGGGTGAGCAGCAGGTCCAGCCCGAGCCGGATCCCTGTCAACTCCGCCGTGGTGGAGGAGCCCAGGAAGGTTGCGTGTTGCTGCCTGTGCAGTCGCAGGGCGGGGATGGTAGCCGCCACTGCAAGGGAGCATCTGTCGCACGCCACTGAGCCATCGGTGTACCCGAGGAGATGGTCCTGGAGCTCGTGTTGTATGACGGCTCTGGCCAGCTGCTGCACAGCACAGAGGGCTGTGCTTCGCTTTCCCGCAATGCCAACGATCTCTCGCTGTACCTCCGAGGCAACAGGCCAGGGCGCGCAGGAGCCGTAGGGGGGTGGGCTTTGTGTCAATTGCTCATACTCGATCAGCGCCGCGCCCATTCGTGAGCGCGGGTGCGAGCGCATACGCTGCAGCAGCGAGCCGCCGTCCGGTGCGCGGTGAAGCCGGTCGATGTGATTCAGTGCCCTGCGCGTTGCTTGGAGCTCAAGCGGCCACGTTCCTGCCTCGGCGAACATTGCGGAACACTACGAGTTTTTGGGCAGGCCTAGGCACACGCGCAGGGACTTGCGGTGCTGGAGCTCGAGTTTCTTCCTGCACGGCTTGCGCGGTTCAGGTGACCGCCGATATATCAGACAGATACTGCATCATTTCCTTTCACCAAAAATTAATTAGTAATAAAATTTGCCCTCCTCTGCCCACATCCCAATGAACATGCCTTCCGAAGAGGGGAAGATAAATGCACGCGCTGTGTCCCCTTTTCCACTCCTAAAAAGAATCACAACTGGCATGACGTCAGCGCTTCCCGCTCGTCTCGTTCGAGCGCAGTGGGGCCTTGCGGGCACGCAGGAATCACGCGTTGAGCGGCGAACAACGCAGCGCACATCCAAAGCGCGTTCACTACGGCGGCCTAAAGGACCTCAAGACCTGGGAGGACTGGGACACCCTGCTGCGCTCAAAGGACCCGGCCGTGCAGACAATCGCCACCGGCCGGGCTGCCAGTGTTATGGACCTTAGGGACATAAACACTTGAGTGCAGTGGGGTCGTGCGGAGACCCAGGGGCGTGCCCCGACTTCCTCTCCAACAATAAAGTTTCTCTCTCTCTCTCTCTACGAAGCTTGCGGCTTGCTGCTAGTTCATTCGGCGCGAAAGCTATGCTGGCGTTCGTGGCATCGGGTTTCTCGAGAATGATGTGCCGAGGAACTACGACTGCAATTTTAGTCCCGCGCGTTTCGGCAAGGCGCCTGGCAGCACTTCTACGTGGTTTGCCGCTCCGCGCGAACGTTTCACCGTACGTAAGGAGAAACGCTAAGGAGCCTGTGCGCTGTGCGATGCCAGTGCACGTCCAAGATCCCCGGTTGGTCTAAATTATTCCGGGGCCCTCCACTACGGAACCTCTTTCTTCCTTTCTTCTTTCACTCCCTCCTTTACCCCTTCCCTTACGGCGCAGTTCAGTTGTCCAACGATATATGAGACAGATACTGAATAATAATAAATGTTTTTGAGGGAAAGTAAACGGCGCAGTATCTGTCTCAGATATCGTTGGACACCTGAACCGCGCCGTAAGGAAAGGGATGAGGAGGAAGTGGAAAAACAAAGGAAGAAAGAGGTGCAGTAGTGGAGGGCTCCGGAATAATTTCGACCACCTGGGGATCTCGTCGTTCGCATCGCAGAGGATTCGCCGGAAGTTATCGCGCTGCAGTAGACGTACGTACGTTCACATGATGGGGAGCCCCAGATGCGGCTACCTGGCTACATTGGCTACCACTCAGCCACCACGTGCGAGGAACCCACCTGTGCCGCAGTGCCCTGTTGTGACACATGTCATCGCCCCGGGAAATCAATGTGCGCGATATACGTGCGGCAGGACGTTCAGCACACCCTCGTCGGCTCGGCGGCGGCGACATCTGATGCCCAGGAGTGTGTCGTGGTGGCAGTGCGCGTCGATGGTGTTGACACGTCGGTGGCCAGTGTTTATGTGCGTCCAGCTGTCGCGTGGAACTCGCTGTGTTTTCGTGCTGTGTCCGTGCTGTGCCCCGCGCCAAATTATCTGTGGTGATTTTAACGCCCACCATAGTGTGTGGGGCAGTGCGCGCCACTCCGCGCGTGGAGACGACCTGCAAAACGCAGTAACGCAGCTGGGACTCACCCCCTTGAACACCGGCGAGCCCTCCTTTCGACGACGCGGAACAACCGGCTCCTGCATCGACGTTGCCTTCGCATCCAGAGGCATCGAGGCGACATGGCGCCGATCACCATCTCTCTGAGGCTCGGATCATTACTCCATCCTAATCGAACCCACTGCGTTGGAGGCGCGCCCCAAACGTGCCTACTCCATTACCAACTGGAGTGCGTTAAGGCGGGCGGTCGACGAGGCGGCGGCCACTGGCGCAGATTTCTTTTCAAGTCTAGTCCGAAGCGCTCTCGCAGCCACCCAACGAGCAGAGGTAAGGGCAGGGCAGCCCACACCTGATATGAAGCTGCTCAATCTGCGCGAGAAGAGAGATCGCGCAGAGCGACGGGTGCGACGGACGGACAGAGCCGCCGACTGGCTGTCTACAACCGCTTGGACGCAGCAGCGCGCCGCCACGCCAACAAGCTATACCGCCGGCAGTGGGCTTCACTATGCCAAAGGATGGAGGAAGATGTCAGCTCGCGGAGGCTGTTTGACAACCTGCGGCGCATCACCGAATCACAGGCAAACAGTCAACCGCTGTACACCGTCGCAATGTCCAGCGGGCTCAGCTTTGAAGAGCTGGCAGAGCGGTTTGCCGATAGTTTCGCGCCGCCCAGACCCGCAAACGCAGCTAACATCGCTGCTCCTGAAATCCCCAGAAGCGACGCTAGCCGATCGCCCATAGCCTCGGAAGGTCTATGTGATGCGCCGTTCACCGCGACGGAACTGAACATTGCTCTGCAGCGCTGCCGCCGCAGCTGGGCGCCCGGACCGGACGGGGTGATATACCTGATGCTGCGAAACGTGGATGCGCAGCAACTACAGACCCTCGTGCAGCAGATCAACCTGGTGTGGGAACGCGGGTAGCTACCGAAGGATTGGCGAACCGCGGTCCTTTGTCCCATCCGAAAGGCAGGGCGCCCACCTACGGAGCTGAGCGGATACCGGCCAGTTGGCATTAACATCGGCGCCAGGTAAGCTCATGGAGCATGTGGCGTTGCAGCCTCTGAACGAACGGGCTGCGGGGGCTGATTTGTTTGACGAGCGGCAGACGGGTTTCCGTGGGATGCGGTGCACGGCTGATTCTATATCGGGCGTTGTTACATCGCTGGAGCATGCCAGGGCGGCAGGCCAGGTTGCACTGCTGCTACTACTGGATGTCTCGGGCGCTTTTGACAACGTTCACCGCGCACCAATTCTCGCGGTGCTTGAGGGGGCCGGTGTGAGCGGGCGCCTTTTTCGATACGTTCATGACTTCCTGAGCGGGCGCACCATGCGCGTACGAGTAGGGGCGTACGAGCTTGCGCGGCCTTGGCCTCTGGCTGAGCGCTGGCAAATCGGTGGCCATGGCCTGCGTTTCGCGCTAGCGCTCGCACCTTGCGCCACTGTCAATGGACGGGGCTCCGAATCCTTGGCGTAAATAGGTGCCGTAGCTTGGTCTAGACATCGACTGGCGCCTTTCCTTCTGCCCCGCGGCGACCAAGGCCTGTCTGCAGATGAAGAGGATCACCGCCGCCGTGCACAAGCTCACCGCTCGAGGCCAGGGCATCTCCCAGCCATCCGCGCTGCGGCTATACAATGCCGCAGCTTTGGGGGCGGTGCTCTATGCGCTGCCGCTCGTCACGGTCCGCAAGCAGTGCTGGAAGAAACTCGAGCTCCAGCACCGCGAATCCCTGCGCGTGTGCCTAGGCCTGCCCAAAAACTCAGAGTGCGCCGCAACGTTGGCCGAGGCAGGAGCGTGGCCACTTGAGCTCCAACCAGCGCGCAGGGCACTGAATCACTTCGACCGGCTTCACCGGGCACCGGGCGGCGGCTCGCTGCTGCAGCGTATGCTCTCGCACCCGTGCTCATGAATAGGCGTGGTGCTTAAAAGAACGTCTTCTTGGGCGAGTTTGTCACAATTCACCTTTGGTACTAGGCGCGAACACACAGAACACAAGGAAGGAAACGGGACAAAGCGCCACTTACAACTGCCTTATTCGCAGGCACATCACACAATTTATACGCAAGGAACAGAATCAAATGAGGATCGATGAGCAAGTGCACTGGTAAAAAATTTCTTTTCCGCCTTATATAAAGATACGGATGGAATAACTGACGCACATGTTTCCGTTCTCTCCGATAAAAACGGCTTCAATTAATTCCCGACCTTTGGTATCTTTACTGGAGGCTAGAATCCTCGCACCACACCCTACGGCTCCTGCGCGCCCTGGCCTGCTGCCTCGGAGGTACAGCGAGAGATCGTCGGCATCGCGGGAAAGCGGAACACACCCCTCTGCGCTGTGCAGCAGCTGGCCAGGGCCGTCATACACGAGGAGCTGCAGGAACATCTCCTCGTGTACACCGACGGCTCAGTGGCCCGCGACAGCTGCTCCCTTGCTGCGGCGGCTACCATCCCCGCCCTGCGACTACACAGCCAGCAACACGCAACCTTCCTGGGCTCCTCCACAACGACGGAGTTGATTGGGATCCGGCTCGTTCTGGACCTGCTGCTCACCCTCGGCACTCCGCCGCCTAGGAGTGCTCTGCTGTGCGACTCCCGCGCACCCTCAACCGCCTGCAATCTAACGGCCGCGGTACTGCACTGGTGCGGGAAATTAGCTCGCGCCTCGAGCAGAGAGGATGTGCCGTGCGTGCACAGTGGGTGCCCGATCACTGCGGCATCATCGGCAACAAAGCTGACGACCTCGCGACCGCTGCACACCAACTACCTGCCCGCGATCTGCCCCTTGCGCTGGAGGACATGCGTGCGGCCACCTGCGACCATCTCCGAAGGCAGCACCCCGACCTACGCATCGCAGGAGGTGAGCGCATCGACTGGATCACCGGCTGTCGCGGAATTACACAGTCACAATGTGCAATGATCCTCCGCGCGCGCATTGGCTGCGTGTGGCCCTGGGAACGAAGGGTGCGTCACGGAATCGCGACGAGTGATGTGTGTGACGGATGCGGTGCGGTGGAAACACTAGAGCACCTGCTCCTTCACTGTGCCGCGTTCGCCGATGCTCGTCGCGATATGCTCGCGGCCTATAGGGCGCAGGACATACTACCAGACTCCATGAAGACGCTATTGTGGCCGCAGGACAGTGCGCGCACTCGTGAGCGAATATTGGTGACGCTCTGTGCATTGCTCGAACACACGGGCTTGACGTGCCGTCTGTTCTCCGTCAGGTAGTTACACGCAGTGACCGAATGCTCCGCGAGTTCTACCTTGCACTACTAAATAATTGGACGCCCTACTTCAGTTATAGCAAACACAGTGCTGTGCGCGTGTGTGATTTAATTCCTCTATAATGAACTAATCACGCGCACAACCTGGACACATTTCTTATTGTGTAAATAGTTTGTACATATTACTTCTCCCCATATCCTCTCTTCCTTTCCCCTCACCTCTTTCATTTCATTTCTCCATTCTGCCTGCTATCCTTTATTTACGCGGCCCCAGCTCAGGTACATCAGTATCGATGGCAGATGCCGGGGCTAGCAAAAATCTTTTCCTTCCTTTTTACTATTATTTTAATAAACAACCACCACCGCAATCGCCACTGGCGTTGGCAGCCATTGTTCACTAAGAAAATCACGAAAAGAAGCTGGCAACCGAGTTTCAGAATGCAATTTGTTTAGAATAATTGCAGTTTAGCATGCGCTATGCTCGAAAATTGAAGCCACCTGTGGATTTGCCAAAACCTGAATTGGCATTTTTACCCATCGCAAGCTTCGCCACTTGCTCTCCTTGCTGGTCCGCCTGGGGTGCCGTCCGTCCGCTGGTGGTGGTATCGGTTCACCGCTCAGGCTTCTTTTCACCTCACGTACTAATCTTCCGCCTTTTACTAAAGATTGCCGTGGGAGGGGGTACTCCAATAAGCCTATAGGCCAAATTTTGACAGGCTCTGTCCGTTTGGGAGGAGCCTAACTTATGAACCCAAAATAAGACAATTGTATGTGGTGCATAAAGCACGTGCGAAGGTGTAACGTTCACGACGCGGGTTCGTCCCCGGCCGCTGTGGTCGAATTTTGAAGGAGGCGAAATTCTAGTGGCCCGTGGAAATGCCCATAAACCAACCAAGCCAGGGCGCCCGTGTGAGCGAAAGAGGTGCCGTAATAAACTTGGGGTGGTCGAAATTATTCCGGTGCCCTCCGCTATTAATGCGACAGCGTTAAGGAGATCCCGTAGCAAAAATCCGCTGTCGGCGTTGGCGGCGTTGGCCGTGAGCGAAAAACCCTCCTCCTCGTAATGTACGCCACTGCCCCAAAAGATAGTGTGGCTCCTTCGTTCACTTTCACCCCCTGTCCCCCGCGACGCGGCGAGCACTTCCCCGCGTTCCTCTCCTATTCGCATTCTTACCCGCCGCGGCGGCTTAGTGGTTAAGGCGCTCGGCTACTGATCCGGAGTTTCCGGGTTCGAAGCCGACCGCGGCGGCTGCGTTTTTATGGAGGAAAAACGCTAAGGCGCCCGTGTGCTGTGCGATGTCAGTGCACGTTAAAGATCCCCAGGTGGTCGAAATTTTTCCGGAGCCCTCCACTACGGCACCTCCTTCCTTTCTTCTTTCACTCCCTCTCTTATCCCTTCCCTAACGGCGCGGTTCAGGTGTCAAACGATATATGAGACAGATACTGCGCCATTTCCTTTCCCCAAAATACCAATTATTATTATTATTATTATTCACATCCAAAGAGCGTTCATCACAAAGCTTGCGGCTTGCTGCCCGTTCGTTTGGAGCGGGAGCTATGCTGGCGTTCGTGGCATCGGGTTTCTCGAGAATGTTGTGCCGATGAACTACGACTGTAACTTTAGTCCCGCGCGTTTCGGCAAGGCGCCTGGCAGCGCTTCTACATGGTTTACGCTCCGCACGTACGTTTCACCGTACCTAGCAGAGCGAATTGTCCAACGGGCAAGGCGTCATGCCGAACGGGCCATGGCGTCCCGCGGACGCCGTCGCACTACAGCAACGCGCTGTCGCGTTCCAGTATTAAAGGAGAAGCTTAAGTGCCCTCCACTTTTTTTCTTTCCCTCCTCATTTCACACTCTTCCCTTCCTTCACAGCGCGATGAGGCGTCCACTGAGAAGTGACGCAGTTGTTGCGCCTACCCTTTTTTCAAAACTAATTTTCGTTTTTTCTTCAGCTCTGCATTTCATTTGGCCGTGTATCTCGCCCTTGAGAGCTGCTTTTCTCGCATGGTGGAATTGGCGTATCGTTCAGGGGCCGTATTCTACAATGGTCAGTTCTCTTTGCGTGATGAGAGGATCAGGCGAGAGCCGCAGGCGAACATTAATAGAAATCACAACGCAACGGGCTCCACTCGTCGACGGTGGCGAATTAGTTTATAAAAAAACGAAAATAAATATTCGAAATGACAAATCAAATAAAGAAAATTATGAGGGCATTCAGGAGGAGGAGGAAAAACATTTATTCAGAGCACAAAAACTGGGTGGGTTCAGTACGAGAACCCATTGGTCGTTAGTCTGCTTACGTGGAGGAATGCGAAAGCATGTGTTTGGAGGAACGGAGAGGACGCAGTAGCGCTCAGATCTAGACACATCGGTGGACACCGCAACCACGTCTAAAAGCATGCAACTGAAGCCGCATGTGTGATTGTAAATGAAATTGAAATTGGTTTTTGGGCAAAGGAAATGGAGCAATAACTGCCTTGCATAGCGGCTGACACCTGAACCGGGCCTTAAGGGAAGGGAGAAAGAAGGGATTGCAAGAACAAATGAAGAGGAGCCGTAGTGGAGGGCTCCGGAATAATTTCTACCACCTGGGGATATTTAACGTGCACAAATGTGTGATCGGTCCGAGCTCTTGTGACCTGCCGCGGTGGCTCAGTGGTTAGGACGCTCGAATACTAATCTGGAGTTCCCGGTTTCGAACTCGACCGCGGCAGTTGCGTTTTTCTGGAGGAGAAACGCTAAGGTGCCTGTGTGCTGTGCAATACCAGTGCACGTTGAGGATCCCCGGGTGGTCTAAATTATTCCGGAGCCCTTCACTACGGAATCTCTTCCTTTGTTCTTTCACTCCCTCCTTTATCCCTTCCCTTGCGGCTTGGTTCAGGTGCCGAACTATTTATGAGACAGATACTGAATAATAATAATTGGCTTTGGGGGAAAGGAAATTGCGCAGAATCTGTCTCATATATCGTTGGACACCTGAACCGCGCCGAAATGGAAGGAATAAGGAGGGGGTGGAAGAAAGAGGTGCCGTAGTGGAGGGCTCCAGAATAATTTCGACCACCTGGGCATCTTTAACGTGCACTGACAACGCACAGGACACGGGCGCCTTAGCGCTTTTTCGTTCATAAAAACGCAGCCACCGCGGTCGGGTTCGAACACTGCGCCATTTCCTTTCCCCCAAAACAAATTATTATTATTATTATTATTAATATTATTATTATTACTATTATTATTATTATTATTATTAACACCTGTCGCAAGTCTCAAAAAGCATGCAAATAAAGGTGCATATATGTTGTTGGTCCGAACCCCTATCGCAAGCTCGCCTCCAACTTACTAAAACTTGTAAGCTGCATGCAAACAGAAATGCTATGACAGACCAAGAATGTTTCTTGGCGAAAGTTGCTCAGAATTTCGTTGTATATATTCGGGAGCAATGCGGACAACTAGTGATGACATCGTTGGCATTTACTCGGCACCAGCGATGTCGTATATTGTATATTGAACACCCTGTAGAATATATGATACGGGTCTCAATTGGACTTATTTTTGGAAATGTGGCGGTGTGCTTGAAGGTTGCTTCACATCAGCCACCGGTTGGCCCGGTATTGCACTGCCTCCTTGATCGGCTTGGGTCATTATACTGAGCGTCTTTTCTATCCTGTCTTTCTATCCCATCTTTGAACTCTTCTACTATCTGCACGTGGTAGCGATTGTCGCTCGGCTTGAGCCAGTGGGCAGGTGTGTGCACTTTCCTTTTCTTTCTTCCTGGCAACAACAGACAGAGATGCGCGTCAGTTAGATCTGATCTGATAGAGGATCAGAATATCTGATACGGGTCCGATTTGAACCCAACACATTGGACTTATATTTGGAAATGTGGCGGTGTGCTTGAAGGTTGCTTCACTTCCGCCACCGGTTGGCCCGGTATTGCACTACCTCCGGGATCGGCCTGGGTCTTTATACCGCGCGTCTTTTCTATCCTATCTTTAAACTCTCCTACTATCAGCACGTGGTATCGATTGTGGCTCGGCTAGAGCTACTGGGCAGGCCTGTGCACTTTCCTTTTCATTCTTCCTTTAATAATAATTGGCTTTGGGGGAAAGGAAATGGCGCAATATCTGTCTCGTATATCGTTAGATACCTGAACGGCACCGTAAGGGAAGGGATAAAGCAGGGAGCGAAAGAAGAGGTGCCGTAGTGGAGGGCTCCGGAATAATTTCGACCACCTGGGGATCTTTAACGTGCAGTGCCATCGCACACCACACGGGCACCTCAGCGTTTTGCCTCCATGAAAACGCAGCCGCCACGGTCGGGTTCGAACCCTGGAATAATAATAATAATAATTGGTTTTTGGGGGAAGGGAAATGGCTCAGTATCTGTCTCATATTGTTGGACACCTGAACAGCGCCGTAAGGGAAGGGAAAGGAGGGAGTGAAAGAAGAAAGGAAGAGAGAGGTGCCGTAGTGGAGGGCTTCGGAACAATTTCGACCACCTGGGAACCACAGGCGAACCGTCAACCGCTGGCCGCCCTCGCAATCTCCAGCGGGCTCAGCTTTGTAGAATTGGCAGAGCGGTTTGCCGATCGGTTCGCGCCGCCCAGCCCCGCAAACACCGCTAACATAGCTGCTCCTGAGAGCCCCAAAAGCGACGCCAGTCCCTCGCCCGTCGCCTCGGAAGGTCCATGTGATGCGCCGTTCACCGCGGCGGAATTGAACAATGCGCTGTAGCGTTGCCGCCGCCGCTCGGCGCCCGGACCGGACGGGGTGACGTACCAGATACTGCGAAACCTGGATGCGCAGCAACGACAGATCCTCCTGCAGCAGATCAACCTGGTGTGGGAACGCGGGGAGCTACCGGAGGATTGGCGAACCGCCTTCGTTTGTCCCATCCGAAAGACAGGGCGCCCACCTACGGAGCTGAGCGGATACCGGCCAGTGGCATTAACATCGGCGGTAGGTAAGCTCATAGAGCATATGGCGTTGCAGCGTCTGAACGAGCGGGCTGCGGAGGCTGATTTGTTTGACGAGCGGCAGACGGGTTTCCGTGGGATGCGGTGCACGGATTATTCTATATCGGGCGTTGTTACAGCGCTGGAGCATGCCAGGGCGGCAGGCCAGGTTGCGCTGCTGCTGCTACTGGACGTCTCGGGCGCTTTTTAAAACGTTCACCGCGCACCAATTCTTGCGGTGCTTGAGGGGGCTGGTGTGAGCGGGCGCCTTTTGCGATACGTTCATAGCTTCCTGAGCGGGCGCACCATGCGCGTACGAGTGGGGGGTAAGCTCTCCAAGCCTCGCCCGGTCGACATGGGCATGCCGCGGAGCTCTGTCCTATCACCATTTCTGTTTAATGTGGCCATGTCGGTGGTGCCGGCCTCCCTCCCCACGAGCGGGCGACACCATGTGTACATGTCCATATATGCAGACGACATAGCTCTGTGGTGTCGGGGACCACCGGGCGAGGCATTCCGCGTGCGGGGGTGCCTTCAGGGAGCCCTGACCGCAATCGATGCCAGCTTGCGCGGCCTTGGTCTGTCGCTGAGAGCGGACAAATCGGTGGCCATGGCCTCCGTTTCGCGCTCGCGCGCGCACCTTGCGCCACTGTCACTGGACGGGACTCCAATTTCTTGGCGTAAATCGGTGCGGTACCTTGGCCTGGACATCGACTGGCGCCTTTCCTTCCGCCCCGCGGCGACCAAGGCCTGTCTGCAGATGAAGAGGATCACCGCCGCCGTGCAAAAGCTCACCGCTCGAGGCCAGGACATCTCCCAGCAAGCCGCGCTGCGTCTATACAATGCCGCAGCTTTGGGGGCGGTGCTCTATGCGCTGCCGCTCGTCACGGTGCGCAAGCCGTGCTGGAAGAAGCTCGAGCTTCAGCACCGCAAGTCCCTGCGCTTGTGCCTAGGCCTGCCCAAAAACTCGCAGTGCGGCGCAACGTTGGCCGAGGCAGGAGCGTGGCCCCTTGAGCTCCAAGCAGCGCGCAGGGCACTGAATCACATTGACCGGCTTCAGCGCGCACCGGACGGCGGCTCGCTGCTGCAGCGTATGCGCTCGCACCCGCGCTCACGAATAAGCGTGGCGCTGCTCGAGTATGAGTAATTGACCCAAGGCCCACCCCCCTACGGCTCCTGCGCGCCCTGGGCTGCTGCCTCGGAGGTACAGCGAGAGATCGTCGGCATTGCGGGAAAGCAGAGCACACCCCTCTGTGCTGTGCAGCAGCTGGCCAGAGCCGGATGCGGTGCAGTGGAAACACTAGAACACCTGCTCCTTCACTGTGCCGCGTTCGCCGATGCTCGTCGCGATATGCTCGCGGCCTATAGGGCGCAGGGCATACTACCAGACTCCATCAAGACGCTATTGTGCCGCAGGGCAGTGCGCGCACTCGTGAGCGAACTTTGGTGAGCCTCTGTGCATTCCTCGAACACACGGGCTTGACGTCCCGTCTGTTCTCCGTCAGGTAGTTACACACAGTGACCGAACGCTCCGCGAGTTCTACCTTGAACGATTTATAACTGGACGCCCCACTCCAGTTCTAGCGAACACAGTGCTGTGCGCATGTGTGATTTAATTACTCTAAAATGATCTACTCACGCGCACAACATTGACACATTTCTTATTGTGTAAATAGTTTGTACATATTACTTCACCCCCTGTCCTCTATTCCTGTCCCCTCCCCTCTTTCATTTCATTTCTCCATTCTGCCTGCTGTCCTTTATTTCCGCTGCCCCAGCTCAGGTGCTTCAGTATCGATGGCAGATGCCGGGGCTAGCAAAAATCTTTTCCTTCCTTTTTACTATTATTTTATAATAAAACCTCTACCACCACCACCTTTAACGTGCACTGACATCGAACAGCACACGGTCACCTTAGCGTTTTTCCTCCATAAAAACGCAGCCGCCGCGGTCGGGTTCAAACCCGGGAACTCCGGATCAGTAGCCGAGCGCCCTAACTACTGAGCCACCGCGGCGGGGTCATTCTTCCTTTTCATTCTTTGTTTGCCATTCAGTTGCGTAACTAAATTCCTTTGTATGCTAAGAAAAGTGACATTCGTTGCTTGCTGCTGCTCCCTTGCCCACGGGTGTTTTTGAGCGTGTTGACTAAATGCTTCAATAGCTGTCTTTTGCTATTTTCGGGAGATGTGGAAGTAAATCCAGGTCCTTTTCACACGCGCACTAAAATAATCGGCGGTGATTCATGCGCAGACACATCGATCGAGGAGAGTAACCCTGCCGCTAATGTCGTATTAACACAATTGGACTAAAACATGGAAATACTCCGTATCTTGAAGGAATTACAGGCACAGTAAATCGCGCTGTCAGCCAGTAACGATGATATAAAGAAAACCATGGAAGAACTACGGAGCGGACAGCAAGGTATTAATTCAACCTTCGCCAGTATGAATTCCAGGCTTACGACAGTTGAACACTTACTTGAAGCAATTGACGAAGCAAAACAGGATTTCGAATGCACTGCTCTTGATATTCCCAAACAAAATCAACTGCTGCAGGCACGAATTCATGAATTAGAAGACCAGAGTCGTAGAAATAATCTACTTTTTCATGGTAACGCCGATGAGAATGACCATGACATATGGAATGAAACGGAAGAAAACTTGTAAACGTCCTGTCAAAATATGTTGACCCCGAACTCTCGCCAAATGACATAGATAGGGCCCAGCGATTAGGGCAGTACTCTGATTCTGGATGCCGTCCAGTGATTGTGAAGTTCAACAACTTCAATACCAGAGAAAAAATTCTGAAGTGTAAAAAAGACTTAAAAGAAGAAGACATTCAAGTGACCGAAGATTACTCGTATGCTACACGCCAAACACGCAAAAAACTGATTGGCTCCGCCAAGTCACTGCCCGGCTCCCCATCTTTTAAGCTAAAATACAATAAGTTGGTTGTGAATGACAGATCCTACATGTATGACCTTGTAAACGATAGAACATTTCAGATTACCGCAGAACACGCCAAGCCGAAAACCCAGCACGCGCCTTCGTCTCTTTCCGCTGCATCTAGCACTTGTAAATCTGCCTAACGGTTACCGAGGGGAGGTGATCGTTGTCTAAGCGCAGCTCAAACATCAGTTTTATTGACTAATATCCGAAGTGTCGTCAAAAGAAGTACAGAACTCTCCTCTGCCATAAGTGCGTGCTCCGCTGACATCGTCGTCCTAACTGAAACTTGGCTGCATGAATACATACGTGATTCTGAAATATTTGATTCACCAAATAATTTCCACTTCTATCGTTGTGACAAGGAAGATCGGCAAAGTGGTGGCGTACTAATAGCAGTCAGTAAAAAAATAGTCATATTCTCTTCACATTACATCAAGCATCAAAATTATATGGGTATCTCTTCAACTAGGATACCAGAAAATAATCTTAGGTGCATGCTATCGACCGCCTAATGCATCTCCTACATTTGTTGCAGAGCTTCATGATACCATTAATGTTACATTAACGCTTTACTCGTCGTCATCGATCATTCTATTGGGTGATTTTAACTTTCCGGGCATCAATTGGTCCTCAGTGCAACCATCCTCCTCTTCGGTACTATGCAAGGAATTCACTAATTTATGCTCACTGTTTAATCTTACCCGAATTGTTACTCAGCCTACAAGAATTACTGAATTTACAACAGGTACATTAGACCTCGTACGAACAACATGCCAAGAACTGTGCTCAGAAATAACCTACATGCCCCAAGAAAGCGACAATTGTTTGCTCAATTTTTCTATCAACCTTCCCATACAAAAGTCGGTTTGTCACACTAAAATAATACGCATGTATCATCGCGCTCATTTCAACAAAGTTAATAATGAACTAAGTTCTTTCCTGGCCACTTTTTTCGACGAATTCGACTCGCGATCGGTGAACGCAAAGTGGCTCTTACTTCTCCCCCTATCCTCTCTTCCTGTCCCCTCACCTCCATCATTTCATTTCTCCATTCTGCCTGCTATCCTCTATTTCCGCTTCCCCAGCTCAGGTGCTTCAGTATCGATGGCAGATGCCGGGGCTAGCAAAAATTTTTTCCTTCCTTTTTACTATTATTTTTAATAAAACCACTACCACTACCACCACCACCTTATTCAAGAACAAAATCTTAGATCTCACCAGCCGTTTCATACCCACTCGCGTAATATCTTATCAGCAGCATGCGCCGTTGTATAACGCGTATCTTAAGCGCTTGTCTAACCGTAAGAAACGCTTCTTCCGTTCAGCTAAAGAATCACGCACTGAACATCATTGGTCCCGTTATCTCTCTGCAGCTTACACTTACAATTCTGCGGTCAAGAACGCTAAAGCCAATTACCAGAATAGCACTCTACCGGGTATGTTGCTCAATAACTCAAGAAAATTTTAGAGCGTCATTAACCCCACTGAAACGTCTAGAATAATAGTAAGGAATTCATGTGACGAACCTATATCTGATACTGCCTGTGGAAATGTACTGAATAATGTATTTTAGAGCTTTTTTCAAGTGGTGAAACTACGGATTTTCTTCAACTGTCTCATAATAACTTCCTCCAAATGTACCCTGTCGTCATCTATCCTGACGGTATAGTGAAAATAACTGACAATCTTAAGATATCCTCGAGTGCTGGTGTTGATTGCATTACTACAAATTGCCTGAAAAGTACTAAAATGTATTCATCGCTTGCCTTAACTAAAATATTTCAGCAATCTTTGGAAAACGGTGAACTACCGGCCGATTAGAAGATAGGTAAGGTGGTTCCTATGCATAAATCTGGTGATAAACATTCGCCTTTTAACTACCGGCCCATATCTATTACCAGCATACCATGCAAAATCTTAGAGCACATATTCTTTTCACATATTGTCACTTTCCTTGAATCAAACTCGTTTTTCCATCATTCTCAGCACGGTTTTAGGAAATCCTATTCATGCGAAACACAGTTACTCTTATACACGCTCAAACTCCACGCAATTTTAAATTGCCGCTCGATCGCCGACTGCATCTTCCTAGATTTCGCGAAGGCATTTGATAAAGTTTCCCATCATCTTTTGTTACTAAAACTGCGCATGGTGGGATTAGACACTAACATTCTAAAATGGCTCGAAGTTTTTCTTACCCATCGTCAGCAATTTCTTGCCGTTAACAACGTTAATTCCACCGTTCACCCAATCCTTTCCGGTGTGCCCCAAGGCACCGTCTTGGGGCCCCTGCTTTTTCTTATATTTATCAACGACTTACCCAGTAACCTTTATTCTTCTGTACAACTTGTTGCCGATGACTGCGTCCTTTTTCAGGAAATAACAAATTATAGTGACAAGCGCATGATTCAGTCTGACCCTAATGCTATCTCAACATGGTGTAAAACTTGGAATATGACTTTAAATGCTGAAAAGTGGAAACTAATGCGCATTTCATACGTTAATAGTGAATTGCCCGTATATACTCTTAATTATGTGTTGCTTGATCCAGTTACAAGATATAAGTACCTCGGAATTCATATTACGTCGGACCTTAGCTGGCATGCGCACATTGAGCACATCACTAACAAAGCTAATCGCATGCTCGGATATCTGAGACGTAACTTTCACGCAGCCCCAGCTAACATCAAACTTCTACTCTATACGACACTCGTACGTTCACAACTAGATTATGCTTCATCAATCTGGGACCCTGGTGTTAAGAGTTTGAGCGACCTACTGGAGATGGTACAACACAAATCAGCGCGGTCTATTCTCTCTTACTTTCAGCGTACATCAAGCGTAACCGCTGTGAAAACTACCCTAGGCCTATCTTCACTTGCATCATGACGCAAACTGCACGCCTGTGCCTTTTTCACAAAATATTTCATCATGAGTCTATTCGCTACGCTTTACTTTTTCCCCTTTCATATATTTCACGCCGCACAGATCAAATAGATAAGGTAGTCATTTCTACATGCAAAACTAAAACATTCTCGGATTCTTTTATTCCTCGCACGTCATATGACTGGAACCACCTTCCTTCCTCAGTTGCCACAATTCCTGACCCTGTATTGTTTAGGTCTGCTGTTGCCGCTTCTATTGAATGATATATTGCGTTGATCACTTATTCTAACTTATCTATGTTGTGATAATTTATTGTTCTCTGCTGTTGTTTGTATTTTCAGTGTTATTATGTATTGCCCACTCCCCTCTGTAATGTTTTGCCCTGAGGGTAACATAAATAAATAACTAAAATAAAAATAAAACAACAGAACAAGAGAAGTCACATCAGTTGCAGATAACTGATACCTGAATTTATATCAGCTGCTGGTCCTTGCACTCAAGATATTACTTATTTTTGGAATATGGCGGAGTGCTAGACGCAGTCTGGCACCGGTCGGCCCGGTATTGCACTGCCTCCGGGATTGGCACGGGGCCTATGGGCCTATTAGCGCGGCGCCTTTTCTATCCATCTTACCCTCATAACCTTTAATCTCCTAGTTTAAGCACGCGGCACCGAGCGTGGCTCGGCTTCAGACAGTATGCAGTCCCGTGCTCTTTTCTTTTCCTATAGTTCCTCTCAGCAACATCAGTCAGCCAGTCAGTCAGGTAGCCGGTCAGTCTGTTGCTCAAACCAGCGTCGTGACTTCGGCAGACGCGGTTTTGACGCCAGGCGTCTTTTTTTCCACCATTATTGACGTCGTCGTTTTTCAGCTTATGAATTAACTCATTTTCTTATTTACCGTTAACTACCATTAATTGATATTACTATTTAATGACGTGACATCATTCTAACTTAAGGTATATAACACCGTTATTTATTATTCATTATAATTAAACTTTTACGTTAATTTCCTGTGATGCTACCTCGAATGTCAAAAAGGAGTCGTTGCCTGCAAGAGCAACAACTAAGAAAAAATTGGCAATGGCTTAGCTCGGCTTTGCCAGGATATACGTAGCGAAAGCTAAGGCATAGCATGGTTAGCCTTGGTTAATCTTGATTGCAAGTCCAGTATAGTCTGGTTGTCTAGCTATTTTGTTGGCGCATTAAAGACGGCACAACTGTGGTTGCGGCGCACGCGAGCTCTCATTTAAAATCCTCGGACATGTTATCAGGCATGGGACGCAGTTGGCGAGGTGAGCGCAACGACGAGGAACGCGGTGAGACGTCAAACCAAACGGCTGCGGCGGCGAGCACGCAAAGCACAGTAACCGTCTCACATATCTCGGTGGATACCCGAACCGCGCCTTAAAAGACGGGATAAAGGAGGGAGGGAAAGAAGAAAGAGAAAACTGAAAATTGAATGTTGCATTTTGACGAAACGCGCGGCGCTGCGCTGCGGCAGAACACCTGTTGCTCAGTGCTACTTGTGGCGCATGAGCAGTTGTGACTATATTCTTATCCACTGCATTTTATGCATAGCAAAAGCACTAGTCGCCATGAACCCATTATTCAGCTGCCAGGATTGCGTGAGCGGGAAATCGCATGAAGGACACGCGCCATCGCGGTGCAGCCATCAGTAGAGACAAAAATAAGCCATAGCAGAGATACGTCATTTTACTATTGCATTTTACTTCAATACGAAATGTGAAGATGGTGTGTAAAACTATGGCCGTGCTACTCATTGGCTCAAGGGCGCTCAAGCCGCACAAATCTACGCAAATTCCAAGGAATACATAACAACAACTAAGCGTGTGCAGAGAGGATCATCAGAAACAGGACAAATGCACCA
Organism: Amblyomma americanum; assembly: GCF_052857255.1. Taxonomy (NCBI): domain Eukaryota; kingdom Metazoa; phylum Arthropoda; class Arachnida; order Ixodida; family Ixodidae; genus Amblyomma; species Amblyomma americanum. Next base: position 187,121,064 of record NC_135498.1, on the reverse strand, counting down.
TCTGAGGGCGAAAATTTAAAACGCACAAAAGCACGTCAAATATATCATCGGATAGAACTGATGGAAACAGCGGCAAATGGCTCCCAAAGAAGCCCCCCCTCCCCCCCCCCCCCCCGCGAACTGCCATATGATGATGATGATAAACCTTTATTTGCCATCAGAATGGAGGCCCCCTACTCCCTACCTCCGGCACGCAGGCCGAGGGGCAGGGGCCGGGACCTCCGCGACTAGAGACAGGCAAGGAGCTTCTGACACCTCGCGGCAGCTATCGCCAGATGGACCGCTTTCTTCTGCACGACGGGGTCCGTGCTTTGCAGAAGGGTTTATCAGGCCTCTCTACTGTCTATGTTCTCTCAGAACCCTGGAGAATCCGCACATTCCCAAATCACATGGTTGAGGATCCCCCTCTCCCCACACTTCCTACACTTATCATCAATATCCTCATCTTTTAAGACATGTGATGCCCACACTGGGTGTATGAAATTTTTTGCCTGTAGTCTCCTCCAAGCCGTAGCCTCTGTGTTAGTGAGCTCTTTGTCCGGGGGAGGAAAGAGTCTCCTGTTTAGTTTGTAATTTTCCACAATTTTTGTGTAATTTATCAGTCTCTCGTCCAGTTCCTTGCTATCGTGTGATCCTGCCGCGGCTCGGAAGTAGAGATCTCGAGCCAGGGCGTTTGCCGCCTCGTTTCCTGGAACTGCCTCGTGGGCTGGTGTCCAAACGAGACTAATATTTCTATTTATTCTGCGTCCCTCTAGGATTCGCAGTGCTTCCTGAGTTATTCTGCCTCAGGCATAATTTTGGATAGCAATCTTGCTATCGCTAATTATGTATTGTGCCTCCGTTCCTACGCAAGCGAGCGCTATTGCAACTTCTTCAGCCGACTCTGGATTTCGACTGCGTATGGTTGCGGAAGAGACAGCTGTACCCCGGCCACTAACGACCGTTGCCACCGCTGCTCCCAGTTTCCCGCTAGCCGCATCCGTGTAGGCCACTGCTTTCTCATTCATTTCGCCGAAGCGTTTGGTGAGCGCCTCAGCTCTCTTTCCCCTCCTTGCTTTGTTCAATGTAGGGTGCATGTTTCTGGGTAAAGGATCTACCCTGATCTTTTCTCTGATGTCCCTTGGGATGTCCCGCTTTACTAGAATACCCCTGTCCGTCTGGAGTCCTACCATGCTTAGAATCGCCCTTCCTGTGTTTGATTGGCTTAATCTGTCATGCTGCGCCGTTCTCGTGGCTTCAGCAATCTCTCTCCATGTATTGTGAATACCCATGTCTAGGAGTCTTTCAGTGGGGGTGCTTATAGGCAGGCCCAAGGCCCGTTTGTAGCATCCCCTTATGATCGTGTCTAGTTTATCCCGTTCTGAGGCGCGGATCTTTAAGTAGGGTGTAGCATAGCTTATCCGGCCGATAACGTATGCTAGCACCAACTTGATCAAGCTTTTCTCTCTGAGCCCTCGTCCTTTGAGTGCTATTCTTCTAAATATCCCTATGGCTTGCGCCGCATATCCCTCGAGCTTCCCCGGGTTTCCCCGTTGTATCCGTCGCTTTGAATATGGAGTCCTAATATTCTAATCCTATCCACCATCGACACGGGTTGTCCTCCGACCGTGATGTTGAAGTTGTTACTCTGAGTCTCAAGTGCCTAGGATTATACATTAGAAGCGCGGATTTCTCTGATGAGCACGCTAGCCCTCTATTCGCTGCGTAGTTTACCACTACGTCCGCTGCCTTCTGTAGTTTATGCTCTATTTCGGCATTGCTGCCCTGATTGATCCAGATGTTTACATCATCAGCATACATACTAAAGTGTATGTTGCCAATCTTTTTGAGCTTTTCCGGGAGACCTCTCATAGCAAGGTTAAATAGAAGCGGGGATAAGACCGATCCTTGCGGGGTGCCCCTACTCCCTAGAGTAATTACCCCCGACTCTATGTCTTGATATCTGATTTTTGCTGTTCTATTTGTCAGAAAGTCCTTTATATAGTCATAGGTTTTTTGTCCTGCTCCTATCGCTTGGAGTTCCTCTAGGATCGCCTCGTGCTTTACATTGTCGAAAGCTTTTTTGAGGTCCAGCCCAAGAATTACTTTTGCATCCCTAGAACTGGAGTCTATGATGTCATGATTCAGTCGTAACATTACATCCTGAGTGCTTAGCTTTGGTCTGAATCCGACCATCTCATCAGGCCATAAGCTGTTATCCTCCATGTAGCGAGTTAATCTCGTTTGAACTACATGTTCCATCAACTTTCCTACGCATGAGGTTAGGGATATTGGCCGGAGGTTCTCCAGCTTGGGTGGCTTGCCCGGCTTTTGGATTAAAATTATGCTGGCCTCTTTCCATTGTTTGGGTAACTTTCCTTTTTCCCATACTTGTTGCATGTATTTTGTGAGAGCAATGGTAGACTCGTCATCTAAATTTCTAAGTATCTTATTTGTTATACCATCCGGCCCTGGGGCGGACTTTGTTTTAATTCTGATTAACTCCGCTCTAACCTCCGCCTCCGTTATGGGTGCGTCGAGCTCCTTTCTTACTACACCTTTATAAGCCGGCAAGTCAGAGCAAGTTATATTTCCTATATAGGTCTGTTCTATTTCCTTTGTGAAATCCTTGTCTTCCCCCTGGTAGGCATGTCTAGTTTTCTTTAGCTTAATGTTCGTTTGAGTTTTCGATTGAGTTGGGTCTAACAGGTGGCGTAGGATATTCCACGTCTTGGCTAGACTCATTCCTTTCTCCATATCATCGCATACGCCGCACCAATTATGTTCACATAGCTGCATGGCGTACCTCTCGATTTTTTTATTGTGTCTAGCTATCCTCCTTTTCAAATTCCGGTTCCACCTTTTTTTTTAAGCCTGCGTTCTAACCCGCGTTTTGCCTCCCACATGTGGAGTAGCTTGCTGTCGGCTATCGCTGGGGCGTCCTGTCCTTCTAAAGTTACTGTTGCCTTAGCTACATGCTTTTTAAGCTTGCTCGTCCAGCTTTCTATGTCAGTAATGTCTTCTGCCGGGATACCTTCCCGCATTTCCCTAAACCTTTCCCATTTCGTGATCTTCGCTTGCTGAGAGCGATCTTCCGAAAGTCCTGTTTCCAGGGTAGTTGCTATTATGTAATGGTCGCTTCCTAAGTCCTGCTCTGTATTCTCCCACCTAATCGCAGGTGCGTTTTTGCAGAGCGTCAGATCAGGAGATGTGTCTGCCATTACGCTATTTCCTTTCCTTGTCGGGCAGCCAGAGTCTGTGTGCAGCGTGAGGCCTAGCTCTTGGATGTCTTCCCACAGCTGTCTGCCTTTGCTATCCTTTTTCTTGTAGCCCCATTCTTCATGGTGCGCATTAAAATCTCCAACTATAACAAGGGGATTCCTACCTGCAGCCTTCAAAGCTGCACGAAAGAGGGCCCTGAACCTTACTTTTTGTTGTCTTGGCCTCGAGTAGTTGTTTAGTAGGAAGAGGCTGGGCTCCTGTTTCCTACCCGTAATCATCTCCACTAAGACTCCTTCTATCGTTTTCGAGTGAATTTCGTGTTCTATTGTCGCAATGTTTCTTTTAACCGACGTTGCTACATGCGATTTTTCCCCCCGATCGCTATGAAAGGCTTGATAGCCCGGGATTGTTATCTTTTTGCCAGTTTCTTGCAACGCTATTGCTAGCGGCTTCTCCTGCAGGGTTTCTATGTACTGTTGCACCAGCGCTCGCTTGCGTTGGAACCCTCGGCAATTCCATTGCCAGATTATGGATTTCTGTTTAGTGCGTCTGGCCATGTTGTAATTGAGTTAATGCTTCCTCACATGTGGCCTGGCGCTCTTCATAGGTCCTCTGTCTTTCCACCAGAGTTGTAATATCGGCTCTCTGGGCCGTAAGTTCTGCCATCATACTCTCGAATCTTTGGTTCATGTTCTGGAATTGCAGTGACACCTGCGTCATGAATTCGCGTAGTTCTGTTCGAATTTCCGCCATCTCGCTCTATGGGCTTCCCCTTCCTTCTTTAGTACCACCCATATGTCCGTTTCTTCATCCCCTCCTTTAAGTTTAAGCGGGGGCCTCCTAGGTCTGTCTGTTACTTCTATAGCCTCACTCGTATCTTTTTGCGCTCTGGGTGCCGATGGGACAACCTGTTGGACCACTTGTTTCGCTTGCTCAGGTTGTGTGAGGGGAGGGGGAGCGACGCTCTGCTTCCCTTTTGTCTCATGCATCATCTGTGTAAGATTGTTTACGAGTTTTTGTAGCTCGTCTATTCTCTTTTTAAGTTGCTCTATCTCCTTATCTTTATCATCTTTGGCCTGGGACTGCCCCTCTGCAAAGCTTACTTGTTTCGAGTCCTTGCTCGGATCTCTGCTCTGGTCTCTCTTCTTGCCCCAGGGGTTCTTTGGGTCCCTGGATCTCGATATCCTGGGTTCCTTCGAGGGAGCCTCTCCGGAATCGGCTTGCTTCTCGCCCAGCCTTTGGAAGCTGTCGTCCCTGCGGCGGTCCTTGCTCTTTGTTGCCTCTTGCTCCTGCTGCTGCTTTCGCTGCTCCTTGATTTTCTTCTTTTCCCACGTTCTTTCCTTGACTATGAACGGAGTTCTATATATTTCTTTGCATCTCTTGTCTCCGAGTAGGTGCTCCTTGCCGCAGAGCTGACATTTTATCTGGCACTGATGTCCATCCTGAGGGTTTTCTTCCCCGCAGCCTCTACATCTCTTGTTCTTGGGGGCCGGGAAGACGTCTTGCCTGTGTCCCACGCGGCCGCATGCATAGCAGACCTCGTACTTTTTTTTGTAAAGTACGCATCTGGTTGGCGCCGCTGAGAGGAATACCCGCCACGGAACCTCCTTGCTTTCGAACAGAATGAGGACCGCTTTTGAGTCCTTTGCCAGTCTTCTCACCCCTAGAACCGGGGGGTTCATATTTCCAAAGAGTTTTAGTCTCCTCATAATCTCCTCTTCCGACCAGAAAGTGGGGGCGTCGTATATAACACCCCTCCCGCAGTCTTCCGGTACCGCCATATATGCGTTGACGCTTATAGCTTCTTTCCCCACGATGATTTCACGCACCGCCATGTAGCGGTTTCTTTTCCCTTCGTCTCCCGTTGCGATGAGCACGGACTGTTGTCTTAAGTTGAAGGTGATAATGTCTCCAGCTCCTTCGTCGCCTATGCCTGCCGCCCTGCTGATTGCATCAGCCAGGTAGGTGCCGCCGAACTTCATCAGTCTTTCCAGGCCTCCTTGAGATCTCATAATAACTTTCTCGTAATCGCTTGGAATCTTCATTCGTTTCCTCTCCACCGATTTTTCGGCGAGCTTCTTTCCCGCACGCGTCTCCTCCTTGCGTCGCTGTTCCGGCGCTGCCATGTGGCCGCCGGCTTCAGTCTCTTCCGGTATTATCTTTCCGTTTTTCTTGGCTTTGAACCATTGTCCAGGTATCTTCATCTCCTCAGGATCAATTTCAATCCCCTCTACGACCTCCATGTCTGTTGGAGTCGCCCCGGAGGGCCGTCGAGGGGGTCCGGTCTTTGTTCTCGCTCCTAGGCCTCGTTAGGTTTAGCGGCTCCCTCGGCTCTCGGCACTTGTGCGGCTCTTAAGATGGAAAAATTCCGCTCCCACCTTGATAATTTCGGCCAGGCCGGCGCTCGGTAGACTCTTGTCGATGATTCCAGCTTGTTTTGTGCGCATCCAGGGCCCTGGGTGCGGCGCAGCCCCCGTTGTCGACGGAGCTCAGCGGACGCACGTCCGCTCACCTCAACAGCCGGCGGAGGAATCCCCGCGAACTGCCACAACGTATTGCGATGACATCAGTGTTATCAGCATTATACGTAGCAGCCACGTGTTGTGGCATGCTAGAGCAGCAAAAAGACTTTACCTGGAGACTGCGGTTTCAAGACTTTCATTGCGGGGCATTTTTCGCTCTCCTCTTACGCAGTATTCAGCTTATCACCATGAGCGAATATATGCTTGTCAATTAGCGATAGTTTTCCGTACCGTTGCGCGAACAGGGTAGGAGTTAAAAACGCCTCGTAGAAACCGTGGTCTTAGAAAAGCAGGAACTCTGCGGTTTGGAAAGTGCAGCGGCTGGCGGTGCCACCTGTGCGGAATTTATTTGGAATATTTTTGATGAGTGGAACATATGCAACATTTAATTCGTGCTATGTTGCTATTAACATTAACCATGCATCATAACTATTGGCAACTGAGATTTCTTGCAATAAACGCGGGTGTATAAGGTCAGCTGCATTCCTCTGCACTAGTCTAACAGCACTGAGCACCGATCTGAATTTAAAATTGAAAGAAGAATGCACTTGGCTTGAATGCTGTGCGACTGTATGCAAACTTCTTGAAATGCCCAGGAACTAATGAATGTTTTGCAAATGTTTCATTGAGAAAGGTCGCGAAACATGCAACAACTAACAAAACGAAATAAATTTACTAGCTTTTGTGCGTCCGATGACTAAACGCGAGGTATTTATATAAACGCAAGTGCTCGACTAAAGGACATCATGTGGCAGCAATGATGAGTTAGAGACAGGTTTCCGGTTTCATAACAAGAGAAATTTAAGGGTAAAATGATCTAAGAGAAACTACAGAAGTAGGAAGTTCGCAGGAGAATCTACGAAAATCATAATTTAGAAGACAAGTGCAATGCACATGTAAAAACTAGCACATAAAACAACACCGCTCCAGGTCCCTTGGCACAAGACCGTTTGAAGTTGGACCTTTGCTCTCGCAAAAAAAAAATGCATATGTGCGCTGAGATTTTCATGAGACTGAAGCACATACCGTGGATTGAACGCGTTCTCCTATCCCTTTGTTTATTTTTGGTTGGTCGAGAAGAACTAGAGCAGAAACTACAAGAGTGATTGAAGGAGAAGTTGTGAAGCCCCTGCTACGTGGTGTGGCGACCTGTTGTTGCTAACTTTAGCCGCGCCACGTCGACACCTTTTATGCTCATTCCGCTTTTTCGGTAGCCAGGACAATGTAATGATTGCGTTCACACCAGGCCACTTCTTGAGACGCGACTGCATGCACGTCTAGTTAACTCAATGTGAAGAAAGCGTCGGGATAAAAGAAATGTCCTGGATCTAATAATTGTTTCATGCTGCCGCAAATCCATCGCACATGTTTGCTGGCCAATCGCACCGTGTGTCGTTCGCGGCGCAAGCGGCCCAGGCATATACGACGACGCCGGGTGATTACATCACCTGTGGACGGAGGTGTGCGCAGTGTTAGGTTTATTGCAATTTCCATGCATCCTCGAGCGCTGCGACGGGAACAGAAGTAGAACTGCGGCCACATTGAGCCGAAGGCTGTGCCCGCTGTATAGAACACGCCAAGACGCCTGCAGCAGTAGCTCTTCCTTGAGCTCGAAGATGACGGTTTTTTAGCATCTTGCTGAAGAGCGTCTCAGCCTAAAAACAAGCCTGTCCGCCTAAGTGGGCTTGCTCTCATGACTGTATAATTAATCAGGATAAAGAATAATGTTATGATTAATTTATCATCATGATAATTGATTCGGCACTTAAAGGCCCTTGCTGGTATGGAGGGGCTCAAGGGTGGGAGTAGTACAAAAGAAATAAAGAAATGACAGTGGCCAAGCAAAGGATATATTAGAATTTCAATGTCGTTCGTTTCTTCAAGGAATGTTTACGAACCCTTCCTCTAGTGTCGTTCGTCTTGGAAGATGGACAGGAGGCGAGCTTGTATATGATGACCGCAGAGCATATATTTGCGGCATACATATACAGAGAGTTAAACTGGAAAAAGCAGAACTGAATTTCCAAAAGAACAAACTTTGCGCTACTTTACTCATCGACCCGGTGGGTTAGAGCCTAAGTAGCATCACGTTGCATGCTAAGCATGGAGCCCCAGTTCAGACTGGACTGGACTGCATCCGTTCACATGCGCTTTTAAGCACTTAAGAAAGGACTAAGGGCGGTCATTTTCAGTGGCCCGCCCTAAGCATCAATTCTCCGATCAAAAATAACAAGCGAGATGGGGACTATCCCTTGGGTTGGACTTAGCCTCGAACCCAAGATCTCGTTAATAACACAAACCAAATAAAAAACAAATACGCCATCACACTCTCTCAATTAAGAGTTTCCACACGCTCTGCCTTCGCAGCTATCCCGAGTTTCCTCAGGCACACCGCCACCCATCATCAGTCCGTGTCGCCCGTCAGCAACAGAAGAGGAGCGAAGGGGCCACGAAGCCGCCGCACTACCGACGGCGGGACACGGCTGATAAGCATTAATGGGTCTTTCTGACACTCCGGGAAACCAGATAAGGAACGGCCCTGTTTTCCCACCGTTTGGGTGAGCACGGCATGTTCAGCATGACAGGAGTCTTTCACTGCCCTCCTGGAAATACCCTTTTGTTCACGAGGCATGGTGGGACGCTGCAGGTGCCTCTCCAATAATAGCCTACGTCGATAGGAGGGGGAAGGGGCGGTGCGTCAATCGACCCTTTTCATTCCCCGCATGCACTCGGGGGCTCTCGCTGTACTGGGGAGCCGCCACCGCGCGTGCTGGTGTCCTGCAAAGGTAGGCAGCTGGAAAAGAGCAGCGGCCTTACACGCCCCCCCTAAGAGTATAACCGAGCTTGCTATCAGATAGTTTATGCTTACTAACAAACAGGCCGCAACACTTCCACTTCAACACTTCGACAACCAATAAAAGCAACAATCAATAAAAAAAACTAAGTTGTACAGTTCACTGAAAGGGCAGCAACATCATGCACTGCGCAGAGTCCACATTCGAAGCACACACAAAGCCGCATTGTTCATCACAGTTCTCAGGTCCGCGCACAACACTCACGGAACACAGGCTGAATGTCTTCATATAATAGTCTCTTGCACAAGTCTTGACATCACTAAACACTTCTGTGCACAAACCACGTCCGCTGAATAGGAACATTCACGCCTGCCGAGGCCGGCCTGGTTGTGTCACTCGACTAGCCACAAAAGCTGACCGTTGGTCTCTCGCTGCAACGATATCGGGCTTACCTTTCCTCGGCGGCTTGGGAGGCGGAGATCGCACGAAGCCTATTCGATCCCGTTTGGAGGTGATTGGCAGACTGCCATCTTTTATGCTCAAGTGATCCTGATAACCGCCGAAACACGCGCCGCGACTGGAGTATTTCTGTGCGGCACATTTCAGCATTTGTGCTGAGACACTCTGTGTTACAAATTTTCTCGCCGAATCGGCCCACTCCTCAAGGTCATTGCGTCTGACTAGAATCGCTACCACTGTGCTTCGGAACAAACGCCCCATTGGCGGGCAATAATTAAGTGACCCAAGCTCTCCATGAGGACCTCATCTTGAGTACACCTGGTCTCACTCGATTGGTGAGCATTTTCTGTCCCCAGTACCAGCTCAAAATTAACTTTGTCCGGACACAACTGCTGCGACTGTGTTTTTGGCCGCTCTGAGAGTGCGCTGGATGTACCGTTCGTGTTTTCGCAACTTTTCTCTCTCCCCATTTCACTCTCAGCAACCTTCAATAGATCAATCTAGAGCGCTGCTTTTCCTGAATGTTGTTTTCCAATCTGAATTGGCAAAGCCTCTGAGGGTTCTGCTATCTGGATGTCACTAACCTCCTCGTTATTCTGGCCTAGTGCATCTGTCACATTTTCAGGGAAATCGTTGTGAACCTCTGCAGTGCTCTGAACATCACGGCCGAGGTCTGCATGGTCTTTGTCCTTTAACTCGGACGCAGTGCCATCCTGCCCGCCACGCATATACCTCAGCTCAAGCTTTCTTAGCTCTTCTTTTTCATTCCACTCAATCTGTCGCATTCGCTCCCGAAAATTCAGTTTAAGGCGACGAATAGCATCCCGCCCTGCTTCTGATATGGTAACCCCTTGGAGAGTTTTCCATTCGGGGACAAATTCATTACTGAAAGCGCTTTCATGACTTAAATGTCCATTCAAGGCAATCGACATTTCCTGCACCAGTGAATCAGTTCATTTTCCTTCGTTCTGGATCTCTGCTTCTGCCAAATTTTTAGGTAGCTCGCTATTAACCGCACCAACACTACAGGGCCTAGGTCTGCATGGTCTCTGCGCTTTCCATTGGACGCAGTGCCATGCAGCCTGCCGCCCGCATAAATCAGCTGAAGCATTTTTAGCTGTTCCTGCTCCTCTCTCTCCCTATCTGTCTCATCCGCTCCTGAAATTTCAACTGAAGGCGGCGAATAGTCGTTTGTGCTGCCTCTGAGAGAACACCTTGAAGCGTTTTAAATTCTAGGCCTAATTTAGAACTGAAGGAGTTCTTCAGACTGAAATTTTTCTCCATGCTGGTCACGTGTTCCACACCTCTACCCTAAGCCTTCAGAGTAGCAACCATTCCAACCTCGACAAAACGCAAGAAATCCTACTCACCCGGCGCAGATCTGATGTCTGCCGCCCAGAGCCAGGATGATGCGTCCGCTCTACCAGCTTTCGTAGTAGCCGAGGTGGAGTCGTCTCTTTACAGCTCGTCGCTGCTCCGTGTCGGGATGGACTGTGGTTGTCACAGCGATGCCTTCCGTTAGTGATGAGATGTGCCGAAGCCTGTCGTGCTGCGCCAGTAGAATTTCAAGTGCTACTGTTTCTTCGAGCAAGGTTTACGAACACTTCATCTAGTGTCGTACGCCTTGGAAGATGGACAGGAGGCGAGCTTGTAGATGATGACAGCAGGGCATATAATTACAGCATTCATATACAGAGAGTTAAACTGGAAAAAGCAGAACTGATTTTACAAAAGAACAAACTTTGAGCTACTCTACTCATCGACCCGGCGGGTTAGAGCGTAAGTAGCATCACGTTACATGCCAAGCATGGAGCCCCAGCTCAGACTGGACTGGACTGCATCCGTTCATATGCGCTTTTAAGCACTTAATTAAGAAAAGACTAAGGGCGGTAATTTTCAGTGGCCCGCCCTAAGCATCGATTCTCCAATCTAAAATAACAAGCGAGATGGGGATTATCCCTTGGGTTGGGCTTAGCCTCGAACCCAGGATCTCGTTAATAACACAAACCAAATCAAAAACAATTACGCCACCACTCTCTCTCTCAAGTAAGAGTATCCACACGCTCTCTCTTCGGAGCTATCCCGACTTTCCTCAGGCACACCGCCACCCATCATAAGTCCGCGTCGCCCATCAGCAACAGAAGAGGGAGCGAAAGGGCCACGAAGCGCCACACCACCGACTGCGTGATACGGCGAATAAGCATGAATGGGTTTGTCTGCAGCTCCGGGAAACTAGATAAGGAATGGCCCTTTTTTCCCAAAGTTTGGGAGAGTACGGCATGTTCGAAATGACAGGTGTCTGTCACTGCCCTCCTGGAAATACGGTTTTGTTCACGAGGCATGGCGGGACGCTGCGGGTGCCTCTCCGATGATAGCCTACGTCGTTAGGGGAGGGGGGGTTGGTCGGTGCGTCAAGCGATCCTATTCATTCCCCGCATGCACTCAGGGGCTCTCGCTTGTACTGGGGAGCCGCTTCCGCGTGTGCCCGCGTCCTGCAAAGGTACGCAGCTGGAAAAGAGCGGCGGCCTTACAGATATTATCAATCAATAACACATAGCCACAGCGTAAATGAAAAGTTGTCATTCAAGGAAATAGCAACAAGTCATACAACAATATAAAGCACTAGAGGTTCTTTAAATCTTATGGGATCACCTTAAGTGACAACTGAGGTGGAAGCTCATTCCTTTCTTGTATCGCTGCTGTCTAAAAATATTTGTTAAATATGTACGACTGTGAGCTGCAGATGCGCGAAGATTCGAATTTGCGTCGTCGAAAAATATCTCATTCGGTAGCTAGTTCCGACGACTTCAAAACGCGTTTGAAATAAGAGTCGCCTGAAGTTCCGAAAAAAGGACAGCGGTTGCCTGGGAGTTTAAAAAGCGCTATCCTTCTGCAAAAAATTTGAATTTTGTCCGCAATCTTCCCAGTTTAGAAGGCGCTTATGTCTTAAAGCCAGCGTTGCTAATATCGCTTGATTTGCGGATTACTGGGGTGTGTTATAACTTCGCAAAATTAAAGATGCCACATATACATCTGCAAGATTCTAAGGCGGCAACTAAATGCGCATGAAGTATGAGATGTGAAACCATCTCTCGAAGGGACCGTCGCCAAGGGATTCGTGCAGTTTCTGTGTCGCTACGAATAACAGTTTACTTTTTTTCTTTTCAACATTTGACCTTGGATTCACGTCGGGCGTGATGCATTCATGTAGTTTCCCACCCAACAGAAGGCTTTAGGGTGTGGCGGCCTGGCTGACGTCACTGCTACCTCTGCGCCAAAACATCGGCTCTCTTTGGCCAACACATGACTCCTAGTAATGCGCGCTGTGGGAAAGACTTTTGACCATGGCGGAAAGAAATAAGCGCGTAGTTCGTCTTTCGAGCGCCGCAGATTAGCTTACCGGCCGCGTTACGCAACATGTTCAAATAGAGCGTATTACACGCTGTGCGCCATTACGATGATTTCCGAGGAGTGATGAAGGGCCGCAGGACACCATAGTCTCCTCCGATAAATGCAGAGGGAGCACAGAGAGGCCGCGGTAGCTAGCGTTCCTTACTGCCCATTCACTCATGCGGAAGAAAAAAAAATAATTCGGGGCTTTAGATAATACGGGACTGCTGTGCTGGCGACGCAAAAAAGCGCATGTCGCTGAGCTTGCCGCTGGCCGTTACTCTCACGGGCTGTGATGCACGGAACCGTCGCAAGGCGCGGAGACTGATCCGGAGTGGGCGACTTATGAATGCCAGCCGCATTGAAGAGAGCGAATACGGAGCTAACGGCAGCGTAGTCAGCAGAGGCAAAGGAGGAGTAGGAGACAGCACGGTCGCAAATGTTCGTAAGGGACGGTGCAGACGCCACTGGCTGCGGTGAGTGAGACGCATGGTGGTGTCTCGATGCCTCGCGGAAAACAGGAGCTGCAGTGGTTGTGTCGGCTGTCACCGTGGCACAGGTATGGCTTACGGCGTCAGATGGGCGTGGCGTGATGGTTCGTTTGGTTTATGGGTGTTTAACGTCCCAAAGCGACTCAGGTTATGAGGGACGCCGTAGTGGAGGGTTCCGGAAATATAAACCACCTGGGGTTCTTTAACGTGCACTGAATCGCACAGCACACGGGCCTCTAGAATTTCGCCTCCACCGAAATTCGACCGCTGCGACCGAGATCGAGCCCACATTTTTTGGGCCAGCAGCCGAGCGCCATAACCACTCAGCCACCGCGTCGGCTTATGCACGGCGCGATTAGATAGCGTTGAGTGTGCGTGAAATTAGATAGCGTTGAACGTGCGTGCGGCTGACGGCAGGAAGCAGAGTGGGCGGTGTCGGAGGCAGGGACGCTGGTTCCCACGAGCTCTGCGCGGAATGCGATGGGGATCTAATAGGTGGGAGAACAAATCGAAGAGATGGAGGGGGGGGGGGGGGGGGGGGGCACTCGGAGAGTGGTGCCTCATCTGCTAATAGCGCGAGAGTACTTACGGGAGTGTGGGAGCAAGACAGAGCTGGAGCGCTGTCTGACGGGTGCTTTCAGCTGTACTGGCGTCCGTTGCCCAACTGTGCCGGATTGCTGGCAGTGGAGCGCCGTTAAAACGGGAAAAAGCTTCTTTCAGTCCATCGACCAGGTGGTCGTCTGGCAGCGGAAGGTCAAGCTGGTCAAAGATGCTGGCGGGCAACTTTCTCACGGATCTCCCCGGATAACACACGGACCGAAATAAAGGACTAGGCGACAGGTGTACGAACACAGACGCACATTTATTTCACCCTACGTGACACACACACTAGCACAGAAAACTAACAAACACAAAACACAAGGACTATAAATACACACGACCCGGGAACACCGCTACCAGCGTCTACTACTAGCGTTATACTGTTAGTGGTCGGCGTTCGTTCTCACGGTTAGTTCGATGCGGCTGCGGCGTTGTATGGGTCCAGTAGCCGGCGTCGAGATGGCGTTCGACGTGCTGCGGCTGGTGTCGCTGGCGACGTAGCTGGCTCCGTCGTACAAGCTCCCGGTCCAAGCGCCCGTGGAGCTGATGCCGGTGTCGTTGGCGTTGGGGGCACCACCCGGATGGGTGGCACCAGCGCTCGAGACACCCCTGGCCGTAGCAGGTGGTCGCGTCCTCAGTTAACTCCCCGGAACGGGCTCACGAACGACAGGAAGTCCACGATGCGAAGCCGTAGAGCGCGAGCTCACCGGAGCAGTAGCCGGCGTCGCTCTCTTCCAGCCAGAGCGTCCCTGAACCGCCGGAGCCACCGCTTCTCTGTTCTCTCTCCGCCCCCCCCCCCCCCCCCGTGCCTCGCTCTTCCTCGCCCTTTTATAGCCTTGGCTTTAGTCCACGTAAGCCTTGTCGTCATCTTGTCTTCTCTTTCTTCTCTTCTCCACCAGTCATCTCTCTCCACCTTACCGAATTCTTCTTCATCTTCTTTAGTCTTCGGTTAATCCATGTAATCCTTATCGCCAACCTCTTCGTCTCCTTCGCACCTCTTGACTCCATAATTTTAGTTTAGGCTCCCTTCTATATATGACAAGGGCCCCCTCTCTCAAGAGTTTTTCCATGAAAACTGCTCACGTCATCCTCATATTCAAGCCATCCAGCCAACCGACTATCTTGTATGGCGATTCTGGAAACTGCACACAACACACCGCAGATGTACAGCACACAACAAAATTACACCACTAACACAGCACACCAAACTGCATTTTCGGAACATTAACACACCACTGTCGCTGTCCGTACGATGTCCTCAATAACCATGTTGATGTCCACAACACACTCCCTTGTATAATCACATAACACAACAGCAACACTAACAACAAGATAAATTCCAGAGATACATTAGCACAGCAACAACAACATACATCCCATAGATACCTACAGCTGTTCAGTTGGCTCTCTCTGTAGAGAGGTCTAATTTGCAACATATGACCTCCGTTTTGCCTCGAACATCTGAAAACACCTTCCCCTTGATTTGGAGTAGAGCTCTGATCGCCTGTCTTCATTCAAATTGGGGATCATTAGTGCCTTACCTCATCCTACCATTTTCTTCCCACTGCAAGTGGGCACCTCGGTAACATCATCTGTCTCGTCGGCTACTACCCAGAATGCTACCTTGGGGCCGCACTGTACGGGAACTCGCTCTTCGTACTTTTTCAACATGTTTGCATGGAAAACCTTCTTGGTGTTATTTAGCAATAACTCATAATTCGTGTCTTTTTTCTTCTGAGTCAGAAGGTAAAGGCCCTTTCACTGCATCAGTGACTTATGATCCCTGGGTAGGAGTATAAAAACCTTGTCGCCCGGATTCAGATTTCTGTGAGTGGCTTTCTTGTCATAGTATCCCTTATAGCGTTCGCGCGCCATTTCCAGGACTTGATGTGCCAGCCTGCACGTCCCCTCCAACTTGTCCTGATAGTCATGAACTTATGTGTATGTTGTCTTGAGATCTTATGCAATCGTCTTATTAGCCCACAGCTTCTTGAGTATTGTAAGTGGTCCTCTAGCGGTCCTCTTATATAACATCTCGAAAAGCGAGAAACCAAGACTCGTTTGCGGTACTTCGCGGTAAGCGAACAAAATAGCTAGGAGATATCTATCCCAATCACTAGGTCGCTCCTGGCACATTTTCTTGGTCATATTTTTCAGAACGCCCTTGAACCGATCTGCGAGCCCATAACACATGGGAAGGTAAGGCGTTGAAAGGTACTTCCTTACTGAACGATGTGAAGTTCGAGCCCCAGTCACTCAAGACTTCCCTCGGGAGCCCATAACGCGAAAACATATCCACAAGACCCTGCGCCACTTGGATACTGTCAATAGTCCTCAATAGATAGCGTCAGGATAACGAGTGGCCACGTTAACTAGAGTAAGCACATATCTATTGCCTTTGGCGGATACTGGAGAGATTCGCCCCACTGTCAATAGCCACTCGTTGAAACGGTAGGTCCATGGCTGGCATCTTGCCCAGATGTACGGGACCAACTCTTCCCTTCGGAACTGTGCGATGGCGCACGTCACATGAGCGAACAAAGCGCTTAACGTCACTCTGGACACCCGGCCAAAACCACTCCTCGGTGATTCTAGACACCGTTTTTTTGAACACCTTGGTGTCCTGCCATAATGGTGTCACGTCCTAAGCGTAGCACTGTCTCTCGCATATCTCTCGGTAATACCATCTGTCGGACCCGCGTTCCTGAGCTAAATTTGCATTCCCTGTGCAGAAGAACATTTACTAATTCATATTCGAATGACGTACGACTCTTCTTTCTTTTCACTTTTTCCCCGACTCTTCCGATACAGGCTTTCAAGCTTGGGTCTTCACTTTGCATCATTGCAATTTCGCCCGGTGTTACGCTGAGACACATCGCAACAGGAGTAGAGAGCGGACGCTGCGTTGCTCGGGCTGTCGCTTGAGCTCTTGTCTCCCCTGCCGACGAGAAAGTGACTGCACCTGTCTTAGCGCTCCGATAATTTTTTTTTATTTCCAATGGCCTAAGTTGCGGCTATGTAATCTTAGACTGAAACTTTTTATTCACGGCAACATAAAAAGCAAAATACAAGGGAAGTCGCCACGGGACTGGCTGAAAGGCACTACACGCGTTTGTTGACTTTTCCTAGCTTCACCATTGAGTTAAAAAAAATCGAGATATGAAACGTTTAATCTTATTTAAATTCAGGAAATCGGCCGCACAGGACAATAATTCGACGTTTCTTTTAATGCTTGGAAAGTGAAGATCGAGTTTTCGCGGTAAAAAGGCGTTTTCAGAATCCTATTTAGTGCACAATTCTGGGCAAAAGAGTTTTTGAACGAGAAACAATTTATGAACGCTGTTTTTGTTCATATATTGTAAGATTTCACTATAACAATCAATATATCCGCAGATCTCTCATCGGCAGGTTTGAATTTTTTTTCTATTCACGTTTTTGCTATCGTCAAAAGCGTTCCCCATTGGTTTTCTCTTGCAGGCTTAACTGCTCAATGCGAGTGATGGAAAGATTCTAAAAGGAAGATATTGCTATAGATGGGAAGAGTGGTCCATTCCCTTCAATATTTTCACAAGAATGCCCTACAATATCCCAATATTAAAAATTTTTGTCAAAGATCGTTGGACATGCTGAAGGCGGATTCGCACTGGCGAGTCAAAGACATAGAGTGATCGATCTCCACCAATTAGTTACGGCTGCCGAAGCATTAGGAAAGCCGGTATGGAGCGTAGCGGATCGATTTAAACCTGGCGCGCTACCTCCGCGACTCGCCACCGTGAATTGAATTTCGCATTGTCTCTCACTGACTTTTGTGGAAAACTCCCCACTGATACTGGCCATATCATTTACTGCCTCTGTTATTGCTCCTGCGCACCTCCTCATGTTTGAGTCACTGGCGATAAGCACCGGGTTGATTTCTCCCTCTCCTAAATTCCGGTGTCTGCTTGCTTTTATCAGTCCGGCACTTTTTCAATTCAATTCAATTTATTCAACATCTTGAAGATGTTGGGTGCGTCGACAAAAAGCCAGAGAGAAGGCTTGACAGGGGTCAACGCACCCAACAATGACTTGACAGCAGCATCAGGATGGTATACAGAGTGTCATATATGTTAATAACAGGATCATTACATGAATATGAAAATAAAATAAAACGGCAAGTAAGAATACAGGAAAGAAAATACAAATAATAAGTACAACTCTAAGTTGGTAATAAGTACAACTCTCACGGTACCTAAGTGCACACAAATTTAGATTCCTTATTTAATGAGGACGGAAGAGTGTGTGAAAGCATTTGGCGACCATAATTCGTACGAGTTTTCGGCACGAACCATGTGAAACCAGTACGGGTGGCATATATAAGTTCTTTACATTTTAAGTTCGACAGGTGCACCATAAATAGATTATTTTTTCTAATACTTGTTTTATACCGCCTCAGTAGTATAGATTCAAAGACTTGAAGAAGGGGGGTGATGCGAAGCGATGCAAAGATCGGTTCCATATGTTCAAAACATGAAGCGTTAACAATATTTCGAACAATTTTCTTTTGAAGTAAATGCAACCGTTTGATATTCATAAATGATGTTGTTCCCCAGACCAAAATAAAATAGTTAGCGACTGAGGAAAACAGTGCGTTGTACAGTATCAGCTTAATAAGCTGTGGAAAGAGGTATCGCAGGCGGGGCACCATACCAGCAGCCTTGGACAACTTGTCCCTCACCTTTTCAACGTGTTCTTTCCATGATAAATTTTCATTAAAAAGCACTCCTAGGCTTTTGACCGTAGGAACTATTTGAATGACTGAGGAACCCATTTTTAGATGAACTTGTGAGACAGCAGGATCCTTATTACGAGGTCTAAAAAGTACAGCTTTGCTTTTTCCAGTGTTTATGATCAGTGAATTGGACCCAGACCATTCGTGAAGTTTCTACAAACAATCTGTAGCTTGCTGTTCAAGATCTCGCACATGTGCTGATCGGAAAAATAGAGTTGTGTCATCTGCATATATGACAAATGTTGGAAGTTTACTTATACAGGCTATGTCGTTTACATAAAGAAGAGAAAGCAGCGGTCCCAATATACAGCCTTGCGGCACACCAGAAGACAGATGTATAAACTTTGATGACTCGTTGTCTACTGTTACTTGTTGGACACGGCAACTAAGGTATGAGGTAATTATTTGATGAAATTTTCCTCGAAAAACAGTGTTCGAGTTTCGCCAACATTGTGCTGTGATTGATGCGATCGAACGCTTTCGAAAAATCAACAAAAATGCCGAGAGTGAAAAGTTTTTCTTCAAAGGACACTAGAATTTGTTCTTTTTGGGTTAGAAGCGCAGTTTCTGTAGAAAAGTTTTTCCTGAAGCCATTCTGGCTAGGCGTTAATATGTTACATTTCTCGCAGAAACTGGACATTCGCTTGTATAATATTTTTTCAAAACACTTCGAGAAAATGGGGAGGATAGAAATTGGCCGATAATTGGACAGGTCATTTTTGTCTCCACCCTTATGAACAACGGTTACTTTGGCAATCTGCAATCGTAGGGGAAACACCGCATGTTCGAGGCAGCAATTAAAAATGTGCTCTAAAACTGGGCTAATTACATCGGCTACATATTTTATTGGTTGGAGTTTAAGATCGTCTGTGTCTCGTGACCTGCTGTTACGGAGAGTGAGTAGGCAAGTTTTGATTTCATTGGCGTTCGCAGGCGTCAAGAATGCAGTGGAAGGTACCCGCGATTCGAGGCATTTTATATCCTTGGGGTCCGTGATTGCCATCTACCAGTGATGCAAAAAAATCGTTAAATTTTGCTGCCAAAAGTTTCCCACTGACTGGTGTGTTATCAACCAAGACCTCAAGAATTCCGCTTGCATGTCCACCTGGGTATAAAACTTGATTTATTGTTTTCCATACAAGGTCACTCCTTTTAATTACGTCTGGATTAAATAGTTTTCCCATATACTCTTTCTTTGTTTGGCGTAGAAAAGAACTGACTTGGTTTCGATACGCCTTAAAACGTGCTATGTCATCGAGGGATCGGCTTTTAATAAAGCAGTTGTAAAGATTCATTTTTTGTTTTACCATTTCAAGGCATTCTTTTGTAATCCAGGGCTTGCGGGCCTTGCGGGGTTTTTCATAAGTCACAAGTCGAAAATTTTTGTCATAGACAGACTTAAATGTAGTAATGAAGGCACCATATACGTCCTCTGGATCATTATTGCTGAGCACGAGATGCCAGTCTACGCCTGCAAGTGCTGCGCGAAAGGAATTTAATGTGGCCTGGTTTATACGCCGATATTGTTCCGCGGGAAACTTACGTTGTTTTGGGGGTGTAAAAGAGTCTACAAACATGAATATGGGTAGGTGGTCACTTATCCGGGCATTAATGACTCCTGAATGCAGACAGTCAACTGGATAGTTACTAATGAAGACGTCAATTTTAATCACTTTTTTAATCACGCGGTCTTCGTTCTTGTTGGTCCAGCATCATTTGGTCAGTTGGCTTTTTTTTTCTTTATATCTTTTTGTTGTTTCATATTTCATTCATTTTGTACTTGCTGTGTCATGCCTTGTTGTTTTGCTTTTTTTTTCTTCCTCTTTTTTTCTGGCCTATTCTTCTGTTATGTATCCTCATCCCCCCTGCAATAATGCCTTCGGGCGCTGCAGGTATTTCCAATAAATAAATAAATAAATAAATAAATAAATAAATTGCCTTTGCTGCCTGCGGCCGTGTGGGGTTAATTATGACATTAGTAAATCCGTTGCTGTGCAATACGCAGTCGACCTCACGTTTATTTGTAGATTGAGATAGAAAGTCTATGTTAATATCACCGCCTAAAACTAGATTAAGGTTGTTTGCGGTGATCAATTGCAGATATTCATCAACAAAGCCGATGAAATTAGAAATGCTGCCTTTAGGAGGCCGGTATATAACGGAGAAGACACTACTACCGCTTTGCAACGACAGTATTTCGTAGTCCTCGCAGGTTATAGTATAGTCGGTAAGAATGGTGCATTTGAAAGTTTTTTCCGTTGCTATCAGGACACCACCGCCTCGTTTACCAGTACGGTTTTGCACATGCGTGTTGTAGCCGGGCAGGTGCAAAGGTTCGTTACTACTTTCATACCAAGTTTCTGTAATCATTATTACATTGAAACGAGAGCTCAGTGTGCAAAAAAATGCTTCCAATTCATCGCCCTTGTTTCGCAAAGATTGCGCATTGAAATGAAAGAAGGACACAGCATTCTTTTTCTGTGCAGATATAGCACAAAGGTCAGAAGGCAGAACGAAAGTGTACATCTTGGGGGTCGTTGTACTGTTAGGTATCAGAAAAAGCGTGGCGTCTATGCTATCTTATCTAGGTATCGCTCACGGGCGATACGCACAGTCGTCGACGACTCTGTTTTCCTAACAAGAATGTGGCCGTTCTGTGTCAAAACAAATTTCCACTTCTGCTCCTTCTTCCGCGCTACTGCCATACCCAGCGATTTCTTGAGCAGGGGACACAAGTGCTCATTAACATACACAGTATCCGAACCGTTGTAACCGAGTTCTTCAGCCACGAGCTTTATCTTTTTAGCTTTTGCCAGCAGTGTCACGCTTTCCTCGCGTTTTGAACTGGACAACCACATTCCAGCTAGCCTTATTCTTTGAACACGGTGGCAAATATCAACATCACTCTCCAGTATTGGCTCTTCAATCATTTCGCCAATTTTTTGCAACATGTCTGTAGGATTTCATTTTCTTGTGCTGGAAGTCCCTTTATCTCAAGGTTTTTATTTCGTGAATACTTTACTAGACCAATGAGTCGTTGCTCTATGTCAGAACATCGCCTCTTCAGTTCCTCACATTCAGCTGACATTGCAGCATTTTCAGATTTCAATGTCTTATTTACCTCTTCCAATGAAGAAACGCTAGCGAACATATCATCAAACCCTTTGCTGCAGTGTTCAACACTTTTAGTTCATTCTCTTGAGTCGTTGCGTAAGTCGCGTTCTAGCGAATTCCGCATAGCTGTCATCTCTTTCCTAAATTCTTTTCTCAACTCGTCTCGAAGTTTTTCAATTTCAGTAGGCATGGCAAAAACAAAAACACAGTGCGGCGTCAAAGTGGCAGCAGTTACGGCAAAAAACAAAACAAGAATGCGTAACAAGAATGCAAAAAACTAACCTGCAAGTAGACAGGGTGCGACGTAAGCAAGGGTGCGATGCGTTCACAGTGCCGTCACAGCTGCCAAGGGGAGGGGCCGAGCGGGGAGGGTCTTTTTATACAGCCAACAAGCCGGTAGAGGCGCTGGTGAAGGAGACCAGGGCGCAGGCGCAGATTGGGGGCGCAGTCGGTATCTGGTGCAGTCTGCTTTGTCAGCTCTAGGCAACTATGCTTCGAGGCAGCTGCACGGGCGTCGGTAGAGGTGGTAGGCAAAGATACAGGCGTGCTGCAAGTAGACAGGGTGCGACGTAAGCAAGGGTGCGATGCGTTCACAGTGCCGTCACTGCTTCCAAGGGGAGGGGCCGAGCGGCCTTATTATCTTCGCTGCCCACGCCACAGCAGATCCTTTCCATGTGGCCTGCGGTGGTGTGTCCGTCATTGTCGCTTACAATGGCTGCGGTAACCATTCACCCCGCCATTTCGGCCAACCTTTCCACGAGTTTCCGGTTTTCTACACTATCTCCTCCGCCGTCTCTCCTTCCCCGGCATTCACTGGCGACGCTGCCGCGTGGCGTTTTTTTTTTGTCACCCATATCCAGTCTTGCACTTATACACACCCACTGCACATAAAACCAATGCCTTCAGCCTCGTCTACCGATTTTAAATTGCTTTTATTTTATTTTTACGAATCTCTTTCAGTCCCTTTGTCTAATCTTCCATTGCTTGGTCATCCTATCCTCACTTCATTATTAATATCACAGAAATAATTAGAATGCGCACTGGATAAAACAACACGTGCAAACTCGTACGTGTCAGATAAACTCTGTTTACGGCAAAAGTCGGCCACAGGGAAAACGAATGACCAACTTTCGGTCATGATATTCTTTCTTTTTTAGTTGAATAAACAAATAAGCACTGAGAATGCTAACTGCTGGTTCCAATACGTTGTGTTCGCTGACCAGGTGACTGAGGGATGCTGTATCCTTCGCGCATACAAGCCGGCCAATTCTGAGAAAACTAGCATGGCTCCCCTAATAATACCGCAGCACCATCGAAAGACGCATTCCCCATTCCCTCTGACCACTTGCACTGCCACGGCACCCGAAGAGCTTTCTCCTCTACTCCATCTTTCTCTCTCTCCCTCTGCTGTGATAAGCACTTTGCCTCCACCTGCACGAAACGTGTTGAGAGGTTCCTCGTTCGTAGGGCTTCCACGCCTGGAACTCACACTAACCTTAAAAGAATACGCTGGCTGCTTGAACAATAAAATAAATCCTGTTCTCTAGCCTTCACATGACCTAACCAGCCTGCAATTAAGTGCACCTATTAAATTATTAAAGGAAAGGAATTCATGAACTTTACGTTTGAAGGTCGGTCCCGCCAGTTAACGTGTTTATAATCCATCAAGAAATGCGCTTGAAGCTAAAACTTTTTCCCAGGTTTTGTGCCTTCCTTCCACTTCTTCCAGGGACAATTTGTACTAACTAGATCGGTATGCTGCTGCCGCGGTAGCTAAGTGGTCATGGCGCCCGGCTGCGGAACGGTTAGACCCGTGTTCAATCCAGGCCGCGGCGGGACCCGCGATGCAGGCGAATACATAGATGCCTGTGTACTGTGCGATGTCAGTGGACGTCAAAAAACTCCAGGTGGTCGAAATTTTCGGAGCCCTTCACTATGGCGTCCCTCACAGCCTGAGTCGCTTTGGGATTTAACCACCTCCCCCTACCCTCTGAATATAACAGGGTGATTTTTGTTTTTCAGTTGCGCGTTGAAACTTGCTAGATTTTGAAAAATTGCAAGTAATGTCCATTTTTATTCCGACAAGAAAACAACGCTCAATGTTCCTTAAAATTTATCTGCAATGCCTTTTGCACCTCTTAATCTTAGCGTTACAATAAAGTGTTAAGTTTTATATATGGAACTCTAAAAATAGGTGCTTAAAATGAGTTACAACTCAACAGCGATGCGGCAAATGTCCTAAACTGACGCCCTCCTGCCGATGGCGTTGGCTGGTTCTCATGACATCCCGGCAAAGCCGCCATAATATCACTTGGCAGGTTAATTTCAGGTGCGTCCTTAAAATCAGATTAATCGCGACAACATGATAATCGGTAGACGCCATTGCGTCCTTTGGCGAGTATTTGCAGCATTTCCGTGCCTTGTATTCGACAATAATGCCGATGATATTTCGTTTAGTCACCAGTTGCAATTACAATTATGAGCAACGGTCACTAAATCAACTTCGAAGCAAGCAGCTGAACCAGAAATCTGCAGCGGCAAAAAGGACACGCCATCCAAACCGCAGTACGACAGCAAGAATTAAACAGCACAAAGCTGCAGCAAAGCATGCAATGTATTGTTGCAGCTTTGCATAAATCTTCAGCCACGCAGAAGAATTCCCGGAACGATGGTGGCAAGAGAGCTGATGGAATCGGGGACAGATCGGTTTTCTACAAATGGCAGCTACGGGACCTGCTCGGGTGAAAGGGGGAGATAACTTGGAATCCTTCAGAGTTCCCTCCTCTCCCTTATCTCGTCACTGATTGGCTGCGAAGGTCACGTGGCAACCCTTGCTCTACGTGCACACAAAGTCCGGCGGCTCAATCTGTTGTCGTCTCTGTGGCGGTGTGCTCGTATCGTCGCAGGTGCTGCAGCTGCTGTCTTGTCTTCGTGGCTTCGCCATGGCTCTGAACGTCAACGAGGCTGAGGCGCTAGCTGTCCTCATGATCCAGGGGCTCAGGCGTCGAGGAGATCTCCGCAAGTGGCAGTTCCTCGTGAAGCTCCTCAGGTTCACCAGCAGGATCCGGCACAACTGGCAAGTGGACTGATTCTTTCCTGCTTTCTATAGTCTGCAAGGAGTTTTAGAGTAGGGGGACCTATCGGCTATAGGGCGATACGCGAATAGCGAGGAACATAAGCAGAATAGAAACACGATGTGCGGTATTGTCCTGCACATCCTCACTGGCAGGTGTTGTTTTCCTAACCGATAGTGTCCCCATATTCTGAACCTCTCCTATTTACCTGTCGAGTCTCTTCTACGTGCGAATTGCTGTCATGTAAAGGAAGAGCTACACTGTAGTTCTGGCCTCGCAGAAAGGGAATGCATGATCGCAGTCATTTAAGTAGGCAGGAAAAAGTTTAAATTTTGAGCCCTAAATGTTGAGGCCCACTTCTGAATATTTCAATTTTATGTGCATTATACTTTCTTTCACGCTTCATCAGAATCTCGGATGTGGGGGTGACTGACGCTCAGATTTGAAACTTTTCTTAAGAACGTAGAATAGACTCACTGTGACCTTGCTATCGATTTTATCACGCATGGGTTTGTTGTTTACGTGCAAACATGAGCCCGTGGTTCCGGGTTTCTGTTGCATTGTTGATATTTAGTTTAGTTTGTGGGGTTTAACGTAACGAAGCGGCTCAGGCTATGAGCGCCACCGCAGTGGAATGCAATGCCACCATACGCTTAATCAACTTGCCAGGCAAATACATATCCTTATATTAGAATGGGGGTGGCAGTTTCACTTCCACATTGGCCCGGGCCAAATCTCACTGTCTTAGAGGCTTCAGGAATTTTGCGTTCATTTTGTGCCCGCGCACTACTGATTTGGTACTTACGCAATGCATTTCCTGCACTAATCATGTGTTCTTCGATCTAACCACCTTTCCTCTTATACCCGCTGGATGTTCGGTGAATGCTGAACACTTTAAATCACGTCTTGGATCTCGCCACCTAGCCGTGGCTCGTGAAATTTCACTCTTCTCTGGATTCTAGCCACCAATCAGATAACCTTCGCTTGGTTAGTTCCTTCCGCTTAAAATCCATTTTTCCTTCACTGAGCGTAAGCCCCGATGCTTTGAATGAATGAGCCCCGCTGTTTTGAACTGTAGCGTGAAACCCTTTACAGAAAAGTGCCCAGTGTTCAGCCGTTTCCTCCTCTTCTCCACACACACCACGTTGTGTGTCTATCTCGTGGTACCTGACTCAATATATCTTAGTCTGCAATACAGCTCTCGAGTCCTCTAACCACACAAATCTTTCCCTAGGATTCATTTCGTTTATGGCGGGTTTCACGTCACAGAGCAGCTCGAGCTATGAGGCCCGCCGTAGTGCAACGCTTCGGCAATTTCAACCACCTAGGGATATTTAACGTCTACTGCCGTCGTCCAATACACGGGGTTCTAGAATTTATCGTCCATCGAAATGGAACCGCCGCGGCTGGGATGGAGCCCGCGTCTCTCGGGTCAGCAGCCGAGCGCCATAATCAATGAGCCACCGCGGCGGCTACTTCCCCATAATGATCGTAGATATTTTCTTTCGCAATTTCCGGCTTCATTATTGTGTATGCTCCCACTGCCGATTTCGTCAGCATCCCTGTTTCCCACTGAGCACTCTCTGTTCCTTTCCTTTAAATGATAACTTTTGATTTCCCCCATCGCATATCCTGGTGTTTGCTCGTCAGTTTTCTAGTTCACTTTCTTCATTTTGTGTCGACATTCCTGAAGGAGCGTACCGTTTGAAACCGAATGGTTTAAGTCGCCACCGCATACTGCGCTCTTTTGGTTTCTATTTCTTTAACGCTTCAACTAATCTGTCACTCAATTCACCATTTTCTTTAAATAAATTTTAAATTCTACACGCTACACCTTATGCCATCTCTCGGCTTTTCAGCCACCAATTTTACATTCCGTTTTTACTAACTTCCGCCGCAGATTTATTCACATGACCATTGTTACCTCTAAACCTCAGGGAGAGTGACTGTGTTTGCATCGACATGCGGTTGGATACCGCCACATTATATATACGATGTTAAGTTATTTATAGATTGTTAGCACAAACTGGACATGTGTCATCTTCATGGTTAAATTTATCTTTGTAGCCACTCGTCATAAGGCGCTATGAACTAGGCTTAAAGAGTATAGGCGCTCTCTGTTGATTTATCATACAATGATTCCGTCCTTTTCTGCCTTTTCAAATTTTGATGTTGTTCTACACTCTGCTTCTTTCCCTTTAAAATAATCCAGTTTTCATCTTGTAGACTTTTTCTTGCCGTTTGAAGCTTTTTATTTCTCCATCCTTGTGTCCTGCGCATTTACTGGCTGGTTTCCTAAATTCCTTTTCCTCTACTGTGAGTCAGCACTATTTCCGCATTAGTATTAAAATCACTTAGATGACCAAGTGTTATCATCCCACTTCCTCAGTCGTTGTTCAGATAAGCTTCCCGTGCTTCGAATGATGCCCAGGCCCTATCCTTCTGTATTACCTTGTCTGTGGTTTTTCCCTCGGCACCTATAATGGTAATCTTCCACCACTACTCAGCTTTATTTTTAGACTCGACTGAACCTCTCCCCTGATGAGAAAATAGAGCAAAAGGAACACTAAGGGCGGAAAGAACGATGCAGACAGCGCTAACTCGCCACTGGGGTACTAGCTGGGTCCTTCCAGTTCCTTTCGCGCTGTTTTTTCATCACGAACGTACACCAACTCGCCCAACCTTCGGCACTGCACCATTGTTCCGTTCCAAATACCTCTCAGTACTTCATACTTGTACCGTGCTTTAATCCTAACAGTCTGTTCGCGCTTTTCCATGTACATCTGTGCTTCGTTTGGCCATACCGCGAGATATTTGCATTCAACCACTTTGTCTAATTCATGGTATTTTAATGGCAAGCACCTGATCAGTTGTAATGTTGAAAATCATCAGACCTGAATAATTGAGCTAACAGTGACGCCCGGAGGGTCGTCCGTCATCTTCACAAGCAATAATGGGAGTTTTCAAACCTCCATGGCTCTCTGCCAGAAATGCAATAACGTCTGTATGCATTAAACCGGGAATTTGCTTATCTACGACCTTTCCGCCCAATCTGTAATACTGATTATAACCTAGATTACTTTCTTGTAGCCTTCTTTCTATATTTATTCCAAACTAAAACATGAACAGCTGAAACGCTCCATATGAGTCACTCGTACGGAGTTATGGGAATACGGAGTTAAGGTTTGGAAATCCATATCTTGTCTGTACGATGTCGATAATAATTCTATGTAATTTCTGTATAATTTCCATACAGTGCAGATGACGTCGTGTGGTGTCCGTAAGCGCCCATACTTGCTTCCATATGTCTATACCGACACCGTACGCCTCATACTTACTCCATAAAATTACTCTGGAAACATTGAGTGTGGAGTAGCGTTGATAGAGGACAGACTTGTTTTAACATTTGCGGACCTAGACAGTTATATTTCTTATGCGCTCCCATGTAATTCCGACTTCATTATCTCTGTATGTTTCCTGCAGGATATGAATTACGCCATGCCCCTCCCCCCCGTCGCCTGCTACGCTGCTGGAAATATGCCCCATGTTTCATTTTAACTCCACCAAATGAAAAAGTGCAAAGTGCGATCAGCGGGATTATTATTATGGTTATTATTATAAGGACTGCAACAAAATTTGCTTAAAACGCGTGCTGTTTTAAACGCCAACATATTTGTTCACTTTGTGATTACTCTGCATTCTGTTTTGAGCAAAAGCTAGGCTTTAAGGAAAGGTTTAGTGCACTCAAGACGAGCAAAAACGTAGAAACGACAACACAGCTCAGATGTTGATCCTTCTGAGGCTAGGGTTCCTTTGCATCACCAAGTTTAATCCCGTTAGGAGCCGCATGGTTGCATAGAAAACATTCTTTATTCAAATTGAAGCATCAGACTGCAGGAATCGTTATACATGTTATTTTCTAAGTATGCAATAGATATATACAATACTTAAGGCAATACAAAGGCATAGAAATGCAGTAAACTACATATTGAACTTAACAACTGTAATTATAAAAGATTATTTGAAAATATTTTAGTTAAAGTTAAGACAAGCAAGGAGGACACCAAATCAACGTGGAACTATCAAAAACAAAAAAAAACAGTTCTTTATAAGCACGCTAAATATCACAAGTAGAACAAACAAGAGACGAAAAACGAAGATTTGCGCATCTTGATTACACTGCTCAGCGTTTCATTGGCAACGCGGAGGCGACACAAGAAACTTATTGGAACAATTCATGTATAGCGCAAACAGTCCTCTTTTAAAATGGGATCTTTTGCGCTTTCCCTTTGGCGAAATCAGATATAGATATGTTCGAAGGATAGATCGTGGAGGATGTCACTTTCAAT